>NC_053154.1:21773498-22470998 GCF_016835505.1 Polypterus senegalus
TTTATTATTTTTTTTTTCATTCATTAGCAGCCAAACTGTAATTTGATACAAAAAGAGCCAACATGTGACCAGCTAGGTTTTGCCATCATGTGGTTTCTGTTTTTTGGCTGCTGATGTATTTGCTGCCACATGATTTAAGATGGTAATATGCATTAGACAGTGTACACATTTTTAATAAAAGCAAACCTCTTCATTTCAAAGTTAAAGTTAAAAGTCTTTGAAGATTATTGCTGGGCATGTGCAGATCATGTTCGTGACGCCATTCTGTTAAATTCTTTAAGGCTGTGTCTTAACAGGGTTATGTTATGAGCTGACATTTGTTTTTCATTTTTTATATGGCCTTTACCAGATCTTTTTTCTGTAATGGGTTGGGATCTATTAATATATATTTTTTTGTTTATTTCAACCATTTTGACTGAATTGGCACTCATTTTGGTGTCATAGAATTTAATCCCGATGTCCATTTCTCATTTAACAGTTTACTTTATAATTTATATAGTTTTTTGGGTTGTTTTTGTTGGAAGTTTGGAATTTAAAGATCATGGCCATTTGGACACCCGTTATCAGCGTTACATGTTGTCAGGTGTTTGTCCTCAGAGGTCACGTCCTGTGAGTATTCAACGCAATGGGTTATAAAGTCGGCTGAAAGTTCACTTCCTTATCTGAGTTGTGGACTGAAAACCCCTTTTGCTAGAAACTTTGATTGTTCAGTTCTTTTGGTTCTGACCTTTTTGCTAACATATTTTAACAATAGGGGTTGCTGTTTCCCCATTAGACCCAACAGACAGACGCTGACACAGAGTAAAAGCACCAAGAAGATCTTTTTTTTTATTCTTTTTTCCCCTCTGTAGTGTCTCCAAAGCACCCCAGCCACAGTAAACAGGCAATACAATAATAAATAACCACAATACTTTTCTCCACTACTCCTCCCAGTAAGCTCCATCACACTCCACCCAACTCCGGCTTGCTTGCAGGGTCTCCACCAGTCCTTTATATAGTTCTTGACCCAGAAGTGTTCCTACTCTTCCTCCCATGTTACTTGCCAGAACTTCCGGGACAAATGTAGAATCCCATCTTTAATCAGCCCAGAAGTACTGTGGGGCTTCCGTCCTCATGATTTCCAAGCACCTCTTGGCTGTACACGAAGCATGATTCTACAGGTCCTTTAATAGCTCCCCCTGGCGGCACCCAAGACACCCAATAGGGCTTTAAAACCGGACTCCAAGTCCCAGGATGCCCTGTGGGAATCTGGGGCACCACTACACTGCCATCTAGTGTTTTGGGGGAGGCAGTGACCTGAAAAAGGTGCCTTCCCCCATCCTTCCACTTCAGGGGTGTCCCGGCTGGGTTGAGTTGCTTGCCCGTCCATCACTATATTTTTGACTTTGAATTTTGTCTTTCATTTTGGCTTGTCGCTTTTATCTCTTTCTGTCCCTTATCCATATCCTGGTTTTCACAAAAAATAATTTGTCAGTTTAACATTTTTTGGGGTTTTGTGTGGTCAATAATTCAGCAGAAAGATTTTTTTTATTTAGTGATGTGTGTGTTTTTTTCAATTCTTTATAAATGAAATATGTTCGTCTGTGGAGCAATTTTGTTAGTGTGGGCACAGCTATTTTGTGCATTTTAATAGGTGTGTATACCAAGCCTTTGCTATGCAAGGCCAACAGGAAATGTGCAGCGTGCGACTTCATCATTTTCAAGGTGTGAAGGAGGTGTCGTACGAATTTTCAGGTTGTTGAAATTTGCGGATAATTTAAAGAAAAAACTATTGTGTTTGTTATCTAGTTTTTCCTGATATTCTGGATACAAATTCTAGTTTTTTCACTTTGATTTTGTCTTTCATTTTGACATAAAAATGACTGGTATTTGACTGTTTTCACTTGGTTTGTTTTTTTTTTACTTGATTTTGATTTAACATCTGTGGCTTGCTTGAAGCACGGGACAAAAAAACATTTTCACTTGATTAAATTGTTCCACAGTTTAAAATTTCAAATCAAATAATTCAGACATTGTGATTAAAGTGCACATTGCAGACTTTAACTTGAGGGTATTTGCACAGGTATTTCGGTCACAACATGTAGGAATGACAACACTTTTTCTACGAGGTCCCCCCATTTCAGGACACCATAGTGTTTGGGACACAGCAATGGCAGGGCTATTAAAGCCATCATATGTCAACATAACCCTTGCATGCAATGACTGCTTGAAGTCTGTGATTCCTAGACATCACCTGGTGTTGAGGGTCTTCTCTGGTGATGCTCTGCCAAGCCTCTAATGCAGTCATCTTCAGCTCTTGCTTGTTTCAGGGGCTTGACCCCTTACGTTTTCTCTTCAGCATATGGAAGGCCTCCTCAATTGGATTTAAGTGACTGGCTTGGCCATACAAGAATTTTCTATTTTTTAGTTTTAAACATATCCTTTGTAGCCTCAGCAGTATGTTTGGATCATTATCTTTTTGTACAATGAAGCACTGTCCAATTAGTTTGGAGGTATTTACTGAACTTGAGTAGATCAGATGTTTCTACACACATCAGCATTCCTTGTGCCACTGCTGTCAGCAGTCACATCATTAATCAAGAGTAGTGTGCCAGGACCTGTGGCAGCCATACATGCCCAAGTCATAATACCCTCACCACCATGTTTAACAGATGAGGTGGTCTGCTTTAAATCTTGGGCAGTTCCTGCTCATCTCCACACTTTGCTCTTGTCATCAATCTGATGAGGTTCATCTTTGTCTCGTCTGTCCACAAGACCTTTTTTTCCCAGAATTCTGCAGGCTCTTTGAAGTCCTTTTTCACAAACTGTCATCTGGCCATTATGGTTTTGTGGCTAACTAGTGGTCTGCATCTTGCAGTGTGGTCTCTGTTTTTCTGTTCATGAAGTCTTCTCAGATGCATGCATTTGACAATATGGGGTGAGACAAAGTATAATATGTAGGGCGAGTCAACATAACATATAATATGTATAAAAGTTAAATATATGGATGAGTGACCTGCAGCAAAATATTGTTTCCATAGTGTGCTGAGTTTTGTTGATGGAGCTATGCTCCTATTACACCACCCACCAAAACAAAAAAAGGCCTTTTTGGTGTATATAGAGGGTGGCCATGTTAACAATGGTTGAATTCATCTAACATAACATTAACCTGACCAATTTGGTCCCGTGTCTCAGCATCTTAGACAAAGAATGAAGCATCTAGGAGTATCTGGAGCTGCAAAGCACACGAGTGGTGTGACAGAATTGGCCGCTGAAGATGCCAATGGTCCTTTTTAGTGCCACTCACCAGCAATCAGCTTCTGCTAGGAATCTTGGTGTCATTTTTGATTCCTCCATTTCTTTTTCAACACCCATAAATCACATTAAGAAAGTTTCTTACGTCCGTCTCTGTAACATATCCCATGTTCGCTCATTCCTTCCCTTTTCCAATTCTAAAACACTTGGCACTTGTTTATTTATCACATCCTGTCAATATTAAGGTTAGCAACAATCTTCTTGAGAAGATTGCCATTGTCAGCTTTGTAAAGCAACACCAGTATCTTAGGGAGGCGAGTTACAAACCCCACCATTTTCTCAAACAAAAAAGGAAGTATTTCATAATTGCCCGTTTCGCCAAGGAAACACCTTTTATACCAAAATCCCATTTTAAATATCCGCGAGGCAATATTAAATGGGAAATTATTTTAAAAGGCTGTAATTGTTTCGAACAATTAAATTATACAGGTAAAACGGGAGCTGTTAACAATGTTTATGTAGCAGTGTGGGCCAGATGTTTTACAGTCATATATCTGTCATTTCACAGTTTCACTTTTCCCTTTTTATTTTTAAGATTTTTTTTCTTCCCTTTTTATGATGTATTCGGTAATTCCTTTGTAAAAATGGCTTAGCTTCTATAAATGATAATGTTCAGGATGTATGAAGGTTCTTAATAGATGGAATATGATGGGTCAACCCACAATAGTGACCATGAAGTGGGACCACAAGAAGACACTGTGGATGATCTTGTAGGGCATCCTTTGATTCCAGAATCGAGAAGTCCCCTTCTTGTCACCATCTAATAAACATCTAGGAACAGAATGAGAGTAGAGCAGAGATTTATCTGCCGGGGAGAAGAAAGTAAAGGTGCAGTGAACAGTAAATATAATCAAATAATCAATAATAAATACATCACTGTGACTTATTCTTTAAATAAATGTACAGACACCTCTCATCTCTGTTTGCCTGTTTACTCAAAGATTTAACTATGCACATATAAACACATTTAATTTACACCAAAATAAAAGTTTTATTTAATAATCAAATTTTATATGATGCTATACTACTCAAGAGGTGTGGATAGGTCCTCACTTTTCTGTTAAAACCAACTGTGGACCCCTGAGGTGTAAATTCTCCATTTATGCTGCTGACTGGAGTTTTTTATTTTCCTCTTCTGTGATGAAAACTGGCCATATCTCAATTATAACGTTAACAGACTTTATATTGTCAAAACTGTTTATGTTAATGAAACTGAAATTGCTCTGTTTTTTAATATAGTGTAAGTGTTTCTGTAAGTTATTGGTATAAAGTTTTGCAACTTTAATAGTATTATAGTTGTAAATTTGTGAACTCTGAGCCGATACTTTGAGCCAAGTTATTGTTAAGGTACAGCTGGAGTTGTTTCCCTGAGTTAAGTTTATTCTGTTTTTTTTGTTATTATTTAAATATGTTTTTTCATATTATTTACATTTATTTTTTTGGCAGAGGCTTTCATCCAAAGCGACTTACAAAAGAGGTAAACATAATCGAGTAACGTTACACTAGGGCCTGTTTGTTCAGCAAGTGTAGTAGGACACTTCATGCTCTTCATTCTCGTTTTTCGTTGTGTTTATGTAATATTATGATTTTTATTGACGTGGTGTTTATTCATTTTATTATTTCTTTTATGGAAACTACAGTGGATTCAGAAAAAATTCAGGCCTCATCACTTTCAGTATCAATTGACTGTGAGGTATATTTAATTTTCTACAGATAAACTTTGTCCATCAATCTACACTCTAGCCCATAATACAAAAGTGAAAAAGGTTTGCAAATTTATTAAATATTCAAAGCTTGCAGTCTCTCATTCATGAGTACAGAGACGCTTAAGTCAATAGTTTGCAGGGGGCCTACTACTATTAATAATAAGTTTTATTTATGTAGCGCCTTTCAGACACTCAATGACACTTTACAATTCAATAAACACGTTAACAAGACAGTAGAAATTACATACAAGAAAATGAACAATACTGGCGCCCTGCCCGCGGTTTGTTTCCTGCCTTGCGCTCTGTGTTGGCTGGGATTGGCTCTGGCAGACCCCTGTGACCCTGTAGTTCGGATATAGCGGGTTGGATAATAGATGGATGGAAAATGATGTGTTTTTTAACAGAAGTTTGAATTCAATAATAGATTTTTCCTCGGAAAGACTGAGAGGGAGAGAATTCCAAATTTTAGGGTCTATCACTCTGAAAGCTCTGCCCCCATAGTTACTCACCTGTATTTAGGTACAATGAGTAAGTTAGCGCTCGATGATCGTAATGCGTGGGCAGGAGTGTAAGGAAGCAGCAGCTCCGACAGATAATGAGGGGCTAACCCATGAAGGGCTTTAAAAGTGAGAAGAATAATTTTAGATTTGATTCTTGAAGAAACTGGTAACCAATGTAAATCACAGAGGACAGGAGTGACGTGAGCAGATTTGTTAGTGTGTGTAAGTAAACAAGCAGCTGAATTCTGAATATATTGTAATCTATTGATATATTTAGTCAGAAGGCCATAAAACAAAGCATTGCAACAGTGCAGACGGGTAGGGATGAAAGTGTGAATGAGTGTTTCAGTATCCTTCACAATGAGGAAAGAATGCAGATGAGCAACGTCGTGAAGATGAAAAAATACTGTCTGTACTATTGAGCTGATGTGTGATTGAAAAGTAAGAAGCTGATCAAAGATGACACCCAAATTACAGACTGATGCCGAGGGTTGAACCAGGATCCCATTAGTGTCAATTTTAGCCCAAGAAGGGTAGAGAGGACAGATTTGGTACCAACCAATAAGATTTCTGTTTTATCAGACTTGAGTTGTAAAAAATTATCTGTCATCCAATGATTGATTTCCTGAATGCAGTCAGTCGGCACAACAGGTGAAGATTTTGCAGTTGCATCAACACTTACATAAAGTTGTGTGTCATCGGCATAGCAGTGGAAGCTCTGACCATACCGACGAATGATCTCACCTAATGGGGGCATATAATCATTGTCGGACAACTGCTGCACCATTTTCTAGGGGCGCCATGAAAACTTTTGTAAAATATTTAAAATTGCTAGTGTTTTTGAACTTTTGGTTGATTAAAAAGATAATGTTTAAAAAAATATATTTTATGTTGAAAAACAGATAACGGAACAGTTACGGAAGTGAAGTCTAAGAAACGCGAGAGACTTGAAATGATCGACAAGGAAATGCGCGTCTGTCTTTCGAAAATTGATCCTCTCATATGTGCTGAAAAACAATCTCAATGTTCACATTAATTAAATTTAAGATTTATCCTTTGATTCCTTTATTAATAAAATGTCTTTCAAACTTGTAAAATTAACTGTTTTTATTGGTGATTGTCTATCGATTGTGTCACCACGACTTTATTTATGGGCAGTCCCTCAGGTGCGCCACGAAAGAAAATCTTTGGTCTTAGAAAAAGGTTGCCTTTCGCAGATCTAGATGTTGAAGAGAATTGGACCGAGAACTGACCCTTGAGGGATACCTTGTGTGAATAAAGTAGTGGCAGATTTGTATTCCCTAATGAAGACGTAATACTGGCGGTCACTGAGGTATGATGTGAACCCAGAAAGAGCAGCACCAGAGATCCCAATAGCTGAAAGTCGAGACAGTAAAATATTATGGTTAACTGTATCAAATGCTGCGCTCAAGTCAAGGAGAACTAGAATAGCGGCCATCCCAGAATATGCAGTTATAAGCAAGTTCAGTGCTATGTAGGGCTCTGAATCCAGATTGAAAAGGCTCAAGCAGGTTATGCAGTTTAAATAATCATTGAGTTGAGCAGCAACAACCTTTTCTAAGATCTTAGTCATAAATGGAAGATTAGAAATTGGGAAATAAAATTTTAGCTGTAAGGGATCTAAGAAAGGTTTTTTTAAAAAAACGGGTTACAGCAGCAGTTTTTAAATCACTTGGACCAACACAGGTGCAGAAACTACAGTTGATAAAGTGAGAAATGGGAGCAGAAAGTTTGTCAGTGCCAGCCTTAATCAGTAAAGTAGGGGCAGGATCTAGGTGGCAGGTAGATTGATTTAATTTAGATATTACTTCAGCAATATAAGTTGATGTAGTGGGGTTACATTTAGTTAAATAAACTGTAGATTTGGAAGTATAATCGGTCAACAGAGATGAGGAGTGGTTAGTAGAAAAACACTTGGCAACAATTCCAGCTTCGAGTCTTCTTGGGTAAGGCCCTGCAAGCTTGACACACTTGGATTTGGGCAGTTGATCCTCTCAAGCTCTGACAGATTGGATGTGAAGCTTCTGTACACCACCATCTTCAGGTCTTTCCACTGATGTTCTATGGAGTTGAAGTTTTGGGTGTGGCTGGTCCACTCAAGGGTAGTCAGACTTTTGTTCAGAATCTCCTCCAGTGTTGTCCTGGCTGTATGCTACAGGTCATTGTCGTGCTGAAAAGTAAACCATCATCCCAGTCTGAGGTTGCATGAACTCTAGAGCAGATGTTCTTGAAAGGACTCTCTGTATTTGGCTGCCGGTCTCCCTGTCCCTGCCGCTGAGAAGCAACCCCCATAGCATGATGGTGCCACCACCATGCTTCACTATGAGGATGGTATTAGGCAGGTGATGAGCAGTGCCTGGTCTTCACCAAATTTAGTGTTTGAAGTTATCCCCAGAGTTCTTTTTTCTCATCAGACCAGAGAATTTATTTAATAATGCTTTATAGTCCTTTAAATGCAATTTGGCAAACTCCAAATGAGAGTTAGCCACTCTACCTGAAACGTCTAATTGATGGTTATCCTTCCAGCAGGTTCTTCCATTTTAACAGAGGATGTCTGAAGTTCTGTTAGAGTGAAAATTTGGTTCTTGGTTACCTCCCTGAACGAGGCCTTCTTGCCTGGTTTACTCATTTTGACTGGACTTCTTCCATTTCACAATTATTGAGGCCACTGTGTTCCTGGAACCATTTAAACTTTAGAAATGGTTTTACCCCCTTGCCCTGATCTGTGCCTCACCACAATTTGTGGGAGTCTATATACACAGGTGGGTGCCTTTCTAAACAATGTCCAATCAATTAAGTGCAGTGCATGGTGCATGTGGACTCCAATCAGGTTCTTCTTTTGTGGTAGAATTAAAGCAAGCACGATGCACCTGAGCACAATTTGGAGTGCCCCCGTAAAGGGTCCGAATACTCATAGAAATGGGAGATTTCAGTTTTTGATCTGTAATAAATTTCCAAACCTTTCTGAAACGTGCTTGTTGTTTTGTTTTCATTGGTTACTAGCCGTCCCGTACGGCTTCACCTGCATAGAAGTGAAACAGGACAGTGAGGAGGGAACTCCCCACTCCTGATGTCACGCTTCCCCCGCCCCTCTGCCCACTGTCTCTGTCTCAGATTAGCTTGAATATATCACTCCTGCAAGCAAACTATGATTCTTAGCATGATGAGAGAAGTCGCAAAATCAACTTTCAAGCAAATTCTAGAAAAAAAAGATCTAAATCCGTTAAGTGGTTCTCTCGTTTGCTAACTAAACGGAGGTAAGATACGCCCCAAGGCTGGTATGTGAGTGAGGAGGGCCCCCTCACCCCCCCTCTCCTTGGCCCGCTGCATGTCTCTTGGATTCGCACAAATAAATCGGTGCCACAAGTGACCTATGATACTAAGTGCAATGATGCAAGAAGTCGCAAAATCATCCGGAATGTTCAAGCAAATTATAGAAAAAAACCCGATCTACATCTGTTAAGTAGTTCTCTCATGAAAAGCAGACAGACAAACAGACAGACGATCGATTTTATGTGTAGATTGATTGGCAAAAATGGCAAATTTACCAATGTAAAGTGAAATCTACCGTACAATAAAGTGTGCAGAAAGTTAATGGTCAAAATATTTTCTGAGTTCACTGCATAGATATACATAGATAGACCTTTATTTGCCCCCCAAGAGAAATTTGGGCTTTTACAGAAGCTCTTTAAAGAAATAAAGTGTAAATAGATAAATATATATATACACACGTTATGGTCTGAACACACACCAAAGCAACTACAAAGGAAGATAAAATTTAAAAAGAAAGAAAAGTTACCGTGGAGCATTAGGCAGACAGATTGCTGTTGATATAAAGGAGCCCCAGTCGTGTTTCTTGACACACATTTGCTGAATAATTCATCAGCATTAAAGTCCTCAGTGTTTGTACGTCACAGAGAGGATGTGCAGCATTGTTCATGATGACATTCAGTTTTTTTTCTTTTAATTCTCTTCTTCGCTATGACCTCCAGGGGGTCCAGAGGTGTCCCATAACTGAGTCTGCCCTTTTAATCATGTGCAGTAGAACCTCAGTTCACGACCATAATTTGATCCAAAACTCTGGTCGTAAACCGATTTGGTCGTGAACCGAAGCAATTTCCCCCATAGGATTGTATGTAAATACAATTAATCTGTTCCAGACCATACAAACTGTATGTAAATATATATATATTTTTTAAGTTTTTAAGCACAAATATAGTTAATTAAACCATAGAATGCACAGTGTAATAGTAAACTAAATGTAAAAACATTGAATAACAATGAGAAAACCTTGAACAACAGAGAAAACTAACACTGAGATAGTTCACACTATAGCGCTACCAACCGCTGGCTAAAAGCACTTTTTTAATGAGTTTTAAGCACAGACAAAAAATGAACATTTGAAAAAATCTGTAGTATAATAAACCACCAAGAAAAATAACATTGCAACAATGCATGCTACGAACCGATCGCTGGAAACAGAAGTGAAAACAAAATCAAGCCCAGCGCATTCTTTAACTGCCTTCCTACCTTAATGCATCCAGCTCTCTCTCGCACTGCCTGTGTGTCTGCATCTCGCGCTGCCTCTGTGTGTGTGTGTGTGTGTCGCGCTCTCTCGCGCTGCCTATGTGTGTGCGTGCGCACAGTGCCTGTGTGTATGCGTGCGCTCGCTGCCTGTGTGTGTGTCTGTCTGTCTCTCTCATGCTGCCTGTGTGTATGTGTGTGTCGCACTCTCTTGCTCGCTGCACAGGAAATGCACAGGGAGAGACTGAACATGTACAAACCGAAAGAGAAACTGGCTTGTTCGTATACCGAGTGTGTGGTCGTGAACCGAGGCAAAAGTTTGGCAAACTTTTTGGTCGTAAACCGAGTTGTACGTGTCCCGAGACATTCGTGAACCGAGGTTCCACTGTATGTGTTTTTGCGATCTGTCTTTCTTTCTACATGTGAAGCCTAAAGATGCAGGGCCACCTGATTAGTCAGCTGACCAGTCTCAGCCATGTTTAAGGTGAAGCTTTGAAAGGCTTAACTACTTTTGCATTGTGATTGTATTTTTAATTACTGCTTTTTTGATTTTTGTGGTTTCTCAGTCATTTTACCCCTGCATTCACTTTAACATAATGTTTCTGTTTGGTTTTCACTGAATTTGTTGCATTGGCATAACTTATTTTGCCAGTCAGTCAGTCCGTCATTGTCCAACCCACCATATCTTAACACAGGGTCATGGGGGTCTGCTGGAGCCAATACCAGCCAGCACAGGGCACAAGGCAGGAACAAATCCCGGGCAGGGTGCCAGCCCACCACAGGTCACACACACCCACACACCAAGCACACACTAGAGACAATTTAGGATCGCCAATGCACTTAACCTGCATGTCTTTGGACTGTGGGAGGAAACTGGAGTACCTGGAGGAAACCCACGCAGACATGGGGAGAACATGCAAACTCCATGCAGGGATGACCCAGGAAGCGAACCCAGGTCTCCTTACTGTGAGGCAGCAACACTACTACTGTGCCACCATGCCACCCATTATTTTAAAGCCTTACTCCAATTTTTGGAGCTGTGCAGGCTGCAAAGCTTGTTTTTTGTTTTAGGGTTTGGCTGACTGGGTTGAGGCCTATTGTTTGAATCAGGTTTGGTCTGGCCATTTTGTGTAAGTTTTTGGAGACCTGCCCCCACCTCTCTTTTTTTTCTTTCCGTGGAATGATTTCACAACGATCATATTCTTTGGGAATTATCTATCCAGGCAGTGAGAATGATCTGTCTAGGCAGAAATGAAGACCATGACCAAAACATTTAAAAGATTTTAAGCGCAAAACAGAAACTGGTTTCAGAAGAATCAAAGGTTAAGTCAAAAAGGAAGTGCCAGAACAACAGTCAGAAATAAAACATTAACCAGTCATCAAAGTAAAATAAATAAAAATAAAATAGCCATATTTTATTTTTCAAAAAGAGGATGGAAGCGTAAGGGGCTAAGAATGATCACTGACACTCAATATATACCTTCAATGTAATGAAGCCTTTGTTATTTTTTGTAACCAAAAAATAAATAAAATAATGGAAAAAAAACACAACCAACAACTTAGCATCAAAAATGGCAGTTAAATGCTTCAGAATTCAGGATAAATTCTAATTTATTGTAAAAAATTATCCATTTTTAACTAAACATTTTGAGACATAGTTAAAGAATTAAAAGCATGATCATTTCTTATGACCAGAAGAACAGCTTGGACATACAGTTGGACTTAGCTGTACATTCTGTAAGTGTGACTCTGTAAGTTTTGTCAGGTCTCATAACTCCAACTTTATTGTTATTATTATTTTTAATTATTATTAACCTGCTGCTGGGCTCTTTTTGTTAGAAGCAGCTTTGTTGATTGGATACAAGTGAAGTTGCTTACACCTTTATCTACTTCTATCTACTGTATTTTCCCTATAGATAGTGTTTTGGATTTGCATTCATTGGATCTGGACCAATAAGTGTATTAATTCTTCAATTCTTCTTTGAATTGACTCTTTTGTTGGTGCATCTTTCATACTTTAGTTATGGTGTTCACTCGTAACTCGGCTCTACCTGATCCTCCTAGGAACTGAGTCACACTGCCATTCATGCTTTTCTCTGAATAAACCACTTATATTTTCTAGCAATATCTGCATGAATTCAGAGTGTGTTTTCAAAACACCTACCAGCACTGCATGATTTTTTTAAAACAATAATATCGATAGCACTTGCAAAAGGAAATGATCATTTTTGAAAGTGCTGAGAGCAGTCGTAGAGACAGTTGCTGCAGCCATAACTATCTGCCACCATCACTGACCTAAGCCGTCCATCACCTTTATGAAGGCGGGTGAGAAGTACACCACACAACCCAGATGTGCAGCGGGCCTCCTCACCACAGCTGCCGATTGGCATATGAGTGTAGACCTGGGCAAGCAGCTAAAGTTTCCAGAGCACAATGCAGTAGTATCACTTAGGCTAGACATGGTCATTTTCTCTAACACCACTAAACAAGTGACCATAACGTAACTCACTCTACCCTGAGAGGAGCGCATGGACGATGCACAGAAGAGAAAATGTGTGAAGTACCAGGAGCTTGTAGAATAATGCAGGAGGGTTGGAAGACTAGATGTGAGCCAATAGAGGTGGGATGTTCACAGGCCGCTGTCTCTGCCAAATCATGGCTAAACTTGGCATGGGGGTTGGTATGGGGTTTGCAGCAAACAGGAGAGTCATCAAGGCCATTACAGATGCAGCGATGCTGCAGAGAAGGCCACTAGTTGGCTCTGGCTGAAGATGAAGGCTATGTGGTTGACAGCTGCTGATCAATACTGGTTGGGTTGCCTGGGTGAGGCTTTCTGATGTTGAGAAGGACGACCAGGATACATCACTGAAGATGCATCCCAGTGCATCTAACAATGTATCACTTAACCAACATATTGTAGAGATATAAAAGAGGATATTTCCCAGAAAAAGCAAAAAGCGAAAGTTCATAACCTAAACTTTAATTCTTAGTCATAACCTTTCTAAACAATTGCTGTTAGTTTTAAAGTTACTCAAAAATATGGACATTTGCTATTATGAGCTGTCTGTGTTGCCCCATACCAGTATCCCATGGCACCCTTCGCTTTAGGAGCATCAGTAGTTTAAAACCTGAGGATGAACCAGTGGCAAGTGAAGAGACGCAGACAGTAGTTCAGTGTTCAGATTGTGATTTATTTTATTAAATTATATAGGTGCAGTGTAAATAAATAAGTAAAACCTTTTTAAAATTGACAGTCAGTGAAATCCCAATAGGTTAAAATAACCCAAACAAATAAACAGAAGCAAGAAGTCACCAACAGGAGGTAAATTAATTAAAAAGTCTGTGCAATAACAGCAACATTTATTTCTGTACCACATTTTCATGCATAGGCTGTAATTCAAAATACTTAAAAAGATGTTAAAGAAATAGTTACAAGTAAAGGAAAACAAATGAAAGTAGGTCATAATAATAATGGATAAGTAATAAAAAGTAAATATGTGCCCACATAACATTGATATAAAATAAGTAGAAAAATGCAGTCCTTATATATAACTAGCTGTGTAAGTCTGTGCTGTAAAAGTCCTAGAAACTATTGAAATTGTCAGAAAAGAAAATTGAAATGTAGAGATGTCAGGTAATTGGAAGAAACTACTCTGGGCGTCTCCCTCCCGTGGAGGATTCGTTTTTTGCTGATGTGCTTGCATTGCTTGTGCATTAGCGGCGGGAGGAAAAGCGGGATACCGTTTTGCTGATGTAATCGGCCAAGCGACTTCGTCTTTCTTCTGAGGTTTCGTTTTGCCTCACTTGTGTTATTAGTGGCTAAGCGAGTTTTCTTTTTCCTCGGAGGCGGAATCTGCTGAGGTTCCAAGGCCACAATACCACCCAGTCCTCACTGGGCATCATTCTACCTAACATAAATGTTCTTAAGTCATTCCTCATTGTTTCCAAGGTTTGTCCCAGAGGATTTGGCACAGTGGGTCTTGTGGATTGTTGGAGCGCTCAGCTTCAAGTGGCTACACAGTGCCTCGGTCAGGTGATGGTGGGCCAAAATGCCACCTCAGAGAAAACTAAAGGTTCGCAATGATTACAAATCCCTGAACAATATGATAATTCTAGGCATGTGTAGTCTATTAGGAGTACAACTAAAATGTAGCTTTGAAAATTGCAATTTAAAAAAGTGACACTGTAGGTGTTCTTTAAAACATTCCACAGTATTAGCCTGGCGCATCTCCATTGGAAAAGTATTTCACATTTTTGGTGCATAACAGTTAAAGGCTGCCTCACCACTTGTTTTATGATTGGCTCAAGAAATAATAAGCAGGCTGCTATTAGATGATCTAAGGTTATGACTTGGAATGTAGAGGGACAGGCACTCCAAAATATAGGAAGGGCCAAAATGATCTAAGGCTTTACAGTCAAATGAAAAAGTGTGGGAGCCCCTCTCAGCTTGCATAATAATTGACTCTTCTTTCAACAACAAAGATAACAGTGGTATGTCTTTCATTTCCTAAGAACATCTGAGTACTGGGGTGTTTTCCAAAGAAAGATTTTTAGTGAAGCAGTATTTAGTTGTATGAAATTAAATCAAATGTGAAAAACTGGCTGTGCAAAAATGTGGGTCCCCTTGTCATTTTGCTGATTTGAATGCCTGTCACTGCTCAGTGCTGATTACTGGCAACACCAAATTGGTTGGATGAGCTTGTTAAGCCTTAAACTTAATAGACAGGAGTGTCCAATCATGAGTGGTAAAAGGTATTTAAGGTGGTCAATTGCAAGTTGTGCTTCTTTCCCTTTGACTCTCCTCTGAAGAGTGACAGACAGCATGGGATCCTCAAAGCAACTCTCAAAAGATCTGAAAACAAAGACTTCAGTCTCCTGGTTTAGGGCAAGGCTACAAAAAGCTCAGAGGTTTAAACTGTCAGTTTCACCTCTAAGGAATGGAATTAGGAAATGGAAGGCTACAGGCACAGTTGTTGTTAAACCCAGCAGGTCTGGCAGGCCAAGAAAAATACAGGAGTGGCATATGAGCAGGATTGTGAGAATGGTTACAGACAACCCACAGATCACCTCCAAAGACCTGCAAGAACATCTCGCTGCAGATGGTGTATCTGTACATCGTTCTACAATTCAGTGCAATTTGCACAAAGAACATCTGTATGGCAGGGTGATGAGAAAGAAGCCCTTTCTGCACTCTCGCCACAAACAGAGTTGCTTGTTGTATGCAAATGCTCATTTTGATAAGACAGATTCATTTTGGAACAAAGTGCTTTGGACTGATGTGACAAAAATGGAGTTATTTGGTCATAACAAAAAGCGCTTTTCATGGCGGAAGAAGAACACTGCATTCCAAGAAAAACACCTGCTACCTCCTGTCAAATGTGGTGGAGGTTCCATCATGCTGTGGGGCTGTGTGGCTGGTTCAAGGACCGGGGCCCTTGTTAAAGTCGAGGGTCGAAGGAATTTCCCCCAATATCAACAAATTCTTCAGGATAATGTTCAAGCATCAGCCAGAAAGCTGAAGTTACACAGGGGTTGGATATTCCAACAAGACAATGGCCCAAATCACAGTTCGAAATCTACAAAGGCATTCATGCAGAGGGAGAAGTACAATGTTCTGGAATGGCCATCACAGTCCCCTGATTTGAATATCATCGAAAAATCTATGGGATGATTTGAAGCAGACTGTCCATGTTCGGAAGTCATCAAATTGAACTGAACTGGAGAGATTTTGTATGGAAGAATGGTCAGCAATACCTCCATCCAGAATCCAGACACTCCTCAAAGGCTACAGGAGGCATCTAGAGGCTGTTACATTGGCAAAAGGAGGCTCAACTAAGTATTGATGTCATATATCTGTTGGGGAGCCAAAATTTATGCACCTGTCTAATTTTGTTATGATGAATATTAAATATTTTCTGTTAATCCAATAAACTTCATGTCACTGCTGAAATACTACTGTTTCCATAAGGCATGTCAGATATTAAAAGGAAGTTGCTACTTTGAAAGCTCAGCCAATGATAAACAAAAATCCAAAGAATTAAGAGGGTTTCCCAGACTTTTTCATATGACTGTATATACCATTAGTATTATTTTAAAGTCATTTCTAAAGGACATGGGTTACCAATGTAACGACGCAAAGAGTGGTGTGATATGCTCAGATTTTCTTTTTCTTGTGAAGATTCTTGCAACTGCATTCTGAACTAACTGTAACCGATTCATGTTCTTCTTAGGTCGTCCTGTTAGGAGTGTATTAATAGTGATCTGGTAGACTAAAACAAAAGTATGACTTTATTCTTTAGCATCTCGCATTGTTATTAGAGGTCTAACATTAGCAATATTCCTTAAATAGAAAAATGCAGTCCTAGTAATCTAGTTAATATGTGATTTAAACTTTAGGTCAGAGTCCAAGATTATACCTACTGTATATACTCTCATTTAAGTTCTCCCACAGATGAGTCGGGCATGATTTTACCATATAATTTCTCGTAATTTTATAATGTCAGTCGTATAAGTCGAATGCGGAAAAGTCACGCAGTGGGTCAAGAGATTATGATATGCTAACGCCTACCTGAGAGAGTAACCACGGAGCACACAGACTTTTTTTTCTATGTACTGTGCCTACGTGACCACACAGTAATACCAAAACTATTCCGAAGCAACGTTTGCACTGTTTTGTGTTTTTTGTATCTCACAACCTCATACACCTTTATCGTAAGAGTATCCCTTATCTGCGATGGAGCGTTCGATCAGAAGAAAATATGAAGCTGGTTTTAAATTAAATGTTGTTGAAGTGGCGAAAGAAATTGGTCACTGTGCGGCTGCAACAAAATTCAATGTGTCTGAGAAACTTGTGCATGATTGGAGGAAGCAAGAAGATGTAAATAAATAAATAAATAAATAAATAAGTGTTTTTGAATGGGGACTGATTTTATGACTGATTTTTCAGGTTTCAAGACCCGACTTATTCACGAGTATATACGGTAACTTTTTTACTTCAGCCCTGACTTTTAGTTCTAAGGGGTCAAGTTTATTTCTAATACCTTCACTATTTCCATTCTGTTTATGAGTAAGATTTCAGTTGGGTGACATGGTGGCACACTGGTAGTGCTGCTGCCTTGCAGTTAGGAGACCAGGCTTTGAATTCTTCGTTCAGAGTTTGCATGTTCTCCCCATGTCTGTTGTACGTGTTTCTTCTGTTTTCCTCCCATAGTCCCAAGACATGCAAGTCAGGTGTATTGCACCTAGTGTGTGGTTGGATTGCGATGGATTGGCACCCTTGCCAGGGGTTCTGCCTGCCTTGCACCCTTTGTTAACTGGGATAGGCTCCTGGCGGCCCCCATGACCCTATTCAGGACTAAGTGGGTTAGAAAATGACTGACCAACTGACTATGATTTAAGTTTTTCCTTTTTTAGCTTGAGGAAAATACTACCCATCCATTCAGAAATACAGGACAGACATTAGATCAGAGAGTCCAGAGGGTCAAGGTCATCAGGTGCTTTAGATAGGTATGTCATCTGCAGAGCTGTAGCGATTCACAATGTGTTTTGAGATATTCTAGCCTAATTGGAGCATGTAGATTGAAAATAATAGTGGGCCCAGAATAGATCCTTGTGGTATGCCAAATACAATATCATGGAATCCTAAAACTACAATCGCTACAACTACCTGTTAGATAAGCTGACAAATTTGATTTTTTTTCAGCTGTTCTCCTCTGCTGCTATAAAACACTCTGTCCATTTGTTCAGATCATGTGAGACACTCCTGCACTGGCATACTTAATTGAGTCAACATTACAGGTTCTCTACTACTTACCACTGCCCTGCTTCTTGTTTTCTTTGTATTTTTTCCCTTTTTTCCACCAGACATGTACAATGTAACTTTGCTTCATGACATAAGAATTTGCAGAAGAAATATATATAAAATCATTTTAAAGTCCCTTTCTTTTAAAGATCCCAGAGTATAGTGGGAAAAGGATCTCTTACTTGACATTTCAGAAACAGAGTGGAAGGCAGCCAGCCATGCACAGAATTCACTCGAGCTCCATATGTGCAGAGCATTCAATTATTCAATTTAATTTTTTTTATCACGCTCATCTATCTCATTCAAAATTGTCCAAAATGTTTCCAGGGCAATATCTAACTTGTGAACATTGCAATCGAGCTCCAGCCTCACTGGACCACATCATTCTGGATCAAAATCTTTGCATACCTTTCAGACAGCCTTGGAGTCACTACCTCTCCTAACCCATTAACAGCTGTGTTTGGTGGATTCACAGAGGGGCTTAAATTGGAGAAGGACAAACAAACTGGAATTGTCTTTACTATACTATTGGCACATAGACTTATCTTGGTCAACTGGAAGAATCCTAACTCACTTCTTTTAAGTCAGTGGGTAATTGATGTTATATACTACTAGGGGGCTTACCCCCTGCTCACTTAACTCTCCAACCCTTTCTACACGCCAGCTACTTTGCGTGTCTGCCATATGAAGAGAAGGGCTGAATGCACCCCAAGGAGATGTGGTTGCTCCTCTGAAAACCCCCTCTTAAACGGTGATACAATAGGAAACAAATATTTTTTTTCTTACCTCCTCTTTGCTCGATCAGCTGCTGGCTTGCTGCTGGAACTTCGAACATTTAAAAGCCTGCACAGCAGCTGTCCTACTCTTTTACTCTACTCTCTAACCACTCAGGCGTGGTTAAATCTCTTGGCACAAATTCTCGTCTCGCGGGACATGAGTTCTTGATATTTTTTAGTGTATAACTTAAAAACGGAATAAGAATCTGAAAATCTAACAACATCACATTAAAGTTTGATACATTCTGAAAAGGTGGTAGGTTTTAAAATAAGCCAATTTAAAGCGTGACAAAAAAGGTGACATAAAATCATTGCACTTTTAGGCTTAGGATTTTATATATAGAGAGTAGATTTGAAATTGGAAAAAATCTAATTCCCACTTAGAGGATCTGTGCAAAATTCTTTTAAAATCTGGCAGGACCAAATCAATAACATTTTAGAATAAGCATTTATAGTGGGGAGAAAGACTCTCCCTCTATACTGCTCTCAGTAGTTTTACTCTGGCTCTTGGCCATCCTCTCTTTCTCATGGGTGGGGGTTAAATTGAATTTAGTTTTGCTAAATTTGACTTGACTGTATGGAATGTTACATACTTTTAATAAATTCAATAAACAACGAAAAGCAACGTTCATCACAAACAGCCTCGATCTTTCACCTGTGGAGGGAGCGGTTTTCTTCATTGGAGAGCTGCCTCTATAAGTTGTCCACGGTGGGTTTGTTTCAGCCACATGCGCAGCGACCCATCATTTTCCGCAAACCATCCACAAGTCTTTCTCATACACTTCAAATGTAATTCTCGACTCATTTAGAGATGTCTTGTGAGCCATACTTTAAGAAGCACTGTTGTAGTGTTTTGATACTGTGCTTCAAGAGGGGTTCCCGCAGATTTGTCACTGCAATAAGTAGCTATATAAATGGATGTCCTACGGCAGGGGAACTGGAGGGCAGCAGTGGCTGCAGGTTTTTGCTCCAGCCCAGTTGCTTAATAAGAAGCACTTATTGCTCGAGTAACAGTTCTGCTTCACTTTAGTTGTCTTGCTCGTTAAGATTTTGAACCCTTATTGCTTATTTTAGTCTTAAACAGCTGTATTCTTGGTTTTTAATTTCCTCCTAATCAGCAATAAGATCCAAATAACAAAAGACACCAGCATTTCTCCATTTAGCTTGTTTCCATTTACACCTGTGTGTATTTATCATGCACTATTGGGTTTAATTAAATAATTCAAAGGAAAGCGAAGAGAAAAAAGTGAAGGACTAAGAATTACTCATCCATTTTAGCCTTCAAATCATTTGGATGATATCCTTAGAAAAGTGAAGAAAATCCAGGAGATGAGAATAACCTGACATGGCAGAGTTAAAGCACTAACAAGTCATGAAATGAAATTATTGGCAAGAATTGTTTTCTAATTAAGCAACTGGGTTAGAACAAAAACCTGCAGCCCTCTGGGACTGTGATTGAGGACCCCTGTTCTAGGGCAGGGGTTCCCAAACCTTTGGACGTCAAGTACCACCTGAGGTTAAGTGAGTTGCGTTGCGTACCACCCGCACCTTGTTGAAAGGGAGGGAGAGGTGTAAGGGGGGGAGTTCGGGTCTAAACCGCCCCAAAATCTGAATAAAAGTTAAAGAATTGGAAGAAAGTATGCATAAAATTAATGAAACAATTTGTGCATGTACATAACTTGATAAATTGTGCCCCGAAGCTAAATCCTGCCTTCGGCCTGTATTTGACGCAGTTATCGAAGATGAAATGGTATCGGCTTTGTGCTTAGATCTAGTGACTACGATGCGATACAGCGGCAGTGCACGTATAACAACAAATGCGAGCGGTTTCTGTGAGGCAGAGTTACTGAAGACTAAATAGTGTTGGCGTTGTGCTTTCATCTAGTGACCAAAAGCTCAAACAGTGAAGAAGTAGAAGTTGACTTATGGTAGCGTTAAATTAACTAAATACTGATTCGAATAATAGGTTTTATTTATTCAGATGACGAAATTTCACACCACACTAAATACTGTAAAATAATACGTGGATTCCCAAATTTAAACAGTTTCATTGGTTTTTGCTCACAACAGGCTTATCATAAAGGGTTTTGCACAGATAAATTAAATTGCAGGGACCGCGATGCGTACCACCTGAAATGGCTCCGCGTACCACAGTTTGGGAACCGCTGTTCTAGGGGTTCCCTCCCAGTTCAGGGCCCCAGGCAACTGCCGGCCTCTCCTCTCCTGTCCTGTCACTGTGCTTCTTCTTACCATCAAAAAAACTGAACTGCACTTTGGTGACAAGAGCAGGGGTTCATGGATGGATAATTACACTCTTCTCATCCACTATCACGGGAAACATCTTAATAATGGGGCAAAAATAATAGCGAAAAATCAAAAGCACCACACTTTTAAGCAACAAGAGCACAAACCGCAGCATAGAGACATGGTAGCCCACAGTACGTTCTTCAGCTTTTCTGGACTGGCAGGCAGTTTAAAAGTTTTGCTGGCACACGTGTGCTTTTTACAATATTTTGGGTGCTGATTCAAAATATGATGGTTCCAATGTGGTTAGTGAACTTTGGAAGCATATATAACATTACAAATTACACAGGATTGGTGTATGGTTAAGTAGTCAAAGCCCACAATGACAATATTAATGTTGAAAACGCAGCATAATTAATAGTTTTACCTTGGTAATTCCAGTCCAAATCTATTAACGCAAAGACAGCAATACTGAAAAAAAAAACATTTCCCTTAGCTTTTGTGGGCTTTTGGCATGTGCCCCCTTCCCCTTGGATGCCCATGCGCATAGTGACTCGGCCAAGAATCAAGCCTACAGTAGGCCTTAGGAGCTGTGAGGCAACACCACTAAGATTTGCACCGCCGAGCCCCTTATGTAATTTGGAACAAATGTTTGGCAACTTGGCAATTTGTTGCTAAGTATCAAACTAACAAAGCAATGCAAATGAAGACCTACATTATTTTTTTATTCATCTAGTGCTTATCAAGCATGCTTCTACTTAACAGGCGAGCATGCTACAAAAATTGCAAATAAAGTATTCAATTCCATTTTAATATTATATATAGCGCTTTTTATTGATTGCAAGCTCGGAAAGTCTGTCACGTCATTCTTGATTTTTATAGACTAGTAATGCTGCATTATTAATTTTAATTTCAGATTTTGCAGACATTGAAAAGAAACAGTCAAAATAATTGACTAAAAGATTTAGTTAACAGAAGAGATTAAGTGTGAATTAAGACAAAATTTGGAAAGACCCCCAGAACACCACAGGGGTCCTAAAGACTAAGTTTGAGGGCCTTACTCTGTTTACCCAGAGCTGTACCAAGATAAGCTCATTAGGGTTTACTTTAGATTTACATTGGCATCTTTCTGCAATGTAGGCTACTTTATTAAGACTTTTATGAAATGCTTTTAAAATTACATTAATTAGTTTATTTTAGGTTTATTGTTTTCTTTGTTAACTTAATCCCAGATGGCAAGGCCAAAACTGCAACACCCTTATCAAACTCAAGAAAGCCACTTAATTAAATCTGAACAAGTTTATTATATATTACATTTAACAAAGGATCGATTCAAGAAAATAGTTAACTGATAAATATTTCAATTAACTAAATAAAACAGAGAATACCTTCTATACAGAAACTAATGTGGAAAAAGTCTGCACCAGCATATCCGCCCTAATTTATGGTTTATATAAGAAATGTCATGATTTACTTCAAGGGCTGGATGTACATGATAAATAAGATATTTGAAATATTAAAATAGGTGCTTCAATGAACATTTTTAAACTTGCAATAGTCACAATTGTAATAGAAATTTGTAATTTTTCACCCTTTGATGAAAAGAGCCATAGAGGGTTAGATCCTTAGTCTGTCTGGTTGCAAGACCTGAGCAAAATTACTTCATGAAATCCAAAAAAGACAACAGACCATAGGACCACAATTAGTCATTTCCATTGGCAGAACCCAAGGGAAAGTGCAAGCTTCTTTTTATCTCATTGTGAGTGCACCCTAAACAGAACCAAGAGTGATATTTGAAAAAATATGGTTCTGCTTTGAGGAAGATGGCAGGGCATTTCACCGTCAAACATTAGGATACTTGGATCTGATGAAGCTAACGTAATAACTGGCTCTAGGAACTCTCTGCTGTTTAGATTCAACAACAACTATACAGCACCAAATCACACCAGGAACGTCTCAATGGGCTTTAACAGGACCTGTGTTTTGACAGCCACAACCAATGTTGATCAGCGGCCTAACCAGAGTGCAGAGTTGAAACCAATCAAATGTCCCTGGAGAGACCTGAACATTGCTGTCAGCTGACGATCTCCATCCAACATAACAAAGATAGAGAGCATCTGCTATGAAGAATAGGAGAAAGTCCTAATACAACATCAACAATATTTATTTATATAGCATATTTTCATACAAATGAAGTTGCTCAAAGTACAAGATGAAGAAAGAAAAAAAAAAGACACAATATAAAACATAAAATTAGGTAATACTAATTACATAGAATAAAGTAAGGTCCGATGGCCAGGAAGGACAGAAAAAAAAATCCAGATGGCTGGAAAAAAAAAAATCTGCAGGGGTTCCAAGGCCACAAGACCACCCAGCCCCCTCTAGGCCTGACATAAATGATCTCAATCAGTCCTCATGGTATTCAGGGTTCACATGAAAGAACTTGATGATGACGGTCATGTGGACTTCTGGCCTTTAATCCATCAATGTAGGGACATCACGGTGCTTTGATTAGGGGGTGGTGGTGCAGATCACCACCACAGAAAACTGGAAAAAGAACATCAGAGAAAGTAGGGGTTAGTACAGATTTCGGAGCCACCATGAATGATAATGATATTTAAGTGCATATGCAGAATATCAGGATTAAACTAAAATGAAGCTATGAGAAAGCCATGTTAAAGTAATGTAATTTCAGCAGTTTTTTAAAGTGCTCCACCGTATTAGCCTGGCGAATTTCTATCAGTCAGCTATTCCAGATTTTAGGTGTATAACAGCAGAAGGCCGCCTCACCACCTCTTTTAAGTTTAGCTCTTGGAATTCTAAGCAGACCCTTATTTGGAGATCTAGGTGACAGGCATTCTGAGATATAAGATGGAGTAGATGATTTAAGGCTCTGTAAACCATAAGTAGTATTTTAATGTCAATTCTAAATGGCACAGGTAACCAGTGTAGTGACATCAAAACTGGAGAGATGTGCTCGGATTTTCTTTTCCTAGTTAAGATTCTGTCAGCTGCATTCAGCACTCATTGCAATTGATTAATGCCTTTTTTTGGGTGGTCCTGAGAAGAGTGCGTTACGGTAATCTAGTCGACTGAAAACAAAAGCGTGAACTAATTTCTCAGCATCTTGCAATGTTATAAGGGGTCTAATTTTTGCTATATTTCTTAAGTGAAAAAATGCTGTCCTAATAATCTGATTAATATGTGATTTAAAATTCAGGTCAGAGGCAATAGTTACCCCTAAATTCTTTACCTTCGTTTTGACTTTTAATCCTAATGGATCAAGTTTATTTCGAATAACTTCATTATATCCATTTTTGCCAATCACTAAGATTTCCAATTTCTCCTTATTTAATTTGAGAAAATTACTACTCATCCATTTAGAAACAAAAGTAAGATATTGTGTCAGTGAATCAAGAGAGTCGGGGTCATCAGGTGCTATTGATAAATTGTGTGTCATCAGCACAGCTCTGGTAGCTCATATTATGGCCCGAGAAAATCTGACCTGACGGAAGAATGGAGATCGAAAAGGGCAGCGAACCCAGGATAGGGCCTTGTGGAACACCATATAGAATATTAGGGGTCTTTTTGAAGTATAATCTCCACAACTAACAAAGAATTTTCTACCTGCCAGGTAGGACTCAAACCAATTTAAAACACTGCCAGAGAGGCCCACCCATTGATCATTCTTTTTCAATTATTCCTTTACTTTGTCTGTTGGATATATATATATATATATACCCCAATCTACATACTGTCAAATAAACAAACCACACACCGTGGTGCAACACAAGAGGCTTCGCCTCTAGCGCTGACGTCCAAGGTTCGATTCCCGAGAGGGGGTGCAGTGAGTGTGTACACCTGATGAGCCCAGAATTAGGGTGAAACATGTGCCGCATACTCCTTGCATTATTTGACAGTAAAACTACTTATATATATATATATATACACACACACATACATATATATCAGTGCTTCCCGATTCATTTTACACTCGCACCCCCTGTGATGGACGATCCCGATTTTGCACCCCCTTGGTTTGAGAAGAAGTATGAAAAAATATGAGGTTAACGCAGAAAAACAGATCACCAATTGAAGCTTTATGAATAATGGATACTTTATTCACCATCAATGAGGTAAAGCCATACTCAGTGTGATCCTCTTTCCATTTTCTAATTTTTTCGCGACTAGCCATGATTAAATGAACGATAAAAAAGTAAGAGCAAAGCGACGGTGACTTATTGAGGCAGACAGGCGAGAGCACAATAGCACGTGGGCTCGATGTAGTGCACATCAAGTCGATCTAAAATGCGCGATCAGATTCGAAAAAATATATCTTTTCAAGTTCTATTTGGATATAAGTAGGTTCTATTTCGTCGACGGAAATATCTTTGGTAGGAATGTAAGTTGAATTTAGTCTTTAAATTTCTATGATGAAGAAAAATGTATGCAATGATGACTAAATTTAACTTACATTCCTACCAAACATATTTCTGTCGACTAAATAAAAATGACTTATATTTAAAATTTAAATAGAACTTGAACAGATACGATAGTTGATAATATCCAACAAGCAGCGTATTGCACTGATACGAAATAGCCTGCCCATTTAATTATTTAGGAACGGATAGATAAATTAAGATTTTGTACAAATGTTTTTCATTTTTCTTCCTCGATGGATTATGGAACCCCCAGCAACAGCTGCTCGCACCCCAAAGGGTATATATATATATATATTGTATATGTGTGTGTGTATATGTATGTGTGTGTATATATGTATACGCACTTGGTGGCAAACTGGCGATCCTCTGCTCATCTTTGCTTCTAAAGGAGTAGGCCTTTCCTCGATGCTGCTTTTGTACCGAATCATGATTGCAATCACCTGTTAACATCACCAGTTTCAAATCACATCATTATTTAGTTATTATAACTCATTACTACCCCTGAATTGCCCCCATCCCAACTTTTTTTGGAATGTTTTGCAAGCCTGAATGGCAAGAATGGATGTTTATTTACAAATCAAATGATGTTGACCAAAAAAAACATGAATTATCTTGTGTTCATACTGTCTGCAATGAAATAAAAGTTAAGGGAAATTTGTAAATTATTGCTTTATTTTTTTATTCACATTTTCCACACTGTCCCAACTTTTTCTGATTTGGGGTTGTATATATGTATATGTATATATGTGGATGTATATGTGTGTATATATATATATGTGTGTGTGTTATATATATGTTTATATGTGTGTGTGTATGTGTATATATAAAACAGCAACACTCATTACAGTGACAAAACAATTACATTGACAATCATGTTACGTTATTTTCAAAATGTTTTCCTTTTCATTACTTCTTTAACACACTACTTCTCCGCTGCGAAGCACAGGTATTTTGCTAGTTAACTATATTTGTGCTTAAAAACTTAAAAAAGATATATATTTACATACAGTTCATACAGTCTGGAACAGATTAATTGTAATTCCATACAATCCTATGATGGAAATTACTTTGATTCATGACCAAATCGGTTTACAACCATAGTTTTGGAACGAATTATGGTCTTGAACCGAGGTTCCACTGTATATATAATCGACCAAGTCGCCCGACCATGGAGCACGCACGACAGAGCCCCGACCGCCCACTTTAACTCTACTCCCGTGTCATGGGGAACACATGACAGAGCCCCGACCGCCAACTTTCACCCTCCTCCCGCGTCCACCTCGCTCTCAAGGCATGCTCACTGCTTGCTCATGTGCCCGCCCCCATCACATCACCAAATACATCCTCACTCGCTTTGGTCTGTGCTACAGTTCACATGCAGCTGTGAGCCACGTTCACTGTTCACGTTGATAATTATGCGGCGTATGCTACGCCGCGGGTTGGCTAGTTATTAATAAATATGTACAACTATTAAGACAGTCAACATGAGATTTCAGAACTAAATTGAGGTTATCTCCTTATGGTGGCTACTGGAGAGTGAATACACAACATCATACAGTTACAACAATCTGAAGCACATCAGTGTACACCCTGAGCAGAGCTTGCCTTTTTTTGTACACTCACCTATTTGAAGCTTTTTTGTTTTTAAAAAAACTTTATTCATCCCAAAGGAAATTACTTGGTTTTTTTGCATACCCCTTAGGGTCAGAGCGCAGGTTCAGCCATTATACAGTGCCCTTGGAGCAACTGAAGGTTAAGGGCCTTGCTCAAGGGCCCAGCAGAGTAGGATCTCTTTTGGAAGTGACAGGAATTCGAACCGGCAATCTTTGGGATACTCCTCCCAGTGGTGTATCTTCCAGGAATCTTCTAGTTATTTGATAGCAGTATTTTGCTCATGGAGCTGTGTTTGGTTAATACACTGGCACGCATGTACACCTGTGGATCACCCTCTGGGCTCATCTGAAGCCCGGTGCGCTCTTGCTAACCTTCTCCTAATTATTTTCCCTCCACAACACAGAGAAGATGCCCAGTGATGGCAACTGAATCCATTCCTCATGGTCTCCTACCTTTAAAGCCACACTTTCAATTTTTGAACCATCTGCACCATGGAGTGGAGCTCTCTAAAATCTAGCCAAAGATGACTGACAAATCGAAATGGCTTTTTTACCTTAGTTCATTTTTGTTCTCTTGCATATAGAAGTGCCCATAGCCCTTTTGTTTTGTCTGGTAACTGAATTAGACTGGGTTGGTGCCCCATTTTCAACAATTATTCAACCACAGGTCAGGTCAGGTTGAGGAACATGCACCGGTACAGTGTGTTGCCGCAACCACCACATGACAAAACACCTCAGGATCCCAGTTGGCAACCCTCAAGCAGACATGCGGTACAGTCCCATCCTCCAAAATTACCATCTGTCTGTCGCAACCAGGTGTTATGTGCAATTCCCTTGGACTGGTCCAGCCACTCAAGTCCTCAGCAAAGAGGATCCTGCAAGCCGGATTACCTTTGGGAAATCATGCCACATGGCCATAGTGCTGTACCTGACACTACCTCACAATGCAGGTAATGTGCCTCATTGGGGACTCCGTGAGTAGCCGCACATTTGACACACAATGTTAAAAGGAGTCTAGTCTTCGTCTCAGGTCACTGAATAGCGTCCATGTCTGGCAACCATATAGTCTGCAAACAGGAAGCACCGGGACTCTAAAGACTTGGGCCTTCAACTTTTTGCACAGATATTGGGATTGCCACACACCCCTTTCCAGAGACCTCATGACATCCTATACTCTCAAAATCCATCTACTGACTTCATATGAAGAGTCACGGGAGACATAAATGTCGCTGCTATGGTAAGTAAACCTCTCAACACTGTTGATGCGGTCGACACTCTCTCTGCAGAAACACACATTGCTGATAGATGTGCCCAAGAGGTCATTAAAGGCCTGGATCTTGGTGCAATCTCAGACACTCAGTCTCTCGAGAGCCCGAATCAGAGCCTTCATTGACATCAATATCATAGCATTGTCTGCAAAGTAAAGGTCAAGGTAAAGGTCAGTAAATATCTCTTTGTCAACAGATTCCCCACAGCCGCTGGACCCCACAACCTTGCCCAACACCCAATCCATGCAAGCATTGAAAAGAGTAGGAGCAGAACACACACCTGATGAACCCCAGAACTGGGAAAAACGTAGAGATTCAGCCTAAATTCTGCATAGCACTCACAGTACCAGTGTACAGGCTGCTGGTTGCTGATATCCAGCAACCTTAAGGGGATCCCGGAAAGTCTCTGGATGTCCCACAGGGCAGCTCGACCAACCTAGTTTAACGTTTTATGAAAATTGACAAAGGCTGCAAAGAAACTCTGCAGGCATTCATGTTTGCGCTCCATGAGAACCCTCAGTGCCAGAATGTGGTCGATGGCAGACTTCTTAGGCATAAAACCAGACTGCTCTGGTCGCTGGTAGGTCAGCAAGTGATCATGGATCCAATTGAGGACGACCCTAGCAAGGACCTTACCCGGCACCGAGAGCAGTGTTATCCCCCTGTAGTTGCCACAATCCAGACGATCACCCTTCCCTTTCCAGATAAGGATGACAAGACCCATTTTCCAGTCAGTTTGGATGATGCCCCGTCTCCCAAATGGAAGCAAAGGTTGCTTGCAATGCCAAAAGGGCGGCCTTACCACCAGCCTGGTGAAGTTCACCCCCGGATCCCTCAGATGCCTGCAGCCTTCCCTGCCCTTAGCTGGTTCACCACCTGTGCAATCTGTGTGAGATTTGGTGGTCCACAACTAATTGTAGGATCAGCCTCAAGAACCGTGGAATCAGAAATGTCCAATGTCCTAGCCAGAGTATCGGCTTTAAACGGCTGCTCGAAGTAGCCAACCCAGTGGGTCACAACTGCAGCGTCTTCCACAAGGAACATTCCATCACTCGTCTTGACGATAAAACCAAATAATTAAACGAAATGCAACTGTGTACCTCTGTTTGAATTGGTGACATTATTTTTCCTTGTTCATTTTGGGATAGCACTATTTTTGTATTCAGTTTCTTTATGCCAGCTTTCATCGTCATTTAACAACATCATTCTCAGTCACCATTTAAACCCGAGCTTAATGTGTGTTTGGTTTATGGTGTTTTTATCTGTACAGTATTGGATATTGTGTGTGGCCAGTGGCAGCACCCCAAAACCTTGACAAAGCTGCAGAAATACTAGTCACAGGTTCAAATAACCTTTAAATTTGAAGATAGTACCTTGAATGCCCACAGACAACTCACAATACACCAATCCTTCCATCTTTTTCTTGTTTTTCTTCCACCCAAAACCCCTCCAAGTAAGAGTTGTCGTCATCCTCCTAACTGTTCTTGAGTGGTCCAGCCAAAGCCAGGACTTAAAGACCATTGAACATCTGTAGGGGGATCTGAAGTAGACAATTTACAGACACTTTCCATCTAAACAAACAGATCTTGAAAGGATCTGCAGGGAAAGAAATATGATAAGCTGCTCACATCAAGTCCATGAGATTTCATTTTTTTATTTTTAATAATAAATTTTCAAACCTTTAAGAAAACATGTTTTCACTTTTTCCTTTTGGGTAATGTAGTGTAGACTAATGGGCATCAATGGTAAATTTGTCTATTTAAAATTAATTCTACAACACAATAAAGTGGAGGGATTCTGAATACTTTCTGAATCCACTGTATATTTGCATTTTGATACTGCATCAATCTCTGTATATTGTGGGGATAGGCCGGGGTCCTTGCCCGGCTGGGACGTCTCTTCTTTGTATGGTCCGGGGGAACAAGCATGGACAGAACAGTACCTCTCCTTGGATGCTAGATGGCAGCCCCCATGGCTGGCAGTGGTGCCTTGGAGTCCGGCAGGGCTCCATGGGAGATGAGGTTCTCTACAACCCTGTTGGGATCCGGGGGTGCTGCAGTTGTTCCTGAGCCGGGTGGTTCTTCTGCCACACCCTGAAGCGCAGCCGGAAATAGGTCATCAAACACCTGAAGCACTTCCGGGTGAGCTATAAAAGGAGCCAGCAGCCACCACTCCGGGAGTCAAGAGGAGGACGACAAAGTGGTGGAGAAAAGTAAAGAGAGGAAGAATTGTGTGGTGCTGTGCTTGTGGGACTCTGTTATGCCTGTGGGGAACAGGCAAAGAAAAAGAAATAAAAACATTTGTTTTATCAGTGTGCCTCCTGTGTCTTTCTGTGCCTTAGCTTCATTGTCACAATATAAACTCGAATGTCTGTCTGTATATCTGTCCACTTTTCACGAGAAAGCTACTTAACAGATTTAGATTGTTTTTTTTTCTATAATTTGCTTGAACATTCTGGTTGATTTTGCGACTTCTCTTGATGCGCTAAGTGTCATTGTTCACTTGCAAAAGCGATATATCTGCACTACTTCAAGACAGAGGCAGCGGGCCGAAGGGATGGAGAAGCGTTTCGTTAGGAGAGGGGAGCCATTCAGGCCCTTCCTCACTCATGTGCCAGCCTCTGTTCGAATCTGTCTACCCCTGGCTACGTTTTGGAGCTTGCCTTGCCTGCGCTTTGCTAGCGATACCTGTTTGTTTATTGATTTGTAAAGTTTGTCCTGTTTCACTACTAACGCAGGTAGAGCCGTGAGGGACAGCTAGTATGAAATAAATAAAGATATTAACGTCCTGAACATCTATTTCAGGGTCTGTGAGGATTGAAGCCTTTCATGCCAGCAGTTAATGAATGGTAGTAACCATCCCACCAAACACTGTCATGCATGCGTGTCTGATTATCGTCCCAGGTATGTGATGCCACCCCAGGCCAAGAGGGGGTGCTGCTGCTGCTGCTAATTTTCTTGTCCTTTTTTTCTTCCACAGTGCAGAGAAAACAGCCCAGTGAGAGCAACTGACTCCGCCCCTTCTGGTCCCTGTGACTACCCAGAAGAAGGTGTTACTTCTGCAAGAGTTGACCAGAGTGAAGGAGCTCCTCGAATTTGCTGAACCAGACTAAATACAGTGATCCCTCGCTATATCGCTCTTTGACTTTCGTGGCTTCACTCCATCTCGGATTTTAAATGTAAGCATATCTAAATATATATCACAGATTTTTCAGTGGTTCGCGGATTTCTGCGGACAATGGGTCTTTTAATTTATGGTACATGCTTCCTCAGTTTGTTTGCCCAGTTGATTTCATACAAGGGACGCTATTGGCGGATGGCTTAGAAGCTACCCAATCAGAGCATGTATTACGTATTAACTAAAACTCCTCAATGATATACGATATGCTCCCCGCGCGGTGCTTGATTGTTTGCTTTTCTCTGTCTCTCTCACCCTCCCTGACATTCTCTGCGCCTGACGGAGGGGCTGTGAGCAGAGGGGCTGTTTGCACAGAGGCTGTTTGCTTAGAAGATACGGACGCTCCTCTAAAAAATGCCGCTTTATCGCGGTGCTTCGGCATACTTAAAAGCCCACAAGCACGTATTGATTTTTTTGATTGTTTGCTTTTCTCTTTCTCTCTCTGACCTTCTCTGCTCCTGAAACGCATTCTTTGAAGAGGAAGATATATTTGCATTCTTTTAATTGTGAGAAAAAACTGTCATCTCTGTCTTGTCATGGAGCACAGTTTAAACTTTTGACTAAAGGGTGTTATTTCATGTCTAGAGGGCTCTAATAATGTTAACAGTGTGGGAGAGTTTATAAGGGCTTAAAATATATAAAAATAACCATACAAACATATGGTTTCTACTTCGCGGAAGTACTTCATTCTGGAACGCAACCCCCGCGATCGAGGAGGGATTACTGTAGTCTGATTAACGGCTGCCACTTACTTTATGTGGTAACTATTTTTGTTTCCTTTTTACACCATTGTGCGTTTGTTTTTGTGCTGAGACTCAGTTCTTCAGTTGCAAGGCTGTCATTACATTGGACGACCACAACACTCCTGCACACACTCATACTCACTTATACAGGACTGATTTAACATCACCCTGCACCCTGAGCTGCAATTGGGTTCAGTACTTTTGCTGTATCAACCCTAAATAACTGGAATATAATGCAATCTTTAACATATGCTGACCTTTCAGTCCAGCCTAGCTCATCAGTTACCATTAAACTATCCATTCATTATCCAACCTGCTATATTCTAACTACAGGGTCATGGGGGTCTGCTAGAGCAAATCCCAGCCAACACAGGGCGCAAGGCAGGTAACACACCCCGGGCAGGGCGCCAGCCCACTGCAGGGCATGCACACACACACCAAGCACACACTAGGGACAATTTAGAATCGCCAATGCACCTAACCTGCATGTCTTTGGACTGTGGGAGACACGGGGGGAAACAATCTCCGCAAGGGAGGACCTGGGAAGCGATTCCGGGTCTCCTAACTGCGAGGCAGCAGTGCTACTCACTGTGCCACCGTGCTGCCCCCATTAGACTAATTTCTGCAAAATATCACCAAATTATGATGTAATGTGTATTGTGTTAGTCAGTCACTTTATTGATTTTATAAAACAATTTTAATACCAGTGTGCAGTACTCTACCACACAATTTTTCTCTGCAGTTCACTGCCTTCTAATATTCATTTTCTTAGTTCAGCAACATCTATTGCACTTGACAGCTGCATTACCACTTCTAGTTCACTGGTGTGGAATCACCAGTATGCCATCTTTGGTTGAAGCTGACATGGCATCTTTTCACAGATAACACATTTTCTTCGGCACTCACTTCATATTCACAATATGTCATTCTTCAAGTTAAAAATTTTATAGGTCATGTTCTCTAATGACGTAACGCTCTGCCAGTTTGGAGGAGCTTTTAACTTTCATCCCTGTGCTTGTATGCTTTCATTTCTTAAAACTCTGGAGAGTTTGAATAACTGACATATGGAAGCTTATTGACCATAAGTTTTTTTTTTTATGGATTTAAAACTGCTCATTACTTACATGTGCCTCAGACTCAGAACAGCAGGTTTGTGTTCCCAAAGCTTTATACTATGGCATCTGTTCTGATCCTGTTACCCATTTAAGCCCTCTGGAAGATTAACAGAACACTCAAACACTCAGCACTTTTTTGAATTTCCATTGATGGAGGTTATTGAAAATATTATTATGTCACAACTGGGCTCCTAATATTTTGACAATGCCACCTAATACCATTGTAGACAGTGGGACCCAAAGAAAAACACAATTCCCTGTTATGTTCTGTGCGCGCAGGCATGGGTGGGCACTGTCTATTGTTTGGAGCATCAGAAGTTCATAGCAGAGAATGGACTGATATTAATGAGGACACTAGTACTTCTTCTTCTTTTTCTCCTCACGTTCTTTCAGCTGCTTCCGTTAGGGGTTGCCACAGCGGATCATCTTCTTCCACATCTTTCTGTCCTCTGCATTTTGTTCTGTTACACCCATCACCTGCATGTCCTCTCTCAGCACATCCATAAACCTTCTCTTAGGCCTTCCTCTTTTCCTCTTACCTGATAGCTCTATCCTTAGCATCCTTCTCTCATATATACCCAGCATCTCTCCTCTGCACATGTCCCAACCAACGCAATCTCGCCTCTCTCCCGACCATCCCAACTTTGTCTCCCAACCATCCAACATGAGCCAGCCCTCTACTGTCCTCATTTCTAGTCCTGTCCATCCTCGTCACACCCAATGCACATCTTAACATCTTTACCTCTGCCACCTCCAGCTCTGTCTCCTGCTTGGATAGGATACTTTGTGTAATTTACATTACATTTTTATAATCATTCTACGAGTACATGAAGATAGCATATTTAATATTTCAAGACCTCAACCCCAAAGCCTGCTAACTTCTACTAGTTTAGAGTGAATTTTTGTGTTTTGTCTGAAATTCATTATCTTCTCCATCCATCCATTTTCTGAATCTGCCTGTTTAATTCAGGGTCACTATGAGCAGGTGTCCTAGGAGCATCAGGCATAAAACTGTCTTCTGTTTTATGGTCAGTGCCACCACCTCCATCAAGTATAAATTGTGCAAAAAGTACAAAGTGTTTTATTCAAACAATCAAGCTATGTCCAGTAGTGTGGTGCATTCACAAAATCTTCAATAAGTAGTCATCCATAAACACTGTGCAGTGCAGGAAGATTATGGGAGCAAAGTTTTGTATTAACATTTTTATGTTGTGTTAATTTGAAGATACAGTATGTTCAATTTATTTTGTAGATCAAGATTAGTTTATGTATTAAGAATAGGTGTGCCCTTTGCCCGTCTGTGACACCTTCATGGTGAAAGGACTGGGTGAGAGAACGTATCTAGAACATTACCTCACCTGGAGTGCTAGGTGGCAGCACCCCTGTGTTGCAGTGGTGCCTCGGACTCCCGCAAGCTCCATGGGAGTTGGAGTTGGATACAGTCCTGTTGGGATCCATGGGCGCTGTCAGGGGGTTCTGCAGCTACTGCTGAACCCTGGAGTGCAGCTCTTCTGTTACAACAAGCACTTCTGGATGCCTTATAAAAGGGGCCAGCTGACTACTTGGAGAGCCAGTCGGAAGGAGGGAGACAAACCTTGACTGAAGGAGTGGAGCAGGAAAAAGGAAAACAGGAAGAAAAGGATTGTGTATTGTGCTTGTGCCGGGAACTGTGTTATACTTGTGGGAAATGTTTACCCCGTTCCCCACAAGGGAGAAAAGAAAAATAAAATCTTATGCTTGCATTTGTGCCTCCTGTGCCTGTCTGTGTCGGGCTGGAGTGGCGGTGCCCGCCTTGGAGGTCCACGAGGAGAAGATAATGATTCATGTTTAATGGGGTGTTGTTTCTTTAAGAAGGGGTGCTGGGTTACAGGGGTTATTGGGAACTATCCATAGGACATTTTTACTGCTCAAAGGTTGATCTTTGATGGCTTATGGGACTTGCTTATATTTCATTTAAGAATCAACTTTGTCAGAGATGTTTCTCCTAACATTCCTGAGGAGAAACCGGTTGTAAGAGCCATTTTCCTAGTTCTATAAAATTCATGAATATTTTACTAGATGATAATGCATAAATATGAGAGGTTCCTATGACCCCCATGAATAGAATTGTGTTGGCATTTTCCTTTCATTTTCTAACAGCTTTGAGTGAACAATGTTCTCCAGTTAGTGTCTAGCCTTGCCTTGTGTAAGCTACAGAGGTATACGTTTTTTAACCGTGTTCTTGTTTGTGCTCGTGTTCGTGCTTGTGCACGTGACCGTGCCTGGGCGCATGTCTATGTGCCAACGGCCTACGGGCCTTTTTAGTGTGAAGTAACTCGTAAAAATAAAAGATTTAAGTGTTCAACCGTATGTTTAAGGCATACAGAAGAATAAATTAAGAACCTTTAAGTATAGAAAGAGGGTGGAACGGTGGCGCAGTGCTAGCACTGCTGCCTCACAGTTAGGAGACCCCAGGTTCGCTTCCCGGGTCCTCCCTGCGTGGAGTTTGCATGTTCTCCACGTGTCTGTGTGGGTTTCCTCCCACAATCCAAAGACATGCAGGTTAGGTGGATTGGTGATTCTAAATTGGCCCTAGTGTGTGCTTGGTGTGTGGGTGTGTTTGTGTGTGGCCTGCGGTGGGCTGGCATCCTACCCAGGATTGGTACCTGCCTGTGTTGGCTGGGATTGGCTCCAGCAGACCCCCGTGACCCTGTGTTCGGATTCAGCGGGTTAGAAAATGGATGGATGGATGGAAGTATAGAAAGAAATAAAGAACGTTTAAGTATAGAAATAACGAAAGTTTCTCAAGAAAAGCTAAGTTTATAGAAGATACATTTTTTCCCTTTTTTTTGCCTTTATTCTACGTGTGTGACTATTTTTCTTTTTATTCTTGTAACTTTCACTAAATATTTTAAAACAAACTTTTGGACTGTGAGATTTCTTCGACACGCGTCTTACCCGTGCCTGACTTTGCCTTATGCATCGGCGGCTACACCGGCTACTGCGGACAAAAAGGACACATGAGATTCAATTGAGATAGGTAAAAGGAGATAAAATTGAGAATTTGGTTTATTTTGTAACCCTTATTCAAATTTGACTGCTGAAAGGTTTATCTTTGATGGCTCACGAGACTTAAAACAGTAATGTAAGTTTGTGTGTGGATTGATAAGGCCGTGGAAGCACCCAGTTTTCGTATTGTGTCTGTCTTAAGTTTAGTTTTATAGCTGATGGAAAACAAAAACGTTGTTTGATTTACACAACAACAGAGTGGATAAATGTGAAACGTCAAGGACCGGACACGCGTAAGTTACTGCTGTAGCCACACATTGTTTCGCAGCTACAATGATAAAACCAATTAATTGTCACACATTTGTGATCATCGTGGCAACAAATGAAGCCATGATTGGAAAATGGCAGCACTTCATGGGATTACATTATAACTTCTAAAAATCTTAAATTTAGATTCATCCATCCATTATCCTACCCACTACATCCTAACTACAGGGTCACGGGGGTCTGCTGGAGCCAGTCCCAGCCAACACAGGGCGCAAGGCAGGAAACAAACCCTGGGTGGGGCGCCAGCCCACCGCAGGGCGCACACACACACACACAAACCAAGCACACACTAGGGACAATTTAGGATTGGCAATGCACCTAACTTGCATGTCTTAGATTTCTCCAAGTAAAACAATCCAGTATAGTTTGTTCTTTATTTTGCCTTATACAATTCCTCATATTAGGAATTTGTTAAGTTTTCACATACCACTTGGGTTCAGAGCGCAGGGTCCACCATTGTACAGCGCCACTGGAGCACTTGAAGGTTAAGGGCCTTGCTCAAGGGCCCAGCAGAGCAGGATCTCTTTTGGCAGTGACGGGGATTTGAACCAGCAACTTTTGGGATACCAGCGTAGATCCTTAGCCTCAGAGCCACCACTCCAATATAGTTATTTACTTTATCCTAATATTTCACTTTAACCCCAGAAAAAATAAAGGAAATACACCCATTATAACAGGAGGGCTTGAATTTTGTATGTTTGACTTTGAATACATAGATGGAAAAGGGGGAAAAAAAATTCCAAAGCTGAATACACTTCACTGTGGTGGGCTGGCACCCTTTCCTGAGATTTGTTCCTGCCTTGTGCCCTGTGTTGGCTGGGATTGGCACCAGTGACCCTGTGTTAGGATATAGCAGGTTGGATAATGACTGACTGAATGCACTTCATATGTTTCATTTATTCTAGTGTCCTTTCACACTTTTTATCTAAAATGAGATTGTACAGTTGTGGCCAAAAGTTTTGAGAATGGCTCAAGTATTGGTTTTCACAAAATTTGCTGCTTCACTGTTTTTAGATCTTTTGGTCAGATGTTTCCATGGTATACTGAAGTAGAAAAGCAAGCATTCCATAAGTTTCAAAGGCTTTTATTGACAATTGTATTTAGTTTATACAAAGAGTCAATATTTGCAGTGTTGGCCCTTCTTTCTTTTTCAACAACAACAACAACATTTATTTATATAGCACATTTTCATACAAACAGTAGCTCAAAGTGCTTTAAATAATAAAGAATAGAAAAATAAAAGACACAATAAGAAAACAAAATAAGTCAACATTAATTAACATAGAATAAGTAAGGTCCAATGGCCAGGGGGGACAGAAAAAACAAAAAAAAACTCCAGGCGGCTGGAGAAAAAAATAAAATCTGTAGGGATTCCAGACAATTAGACTGCCCAGTCCCCTCTGGGCATTCTACCTAACATAAATGAAACAGTCCTCTTTGGATTTAGGGTTCTCACGGAAGGACTTGATGATGATGGTCATGTAGACTTCTGCCTTTTAATCCATCCATCATTGTTGGAGCATCATAAAGCTTTGAGTAGGTGGAGGTGGCGCAGGCCGCCACCACAAAGAAACCGGAAAAAGAAACAGAAGAGAGAGTAGGGGTCAGTACGGATTTTAGAGCCACCATGAATAGTTATTATGATGAATTGAACATACAGAGTATCAGGATTAAGTTAAAGTGAAGTTAGGAGAAGGCCATGTTAAAGTAATGTGTTTTCAGCAGTGTTTTAAAGTGCTCTACTGTATCAGCCTGGCGAATTCCTATTGGCAGGCTATTCCAGATTTTAGGTGCATAACAGCAGAAGGCCGCCTCACCACTTCTTTAAAGTTTTGCTTTTGGAATTCTAAGCAGACACTCATTTGAGGATCTAAGGTTACGATTTGGAATATAAGGTGTCAGACATTCTGAAATATAAGATGGAGCAGATTATTTAAGGCTTTATAAACCATAAGCAGTATTTTAAAGTCAATCCTGAATGACACAGGTAACCAGTGTAGTGACATTAAAACTGGAGAAATGTGTTCAGATTTTCTTTTTCTAGTTAGGATTCTAGCAGCTGCATTCTGCACTCGTTGCAAACGATTTATGTCTTTTATGGGTAGTCCTGAGAGGAGTGCGTTACGGTAATCTAGTCGACTGAAAACAAACGCGTGAACTAATTTCTCAGCATCTTTCAATGATATAAGAGGTCTAACTTTAGCTATGACCTCTGCATTTCGCCCTGGCAGGCTGTCAATCAACTTCTGGGCCACATCCTGACTGATGGCAGCCCATTCTTGCATAATCAATGCTTGGACTTTGTCAGAATTGGTGAGTTTTTGTTTGTCCACCCGCCTGTTGAGGATTGGCCACAAGTTCTAAATGGGATTAAGGTCTGGGGAGTTTCCTGGCCATGGACCCAAAATGTTGATGTTTTGTTCCCCGAGCCACTTAGTTATCTCTTTTGCCTTTTGGCCCAGTCCTCCATCATGCTGGGAAAGGCCTTATTGGTCACCAAATTGTTCTTGGATGGTTGGGAGAAGTTGCTCTTGAGGATGTTTTGGTCCCATTATTTATTCATGGCTGTGTTCTTAGGCTAAATTGTGAGTTAGCTCTGTAGTCCCTTGGCTGAGAAGCAACCCCTCACATGAATGGTCTCAAGATGCTTTATTCTTGGCATGACACAGGACTGATGGTGGCGCTCACCTTCTCTTTTTTCCGGATGCCCCAAACAATCGGAAAGGAGATTCATCAGAGACAATGACTTTCCCCCAGCAGTCCTCAGCAGTCCAATCCCAGAATATCAGTTTGTCCCTGATGTTTTTTTTTGGTGGCTTCTTTGCTGCCCTTCTTGACACAATAGGCCATCCTTCAAAAGTCTTCACGTCACTCACACCTGCCTGCTGCCATCCCTGAGCAAGCTCTGCACTGGTGGTGCCCCGATCCTGAGCCATGAATCAACTTTAGGAGATGGTCCTGGCGCTTGCTGGACTTTCTTTGTAGCCCTGGTCTTCTTCACAACAGTTGAACCTCTCTATTGTAACTCAATCAGCATGACAGAGTGATCTCCAGCCTTGTCCTTGTCGACACTCTCACCCGAGTTAACGACAGGATCACTGAAATGACATCAACAGGTCCTTTTGTGGCAGGGCTGACTATGGGATTTTTGGGATCAAGTTCATTTTCATGGCAAAGAGGGACTTTGCAATTAATTGCAATTCATCTGATCACTCTTCAGAACATTCTGGAGTCTATGCAAATTGCCATCATAAAAACGGAGGCAGCAAAGTTCGTGAAAATTCATTTTTGTATCATTCTTAAAACATCTGGCCACGACTGTAGTGTGACTGAGCAGCAAAGTAAGGTGACAGCTGGGTGAGTGAAAGAAAGAACTCAGCTGACGTCAGCAAGAAGTGCTCTGGTCACAGTGTTCAGAAGCAGTATCTGTCCTGGCAAGGTCAGGTATCCTCCTTTAGCCAATGCCGTAAAGAAACTGCTTCTGAGGGCCTTTTGTATTCCAGATGTTGCCGGTTCAGAGCTGGCTACAGGCAGTTACCAGACTGCAAATCTGTGAACTCAGATGATTCGTTGTGTGAGACCATTTAAGTAGATTATGTAACAGAGTAAATGAAGCAAATATATCACCCGACAACAGTAAAAAAGTATTGCCCTTTACAAACATTCCTTTAGCTCAACAGGCTAGGTCCCTTTTCTCTGCCGGGCAACACAAGGTTGTAGGCTCAAATCCATTAGCAAAATAAACTGCAGCAGGCCTGCTCAAAAGTGATTGTATTGGTGGAAGAAGTGGGATATGCGTTCACTGTTAATGACAAACACACCACCGAGAGCATGTAGTAAAGTTAAAGAGTAAACCTCTCGTATCAAGCGATACAGAGATGATACGACACCACAATGAAAATCTGTAAACCTTGAATCCAGTGCTTCAGGAAGGTCTCTTTTGCTCAGCAGTCCATGTTGCTTCTTTTCCACTAAGAGCCACAGGATTTTTAGGTGTGAGTCCAGGAGGACAGAAACATGGATTGGGTAAGACATTGCTACATTGGTGTTTGTGCTAGAGAACCACTTGCGACGTCTGGCTAATTTCACCTGCACAGAGTGTAGCACTGTTAATTAAGTAATCAAACTGCAATGCACTTACCTCAACCACCTACACTGTGCTAGAATGACTGAAGCTGCATGGGACATGAGGGCATGTCTTTACTTCAGCAGGTTTAATAGACATAGAGGTCGTAATTCTGAGTCCAGGTAGAAATCATTCAAAGACGGGTGCTGATTGAGTGCTCATCAATAGTATGATGCTTTATCCCACATGGACACTGACTGGTAGGGATGGATGTATGGATGCCCTGGGACGGATTAGCGTCCCATCCAGGGATCCTGTTTTATGCCTGATTCTCCTAGGACACCTGCTCATAGTGACCCTGAATTAAATAGACAGGTTCAGAAAATGAATAGACGGAGGAGATAACGAATTTCAAACAAAACACAAAAGTGTGCTCCAAACTAGTAGAAGTTAGCAGGCTTTGGGGCTGAGGCCTTCAAATATTAAATATGCTATTTTCATGTACTCGCAGAATGCTTGTAAAAACATAATGTAAATTACGCAAAGCATCCTATCCAAGCAGGAGACAGAGCTGGAGGTGGCAGAGTTTAAGATGCTAAGATTTGCATTGGAAGTGACGAGGATGGGCAGGATTAGAAATGAGGACATTAGAGGGTCAGCTCAGGTTGGACTGTTGAGAGACAAAGTCAGAAAGGGGAGATTGCCCCTCTGGTTTGGTTTGGACATGTGCAGAGGAGAGATGATGGGTATATTGGAAGAAGGATATTAAGGATAGAGCTGCCAGGCAAGAGGAAAAGAGGAAGGCCTAAGAGAAGGTTTATGGATGTAGTGAGAGAGGACATGCAGGTGATGGGTGTAACAGAAGATGGAGAGGACAGGAAGATATGGGAGAAGATGATCTGCTGTGGCAACCCCTAACGGGAGCAGCCGAAAGAAGAAGATCCTATCTATTTAACAATTTTCCAGTTTCAGTGACACTTTGGCTTAGGTTTTCCTTATAAACCAGCTATCAAGGGTCTATAAACATTTTGTGGTACTTGTGTACTAAACGGATGGCTGGTACCCTCTTCTATTATTGTGATGCAAATCGGATTTTCGTTTTTGACGTTAGGCATCCAAAGGGGACATTAACATTAGGGACCTATAGGCAACTATGCTCCACCCCCACTAACTTTTAGGTTAGTATTTGTGGTTGGGGTTGGTTAGTTTATTAATTTAAACTTCAAAAATTACACAACCGGTGTGCCTCCCCCACGGAGAGCAAAACTAGAATGGGTAGGAACTGCCGTCTGTTTAGTCCACAAGTAGCCATTTTGTTAACTATGCTATTAAAAATAATACATTATCATTAAAGAAACAATAACACATTATTATTAAAGAAACAACAACTCTTGAAATGTGTGACAATCATTTTTCATTGTTGTATTACATTTTAGAAAGGCTTACAAAACGTTAACCCTCACTCACGTCTCTAGTGTTTTCACACCATCTACACTAAAACAACCCAAAATGCGGACGACATTGACATTCCCCTACACTAGGCATGTGCTCATTGATGGCAAATTCCTGGAAGGGATGGTAACAATGCCAGCCACAGGATTTATCTTGAAACTCTAGCAACCCAGTAAATGACTTGCCTTTTTCCCACATATGCAGAATTCAAACCGTGTAAAATGCCATTTATATGCATACAGTCAAGCAACACAACCATCCTCGTGGAAAGTAACTCTTCTGTGTCCGCTGTGATGGAGTATGTTTTTTTTTTTCCCGTGAAGGGTGACCAATCAGAGAATGAGAGACTGGAATGAGTAGGACCAATTACTGTAAGTAAAGGCTAGTTAATAAGTATGAACAAATCACAGCACGATTACGAGTCTGTTTTGCAGACCTTTTCACCCGTCAACATGACAGACAGTAAGACTTTAGGGACTTTCAAAACTCGACTTGATGTTTTTTTGGAAGAAATAAATGGATAGGACTGACGAGCTTTGTTGTTCATCTAGAATGTTCTAATGTTGTTTACATTGCAGTGCCGAGCTGGCATTTTCAGAAATGTAAGGGTATGGAGAGGGTTTTCAAAAGTCTCCGTTTTTGGGCATTATAAACTTTGGGATGGTGTGGACGAAAGGCGAAAACAGAGAGTAATGACAGTGTTATTAAACGAAAATGTATTAGTGTAGACATATCGTTAGATGAAAGGCTGAAGCCAAGTTTCGATGAGGTATCGGTCCATCATGGTGCTCACCCACCCACGCACACATACACATTCTGATTAACCCAACACACATTTTTTGGGCAATATTTACAGAGGCTTACATTTAGAAAATAAAAAAAAAAATTAGGCAGTGCTTCCAGGATGTGCCTGACACCCCACTCTTTCAATTTATACCATCTAAGCGAATAAAGACACATTATGAATAAACAATAAATTGTTTTATTGATATTAAAATGAAAGTACATCAACTGTGAATTTTGCCCGCTTAAAGTCTAGTGTGCATAGGTTAAATTAAGGAGAAACACATACATTTAACTGAATTCATTAACATTAAATGCTATCCATGTGAGCGCAATTACAGACAAATCCCTTCATTTGAAATGAAAATGAGATTTTTTTTTTGAAAACCATTGGATAAATACTGGTAACTGTTTTTGTTTGTTTTTTTTTTTTTGTTTAATTTTTAATTTTTTTTTTTCATTTTTCTTCATTATTGATGTTACACATTAAAACAAAAAGACAAAAAAAAATCACTTTTTTTTTTCATAATTTTATAATTTCATATGTTGCCAGAAAGGAGTAGCACAGAAGTAAGCTCTGAATAAATAATTGCGTTGAATTCTGACAAACTGTGAAGCCATGTCTGGCCACAATGACAAAAAAATAACAATAAAAACACAAAATAAATGTGCATTATTCGAGGCTTACTCGCTGAGAAGGCTGCAGCAACCACATTGTAAAATAAGAAGTCATGTCAGTTATACACATTCAAACTCAGCCCACCTTCTTCCACAGGGTCAGTTGGCTGGATTTATTCAATTTTTTTTTTTTTAAGTTATGCTATACATTAATATCAACATATTTAAATAACCCATTTTCAAACTGCAGCAATAAATACTGGAAGTGGCTTGAAGAATTTGTCGGCAGATCTAGTACAGAGAAAGCAGTCTTTTTTTTTTCTTTTAAATTCAATTTCCCACCCCTCCTCTTCATCACTTTAATGACTTGTTAATTTTGCCATTATAATTTCATTTGGATTATTATTATTATTTTTTTTTTAAGCCAGTATTGTAAATGTGACATTGAAATAATAGGGTATGTGCCAAAAACCTAGATCTACCATAATGACATCACAAGCCTATAAATGTCAGGATACTGCAGCAAAAAAGAACATTTAAAAAAATAAAAATACAATAAACTGTAGTAGGCTTTGTCTGAATTTTACTTTTTTTTTCATTTTTGGTAAAAAGCATCTACAAAAGCATTACTAATAATATTTATAAAAAAATTGACAAAATAGTTCATCTGTCAGTTGCGCATCAGTGCTACGTATATTATTTGGACCGATTTTTCTTTTTTTAATATATATTTATATATATATTTTATAACAAAATAAATAATGCCTTTGTACAGTGCCATTATTTGTATTTAATGATAAAAAAAAAAGTAAGCTTGGCGGCTCAATATGCAAGATACAGCTCAGACTAAGACAAAAATACCATGATGTCCCTGGAAACTAATTACAAAGATTCAAGTATATATTTTTCTTGTTTTCATTTTTATTATTTTTTCTCTCCCCCACCCCACCTCCCCCCAAAGCAAAGCATATGAATACTAGTGATAGACGATAAAATGTTAGTTGACATTATTGCTGTTTTTCCCTTTGAAGTGAAATTTGTGCATTTAAAATAGAAGCCTATCTTGCACCAGGAATGTCACAGTACCAGGGAGTGGATGGTTTTCAAAATGGATGTCAATAAAGACCCTACATTTGAAAGCGCATTGCAACATCAAGCAAAACAGGTGCTCATTTTACAGAGGGAGTGGCACCTGTCAAGCAGATGCCATTATTTTTCTTTTTTATTTCTCTTTATGTTCAAAAAACTAAAGAAACGTGTATTAAGAACTTAAAACGGTAGAACACCTCCAATATCTGCATGCTGTGACATCCCTATTTTGCATTGCCAAAACCAAGCTATTTTAAAAGAAAACCAATAGAAAAAGAAAAAAAAAAAAAAAATCACACTTTTCCTAAAACGGAAAGTTCACTTCAAGTTCTAAAATTTTTCAAAACAACGTGCATATTCGTCATTCTCTTCTTGAAGCTTGTTCACAAAGCTAGCACCATAACATGTTTGTAGCTACAATTTATTGTTCATATAAAAATAGTGCCTTCTTTTCTTTAGGTTAAAAAACAAACATATTGACGTAATCCGTGGCAATGTGCAACTGCAGACTTTCTTCACAATGTTGAACGTCTGCCTTTTTTTTCTCATGTGATTAGAAGGTGCTGGATCAGGAATCTAAATTAACAAATAATATAAACTCCTTAAAAGTGTATCCCTTTTTTATAGGTATAGGTGCAAATAATTATGGATTTAAAAACACAAAGACTTTTATTTGTATGGAATAAGATCTTTCATTGACTGGTTAGTCAACAGCCATTCCTCTTGGGGTTTACTCTCCCTCCCCCCTATTTTAAAAAAAGAGTGACACCCCCTCACAATCCTCGTGTCTTTTTCTCTCCTCATCCCACCCTCTCGCTCTCTCACACCCTCTCCTAGATCTGTCTGAATCATCTTCTGTTCAATTTGTGACCTTTTTTTTCCAGTTTGTTTTCTTAAAAAAAAAAAAGGCCGTGTATGTGTGTGGTGGGGGGAGGGATCAAGAACAATGCCACAGAATGGACGCCATGAACAAAGCTATAATCCCCTTGTCTTTTATCGCCCTTTGTGCAAACAATTGCAACTCATACGTGGCTGACTTTTTCTGTTGAAGACTGCCCTATAAGAGGAAGCTGGCTAGGCAACGTGATGAGGGGCCGGTGGAACAAGGTGTGCTCCTTGGCTCGGATTTCTTCCACGAGTCGCCAGAGCTTCTTGGTTCGGAGGATGGGGGGGATGCCTCTTCGGAGCCTCTGAGCAGCCTTTTTCTGCCACAAGTCCAATCTGGAATACTTGGTCACCACAGGCTTCTTTAAAATATCCTACAAATTCAAAAGAGAACAGAAGGTGCAGGTCAGGCCAGTGAACACTTACCTAGGTAACCATAGCTTTAGTAACCATTTTCTTAGAACACTCCACAAACTTGACAATTTTAGATTTTCACTTCCCAAACAAAGAAAGATGTTTTAGAATCTTAATGTTAAAGTTGTACACCTTACACGTTAAATACTTTATTTACACATTTTATGAGAGAGAGAGAGAGAGAGGAGAGAGGGAGAGGTAAAAGACACTATATAGTAGATCGATAGATGGATAGATAGATAAGAGAGACAGATGTAACAGACACTATATAGTAGATCGATAGATGGATAAGGGAGACAGATGTAAAAGACACTATATAGTAGATCGATAGATGGATAAGGGAGACAGATGTAAAAGACACTATATAGTAGATCGATAGATGGATAAGGGAGACAGATGTAAAAGACACTATATAGTAGATCGATAGACGGATAGATAGATAAGAGAGACAGATGTAAAAGACACTATATAGTAGATCGATAGATGGATAGATAGATAAGGGAGACAGATGTAAAAGACACTATATAGTAAATAGATAGATAGATAGATAGTCAATAACAGGCAGGGGTCAATACCTGAAGTCAGAATGCAAGTCTACATGGCCAAATCACTAACCAAAACTAGATGTCAAACAGTACAGAGCTGGTGTCACAAAAAATAAGAATCACAAAAATGCTATTTAAATTAATTGCAGGTAACCTGCAGGTAACCTGTGAGCTTTATACAGTTGAGTCAAAAAAAAAAATCATCTGTTGCTCATTCCCAGTGCATCCTGGGAAAGATTACCACAGCAATGACCCTCGAAATAGCATTGAGAACAGTTTTAAAATACTGTAACTTTTTCAAAAATCATCAGAATGCAAAATGAGTTACATCATTCCTTATGCCCCTCCCCCAAAAAAATGAATAAAAGGTGCCATCGTAACATATGATACACACTAGTCTGTTCTTACAGCTTTGTCAAGACCAAAATGTTTGTCATACTCTCAGTTGAAACCTTTGTAATGCACACATATTACGATAGCATGCGGGTGTAGTAATTAAATATTTTTATTTGTGGATTTTGTTTCTTCGTCATGTCGACTTACAATTTCACCCCAAGTCCTAAAGCCTATCCTCTCCTTCCCTCTCCAGATCCAAGGAATTCTCGGCCAACAACACACAACATCATTTCTGGGGTTGGGACGCCTGAACCTGCCCCTTCTACCTCATCACCAGTGTCACTGCCATCTTTCCCCAGTCTGGTTGGGGATTACTGTTTTAAAGGATGGATTTTTGTGACCTACTTTTTTCTTTCTTTTTTTTGTGCATAATAAATAATATACAAGGATCTCCATTCGGTACTACAAATCTTCATCTTTGTTTCTTTATTTTAGGTAAAACTGATTTCTGGGAGTTTCTAACCACTTGTTTGTTTCCGCAAAGTTTTTTATTTCATTATGTTCTTTTGTTTATGCAACACAGAAGATGTATCATGCAACTTCAGTTTCCGTATTTGTGAAATAAGTTGTAGTTACGCTATAAATATTGGAGTGGTTCTGTGTTTTGGCATCTATCTTTAGCAATAGTAATCAATTCATGTAAATCTTGTGCTTGGTTTCATTTTGGTTTTTGATCTCTTTGATATAGATTTTTGGTTTGCCCCTGTGCAGTAATTGTTTTGTGTTTCAATGGTTCTCATCTCACATGATTATTTTCTGGTCTTTCCTCATCTAGCTCAATAATCTCTGGAGACTCTGAGCAAGCGGTAAAATGGTGGACGGGTTTGGGTGAGACACAATGGCTATACTCTATTCCTTTTCCTTTCTCAGAAGGAACCTGTAGAAGATCTGTAACCTCACTGTTGGTTTGCTCAGAAGCCCCAATCGCCTAAAAGAGAATTATCTAGAAGTGGGCTTTCAATTCTAGACCAGAAACTGCCGCAGCCACATTACTACTAACCTGGACGGGCTACTTCCCTTTGCGTTCATTTAGCATTGTTGCTATTAAACAGAATTCTCAGAGAAGACCCCAACACTTTTATATGTCATCCTGTCACATTCTCTTTTCACGTTCTCCTTGATTATTTTGGTTGTCTCCCGAATACACCAAAACCAAAATGTTGTTCTTAAGTCAATTCCTAAAAGAATTGTCGGCAAATTTTTTTTTTGTATTTTGTGTGTCTAGTTTGGTGTAAAACTATCTTAGTTCTTTTGCATTTGTCAGAATTTAGACGAACATCTGTGCACAACACCATCATGTATAGGAGTGATGCCTCCCACTGCTATCGGTAAACTTGAAGAAAATCATCAATAAAAATGAAAATAAAAACAGTTTAATAGTTCCAAAAAATAAAACGGATCTGAATGTTCTCCAGTAAAATCTCAAACAACAGTAATAAATTTCAAATATTAAATAAATAAGAGAAATATTTCATGAATTCCTGACGTTACCGAAGTGATATCTTTAAAGACATTCTTAATTGTAAAAATACTAAGCATTGTGCTAAACATCGAACTAGAAGCAATCAAAAGCAATCAAGGAGAGGGAATATGCAACGCAGGGAAAAGGTTGACAGTGAAACAGTCGTGACGGAGCACAAAGAGCATTGGGTTGATGCAACGTGTGCACTTTTAAAATTAACTTTACTGTCTGGTTGCATGACGACACCACAAACAGGCATTCCAAAATTTTGCAGCACATCAGTCTTTCCCTTACTTTATATCTCATCATACATTCAATGTGACTGGTGGGATTTTTACATTTTCTATGCGTTGCGTAAGTGTGACAATATTAGATAAAGAAATGTCTAGTCATAAAGTATGTTTCGGAAAACAGAAGAATTAGAAACAATTAAATTTATATAGCGTGTTTTCTTACTGCTCAAGGCGCTTTATGTAGAGAGTAGGGAACCATTTCAACCACCACCAATGTGAAGCATCCACCTGGATGATGCGACGGCAGCCATTTTGCTCCAGTATGCTGACCACACATGAGCGATCAGGTGGTGAAGTTGTCAGAGAGATAGTTGGCCAATTAAGAGAAAGGAGATGAGGAAGGTGCCAGAATGACCAGGCCATGGTGGACAACTTAGCCTGGATATTGGGATACTCCCTACTCTTTATCACGGATGACCAGGAATATTTTACCACCACAGAGAGTCAGGACATCGGTTTTAGGGATCACCCAAAGGACAGGTAATGTCAGACAAAAGGAAGAACCAATATGATTGATTGAAACCTTTTTGATTTTGTTGGGACGAGTGGCAGACAAGTTGGAGTAAGTCGTTGGGTATATCAGACTAGAAGGTTCATTTCACAGAGCACATCGCCAACAGACTCCAACTCACTAAGATTATGTAAACGAAGGCTACGACTGAAACTTGATGGAAAAGTTGTGCTGAGTGCTGCATTTGTGTTATTTTACGACTAGATATAACTTTAACTAATATTGCATGTGTCTGAAAATTGACTTAATTTTGGATGATGGACTGCACCAACAAACAGATGAATTGCTGAAATACAGCAAATTGTCAGATTTTATTTCCCTTTTTAATGACCAGAAAATTGTCACACACTTTGTATCTCTCAAACATTTAGATGTTTATGCCAGAATACTTCAGTCTTTTCAGCAACATCTCAATTTTCCACTACTAACAACTCCTGTCTAATCTAACATAACTGTCAAGGAGAAAAAAAATGTACTTATTTACAGAAATGAAGAATTTGTACCCATCTTGAGACAAAAGTATAATATAAAGAAAAGTCACCAACCTTATTTAAAACAGGTATCACTTGAGGTGATGTTGAAGAAAGGTCTCGTTCTGACTTTGCAGGTTTGGCGCAGTACGTTTCGAGAAGTCCGAGATCACAGCTACGAAAACAACATTCTTCAACAATTCCTTTTTGTGGCCTTCTGATGTTGGATCTACTTGGTGGTCTACCTGTAGAAGGAAAGGTAGAAACAATCAATGGAAAAATAAATATATTTGAATAAACCAATGAAACCCAACACATAAAGAAACATAAACAAAATATAAAGTCTTGTAAATAATCTATGACCAAAGAAAGCCAAACTCAGTGTACTGTACATATTCACTTTACGCATTACTGGTACCTCATATAATTGTTGTTTCCTGCATTACAGCTGGTGCAGAGAAGATAGGATCTGACCCTCACAACTCTGACCTGGATTAAGCTTGATTTCATAATAAAGAGACAGATGAGCTAATCCCATGATTGTCATACAAAAGACAAATCTATCAGATACTTAAGATGTTTTGTAAAGGAATGATACTTGACTATCACACATACACACACACACACACACACACACAAGGGTAAATCAAAAAGGTGACACTTACACAGTATCCACCACAGATAGAAGCTGATGCAATACAACACAACACGATTACGATGGTTTATGGATAATTCAAACTCGCACTGTGCAGCACGCTCAGCCATTAGTCTAGTTGAAGTCAAGGTCAAATCAACACAGACACTATGCTGCAGGATTGCACCATTGTTGAACAACTCATCGTAGTGTGATTTCTTTGGGCAGAGGGAGTGAAACCTGCTGAAATTCACCCACGGATGTTGGCTTGTGCAGATCAGTAAGCGGTTTGACTTTATGGTACCCCCAAGTCATTGTGCACTATGGCATATGCAGACCCATAGCTGATGTACAGTAACAGCGGACAACATAATCAATGGGTCTTCTCTGATGAAGGCATTCGCCATGTCAATGTGGAATGTGTGCACAATGTTGATGGTCGACCACATCGAACTTCGTCAGTTTCATTTCTTCCTCTTGCTTGAAAATCAAACTACTCATTCGTAAACTTCCCGCCGAGTCATGCCTTTTTCACTTTTGCCAACATCTCTCTACCTCACGTTTTTCAACAATGGTGCAATCCCGCAGCGGAGTGTTCACGTTCATTTGACCTTGGCTTTAACTAGCACGTTGTGTTGTATTGTTGTATGTGTTGTATTGTGTCAGCTTCTATCGGCTGCAGATATCGTATAACTTTCAAATTGCCTTTACTTTTTGATTTTGTACATTTACATATATATACACATATATACATACATACACACACACACACACACACACACACACACATATATATACACACTTGCGTTTAAGTACTCCTACGGATAAGTCGTGGCTTGATTTTACTGTATAATTTCTGGTATTTTATAATATCGGTCGTATAAGTCGAATGCGGAAAAGTCATGCTATTGGTCCAAGAGATTATGATATGCTAACGCCCACCTGACAGAGTAACCACGGAGCACACTGCCTTTTTTTTCTTTGTATTGCGCCTCCATGACTATTCCGAAGAGATGTTTGTACTGTTTTGTGTTTTTTGTATCTCACACCCTCATACACCTTTATCTTAAAAGCATCCCTCATTGACGATGGAGCGTTCGTTCAGAAGAAAATATGAAACCGATTTTAAATTAAAAGTCATTGATGTGGCAAAAGAAATTGGTAACTACGCTGCTGCAACAAAATTCGATGTGTCTGAGAAACTGGTGCGAGATTGGAGGAAGCAAGAAGGTGTAAAAAAAAAAAATATATATATATATATATATATATATATATATATATATATATATATATATATATATATATATATATATATATATATATATATATATATATATATATATATATATATATATATATATTCAAGTGTCGCATTTTTGAATGGGCGTATAAGTCGAGTTCTGATTTTATGATCAATTTTTTGCATTTGTAGACCAGACTTATATGCGAGTATATATGGTAATTCATTCCATTATTTAAAGGTTCTGGCTGAAAGCTAATGTCACATTATGCGACTTCTAGTCATTGGGCATATCAAACTTGACGACCGAGTTGCTGATCTATTTGGTTTTGTTAAGGCGAGTCACAGACTAGTTGGAGTGAGTTGTTGGACATGTCATGTTGGCACACCATCGATCTGCTAAGATTATGGAAATGAAGGCTGCAATTGCATAAGTTGTCTAATGTGATGTGGCCTTGAGAAATGAGACAATCAGAGCTAAAGCAAAAGTGAGAGACCAAAGATATCTAAGTAAAGAGGTTGAAATGCTATGGACGTGTAATGAGGAGAGACAGTGAGCATGTAGGAAATGGGATGATGGAAATGGAAGTACAGAGGAAGTAAGAGCGGAGGAGGCTGACAGGGAGTTGGATGGGCAAAATAAAAGAAGACTTGAAGGAAAAAGGTCTGTCTGGGGAGAAGGTGCAGGACTGAGCTGTTTGGAGTGGATAGACCAGGCACATCAACCCCACATAGAGGTGGAAAGAGATAAAGAAGAAGTAGAAGAATTCATTCTCCGAGCCTATATTTAAAGAAAGGTCAATCGCAGTAGCAATTGGCAGATGTATCTCTAAATATCGAAACACAGTTTATCACACCTTTTCAGGAGGTAACTACCCAAAGTACAGATAAATCCCTGAAGAAAAAGATAATGGAGTTGAGATGCCTTTGGGTGTGTGCTTTTCAGGACAGGACTGGAAGCATCCAAAAGGAAGCCATACCCAGTGAGGTCCATAAAAGAAATCTACAGAAGACTGAGTGGCCCAAAAATGGACCCAGAGCCAGATAAAAGGGGCCTACTGATTCACTTCTCACCCCTAAAGGAGCTGCTCTGGGTGTCTAACCCTGTTAGATAAAGGACACACGGTGAACTTGCCAAAAGACTTGAGGTCGCTTTTGTTGATCTTATTCTATTTGAAAGTGTTGGGTCAAAATGACCTTAGGAATCTGAAAGCTCCTGTCGAAAGTCTTCTTTCTATCAAGCACTGTGCTTTATTTATCTAATTAGGGCCTCTTTAATTGGAACAGATTAAGAGCTCACTGAAAAAAAGTGCAGGTTGATGGAGCACCCCAAGCAGCAACAATATATATATATGGAAATCATAGAGCTGACTTTACAAGGGGTGAATTAAAAGGGAAGCAGGGCCAAAATGCCGGAAGCTAACTAACATGTCTGTTTCCTGTCCAACGGCAGCGACTTCACCAGAAGCACAGCATCCTACTAGTATGTCCTTTAGAAGGCTCCTGAAGCCCATTATGAATATTTTATTGAAGACGTTGTAAAGGCTGCATCGGAGGAACTGGTGCTGCACTGGCTGCTGGTATCATGCTGCATATTCATTGTCTTTCACCACTTTAAGGTTAGAATTCCAGTTGTGTATTTTCCATACATACACATACAAATGCACACACGCAGTTCACTTAAAAAACAATACATACTTGAAATTGGTCAAGGAATGAGTATATTCTTTATCATATGTTTGGAAAAAAAGATATGATAAATAATGTCTTCCTCTCATGTCTGAGTGAGCACTCCATAGATAGAGATGAAGGCCACCGTGTAACATGGAAAGATAGATATAGTGGACCTGACCCTCTCTTTCTTGTGTGGACAATGGTGGCATGAAGAAATAACTTTCCATCATGGCATATCAACAAGTATCAACGGAGACGGTTCTGTGGAAAGACCTGGTGGGGGGTACAGAGTGTAGTTGTGCCTCAGGACGGTAGGCAATGGAGAGTATAAAGGTTATCAGCCACTTTGGTGGTTTTGCTGCCTTCCAGATGTCATGTGTCCTTCCTTTGTATTTCTAGATGTATTGACTGGTACTGGCTTATCTAAACTGTGTTTTCATGATAGTGATATTACATGCAAAGAATATTAGAGACATACATATACACAGTAGGTCTGCGTACATACACATAGTCAAGAGGATCATCTAAAGGGCTCTTGTGAGGTAAGCAATGCCACACCGAGTCAAAAGGGGGTGCTGCTGTTAATGCAATCTCCCTATTCATCTGCTGTACAAGAAACATTTAAAATCACTTCCTCCCCAGCCCAGGAAGTCCCAAATGATGCTACCGAGGTAAGCACATTAACAGCACCCACTGGGTAAACACGGTCCCTAATACAGTCCTTTCACTAGCCACACAATGTACATTGACAACACTTCCAGTTTAGCCGCCAGGGGGGTTACACTTCTTCTGCCACGTGGGCAATTTAAAGAATGTCGCCAGAAGTTAATGATCACTACTAGAACCACTTGATAAGAGAATGGAGCTCCGCTATGGAAAGCATTTACAATCCTGTCTGCCTCATTTATTTTCATTTGGACTTTTTCATTAGTGTTCTTTATTTGCCTAGCATTAAACAGAGGCATGACTGGTCCCAAACCCTTTATTATGTCCCTATTGTCTTTTACTTACGATATTGCAAATGAACGCAGAGTTAGATTGGCGCCTTCAGCATGGGAAAGGTGCCATATAAATAAAAATTATTATTTATTATTATTATTAGCTTTACTGGATGACATGGCTGCGCCCTTGTGTGGACAAAATGCCCATATAATATAATGACAGCGGGAGACCGCCTATCAGGTCTTTAAACTCCTCCAGTACACTAGGTGGCAGCCTACCTTTTTTAAACCGTTATTAAAGTGCACACTCTGGGTGACCTGAGAATTGTAGTCCCGTTCTGCAGCCCTTGATAGTCCTGTGGGTGCCACCAGAGGAAGTTTTTGGGGGAAGCTTCCACCAGACCCGGAAGGTGCTTCCCACAATCCCTAAAGTTGTGGCACCAGAAGTTCTCGCAGTTCTGGCACAAATGGAGCCATCTCTCCTGACTAGAGGAGTTGGAGCCGGGTGTGAAGGAAGGACAAAGCTCACCAGGGGAGTGTGAAAGAGTAAAAATAAAAAAGGATATTGTATGCAGTTTATAATAAAAAAATAAATAAATAAGGGCAGCACGGTGGTGCAGTGGTAGCGCTGCTGCTTCACAGTAAGGAGACCCGAGTTTGCTACCTAGGTCCTCCCTGCATGGAGTTTGCATGTTCTCCCTGTGTCTGCGTGGGTTTCCTCCGGGTGCTCCAGTTTCCTCCCACAGTCCAAAGACATGCAGGTTAGGTGCATTGGCAATCCTAAATTGGTGTGTGTGTGTGTGTGTGTCCTGAGGTGGGCTGGAGCCCTATCCGGGGTTTGTTTCCGGCCTTGCACCCTGTGTTGGCTGGGATTGGCTCGTGCAGACCCCTGTGACCCTGTGTTAGGATATAGCGGGTTGGATAATGACTGACTGACTAAAAAAAAAATTAAAAATAAATAAATAAATAAATAAAGACGTTTGAACTTCGGACGAAGTGTGCATGGTTGTGTCTGCAGTTTGAGGCTGTGTTACGCCCCCTACAGGTCGTATAATTACATTGTATTTTACATATAAACAGTGCAGTATGTACTCCCATTCAAAGTGCATAAAAACAAAATTAACGATCTTCACAGATTATTTTGCATTATTTTTTGCCATTTTAAAGATTAAAGCATGATAGTTATGACTTTAAGGAGTAAAAAGAGGAGACTATTAATGGCCATTTTAAGGACAATACTTCACCCCAACTTTAGAGATGCGGTTCCCACTTGACATTCCAGCGCAACTTTTTTTTTTTTAGGCAAACAACCATAAATAAATAAAACCAATAAATCTCTATTCCTTAAACCCTCCTCTACCCATCTTTTTGCGATTGCCACTTTTTCCCCCCTCCAAAACGTCACGTTTTGCATTTCCTCGAAACATGCTTAGTAATTCCTGTGAAACCTGAGCCGCCCCCGCGGCTCCCCTTGTTTTCGCTCTGTTTTTATCTCGAGTTAAGACCCGTTTTAAAACAGCGCAGCCCGACTGTTATTTGTATCGCGGCTGCTAGTTGACCTGCTATTACCCGAACACTCAAACGCTTTAGCATACTAATTTGCAAAAAGAGAGACGTATACGAACCAGATGGCTCGGCAGTTGTCGGTTTATTTCTATCGGGTAAAAAAAGGATCATCATCATCATTTTTAGGTTCAGCTCGTGCTCGGATCAAATAGTTTATAACATGATCAAACTATCTGTCTCTCCCTCTGTGTGTGTGTGTCTCTCTCTCTCTCTCTCTCCACATTGTGTAGTTCCAAGAAAGCCTGGGAACGTTTTTGAAGTGGAGACTGGAATGTTACTTGGTATTACTTTCACCGACGGAATGTGGAAGTAAACAAGCGCTCCATTGTGGTGCGTTTAGCAGTGCGCCTTAGCTTTGTGCGTCCTTTTCATGTTCACGGGAGACCGAGTGAGAAAATGTGCCCATTCAGCACAATTGCAGGGGTCGAGGATCTTTAGCCAAAGTTTGCAGATCGCAAGGATTTATTTGCATACCTGCATGCCAAATATCGTCTGCATGCAGGGCTGAACAACCCCTACCCACCCCCCTCCGCACACACACACACACACACACATCTTTAAAGCCGCCCCCCCACCCCAGACTTTTAGTTACTTTAGCAAATAACTGATTTAGCAAGCTCTGCACTATACTGAATGTGTGAAAACAGGACCGCATACGGAGTTCCTGACTGTGGGCCCCGACTCCCGATATTGTTTGCCCTTCCCTTCTTTTTTTCAGTTTATACCACTTATTTAAACGTAGAATGTAACAGCTGCAGAAAGCAATAAAATAAAGCACCCCGTGTCAGCACAGAGATGAGCTACCCTTAAGAAACCAGCGCGGCTACTCTATTCAGCCGTCCAGCGCGCAAACCGATTGTCCAGCAAAACATACCGACGTTCTTTTATACAAATAAAAAGCACGGATCACCCTAAACTTACAACACAGTACTTTTCATATCACAGGATCCTATCTGTCCCCCGATCCCATGCTCAAGCCCCCGAAATTTCTAGCTAATAGTAAACTGCTCATTTAGCTACAACAAAATCGACCAACACGATCGGCGCTTGCATTGAATGAAAAAAGCTACCGTGCAGGGCTCACTTTTTTCTCTCTTTTTGGTACAACAGGACGAACGTTTCAAACAATACTTACTGAAATAAAATCCCCTGTCACCACACACGAACTGCAGCGTGTCCACCAATTCGCCGCCGCATAAAGTCTCAGCCGAAGCGAAGGAATCAGCCACATCCACAATGTAGAAGGTCAGGACGATCGTGAAAAACAGCAGCTGTCTTGTTGTGGTCGTCCTTCTGATCTAAAGAGAAATAAAGTCGTTTGAATCTCGCTTGTAGCTTATTTACAACCGTGCGCGCTCTGGCGCTCTCTCGCGCTCTCTCTCTCTTAGTAGAACGGGAGGCGAAATTAACAGAGCGAGAAGATGCCAACGAGAAATAAGAAGAATAAAAAAAAATCAGAAGGGTCTCTTACATTTCTGAAATGACATGTTGTCGTACATCATCAAAATGTCACTAGCTATTATTATAAACAGCTCCAAAGATCGAGAGTACTCCACCACTGCCTCTGGGTAAAGAAAGCTCTCCCCTTAACTAGTTAACGTAGCCATGTCATCCATATGGGGGGTTGGAAACATGTACGCGTTTATCTCGAAGCGATCCATTAAGAAAAGCCTTAAAATAAGCAGCCAAAAGAAATGCTGAACAACAGCAGCTTGGAAAATCCTCTAAAATGACCAACCCCCCCAGGAACAAAGCAATAACAACCTTTTACCTAAAGCAGCCTGCACTGATGTTTACCTTAAGTGAGAATTACTTGGCATTTGCATTTTTATCGCATTGGATCAAATTACTGGTTTAGCTGGTCCCCCCTCCAAAAAAGATCGTGCTATTACTTTATGAGATACATTAACACTTTTATAATTCGGCACTGATTTGCTAAAATGCCAGATCATGTTTTCTTTCTTTTTTTTTTTTTAAGCGCACACAAGTTTACGTTGAACGATTCTTCTTCTAGTGAATAGAAGAAAAATGCAACCTGAACTAGAATAACCTTTGCCTGAAACGTTCGGTGGCCACAAAAGTTTGATTCATGTTGAGTGAAATGCAGCAGCCCGAAAAATAATAAATACAAATAAATGAAAGTAAGATAAAGAAAAAAAAAACAACAACAAACAAAACAATTTAATCACAACCCAATATCGGTACTGTAGAGAGACAGGCAAATAAAAGTCATCATGTCATTTCGTCGGCCTACGCAATACACTTTATTATTAAGAGCAATCCGTGATGAGCCAACTTTGGCTTGTTTTGGTCGCTTTTTTGCAGTGTAGCAGCTGCTTTGGACGGTGTCACTTTTCCAAAAAAACCAAAACAAAACATAGCTCCTTTGGAGATCGGAGATTGTGTGTAATGCAATTCAGTCGCCCTCTTCTGTCTGTCTAGAAGTAAAAATATCACCAGCTTTTTTGATTCCTGAACAAACCCTTATTTTTCTTTGCAAAACTATAAAGCAAATATATATATATAAATCACATCATCTGGTAGTATTATTTTCGTTGAGACAAGTTTTTAAAAAATGCGTGCTTATCGCACAAAAGCCAATTAGAAAATATTAAAAAAAAAGAAAAAAGATACGTCCCAAATAGAAATGCTTTGCAAAATGAGCGTGAAATTCTCTCAGAATGCAAGTGCACTCGCTGCACTTTGGCGTATGCAGAAACGGAGCAACAACACAGCCTGCTGCGCTATATTACACAAGAAGTCAAGGTACTTTTTATTTTCCTTTTTTTTTTAATTTTGTTACCTTGAAGGTGCTGCTGATATTCCCAGTTTCTAAGCAGGTCTGACAGTAAGTTTGGCAGTTATATCTGCGATGATCATCCATTGTGAAAAAATGTTTTCAGACTAAGATGTTCAGCTTTTTTTTTTTCTGTATGGTGCTATTTTTGGTCCTGTGAAAGGTTGGATTCCCAGTTGCCGTGACGGAGAAGTTCTGAGAAGCTGCCCCACAGCAGAGGAGACAGGCTAAACTTCTGAGCGTTAACTATTATATAGCAGCCACTCCCCCACTCCACTTTCCCCCCCCCCCCTCCCCCTCCGCCTTACGTCACCACTAGTATGAGGAACCTTCACGATCCTGACGAGACGCTCTTCGCTGCTACTGTTCTACGATCCCGGGAGTAACGTTTCTACCATACGTTTCTCGAATGCGCATTTCCTCACAGTATTTTTTTTCCAGGGATTTATTGCTCGATCGGAAGGCTCCAAAACTGATTTTACACACAATGTCTCTCTTCTTTGCAATCGAGACAACTAAATCGCTCAGTGGTTTTCTGCGTTAGCGGAGGCATAGGTGAGATGAGGACTCGTCTTCACCGCCGTCAAAGCGGAGGCGGTATTATTATTATTTTATTATTCGTTTTACTTTTTCAAGTCGAGCACAAATTGCTCAGTTTAAAAGAATGGGAAGACAAAAAAAAAAGATATAAAATCGTAATACTGTAAAGTGTCCGGCTGCCTGGCCTTTTTCTATGACGTGCGTGGATGGGGAGTTCACGTTTTATTGAAATGAGACTTCCTTCCGACAAATGAAATCCCGAGCGATCGTGACATTTGGGGCGCTGCTTTTGAAAAAAAAAAAACCACGAGAATGTTCGGCAGCCGTTTTGCTCTTAATGGCTCATCCGATATTTAATTATATATATATATATATATATATATATATATAATGTGTTTATGTCTCATCCATCTGTTGTGCTGATGTCATCGCATCCTACTCTCACTTAAAACGGCATGAATGAGCGACCTGTTGATGTCCTCATTTGCATTAAAGAAGCGGGAGACAGTGGGTTAATATCTGGGAATTTGAACTTTATTTTTTGTTTTTCTGGTAAGACCCCGAAGAGTGATATCACCCGCTCTCTCCAATTAGGAACACAAAAGAACTTTACGAGGGTGAGAATTTAAGCCTGCAGGAAAAACAAGTGCCTCCAACTGGTAAACAGCTTCTCATTTTTTTTTTTTTTGTAAGGAAAAGGCATTGGGCTGACAGGCCAGCCTTATTACCTGATAACTCTGATAGTCTGCGCTGTTTATACGAGCGAGCCGCACACTCTAATTAAGTTCAAGCAGCTAACAGGAGGAAGATGGCATGTTCTCCAGACTTTGAAGTTGATTGTTTTCAGTTTGACTCCAGTTTGACAGCACTTTTCCAACAGTGTGGAGGTAACATCTCTTGATAGGTTTGTGTGATTTCTTGTAGAACCTATTGCTTTGACAAAGCACCGTTCCATTCTGGGAAGGGTTCTCTGCATATGAAATTTGTGCTTTGCGCTTTGAGAATCTTCCTAATATGCAGAAAAAAATGAAATCTTGAATGTATGGTAGGATACCTAGCAGGACACCTAGATTAAGAAAACCTGAATTTAACCCAAGTGATTGTATGCAGAAAGGGTTAAAATCATGACCCATTGGTATTTCATAATTGTGTTACGATCTATTCATTTTTATTGACTTTATGGAGCCTGTTGCAAACAATTAAAATAAATAAAGGTTATTTCTGGAACCTTCGTGTGGAAGGGTCTTTTGGGAACCAAAAATGGTTCCTTTATGGCATTGCTCTGAAGAACCACTTTGGCACCTTTTATTTTTAAGAGTGTAGGTGGCAATGTGGCATAATGTTTAAGGCTTCGAAGTTATGGGCTCATATTCCGCTACCGACCGTGTTTGACCCTGAACAAGTCTCTTCATCTCCCTGTGCTCCACAATTGTCTCTCTCAAATGCTGTAAGCAGTGTTTCCTATAAGCTGAAGATGTGAGCAATCACTCCGGGTCGCTCATCAAAAGACCCGCCTTTTAAACAATAAAAATTAAATTAAGCAAAATCAATCAAACCATCCAGATTTAAATGAGTTACAAACAAAATAGTGCCACATGCAAAGGTTTATGCTGTTGTTTCTTTGACCGTCTTCCTTAAGTTATAAACTGTATGAACATTAGCAGTCTGCCCAGAGTTGAAAAATGTTTTTAATCTTTCTCAGGTTTTCCAAATGCTTGGCATCTAAGCACTTTGTAGTTTTTTTTGTTTTTTTAATTATTATTATTCATTAGACTAAATCCTCTTTCACAGTCAGCCATTGATGAGAATTATACTTTTTTTTTTAAATTCTGGACAGAATGTTCATAAAGTTTATAGCTTATGGAAGACAGGAAAGGTTAGAAGGGAAATGATTTAAATATTTAATAAAATTATGAGTAGAAATAAACTTTTTTTTTATAAAAATCACCTTGTTATGTCAGGTCAGTTCAGTTAATTTTTCAATATTTAACATGAAATATGCAAGACAGGAAATAACCGTATGTGTGATTGTTTGTTGTGCTGCATACAGAAGTGCAATGCTAACACTACAGCTGAAAAATGTCTCACGGACAGCGATTTTCAGTTGTTTAAATTGGCACAGCCCAGCGATGAGATCACCAACTGCAGTCATCAAATCTGACATACCCCACGACTAAAAGTCACCTAATGTGACTTTGGCTTTAATCAGTTTGTTAATTTGGTGGGTGTCTCTTGAAGTGATGTTACCAGCCCAGCTCGCCACAGCATAAAACAAAAAATCTCACTGGCCATCGGAGTTATAGAAGATGTAATGTAAGTCATTACATGCATTAAAGAAGCACAGTTCACTAAGATAAAAAGCTACCTCAGACTGAAATCATACCCGGCTCCAAGTGCTGTGAGGTCACTACCCTATGTTCTGTTTTATTCTGTTTTACTTACTGCCCACATTTCTTGTACAGTAGCGAGGTCACAGAATAATTGTAAAAACATTTGGCGCTTTATGCCCTGCTTGTACCTTCAGCACCTTTTCCCGGTATCCTCACGCGCCTGAACCTCGCTTGCCCTATGCTCTCTCCCTTGAGCGCATTCCCTAAAGCCTGCTTCTCAGACTCTTCATTTCGAGGTGCCTTTCTCGCCTCATGTCCACTTTTGTACTTCCTGTCTTCAAAGGTGATTCTCAGTGTGGCTTCTGCAGCTTCACTCATCCTTGTGTGTTTCACACTTTCACTTCCTCTTTTGATTGCATCGCCAAATCCAAACTGACCAATCAGATAGCTCACAGGGACTGGGAGACACACACAGACATCATTTTATTATATTGTAGATTTTGATAATGCCTTTATCCAAGATAACTTTTAACTAATGTTCCCTCTATGTTTTCTTATGTGCAACAAGATCTAAAATTGTGAGCCACTGGTATTTCACAAATCTACTACCATCTATGGATGGTTCTGTACTTTATGGAGCCTGTTAAGGAGACCTAAATAAATAAAGGTTCTCTCTGGATCTTCCATGTGGTAAGTCAGCCGGGATCCCTATATGTTTTGTGTTATGGTGGGTCTGGCAACATGCTGTATCAGTGCATGCTTCCCTACCTCACCTGACCTGGATACTCCATATGGTAAAGTCTTTTTGCCTAAAGCATTGCTCTGAAGATCCACTCTGGCACCTTTACTGTTATGAATCTATCTATCTATCTATCTATCTATCTATCTATCTATCTATCTATCTATCTATCTATCTATTATATAGTACCTTTCATGTCTATCTATCTATCTATCTATCTATCTATCTATTATATAGTGCCTTTCATATCTATCTATCTATCTATCTATCTATCTATCTATCTATCTATCTATCTATCTATCTATTATATAGTACCTTTCATGTCTATCTATCTATCTATCTATATCTATTATATAGTACCTTTCATATCTATCTATCTATCTATCTATTATATAGTACCTTTCATATCTATCTATCTATCTATCTATCTATCTATCTATGTATCTATTATATAGTACCTTTCATGTCTATCTATCTATCTATCTATCTATCTATCTATCTATCTATCTATCTATCTATCTATCTATCTATCTATCTATCTATTATATAGTGCCTTTCATATCTATCTATCTATCTATCTATCTATCTATCTATCTATCTATCTATCTATCTATTATATAGTACCTTTCATGTCTATCTATCTATCTATCTATCTATCTATCTATCTATCTATCTATCTATCTATCTATCTATCTATTATATAGTACCTTTCATGTCTATCTATCTATCTATCTATCTATCTATCTATCTATCTATCTATCTATCTATCTATCTATCTATTATATAGTGCCTTTCATATCTATCTATCTATCTATTTATCTATCTATCTATATAGTGCCTTACATATCTGTCTGTCTGTCTATAGTTTGGACGTTCATCCAGTGTTTGTTGCCATTCCAGTGTCATCTGAGTAATGGAGCTGAAGGTTCAGACTGGCATCTAGTTCAGGTTTGGTTCACACTAAATCGAGAGAGAGAGATTAGAAGGATGCAGCAGGTTAACAAATGATACTAATGGGCTTAGGTTGAGTTTTAAGGGATGCCCTTTCTGAAATATTCAAGACAATGTTGCAGTGTTGCAAGTGGTTTGCTTGCAGTGTTCATTTTCCACAGCCTCAGATTTATCTGGTACATTAAACTAACATGAGCTAAGCACATAATGTGAGAATAAAGGGCTTTAGGAAGTTAGCGCAGTTAAACAACTGGAAGTGTTTTTCTGTTTGTTTTAGCAACAAAAGAGGTGGTGTGGCTCAGCGGGTAAGGAGTTGGTTTTGATACCCCGGGGGTACAGGCTCAAATCGCTCTACCCCCACTCCATCTGTGACACACAGCAACTTTCTGAGCTTCACTGTGTGCTAATTCCACAAATGCCTGGCTCTGGAAAATTGTGTGTTTTCATTCATTTAAAGTGAGTAGAAATAAAGCGGTCTGTGAAAAGTGCAGTAAAAAATAAAGAATAAGCAGACACATGAGGATTAGAAATGCACAAAGGTCCTTCTGGTTTTGACTCTTATTTCATTTGTGTGCAGTCCTGAAGGAGAGTTGAGCACTGCATCCGGTATAAACCATTCCTTCATTTTCTAGAACAGAGGTTTCTTCATATTGTGGACATTCCGTGATAGGAGGAAGAAGCTCAGCGATTCTGGAGACCCCAAAGGAGTGCTGATGAGAGGAGCCAAATAAGGTGATTTAGGCATTGTGTAAGGATGTCCCTCCAGGTGGCCCCACCTAGAGCTGCTCTTGGCATGTCCTACTTGACGGAGACACTTTGGCAGACCAAGTACACGCTAAAGAGATCATATTTCTTGGCTGGTTTGGGAAAATCTGGGAATTCTTCAGGAAGAGTTGGGATCTGTAGATGTAGACAGGGAAGTTCGGCCTGACCTGCTTGGCTTGCTACCACGCTGAACCTTACCAGGAAAAGTGGTTTCAAAAAATGAGATGAGTTTATTCTAAAAATGGGGAAACCATGCAGTGGCTAATTTTAAGTTTCCCGCCAGTCAGTCCTTCACAAGAAACCCTTACAGTCACAGACATCTGTATTTCCTATTTGCTCACTGCAGCATTCTGTGCATTGTACCTCTGGATGAAGGCTATGGCTGAAAATCGCTGGAAAACTCATCAAACGTGACCTGGCGGCCTTAATTTGCATAAGTTTGGGATGAGAACTGGAGTTCCAAGAAGCAGGGGTTGATCTGCTTATAAAACTATTGAAGATTAAGTGTCAGGGCCCTATCATTCCAGAAGTGACTTTAATCTTCATCCCTTCATAATCTGAAAACTATAAGGCGTTGGACATTGTTATTCACTTTGACTTTGACATGTGAGATAATCCAGTACAGCAATTGTAGTCCAAATCTGAGATGTAGTAGATCAATTTAAAAACAATTATGGTGATCTGTTGCGGAAAAACCCCATAGAAGAAGATAACATTCAGTTACCTAGACTTAATTGCTGGTTGTGAAGGGGCCCTCATAACAGCCCCAAAAATATAAGACTGTCACTGCCAAGAAGAGAAGGTGAGAATGGGTCACTTGTACATGGACAATGGCCAAGCACAGGACAGTGAATCTACGTAGCAGCAGTGCCTACCACTGTGCTGCCATGCTGTTCTTCTATAGAAAAGAAGCTTTGTTTATTGATTAGTCTGTGGTCTCTTGCATTGTGTGTGCAAATCTCACATTAGTCAGAAAAATGTCAGGTTTATTCACTTTTATGATTGTTTAATGCCTTCAAAGATAGTATGATATTCTTATTATATCATATAATCGTATATCACATATGCATATATAATGCTATCTATCTATCTATCTATCTATCTATCTATCTATCTATCTATCTATCTATCTATCTATCTATCTATCTACATATATATTGTGGCGGACGGCTGGGGGTGGTACCCAGCCGGGACGCCCAGGAGGACCAGAGGAGGGCTTATGCCTCCTCCAGACCATGAGGGGTCGACTGCCCTGGTTGCACTGGGGGCCACGTGTGCAGAGCTTGGAAGCTCAACCCTGTAGGGGCCCGTGGTCACCGCCAGAGGGTGCCCCAGTGCCTGGAGAGTCCTGGACCTCAGCACTTCTGCCACACCAGGAAGTGCTGGGGGGGAAGAAGACTGGGGCCACCCGGAGGGCTTCCGGGTGCGCAGCCGGCACTTCCGCCACACGGGGGAGTGTCTGCGAAGGACTGCCGGGAAGCAGCTGGAGCCCATCCGGGCTGGTATATAAGGGGCCGCCTCCCTACATTCAAAGACAAGAGTCCGGTGGAAGAGGACTAGAGTCTGGAGGGAGGAGCGGAGGCGGCCAGAAGGAAGGCACTGAACTGTGAGACCTGGACTTTGGGGGACTGGTGCTGGAGGCACTGGGTTGTGCACTAAACAATTGTAAATATTGTACAGAATAAATGTGTGTGTTGGGTGACAAACCGTTGTCTGTCTGTCTGTGTCCGGGACATACTCCACAATATATATATATATATATATATATATATATATATATATATAATACGCTACTGTGGCTGTCCGTTTGTCTGTCCAGGATTGTAAATCACCTGTAGCTGGCAAACCGCTTGACCAATTGACATATTCTTTGTGATGTCTGCTCTCAGCTTTCAGGGTGATGATTAACCTCCTCTTTTTATTTTTATTTTATTTTATTGTAAAATCAACTCTCGGCAGCGGCCAGCAGGGCGGCCATGTGGCACATGCGTATGGGCGCCATTCTCATCCCTACCACCTTCGTCGTCACTTCCCTTACCTCTTTATATCTTAAATTATTCTTGAGGCAGATTGAAGGCTTAAGTGCCAGCTTAAGTGAAAAAATTAAAGAAAACGTACTAAGTAATTGGAACCCAAACACTGACTTAATCAGTTTTAATGTGAAAAGATGCCAACAGAAGAAGAGAAGAAGTGGGCTGCTAGGGTGGAGAAAAGAAGAGATGCTCACAATGTAGCAAGCGCATCAACCTCTGAGCAAACAAATGGTAAACATACAGAGAAAGAGGATGAAAACTAGGAATGCTCAAGTTAAGTGTATTCAGTGCACATTATCGTGCAGTGTGCTGTTACTGGTATATATATAATATGCTACCATGGCTGTCCGTTTGTCTGTCCAGGATTTTAAATCACCTGTAGCTCACAAACCGATTGACCTGAATTTTTGTACACATATACTACATGATGTCTACTATCTGCTTTCGGAGTGATGATTGACCTCCAAGGTCATTCCTCTATTTATTTTTATTTTATTTTATTGTAGAATCATCTCTCGGCAGTGGCCGTGTGGCACATGAGTATGGGCACCGTTTTAATCCCTACCACCTTCACCCTTATCGTCACTTCCACTACCTCTTCATATCTTATATCATTCTTGAGGCAGATTTAAGACTTACAATCATATGAAAGAGTTTGGGAATCCCTCTCCGCTTGCACAATAATTGACTCTACTTTCAACAACAAAGATAACAGTGAACGTCTGAGTACTGCGGTGTTTTCCGAACAAAGATTTTTAGTGAAGCAGTATTTAGTTGTATGAAATGAAATCAAATGTGAAAATCTGGATGTGCAAAAATGTGGGTACCCTTATAATTTTCCTGATTTGAATGCCTGTCACTGCTCAGTGCGGATTACTTACAACACCAAATTGGTTGGATGAGCTCATTAAGCCTTGAACTTCATAGACAGGAGTGTCCAATCATGAGTGGTAAAAGGTATTTAAGGAGGTCAATTGCAAGTTGTGCTTCCCTTTGACTCTCCTCTGAAGAGTGACAGACAGCATGGGATCCTCAAAGCAACTCTCAAAAGATCTGAAAACAGATTGTTCAGTATGATGGTTTAGGGGAAGGCTACAAAAAGCTATCTCAGAGGTTTAAACTGTCAGTTTCAACTGTAAGGAATGTAATCAGGAAATGGAAGGCCACAGGCACAGTTGCTGTTAAACCAACTCAGGACTGGCAGACCAAGAAAAATACAGGAGCGGCATACGTGCAGGATTGTGAGAAGATTACAGACAACCCACAGATCACCTCCAAAGACCTGCAAGAACATCTCGCTGCAGATGGTGTATCTGTACATCGTTCTACAATTCAGCGCAATTTGCACAAAGAACATCTGTATGGCAGGGTGATGAGTAAGAAGCCCTTTCTGCACTCACTTCACAAACAGAGTCGCTTGTTGTATGCAAATGCTCATTTAGACAAGCCAGATTCATTTTGGAACAAAGTGCTTTGGACTGATGAGACACAAATTGAGTTATTTGATCAGAACAAAAGCACTTTGCATGACGGAAGAAGAACACCACATTCCAAGAAAAACACCTGCTACCTCCTGTCAAATTTGGTGGAGGTTCCATCATGCTGTGGGGCTGTGTGGCTAGTTCAGAGACTGGGGCCCTTGTTAAAGTCGAGGGTCGGATGAATTAAACCCAATATGAACAAATTCATCTGGATAATGTTCAAGCATCAGTCACAAAGTTGAAGTTACGCAGGGGTTGGATATTCTAACAAGACAATGACCCAAAACACAGTTTGAAATCTACAAAAGCAGTCATGCAGAGAGAGAAGTACAATGTTCTGGAATGGCCGTCACAGTCCCCTGACTTGAATATCATCGAAAATCTATGGGATGATTTGAAGCTGACTGTCCATGCTTGGCAGCCATCAAATTTAATAGATTTTGTATTGAGAAATGGTCAAAAATACCTCCATCCAGAATCCAGACACTCATCAAAGGCTATAGGAGGCGTCAAGAAGCTGTTATATTTGCAAAAGGAGGCTCAACTCAGTATTGATGTCATATCTCAGTTTGGGTGCCCAGATTTATGCACCTGTCTAATTTTGTTATGATGCATATTGCATATTTTCTGTTAATCCAATAAACTTCATGTCACTGCTGAAATCCTACTGTTTCCATAAGGCATGTCAGATATTCAAAGGAAGTTGCTACTTTGAAAGCTCAGCCAATGATAAACAAAAATCCAAAGAATTAAGAGGGGTTCATAAACTTTTTCATATGAATGTAATTGCCAGCTTAAGTGAAAAATTAAAGAAAACGTACTAAGTAATTGCAGCACAAACACTGACTTAATCAGTTTTAACGTGAAAAATTGCAGATGAAAAAAGAGAAGCAGCGGGCCGCTAGGGTGGAGAAAAGAAGAGCTGCTCAGGAAGCAGCAAGCGCATCAACCTCTGAGCAAACGAATGGTAAACGTACAGAGAAAGAGGATTAAAACTAGACATGCTCAAGTCAAGTGGATTAACTGCACATTATCATGCAGTGCGCCGTTACCGGTGCAGTATTATTATATTATGATACAGTATATGATAATATTTTTGTATATTTTGAACATTTTCAGTTTTTTGACTTTGCATGCATTATAATAACACTCATTAATAAGTCTTTACATAATGCTTAACAGATTCAAGTCAAGTCAAGTTGGGGAGCATGCACTGGTACAGCATGTTGGCACACCCACCACATGATGAAACAGCTCGGGATCCTGGTTGGCAACCCCCCAGGCAGACATGTGGCCCAGTCCCACCCTCCAGAAATGACCCTCTATCTGCCTGTGCCAGGTGTTACGTGGGTGTCCCCTTGGTCTGGTTCAGCCATCCGGGTCCTCAACAATAAGTATCCTGCTAGCCAGATTGCCCTCTGGAAAATGCGCCACATGCCCATAGTGCTGTAAGTGAAGCTCCCTTACAATGCAGGTAATGTGCTTCATTCAGGCCTCCATGAGCAACCCCTCGTTCGACACAAAGTCAAACCAGCAGTACTCAAGGTTTCTCCAAAGAGACACAACACAGTACCAAAGGAGTCTTCGTCTCAGGTCACTGTTTAGCGTCCATGTCTCGCAGCCATATAGCAAGACAAGAAGCACCAGGACTCTAAAGACTTGGACCTTCTTCCTTTTGCATAGAGATCAGGAGCGCCACACACCCCTTTCCAGTGACCTCATGACCCCTCATGCTCTCCCAATCCGTCTACTGACTTCATAGGAAGAGTCACCAGAGACATGAATGTCACTGCCGAGGTAAGTAAACCTCTCGACAAGGTCGACACTCAGTCCGCAGACAGACACACTGCTGATGGCCGTGCCTAAGAGGTCATTAAAGGCCTGGCTGTTGGTTTTTATCAGGACGCTCACAAGCCCAGACACTCAGACTTCTCGCTTTGGTCTCTCGAAAGCCCCGATCAGAACCTCCATTGATTCCGTAGTTTGCTAGTTCATATACATTCAAATAGTTAAAAATGCCATTAAATTACAATTCATATAATTGGTAACAGTTTTTAATGATTTTATTAATTTCTTAATAAACATGAAATAACACTTCCTTGCATCTTTACTGATCATTTATTGATTAGTTGTAGATCGTTTTGCTAAACCTAACTGAAAGCTGGAACTTTTCATTTACTGTCCAAGTGAATGTGTTCTCCATACATTTTCTGAGCATCAGACTAGGGGTATAGGGTACAGAAGCCTATCCTAGCAGCATCTGTCACAAAGCAGGGACTAACTGTGGAGGAGACCCCAGCTCATTGTGGGACACTCATTCACACCCACATTCACTTAGCAGTCTCCAGCGAACCTGGCCAGCACATCTTTTTGGGACGTGGAAGGGTATTGAAGTATCCTTAGAAGACAGAAATCAGAAGGAGAATCTGTAAAGCTCTATTCACATAGTTGAATTTCTGATGTTCAAACGGTTGATCTTCTGACATTAAGACAGCAGATCTACTGGCATTCAGACCCTCGATCTACTAACATTACAATCCAGGACCGTAGAGCAGCATGGAATCAGTGCTAACCCCTGTGCCAAGGTGACACCAGATTTTAACAGAGTGCAAGGTGTTGTGACAGGAGCGTGCCCTTTGGCATATCTCCACTTCCGGAATAAGGATATAAAGATCAAAGATGAAGAATTTATCAAAAAGGTGGTGTTTAGTTTCTAAGAGATGTACATTAGATAGGTGTGATTGTAAGGAAATACAAAGCACTGAAAGAAAAGAAAAACTAAGAACAGAAAAATAGAATCTGATGTTCCTCTGGGCCTTAGTATACTAGAATGTCTGATAAGGTAACATCCCTGCTTCCACTCGGTCCTAAACTATAATGAACACCTTCCCTTTTTTTACTTTCACTCTTCTTTCTACCACTGGTGTGCCATTTCCCAGCTCACATTCCAGACGTTGCTTTCAGTGATAGGAAGACATCATCCTAAAATTATTGCCATTGCTGCCAGTGTTAGGGAGACAGCATCCTAAAACTATTGCCATTGCTGCTTTCTGGTCAACCCCTGGTATCTTTTCTAGGTTCTCAGATGTCTTGTACAGCTCTGGAGTCACTAGAATACAGTGGCATCCAGTGGCCCCTGAGAGTACTACACTCCTGAACTCTGAGTGGTCTTTACAAAGACGAGTTCTGAGAAGTTAAGCAAAATGACACTTTTTATTAGCTAACTAAAAAGATTACAATATGCAAGCTTTTGAGGCAACTAAGGCCCCTTCTTCAGGCCAGATGTAAACATCTTATGATTATCTTATGATTACATCTTGCCTGAAGAAGGGGCCTGAGTTGCCTCAAAAACTTGCATATTGTAATCTTTTTAGTTAGCCAATAAAAGTTGTCATTTTGCTTGACTTCTCACTACATTCATAATGGCTAACACGGTACAACACACTAGTACTAAAGACAAGTTCTGAAAGGCAGCTCACCACATTGCCTGCTGTATGCCGACAGGGTCCCATTTATCTCTCATTGTGACCACCTGTAGGCCTGAAAGAGCTGCAGTGTTTCTCCTCTTTGCCCTCTTGTGCATGTCTCACTTACTAAAGTTCAGGCTCCCTTAGTCTTTGTGTAGTGTTATTTTTTCTCTCTGAGATGCTTCACATTAATTCTCTTTTAGATTTGCCATTCTGATGTCTTCTGGTAATTCTTAACTGGATCTAGAGGAGATTAACATAGTGCTGCATCAGTGTTCATCTGCAAAGGAAAAAAAACTTAAAGGTTTTTTCCATACTGAAAAAGAAAGATGGGAAAAGACACCACGTTTTGACTGCAGAAACCTTCATCCAGAGGAGATGTCCATCAGCTGTTTTGACCATTAACAATCTGAAAGGCCTCTTCCTCAAGTCCTCTAATCTTTGCCATTTGATGCCACCTCTGCCCTGGGCAATTCCTTGCCAACCATGCAACCTCCAACAATGTTAAACGGAAATGACTAAATTAGTGAATTATGGACTGTAAACCAAAGCTATGTAAAAAGACTGCGTGCATGCAATGAAAAACAAATGTGAATTTCAAACACTGACAAAAATATTACAAGCCTGCAAATGCAATCATTGAAATCGAGCAAAATAAGTTTTCGTCATATTCAGTAATATTATATAAGTTTCCCTAACAGTTCAAAAACCATACAAAAATTGCAAATAAGACTCCATAACACTCAGGGGGTAGCGCTGCTGCCTTGCAGTTTGCATGTTCTCCTTATGTCTGTGTGGGTTTCCTCTGGGTACTCCAGTTTCCTCCCACAGTCCAAAGACATGCTGGTTAGGTGCATTGGCGATTCTGAATTGTCCCGAGTGTGTGCTTGGTGTGTGTGCCCTGCGGTGGGCTAGCACTCTGCCCGGGGTTTGTTTCCTGCCTTGCACCCTGTGTTGGCTGAGACTGGCTCCAGCAGACCCCCATGACCCTATAGTTAGGATATAGCGGGTTGGATAATGGATGGATGGACTCCATAACAGGAGTCACCAAGCCCGGTCCTGGAGGACCACCGTGGCTGCAGGTTTTCATTCTAACCCTTTTTTTAATGATTGTCCTGTTTGTGCTGCTAATTAACTTCTTTTGAATTCATTTTAATTGACTTGATTTTTTAAGATTTGTTCCCCTGAATTTCTTCATCGTTCCTCTGAATTGCTGCATTTCTTTCCTTAAATGGCACCCAAACAGAAATGAAATATGAAGTGAGGGAGCCAACAGAAGACCAACGAAGTCAGGGCCTCAAATTCCAACCAATTTCACTCCAACCAGATGCCTAATTAGGCGCTGATTCTTGTCGTTAATTTAACCCATTCTTTAATTCCATGGCTTGTTGCTGCTCTCGTGGTGCATTAGCAGACATTTATGAAATTGTGGATTTTCTCTTTCAAATGTTTTGTGGACCTGAGTAGACCAGCATTCCTGAGACCTTCATCGTTCTTTATTTTCAGATATTGTATGATGGACACCAGTTGTTTTGGCTCATTTTGTAGCTCATTGTTGTTTGGCTGCTAATTAGGGAAAAAGAAACAATTAAGGGGTCTGAGCCTTCAAGAGCAAGTCGATTCAAATTAGTTCAAAAGAAGTTAATTAGCAGCAAAAACAGGTCACTCATTAAGAAAAGGGTTAGAATGAAAACCTGCAGCCACATTGGTTCTCCAGGACTGGAGTTGGTGACCCCTGCTCCATAAATTATCCTCTATAAGGTTTTTTTGTCGCAACCCAGTCTTGTCCTTTTTAGTATCTTCAAGAATAATTCCTTGTTGAATGCCAGGACAATTGGGGTGCTGCAGTGGCAACAGGTTTTTATTCTAACCCTTTTCCTAATCACTGCTAATTAAATTATTTTCCCCTTCATTTTAATAGTCCTGTTCAGTGATTTGAATTGATTCTTTTTTTTCTTCATTAAATGGCAGCCAAACAGAAGTGAGACGTGAAACGAGTCAACAGATGACAAGCTAAATTGGGCCTTCAAACTCCAACCAAGCTCTTGCTCTTAATTATCTTGTTATTTAATTCCACAGCCTGCTGCTGTTCTCATTCGGCCACAGTAGACATTTCCAAAACTGTTGATTTTCTCTTTTTTCTAAGAACACCGTCAAGATGTTTTAGTGACCTGAGAGATCAACCTTGCTGAGACCTTCACCTTTCTTTATTTTCAAATATTGTGTGATGGTCACGTGACGGCTTGTTTTGTGTCTCATTATTGTTTGGCTGCTAATTAAGGAAAAAGAGACAACAAAGGGGCCTGACTCAAGTTAATTATAATTAAGGCAAAAGAAGTTAATTAGCAGCAAAAACAGGTCACTAATGAAGAAGATGGTTAGAATGAAAACCTTCAGCCACTGTGGCTCTCCAGGACCGTAGTTCGACACCCGTGCCCTAGGAGGACCCCCGTGACCCTGTAGTTAGGATATAGCGGGTTGGATAATGGTTGGTTGGTTTGTGTTTCCCCCTTGGAAAACTGTGGGCGATTGTAAGAGCTAATTGGTCCTTGGAGAATCATGTTATTAGTGGGGTATAATTGAGGAAGATTATTGGGGTAATGGCAATTGCTTTGTTAACCAGTGGTGACCCACTGCAACCCACTTCGGAAACCACTGTGGCCCATTACTATTAATAGAACAGTAACTGGCAACTTAACCTATAGTTAAGAAACTCTGCTATATACAGTTTGGCCCATATTCATGTATATGATTGAAAAGGCGTTATTGTCAGGAAACTACCGATATTATTATCAAGTAACATAATGGAACATGAACATTAAGAACCTTAAATGTTTTTTCATCTCCTGTTCTCCACCAATGCACCATCCAGATCGATACATGCCTGAAGACAAAGAACAACGTTGTCACAGGCGGCCTGGCATATCTGTACTGGTATCCTCTGAAATTCTTCTGTGATAGCTGCAGGTAGCTCTGCCACATTGTGGATGTGATGTTGATACACCTTGTCTTTTAGGTAACCCCACATCGGCCGATCCAGTTGTTCAACCACCGTGTGGCTGTGCCCCATCTTGCTGCCACTACAGATCATCAATGTCTGGTCATTGTTAATCCCATTCTCAGGTTGCATAGTGATGCCATTTTCGATACTTGTCGCACAGTAGTTTAAATGTTACAGCCTATGAAACGTTATATACTGTACATAAATATGGGCCACCCTGTGGGTTTAATTTTTTTTTTTAAATTTAGGATAGGCCCTAAATTGGACTAAATGGATATGAAAATGTGTGGATAAATGAACAGACACTTAAAACATACATCAAATGATTTTATTTTCATGCAATCCATACACAGTAATGCAACGTGCGATGGCACAAAATAACGTTCTCCAGGACTTTGGTGCAACATTCCGATAAATACATGACAAGTAAGAAACTATACTATAAATTAATAAATGAATAAATATTAGGTAAATAAATATCTGCTATTCGCTTCCTGGGTCCTCCCTGTGTGGAGTTTGCATGTTCTCCCTGTGTCTGCGTGGGTTTCCTCCCACAGTCCAAAGACAAGCTGGTTAGGTGCATTGGTGATCCTAAATTGTCCCTAGTGTGTGCTTGGTGTGTATGGGTGTGTGTGTGCCTTGAGGTGGGCTGGCGCCCTGCCCGGGGTTTGTTTCCTGCCTTGCTCCCTGTGTTGGCTGGGATTGGCTCCAGCAGACCCCCGTGACCCTGTAGTTAGGATATAGCAGGCTGGATAATAGATGGTTGGATGGATGGATGAATATCTGCTATATAATAAAACAATGCAGTTTGAGTGTGTGTGTGAGATCGGTTCCTCCTGAGGAATCTGATTGGTCAGTTTTGCTGTGGTTGCTCAGTCAAATGCGATCAGGTGACTAGGAAGCGACAGGTAATAGAGGTTGACTCACATGAGGACACCAAAGAAAGGCAGAGGAGGGAGACTAAGAGTCGCTTTCAAACACAGGCACAGGAAGCATTCGCAAGAATAAGAATGGTGTTTTCACAGTGGATAATGGGGTCCCCACTACCATTAGTGGTAGTCAAAAATTGGACACATGCCGAGTCTATGGCTGTTCCACTTGGACTGGAAGTGGTTTGTGGGTGAATTGCTCTGACATAGGAAGTACTGCCAGGTTCCAGCATTAAAGCAGCTGCTCCATCTCACCCAGAGAAGTTGGAGTCAGGAGAGGAGAAGGACAATGCTCACCTGAAAGGTGTGGTGGAGAAAAGTAAGAAAGAAGAAGAGCAAAGGAAAAGAACAGAAAAGAAATAGAATTATAGTGTATCGTCTGAGGAAGCCTGTGAGAAGGTGGCTTCTAAAATAAACACTCATTCGAGGTCAGATCTATCTATCTATCTGGTGCCTTCATATATTTATCTATTTATCTATCTATCTGTCTATTATCTAGTGCCTTCATCTATCTATCTATCTATCTATCTATCTATCTATCTATCTATCTATCTATCTATCTATCTATCTATCTATCATATAGTGCCTTCATCTATCTATCTATCTATCTATCTATCTATCTATCTATCTATCTATCTATCTATCTATCTATCTATCTATCTATCTATCTATCTATACATACATACCTACATCACATAAATGGACATGTGTTAAGACTCTGTTCAGAAGGATTCACACCCACTGTAATACAAAGAATACTAAAAAGAATGAAAGACGTTATCTGTTCCACCTGTGCACATCGAATGGCCACCTCAAGACGTTTATCAAACAATACTTACATAGGAAGCTCCACAGACCTCAGCAAGCAATGACTGTGACCTGATCTCACGTCCTACTTGGCACACCCTTTCCTATCACAGTGGTGCATCCTTTCCCAATCAGGCATCAAAATAGCACATAAACCCGCAAACTCTCTGCAGACTGTTGTTTTTAATGCCAAAATGTCTATATCAGAGACACAGAATGCAGTATACAGTATACCATGCAGTGCACGCCCAGCTGTATATGTGGGACAAACATCTAAAACACACACAATACGCATACATGAACACTGCAATGCTGTCAGAAGGAAGGACCCCCAGTCTCTGATATAAGCACATACAAGTTGACACATTTAACTGGGACACGATGCAAGTAAAATCTGTGGCCAATACTAAAAGTGCCAGAGAGATGGCTGAATCATGGCTTTTCAAATGAAATCGCCATTAACAGACTTTTGGACCTGAACCCAGCACATGAAGGCTTAAAAAGGACACCTAAATAATAAAAGAGGCTTTATGACCAAAACCCTCCAAACCCCACCTTAATGATCCCGTTCCCTTGCACCCCCACCACTCTAATTTGCTATATATCACCTTTGATTTCTGTATTTCTAATCATTTTCCTCTGTGGTGACTCCTGGCTGGGGTCAAAAGCTATGGAATAAAAAAAACTATTTTAAGACACATGATTCATTTTCTCCCTTTGTGGATTACTACCTACTACCTATACACTCAAATACTATATTTGTATTTATATATTTTCAAGATTTTCAAATGAAATAAAATTTTGTGATGTTCCTAATCTTTTAATTTCCACAAGTGAGTTGTCATTATGTGGTGGGTGCAGCAACGTGCTGTATCAGTACATGCTACCCCACAGTGACGTGCGATGAGGATAATGGCTGGTGAAGCACAGACTCCTTCAGAGTGACATTTACAAATACAGGAACCCAAAAGAGTAGCTTATTCACTATTCAATTGGCAGCATACAAATTGACTACTGGTTACAGTTGTGCTTGAAAGTTTGTGAACCCTTTAGAATTTTCTATATTTCTGCATAAATATGACCTAAAACATTATCAGATTTTCACTCGAGTCCTAAAAGTAGATAAAGAGAAACCAGTTAAACAAATGAGACAAAAAATTATACTTGGTCATTTATTTATTGAGGAAAATGATCGAATATTACATATTTGTGAGTGGCAAAAGTATGTGAACCTCTAGGATGATCAGTTAGTTTGAAGGTGAAATTAGAGTCCGGTGTTTTCAATCAATGAGATGCCAATCAGGTGTGAGTGGGCACCCTGTGTTATTTAAAGAACAGGATCTATCAAAGTCTGCTCTTCACAACACATGTTTGTGGAAGTGTATCATAGCACGAACAAAGGAGATTTCTGAGGACCTCACAAAAAGAGTTGTTGATGCTCATCAGGCTGAAAAAGGTTACAAAACCATCTCTAAAGAGTTTGGACTCCACCAATCCACAGTCAGACAGATTGTGTACAAATGGAGGAAATTCAAGACCATTGTTACCCTCCCACGAGTGGTCGACCAACAAAGATCACTCCAAGAGCAAGGCGTGTAATAGTCAGCGAGGTCACAAAGGACCCCAGGGTAACTTCTAAGCAACTGAAGGCCTCTCTCACATTGGCTAATGTTCATGTTCATGAGTCCACCATCAGGAGAACACTGAACAACAATGGTGTGCATGGCAGGGTTGCAAGGAGAAAGCCACTGCTCTCCAAAAAAACATTGCTGCTCGTCTGCAGTTTGCTGAAAGATCATGTGGACAAACGAGAAGGCTATTGGAAGAATGTTTTGTGGATGGATGAGACCAAAATAGAACTTTTTGGTTTAAATGAAAAGCGTTATGTTTGGAGAAAGGAAAACACTGCATTCCAGCATAAGAACCTTATCCCATCTGTGAAACATGGTGGTGGTAGTATCATGGTTTGGGCCTGTTTTGCTGCATCTGGGCCAGGACAGCTTTCTTTCATTGATGGAACAATGAATTCTGAATTATATGAGAGAATTCTAAAGGAAAATGTCAGGACATCTGTCCATGAACTGAATCTCAACAGAAGGTGGGTCATGCAGCAAGACAACGACCCTAAGCACACAAGTCGTTCTACCAAAGAATGGTTAAAGAAGAATAAAGTTAATGTTTTGGAATGGCCAAGTCAAAGTCCTGACCTTAATCCAATCGAAATGTTGTGGAAGGACCTGAAGCGAGCAGTTCATGTGAGGAAACCCACCAACATCCCAGAGTTGAAGCTGTTCTGTACGGAGGAATGGGCTCAGATTCCTCCAGCCGGTGTGCAGGAATGAACAAAGGTTACTGGAAATGTTTAGTTGCAGTTATTCGGGGGTCACACCAGATACTGAAAGCAAAGGTTCACATACTTTTGCCACTCACAATTTTGTAATATTTCATCATTTCGATCATTTTCCTTAATAAATAAATGACCAAGTATAATATTTTTGTCTCATTTGTTTAACTGGTTTCTCTTTATCTACTTTTAGGACTTGTGTGAAAATCTGATGATGTTTTAGGTCATATTTATGCAGAAATATAGAAAATTCTAAAGGGTTCACAAACTTTTAAGCACCACTGTATGTTTCATATCTCATCAACATTCTTTACACACTCATAGGTGAGGTTCATATTTGGCTAAGAAAAGAGTGTTACATTTATAGCGGAGAGAGAGCGTATTTACTCCTCATCCTCCATTTGTTCTAAATTTGCTGTTGCAATTCCACAATTCATACTCAATTAATACAAATGAAAGTATAGAGTGGTGTACAAAATAAAATAAATTGACCTTGATTGAAATATTTGGTTATTTTTAAAAGCTTTTAATTCTGATGCTTTAATCGATTTTATTACGGACTGTTCAACAAAAGGATAACAAGGAAAACAAAAGAATATTTTATTTAAAGTCAAATATTTAGTTTTTAAATATTGGATTGGTTTTTTTTTCTTAGTCCATCCATCCATTATCCAACCCACTCTATCCTAACTACAGGGTCACAGGGGTCTGCTGGAGCCAATCCCAGCCAACACAGGGAGCAAGGCAGGAAACAAACCCTGGGCAGGGCGTCAGCCCACCGTAGTTTTTTTTAGTCTGATCCCATTTTTTACAAAATTGAAAAACGTTTATGGTGTTACCTTTATTTGTAAATGAAGTCCATGCGCTTATCCTTCTCTATGAAAATCTCTGCCACTTTCTTTTAAAAGTCCTTCCTTATTTTCCTTTAGTTTTTAAATTCTTAATCTTTCATTTTGGCAGTCAGTCGGAGCAAAAGAATAAAAATAAATGGACCGCTGCAGTGCACTTGACTTTCTGATATCGTTAACTTATTGACGCCTCTGCGTAGAAGAACAGCAGGACAAGCACCTGTTGGGCTCACATGCGCCCCCTTCATGTCGTCACGGTACTGTCTGTTCACCTTGTGCCTTTTCACTGCAGTTTTATGTCAGATCAGTAAGACTAAATATGTCACACACATTCATTAAAGATATTAGCCAGACTGTGGAAAGTCAGGGTGTATAATAAACGTGTCTTAAGGGCTAAGTGCCCCTGGTTTCTGCTTTCTTGCGTTCCTTTATAGCGTCCTTGAGTATATTTCACGACCTATCCCCGATTTTAAGTCCAATGTTTCCAAATCCCCATAGACACGTTTGTAGCATACTGCCCCCAGTTGGCCATTGTGTCCTCAGGCTGCCACACTATGAGAATAGACCCCAGGTCCCGATGGCTTCTACTTAAGTTGAACTGTCAAGAATTCCATCCATCCATCCATTATTCAACCCGCTATACCCTAATTACAGGGTCACAGGGGTCTGCTGGAGCCAATACCAGCCAGCAGGAAACAAAGCCCGGGCAGGGCACCAGCCCACCACAGGGCACACACTAGGGAAAATTTAGAATCGCCAATGCACCTGATCTGCATGTCTTTGGACTGTGGGAGGAAACCCACGCAGACATGGGGAGAACATGCAAACTCCACGCAGGGAGGACCCAGGAAGTGAATAGCGGATATTCATTTACCTAATATTCACTTATTTATTAATTTACTGTATAGTTTCTTACTTGTCATGTATTTGTCGGAATGTTGCACCAAAATCCTGGAGAACGTTATTTTGTGCCATTGCATGTTGCATTACTGCGTATGGATTGCATGAAAATAAAATCATTTTAAGTATTGGTTTAAGTGTCTGTTCATTTATCCACACATTTTCATATCCATTTAGTTCAATTTAGGGTCTATCCTAAATTAAAAAAAAATTAAACCCACAGGGTGGCCCATATTTATGTACAGTATATAACGTTTCATAGGCTGTAACATTTAAACCACTGTGGGAAAAGTATCGAAAATGGCATCACTATGCAACCTGAGAATGGGATTAACAATGACCAGACATTGATGATATGTAGTGGCAGCAAGATGGGGCACAGCCACACAGTCGATGTGGGCCTGTGGAATGGAGTCTCCTAAGTGTGATGCAGCAGCGCTACCCACTGCGCCACCGTGCCGCCCCTGTCAAGAGTTAAAGGTTGAAAAACATACAACTAAAATGAATTACAAAGAAATATTCAGTGGTTTGCAGAGGTGGTAAATCTCAAGGGTTGCCCTTTATTCCGCTCTAACGTCATCATAAGCAGGTGCACTTTCCTTTTTAAGACTTTAAAGTTTAAACCAACACTAACCATACAATTTCCCATAGTGGGTCATTCACTAGGGACCAGATAAGCTCATTCATGCATTGAATCTATTGTGTCGTCTGAAAGCAGCAGCGTCTTTGTAAAAAAAAAACATAAACTAAAGCAACATAAGAATCCTTTATCTTTCAGTGATACAACAAAGCTATCAGGTTTACCAGGTTTGATGTCCTACATCAAAGTGCAGCATAAAGGTGTTCAGAGTGTCTACCCCAGTGCAGATAATAGCCTTTGTTTTTTATTTTGTTTAATCTAGCTGACCTGAAGCTGGAACACTTTACCTTACACAATGTTCCTGGGGAATCCTCAGAGGTAATGAATGTATAATTTGTATTTCTCTTCTTAATTCCACTCCTTTTTTATTTTAATACACCTGTATTGTATCTAATGCTACGTCACTCAGGGTGAAAAGCAGGTCGAAGACACCTTTGATTCTTATACTGCAAGGTAACTTGTACTGAAGCAGTTCTAAAAAACTGTGGGTGACACTTGATTGGGATCCCAAACTGTCAATCCGGTATGGATGGTATGGATCCAGCAGTTACATTTTTGAAGTGATTCTTTTTTCAGTTTAACTGGGTTCATTTAGAGTTTTTTTTTTTTTTTTTATTGGGTGTCCTAGCTTTGTCTGTATTCATTAAGTACAGTCGATTCCGGTTAATTGGACCACCGGTTAATTGGACCAGCCGCTTATTCGGACCAAATCCTAAAGAACCAAAACAGATCATATTACATAAGCCTAATATTGTTCGCTTATTTAGACCAAAATTCAGTTTAATCGGACCAAAGAACGTGACAGAGAATAAAAAAAATAAGCCACAAGTCGCCCGCGTAAAGCAGATGTAAAGCGGGTCAGCGACATCAGGAGGATCCCTGAGCTCCCCACGAGTAAATTTATGCTTTTATCAAAGGTCAGGAAGTTGGAAAATTTGTACCAAGTGCAAACCAGTGGGGGTGAACATGCCTGCCCTTTCTTTCCTAAAACGGACCGCCCAGTAGCCGGCGACATGAAGTCGAGCGTAAACAAGTGTAGTGCGTTAACAGAATGTGTCAGATCACATTAGACAAGTTCTTCAAACGTTGACTGGAATTTGGTAATTTAACCTTTTTTATTGTGCTTCACATGCTGAGTGTTGTGCAGATCGTTTAGAAGAATTTGTAGATTTCTTTTTCAATAAACAAAGTTGCAAGCAACCGTACATGTACGTAGTTCTTGTTTGTACGTTCACCATACGCGTATACAGCACAATAAAAGTCGTAAAGAAATTTTAATATGTTACTTATAGCATGTCCCGTCTTGATTGCACATGTATAGGGCATGTTCGTGTAATCGGACCAGCCAGTTATTAAGATCAAAATGATCGCGTCCCGATGTGGTCCGATTAACAGGAATCGATTGTACTTACAGTGCCCTCCATTATTTTTGGGACCAAGACACATTTTTCCTTGATTTCCCCCTCTGCTCCACAGTTTAAAATCACAAATCATACAATTCCGACATCGTGATTAAAGTGCACATTGCAGACTTTCATTTGAGGGGATTTCCATGCATTTCGGTTACAGCATGTAGAAATGACAACACTTTTTCTATGAGTCCCCCTCATCTCAGGGCACCATAATGTTTGGGACAATTGGCGTCACAGGTGTTTGTGATCCCACAGGTGTGTTTCACTGCTTCATAAGATACCTCGGCTGGCTTCTACCCTTTGGAGTCTGTAATTGCCATTGTTCAACAAGAGCTGTGATAAATGACAGTCAAAGAAGCCATTATGAGGCTGAAAAACAAGAATAAAACCATTGGAGACATTGGTGAAACCTTAGGATGACCTAAATCAATTGTCTGGAATATCATTAAGAAGAAAGAACACACTGGTGAGCTCAGGAATCGCAAAGGAACTGGTAGGCAAACACTGCAGATAACAGAAGAATCCTCACTATGATGAAGAAAACGCCCCAAATGCCTGTCAAACAGATCAGAAACTGTCCTAAGGAGGCTGATATGGACGTGTCAGAGATGACTAACAGCAAAAGAATTCATGAACAGAAACACAGAGGACACGCTGCAAGATGCAAACCACTAGTTAGCCACAAAAACAGGATGGCCAAATTACAGGTTGTGAAAAATGACTTAAAAGAGCCTGGAGAACTCTGGGAAAAGATCTTGTGGACAGAAGAGACAAAGATGAACCTGATCACAGTGATGGCAAGAGCAAAGTGTGGACATGAAGAGGTACTGCTCAAGATTCAAAGCAGACCACCTCATCTGTTAAACATGGTGCTGGGTGTGTTATGGCTTGGGCATGTATGGCTCACATAGGTCCTGGCACACTTCTCTTTATTAATGATGCGACTGCTGACAGCAGTGGGACAAGGAATTCTGAGGTGTTCAGAAATATCTGATCTGCTCAATTTCCATTAAATGCCTCCAAACTCATTAGCCGACACTTCATCCTACAACACGATAATTATCTAAAAATACTGCTCAGGCAACACAGGAGTTCTTAAAGCTAAACATTGAAAATTCTTGAATGGCCAAGTCGGTCACCCGATTAAAATCCATAAGAGCAGACATTCTATGAGCTGAGACAAAAAAATAACCGGACTGGGCTTGGGGCTTTCCTGGAAAACCGTCTGGAGGTCAGCCGAACGTGAATCATAGAGCTACAGTATATCCCCTCCTACACGTCCTCTCAAGCCACTGACTGGCTAGGTATATCATGTGAATAACCCAGTCAGTATTTGCACAACAACCTCTACACGAGTTGCCGCTATAATGTCGGGTGAAAAAATCGAACAGCGAAACAACATCAAATTTCTTGAGAAATTGAACAAAACAGCCATAGAAACTTATTAAAAACAGTGTATGGTGATAACAGTTTGTCTCGCACACAAGTTTTTGAGTTTGAGTTTCAAGCAAGGTGTGGAAGACGTTCAACGCCCAGGTCACCCATACTCGTCTCGGATGGATGAAAACATCAAAATGGTGAATCAGATTGTTTGAAATCATCGTACTGCTTTTTCCATAAAGCAGTTTTTGACTGACAAAAGCATTCCTGTCCTCGATCATCCTCCCTATTTGCCCAATTTAGCCCCCTGTGATTTTTATTTGTTCCGGAAAATCAACAGTGACCTGAAGGGAACACATTTTTCTTCAATGGATGAAGTGAAGACAGAAATGGCAAGCCTGTTGAAGAGCCTCAAGCAAGAAGACTTCCAGCACTGTTTCAATCAATGGAAGATTTACGTTTGGAGCGGTGTTGAGTTTAGGAGGAGGCGTATATAGAAGGTGACAATGTTTAGAATGCTCTAATTCATCAATATTTTTTTTTTTTTTACCAATCTGGTTATTTTTGTGTCTCACCTCGTATATGCTGAAGAGAAAACTTGAGGAGACAAGCCCCTGAAACAAGCAGGAGCGGAAGATGGCTGCATTTGAAGCTTGGCAGAGCATCACCAGAGAAGATCCTCAGCACCTGGTGATGTTTATGAATCCCAGCAGTCATTGCATGTGAGGGATATGCGACAAAGTGCTAAATATGACGGCTTCAATAGACCCGCCATTGCTGTGTGCCCTGAAATGGGGGGGCCGTGTAGAAAAAGTGGTCTCATTTCTACATGCCGTGACCAAAACCCTTAAAGATAGGGTGAGAAGCTCAGTCATCTGGGAGGGGCTCAGAGTAGAGCCGCTGCTCCTCCGCATCGAAAGGAGTCAGATGAGATGGCTCGGGCATCTGATCAGGATGCCTCCTAGATGCCTCCCTGGTGAGGCACGCTGGAGGGACTATGTCTCCCGGCTGGTCTGGGAACGCCTTGGGATTCTCCTCGAAGTGCTAGAAGAAGTGGCCGGGAAGAGGGAAGTCTGGGCCTCTCTACTCAAGCTGCTGCCCCCGCGACCCGACACCAGATAAGCGGAAGAGGATGGATGGGTGACCAAAATGTATGCAAATACTCTTACATGAAAGTCTGCATTGTGCACTTTAATCACATTTGAATTGTCTGATTTGTAATTTTAAACTGTGGAGCAGAGGGGAAAATCAAGGAAAAAGGTGTCTTTGTGCCAAACATCATGCAGGGCACTGTACTGTAGCTACCCCACTTTACACAGTTGATTTAGACTCCACCATGTGAGCAGCAAGGCTCTTTACAGCAAGACTGGTTAGTCTCAAGAGAACAGCTCCTTTTATCATCTAGGTTCATTCACATAACATTTAAATACAATTTACTCCTAGTCATCACACAGATAAATGGTATATTCCAGTAACATTCATTATGCCATCGAGCATTATGTAAAGTAAGCTCATTTTCTACTTTAATTGTGCTGGTACAAATGAAGTCAAGATGTCCTAGTTAAACAGGCAGGCAGTTTCATGCCAAGCAGCACTCATCTATTGATCACCCCTCTTCATCCACAGCCATCTAAGCCTCTCTTGGCAGCTTCTTTCTGTGATCTGATGGCTGATCGCTTCAGTGGTCCCTTGATGCCAAGCAGTGTGTAAACTTTGCAGAAAGAGAGGCCAGCGAAGCCTTTGCAGCCCACCTCAACTGGATGGCAGGGAGCTCACCACTGCCGTTTCCCATGTATTCCTCTAGACGTCCCTGGTTCTTAGTTTCTCCTCTCAAATGCCTCCTCCATCCAAGCTTCACAGGGCACTGTCAATTTAATTATGGCGAGCTGTTTTGAGGCCTCTGAAAAATTAACTATGTCCAGTCATCAAAAAAGTTACTGCCACATAAACCGGAAACTTGAACAGGTTGCTCAAGTCGGCCATTAGCTGCCAATCATGAGTGGTACTGCCGACTCTCTAGGCCGTAGTTTGTGTTACTCTCCTTAATTCAAAATGGCTATATATTATTTTTTTGCAATGGCATTGGTGCCTGCTATTAGTGATTGTTTTAAACATGCTCTATAAACAAACATGAAAAGAAATGAAAAACATGAAATGACTATGGAGACCCTCTCTGTGACTGCCCTCAGCACCTGATCACATCACCACAAATAGTGATCTTTTTGTTCAGGCTTTTGGGCAGCTGCTAATATTGTGTTGCCATGTCCCTTTACCAGGGCAGAGGGGGCAAGAAGGCACCTTAGACTTACCCTGAAGGTGAAGATAGTAAAAACAACAACGACCAAAGGAAAACAGGATGAGCTCCCATTAGGTACCTCCAATTGTCTCACAATAACTCAAGCAAGTGAGAACTGTGATGGGATGGAATTGTTTCTTGGATAATTTACTTGTTTAACTTCAACTTTTGATACATTTGATATCACCTGTTTTTAATAAACAACTGTCTATTTTTTATCATCCTGTCTGTGCTCCTCTCATTCACCCTGGTTTATCCATTATAAAGTACACTATATGGACAAAAGTATTGGGACTCTTGACCATTACACCAATAGGGACATTAATGACATTACATTGAAATACATCAAGTTTAATATTGAGTTGGTCCCCTCCTTTGCAGCTATAGTAGCTTTTACTCTTCTTTACATACGATTTTGGAATGTGTCTGTAGAAGTTTGTGCCCATCTACTCTGTAGAGCATTCATGAAGTTAGGCACTGATGTTGGATGAGAAGGCCTGGCTCACAATCTCCATTCTAGTTCATCCCAAAGGTATATGATGGAGATGAGATCAGTGCTCTGTGCGGGCCACACCGAACTCAGCCAACCATGTTTTTTTTTTTGGACCTTGCTTTGTGCATGGGGGCACAGTCCTGCGGGAACAGAAAAAGACTTTCCTCAAACTGTTTCCACAAAGTTGTCCAAAATGTCTTGATATACTGAAGCATTAAGTTTGCCCTGCACTGGAAGTAAGAGGCCTGGCTCAGCCCCACCATATCCATTATCCCTCCTCCACCAAACTTCACAGTTGGCACAGTGCAGTCAAGCAGGTCACGTTCTCCATGATTTCTCACTCCATAGAACACGTTTCCACTGCTCCATCTGACACTTGGCATTGGACTTGGTGATGTGAGGTTTACATGCAGCTGCTTAGCCATGGAAACCCATTCCATGAATCTCCTGCTGCACAGTTTCTGTGTTTTTACATTAATGCCAATGGAAGTCTGGAACTCTTCAGCTATGGAATCAGAAGAGGGTTGGCAACTTTAATGCACCATGCACCATAGCAGTCATGGACCCTGCTCTGCGCCTTTAAGTGGTCTTCCTCTTTGTGACTGAGTTGCTGTTGTTCCTAAACGCTTCCACTTACAATTGACTGTGGAATATCCAGCAGGGATGAACATTCATGAACTATAAAAGAGATTTCTTATTCCAGAAAATGCTGCATTTCTTTTTCTTCCATCACTATGTGTGTGCACTATGACCTGGTCATTCCAAAACTTTATATTGTATGGCTGTAGTCCTTATGATATAAACTTGCTTGTTTTGGATGATTGTCTTGCTGCATATCCCAGTAGCTCTTCAGTTCACTGACTGGTGGCCTGACATTCACCTCAAGACGTTTCTAATGCAGAGTGGAACTCACAATTTCCACAGTGATAGCACATCTCTAAATCGACATTTTTAAGTGCAAACGATCTCCATCCATACTAGCGTTTTCATCTCGTTAACAAAAGTATTTCCGTCCACACTCAAATGACCAAAAACATAAATGACTTTGCCATTCGCTGGGCTACACAGGGCATACAGAGGCAGAAACAGGAAGAGGAAGTGTCCATTATAGACTGCATTCATTTGCACTTACACACAGAGAGAAGAGCGATGGTGGATATGATGAACAAAAACAACAGATTGTTTTGTTTGGACCTGATGATGAGGTGGAATTGTTATTGAGGGTAAAACACGAGTCTGAGGTGTGCTAAGCAGCTGAGAAAGGGTCATGTAATAAGCACCAACCAATCAGAGCACAAAGAGTCTGCACTTTGGAAATCTTTTTGTACTGTGTTATTTTTTTAAGTCTACATTTTTAGGGTTAAAATAGTGAAAGGTGAAAATGGAGACAAATGGCTGGGTTTTTAAATTAAAATTAAGTGGTGTGGAAGTGGTTTAAGTGTTACATCCCTGCCATTCTGACTATTCCTTCTTAGCCATCCATCCATCCTCTTCCGCTTACCCGAGGTTGGGTTCCTGGGGCAGCAGCTTGAGCAGAGAGGCCCAGACTTCCCTTTTCCCGGCCACTTCTTCCAGCTCTTCCGGGAGAATCCCAAGGCATTCCCAGGCCAGTCAGGAGACATAGTCCTTCCAGCGTGTCCTGGGTCTTCCCCGGGGCCTCCTTCCAGTTGCATTTGCCCGGAACACCTCGCCAGGGAGGCGTCCAGGAGGCATCCTGATCAGATGCCCGAGCCACCTCATCTGACTCTTCTCGATGCAGAGGAGTCCTTCTTAGCCACCTTCCAAATCCCTTTGATGCTAAACATAAAATCTCTTATTTTGTTTTTCTTCTTCCAGCTCTTCTACTGGACCCGGTTTCGGGTGCAGAAATCCTAGCAGTGAGGCCCATACATTCCTTTCCCCTGCCACAGTTGCCAGCTTATATTGCGGGGTACCAAGGCACTCCTTGGCCATCTTGGAGATATAATTCTTCCAGTGAGCCCTGGGTCTTCTCCAAGTTCTCCTCCCAGCCTCTACATAAAGCCTCTACAGCAAGGTATCCAGGAGGCATTCGTATCAGATACCTGATCCACCTCAATTGGCTCATCTTGATGTGGAGGATCTACTCCGGGCCTTTCCAGCATGTCTGCGCTTCTCACCCAATCTCTAAGGTGGAGCTCAGCCACCATGCAGAGAAGGCTCTTTTGGGCCACTTGTACCCACAATCTTGTCTTTTTTGGTCATTACCCACACCTCATGACAATAGGTGAGGGTAGGGACTTAGATCAACCAGTAAATCGAGAGCCTAACTCCTTCTTTAACAGTACGGATCGTAATAGCAACTGCATAACTGTGCTTGCCATCCCGATTCGTCTGCTGCTCTCACCATCCCTTTTCTCCCCACTCGTTCAGGTGATGGTGACTCTCCGCCATTCCAGGGGATGCCGTTATGTGGTAACATTCTTTCTTTTCTTCCCTCTGCAGACTGGAAGATTGACAGCTCAACTCCACCAACGGTCCACCCACCTGGACCTGCCTCTTCCTTCCCAGTTGTGTGAGAGAATAATTTAGAGGTAATATAATTTAGATATTTGCAGAGTATACATTGAAAAATAAGAATTGTCAGTCAGTCATTGCCCAACCCGCTATATCCTAACACAGGGTCATGGAGGGTCTGCTGGAGCCAATTCCAGCCAGCACAGGGCACAAGACAGGAACAAATCTCTGGGCAGGGCACCAGCCCACTGCAGGGCACACACTCACACAGGACAATTTAGGATTGCCAAAGCATCTAACCTGCATGTTTTAGGACTGTGGGAGGAAACCCACACAAACACGGGGAGAACATGCAAACTCCACGCAGGGAGGACCCGGGAAGCGAACCCAGGTCTCCTTACTGTGAGGCTGCAGCGCTACCACTGTGCCACCATACCGCCCAATATAAGAATTGGTTTAGGAAAAATACTGAGATGGTCAAGTAAAGAATGTACCAGAAGAAAGGCTGATGTGATATACAAAACGTACTGAAGGATGACTAAGAGATGACAAAGAAGTCCGCAGATGTTCTACACAATCAGAATGGACAGTTGTTATATGCACAGAAGTTTCAAGGGTGGTAGCTCAACTCAAAGGTATAAGAAGAATCAGATAATAAGATTGACTTTAATTTTGTATGTCATTTGGGTATAAACTGATGAATCAACCAGAGTAAATGCATGTATTGATAGACACTGTTAAGTAAATTCATTTGCTTATTAAACAGACCTCTGCCCTTTAATATTTTGACCAATCTGATGCTGTAATAGACTGCTTGTGGAAGTGACATTAAAATACGACACTGGTTTCTAATAGTAAAAGGTTCTACATTTAAGATAAGATTCTATTAACAGATCTAAATTTAATTTCTTCCACAGTTGCCATATGACCAGAAAAACCAACATCTTAGGCAGTCAATAGTAAAGACTCCAGTTTGAAGAACACTCTTTTGAGTATTAAACATGTTTATTTTGGAAGCATTTCATTTTTAATTATACGGGATTCACCTAAGAAGGTCCCAACACTTCTGTCTTGTTTCTTACAGTGAAGATCCCACGATACTTAAACTTCTCCACTTAAGGTAGTAACTCATCTCAGACTCGAACAGGATAAGCCTCCTTTTTCCTACTGAGGAGTATGGCCTCGGGTTTGGAGGTGCTGATCCTCACTCCTGCCTCTTCACACTACGTCATGGAATGCATGCTGGAATTTGGAGCCCATTGGACCCCATTGTCTAAAAAACTGCAATCTGTCTCATCTTCCCTCATCTTCTGCGTGATTATGAAAGATGTGACACCTGGGAAATCCCCAGGAGAGCCTGAACGCCGATGTCGGATAAAGCGAAGAGGAGGTTATTCTGTTCAGCTTGCTGGAATCCAAGATAGAAACTGCAATTGTGTGTTTTTTTTCTTTTTGTATTTTAGTTAAAAGTTCAACGATGACAGTATAAAGGTTTATTTTGAGATTTTTATATCAACTAGGCTCCCCACTGGACTGTTTTTGTGCCTGCTTCTAGGGATCTAAAAAGGACGCCATACCTCAAAATATGTAAACATGTAACCGATAGATTCTTTATATAGAACATCCTTTTAAAGATGTTTGGATTATCCAAACTTTTTTGGAACGTGGTCCATGACTAAATCCGATCAAAATGTAGCAAAGATATAATTCTCTCTTTCCCCTTTGCTGTGTCATCTGGAATCTTTTAGCCAGAAGCCAACAATCAGGAAAACCATCACTTCTGTTAAACAGAACTGTGAAATCTTTCCGTTTCCAAAATGATATAAACTCTCCAAAATTTGGGTTGGGGGGAATGCTCACCAAGGGTGACCTATTGCCTCACTGACTCATACAACATAAAATCAGCTCCCGCCAGACAATTCTTGAATAAACCTCGTAAAAAAAAAAGAACTTTCGAACTGAATTATGTGCTGTCTAAGTGGTTCCCCGCAGACCACATTTTTTGTTTTCTTCTGTGGAGTGGCATATGAGCTAAATTGGAATTACTAGGTATCGACAACAAAACATTACACTTACTAACTTATCCATTCTTTCCAGTCCAGTTTTGGGTGAAGTGCAGGCAAAAAATGACTTAATTATAAAGGTGATGGTCTGGCCCTCACTTGGAGGACCTAATTAGCCCTGAATATGTGTGATGATCTATAACACTGGTCTACAAAAAAATATTTTTTGTTTACTGCTGGGAATTTCAGAGCATCTCTTTATTAAGTTTTTTACACTGATTTCATATATGAAATCGGAATTAAGCTAGCACATCAGGTTTTTGAAATACAAATCATTGACATTTTGACACTTTTGAGTATCAGTATAATACAGTCATATGAAAAAGTTTGGGAGCCCCTCTTAATTCTTTGGATTTTTGTTTAGCATTGGCTGAGCTTTCAAAGTAGCAACTTCCTTTTATTATATGACATGCCTTATGGAAACAGTAGGATTTCAGCAGTGACATGAAGTTTATTGGATTAACAGAAAATATGCAATATGCATCATAACAAAATTAGACAGCTGCGTAAATCTGGGCACCACAACAGAGATATGATATCAATACTTAGTTGAGCCTCCTTTTGCCAAATATAACAGCCTCTAGACGCTGTCCTCCTATAGCCATTGATGAGTGTCTGCATTCTCAATGGAGGTATTTCTGACCATTCTTCATTACAAAATCTCTCCAGTTCAGTTCAATGTGATGGCTGCCGAGCATGGACAACCTGCTTCAAATCATCCCATAGATTTTCGATAATATTCAAGTCAGGGGACTGTGACGGCCATTCCAGAAAATTGTACTTCTCCCTCTGCATGAATGCCTTTGTAGATTTCGAACTGTGTTTTGGGTCATTGTCTTGTTGGAATATTAAACCCCTGTGTATCTTCAACTTTGTGACTGATGCTTGGACATTATCCTGAAGAATATTGGGTTGAATTCATCCAACCCTCGATTTTAACAAGGGCCCCAGTCCCTGAACTAGCCACACAGCCCCACAGCATGATGGAACCTCCACCACATTTGACAGTAGGTAGCAGGTGTTTTACTTGAAATGTGCTGTTCTTCTTCTGCTATGAAAAGTGCTTTTTGTTCTGACTAAATAACTCAATTTTTGTCTCATCAGTCCAAAGCACTTTGTTCCAAAATGAATCTGGCTTGTCTAAATGAGCATTTGCACACAACAAGCGACTCTGTTTGTGGCGTGAGTACAGAAGGGGCTTCTTTCTCATCACCCTGCCATACAGATGATCTTTGTGCAAATTGCGCTGAATTGTAGAACGATGTACAGATACACCATGTGCAGCAAGATGTTCATGCAGGTCTTTGGAGGTGATCTGTGGGTTGTCTGTAACCTTCTCACAATCCTGTGCATATGCCGCTCCTGTATTTTTCTTGGCCTGCCAGACCTGAGTTGGTTTAACAGCCACTGTGCCTGTGGCCTTCCATTTCCTGATTCCATTCCTTACAGTTGAAACTGACAGTTTAAACCTCTGCGATAGCTTTTTGTAGCCTTCCTCTAAACCATGAGACTAAACAATTTTTGTTTTCAGGTCTTTTGAGAGTTGCTTTGAGGATCCCATGCTGTCTGTCACTCTTCAGAGGAGAGTCAAAGGGAAGGAAGCACAAATTGTAATTGACCACCTTAAATACCTTTTACTACTCATGATTGGACACTCCTGTCTATGAAGTTCAAGGCTTAACGCATTAATCCAACCAGTTTTGTTTTGTAAGTAATCAGCATTGAGCAGTGACAGACATTCAAATCAGCAAAATGACAAGGGGACCCACATTTTTGCACAGCCAGTTTTTCACATTGATTTAATTTCATACAACTAAATACTGCTTCACTAAAAATCTTTGTTCGAAAAACACCCCAGTACTGGGATGTTCCTAGGAAATGAAAGACATATCACTGTTATCTTTTATGTTGAAAGGAGAATACATTATTATGCAGGCTGAGAGGGGTTCCCAAACTTTTTCATGTGACTGTGTATCAATATGATATCTAGAGTTTGAACTCTGTCCCACCGAAATTGTTTTGATGTGTTTATTCTGAAAATAAACCAGAAGACGATACTAGAGACACATTAAAGCATATTTATGTCAATTTACCTCAATTTAAAAGTGAGGTCAGCATGCTCCAAAATGTTGGAGGCACTCGCTTTTGCGCTTGTGCTGCACATTCGTCTCTCTTTCCAAGAACCAACAGTAGTCACCCATCATGCTCGAAGTGAATTTTCCATCACCTTTACATCTTGATGAAATATTTCCCTATACTCATCGTTGACATCGCCCAGATTTGGTGGAAAAAAGTCGAGATGAGAATGTAAAAAATGCAACTTCAGTGATGTTCTGGCTCCCATAAGCTGATACGCTTTCAGCAGGTTCTCCACAAGCTCAGCATTATTCTGTGCTCTGTGACTGCCAAGAAAATTCTGGACAACCCGCACGAATGCTTCCCATGCAGCTGATTCAGTGGGCTTCAGTTTCCTTTTGAACTCATTGTCAAGCATCAATTCACAGATTTCAGGAACAACAACAACACCTTCCTTAATGTTGGCTTCACTTGTCTCAAGACCAAATTTATTTCTTAAGTGCTGAAAAGCATCACCGTTTCTGTTCATCACCTTGACAAAATTTTCAAAGTAATGGTGAATCTAATGAAAATGTCCTGAAATGTCCTGAAATGCAATGTTATGTTTAACAGTAAAACCTCGACCTATTCCACTGTCATGTCTGAGTTGTGTCATTATGCTTTAGGTCATATAAGACCTGGTAATCAGTAATTACTGCTAATTAAACATGAATAATTTTTAAATAAAATTAATAATGACAAGGTAAACAACTCACAGCTGTTAGTAACGTGTGGCAAATTCTTTTATCTCTATGGCATCCCTAATGGAATAACCGATATTTATCAAAATGGTTATCCGCCTATACTGTCTAATCAACCTAGTTGTCCAAGACCTGGAACATCATATTTAAAAAATGGGACGTGCTGGGCAAAAACGGTTTTCAGATTTGGAGTCAGCAAGTGAAACCTATTAAAGTAAAGGTAAAAGACTCCCAGTAGCAAAATGTTTGTTGACCAGTGCAATTATTAAAATGAAAAAGAAAAAACAAAAGTTATTGTATACGTCTGTCCTGGAGCCACAGAATAAACAGAGTGAGCCAGGCATATCAGATATCAGACAAAGGAATTCCCAGGTAGTCCTAGGCCAGCTTTGAGATGTACAGATGCAGTACCACTTAAGATGCAGAGATACTGTAGAAAGACTCCGTCTCAGCAAGATTACTCAAAAATGTATCACTTTGAGAAAGTGCCATCATGTACCTCATTAATACAGCTTGATCAAAATATTCAGTGGAAAAGTGTAGCTGCCTGAAACCTCCAGAGGTGGACTCCTGTTTGGAGCTTGTGTGTTCTTACAATATCCATATGAGCTACCTCTGTATGTTCTGATTTCTTCTTATATCTTAGTAGAGATGTTAGCCCGTAATGTGAAAAGCTTGGGCTCCTTCAATCATGGAGAATCCACTGCATCCACTAAACAGGATCATCTCCAGACAGAGCAGCTCCACTGACAGACTGAGGAGATCGTTCCTCCCCTACACTATGCGCCTCTTCATTAATATAGATAGATAGATAGATAGATAGATAGATAGATAGATAGATAGATAGATAGATAGATAGATAGATAGATAGATGAGATAGGCACTATGAAAGATAGATAGATAGATAGATAGATAGATAGATAGATAGATAGATAGATAGATAGATAGATAGATAGATAGATAGATAGATAGATAGATACTTTATTAATCCCAAGGGGAAATTCACATACTCCAGCAGCAGCACACTGATAAAAAACAATATTAAATTAATGAGTAATAAAAATGCAGGTATAACAGACAATAACTTTATATAATGTTAATGTTTACCCCCCTGGGTTGAATTGAAGAGTCGTATACTGTGGAGGAGGAATGATCTCCTCAGTCTGTCTCTGCCAATCACCTGGGCGCTGCCCGCTTCACCCTCCCCTTGGCCCGCAGCCTCTCTCTTGGATTTGCACAAATAAATCGGTACCACAAGTGAACTATAATACTTAGAGTGATGAGAGAAGTTGCAAAATCAACCGGAAAGTATTAAATAAAAAACTCAATTTAATCCATTAAGTAGTTCTCTCGTGAAAAACGGGCAGACATACAGAGAGACAAGTAGACAGACAGACAGATATTGAAACGGGACAGTGAGGAGGGCTTCACTCAACTCCCCACTCCTAACGTCACGTTTCCCTCTCCTCTCTGCCCGCAGCCTTTGTCTCGAAATTAGTGCTAATATATCGCTCCTGCAAGCAAACTATGATCCTTAGCATGATGAGAGAAGTCACAAAATCTACAGGAATCCATCCATCCAATATCCAACCCACTATATCCTAACTACAGGGTCACAGGGGTCTGCTGGAGTCAATCCCTGCCAACACAGGGTGCAGAGCAGGAAACAAACCTCGGACAGGGCGCGCACACACACACACACACTAAGCACACACTAGGGGCAATTTAGAATCGCCAATGCACCTAACCTGCATGTATTTGGACTGTGGGAGGAAACCGGGGCACCCGGAGGAAACCCACACAGACACGGGCCAGAACATGCAAACTCCATGCGAGGAGGACCCGGGTCTCCTAACTGTGAGGCAGCAGCGCTACCCACTGCGCCACCGTGCCGCAAATCAACAGGAATGTTCAAGCAAATTATAGAAAAAAAACCCGATCTAAATCCATTAAGTAGTTCTCTCGTGAAAAGCGGACAGACAGACAGGCGTTGGATTTTATATACAGGGTTGCCCATATTTATGTATAGGATTGAAAAGTCTGCGGTGGGCTGGTGCCTGCCCAGGGTGTGTTTACTGCCTTGTGCCCTGTGTTGGCTGGGATTGGCTCCAGCAGACCCCCGTTACCCTGTAGTTGGGATATAGTGGGTTAGATAATGGATGGATGGATTGAAAAGGCATTACTGTCAGGAAACTACCAATGTTATTATCAAGTAATATAATGGAACATTAACATTAAGAACTTTAAATGTTTTTTTATCCCCTCTTCTCCATGGCGTGGTCCACCAATGTGCCATCTAGATCAATACACTCCTCAAGAAGGGCCCAACTTTAAAAGGCATTCACCATAAGAGCTGTTTGGCATTGGTATGCACACTCCTGGGCCTACCTGCTCCCTTTACTTGCAAAACAGTACAGCTGATGTCTAATTTTGTGTTTATTCTTGTGATGGTTAGCACACTAGAGCCACTGCCTCGAAACTCAACTTCCATTCTTCATTTCACCACCGCATAGTTATTTGTTACGGAGTATAAATGCACATAACGTTCTAGCGACAATCAATTCGCTGCCATTCTGTATTTGAACACAGCAGGGGTCGCCCAGTCCAACACATCATTACTCCCATTCTCAGGCTACACAGTGATGCCATTTTCGATATTTTTCACACAGTAGCTTAAATGCTACAGCCTGTGAAACTTCATATACATAAATATGGGTCACCCTGTATATAGAGATTGGGTGTCACAAGACCCGAGACACTCAATGACCCCAGGAAACATCAGTGATGATGAGTCCCAGCGCATCCTTATAGATATACTGTGTCTAATAACAACGAACTAGACTTGGCAATCCCTGGAGACAACCAGATCGAAAAAAAAGAGAAAGAAAAGTAAAAGATGGCCAAGTTTCAAGATCTGAATATCTAAATGAAGCAATTATGAGAGAAGGTAGCAGCTGAGTTACTGATAGTAATCGGAGCCCCGGGCACATTTCCCAGAGTCCTTAAGAAACACCTTTGGAAGGTGGAGCTGGAACAGATAACACCAAGACAGCTACCGAAGGCACGGCACATATCTTCCGACATTCCTAATTTGTTTGGACAGGAATTATTGGTGCCCCTGTAGTTTATCGAGTGGACAGGGACAATTGGGAGTAATAATAATAATAATAATAATACATTTTATTGATATAGCCTCATTTGGAGTACTATATGCAATCCAACATCACAGCAGGGAAGTGATTAGAAAAGATTCAAGCAAGACAATGACAGTGGAGTCTGATTGTCAGGTCACATTCCATTAATTGTTTGCTTCTTCTGTCGATTGCAGGAAGTTTGCAAGCTCTTCCCAGCATTTAGATTTTCAAGTCTTTCATCTTTTGTTTGGACTGTCTTTTATTGTATCTTACCCGTTGATTATCATAACCTATTTTATCATTTGCATTGTGTTTCGTTTGCTATGTGAAGTTACTTGTGGAAGGTGTGCGTTGAGAAAGACCCCATAAAACTGGTAATCCACTGCATCGCCAGTATCTTGAGGCCTAGATTATACAAACGTCAGTAACTGAAAAAGCAAATCAAGAGCCAAGTCTCACATCATTACCAGTAGTAGCTTTCACCCAGCGTTCCCTTTCCGCATTGCACATCTTTGACTTCCTAACCAGGGGGCTCGCCGGTGGGCAAAAATCTAAGAGCACATGCAAATCTGTTATTGTGTGCCTGACTATTCTCCTTTCTTCTTCTTCTTCTTCTTCTTTTTTTTTTTTTTTTGCTTTTGCATTCCTTGTTCTTACTGAGGCATGTAAATTGGCAGTAGTTCTAACGCAGAGAAATATGTGCGTGCACATTTATTACACGGTTTTTGTTTTTTATTGAGATGCTCCGATAAAAAAGTCACAAGTTTACTGTACATCCAGCTGTCAGGATATGTTGTTTAGATTTTTTTTTAGCCACATCCTTACCACAGATGGAGTTGGGGGCGTTTGTTTAGCATGCTAAATGATGATAGAATAACCTTAATATTACAATTATGATGGACCTAATATGTTTGTTTTCTGGTCGCCTAGAAGAGTGAATAGACTTTGTGGGTTCTCTTTTTCGTGCTCATTAAATCACTGGAAAGCGTTGCTCTTTACTGTAATTACAGATACATGTTTATATAGCAGCAAATTACAAGCAAGCTACCATTAAAATAAGCACTTTAGGCACCCATATAAATGTAATTACTTTACTGCCCTGCTCTACATTTTGTTTAGACAACTGCTTTTTTTTTTGCCAAAACTGTCACTCTGTTGGGGGAGTAGAGAATTTCTAAAAGCCTTACCCACTTCTTGTGCCATGGTGCCTTCCTACCAAATCACCTGTGTAATGTCATGGCAGGACTGGTGTGGGGGATACTGGGGTGGGGAAGGGAATCCCTTCAGAGACTTATTCAGGCAGGGAAAACCTTAAAGCAAAATGCCTCATTTCAGATGAAAAGTAAGGATTTCCAGTCATGTGCCTTGGCAAACAGAAAGAAGGTCCATTCTTAGTGATAAATGGGAGCCGGGAATAAAGTTTAATGGAAAGTTTCTTTTTTTTTTTGAAACTGAAGAGGGTGTCGGGCCAAATGGCAGTCGAAAGAGGGAGCTCTTCTCTTCTACAGCTTTCCCGGACGCACTTGAATGTTGCTGTGTGCGTGTGGTTTCAGATGGAATTGTGGAAGCTTCACACTCATTCTGCTGCATTTGACACCATAAGTCATAGGAACGAAGGTCAGAAGGAACAAGACAGAATGCATGTGTGTAAATGAGAGGGGGGTCAGAGGAATGGTGATGATACAGGGACTAGAGTTGGCGAAGGTGGATGAATTTAAATACATTATGATGAACAGTCCAGAGTAACGGGGATTGTGGTGGAGAGGTGAAAAAGAGAGTGCAGGTAGGGTGGAGCAGTGGTAGCGCTGCTGCCTCGCAGTTAGGGGACCCGGGTTCGCTTCCCGGGTCCTCCCTGCGTGGAGTTTGCATGTTCTCCCCGTGTCTGCGTGGGTTTCCTCCGGGCACTCCGGTTTCCTCCCACAATCCAAAGACATGCAGGTTAGGTGGATTGGTGACTCTAAATTGACCCTAGTGTGTGCTTGGTGTGTGGGTGTGTCCTGCGGTGGGTTGGCACCCTGCCCAGGATTGGTTCCTGCCTTGTGCCCTGTGTTGGCTGGGACTGGCTCCAGCAGACCCCCGTAACCCTGTATTCGGATTCAGCGGGTTAGAAAATGGATGGATGGAGGTAGGGTGGAATGGGTGGAGGAGAGTGTCAGGAGTGATTTGTGACAGGCGGTTATCAGCAAGAGTGAAAGGGAAGGTCTACAGGACGGTAGTGAGATCAGCTATATTATATGGGTTGGAGACGGTGGCACTGACCAGCAGAGTTAAAGTTGCTAAGATTTGCATTGGGTGTGACGAGGATGGACAGGATTAGAAATGAGGACATTAGAGGTCAGATGAGGTTGGCTATTTTGGAGACAAAGTCAGAGAGGCGAGATTGTGTTGGTTTGGACATGTGCAGAGGAGAGATGCTGGGTATATTGGGAGAAGGGTGATAAGGATAGAGCTGCCAGGCAAAGGAACACAGGAAGGCCCAAGAGAAGGATTATGAATGTGGTGAGAGAAGACATGCAGGTGGTGGGTGTAAATGGAGTAAGATGCAGAGGACAGGAAGATATGGAGAAAGACGATCTGCTGTAGCAACCCCTAAACGGGTTCACCCGAAAGAAGAAGAAGAAGACATAAGATTGTGTTGGATTGCTTGGAAAATCTAGTTAGTGTTAGTAATTCAGTGCTGCCCTGGTTCCGTTCTTACCTTTGTTCTTGGGAACAGTTTGTCTCTATTGGTAATTTCAGGTCAGCCTCATCTCATTTGTTACCTGGTGCTCTCCAAGGGTTCTGGGTTGGGTACGCGGTTATTTATTAGGTGCGTTCGAATAGAATGCACAAAGCACCTGCTGCAATAGCCATGTCTGTCTGTCTTTCTGTTCATCCATCTGACCACATGATACAATTTGGCCCCCGCCATGGGCCAAGTTTGTTTAAATGTGATGCACTTATTCTTCGAAAAAAATTGTTCCAGATACTTCAGTTGTCATTACGATATCTTGAAAAGATCGTGCTGTATACTGTTTAAAAATTTCCATATCTCCCATTGAAAACCAGTGGCAAATTTGCAAGGTCATCTATCTTAAAATGTTTGCAACCACATTGTGCTCTTAACCCTTAAACCGCCGCAACCGGCTATATTCTGCTCCCAATGCAATTTGCCAGCACGGCGGAGCCGAGTATATTCAGCAATATACATTTATTGGACGCCACAACCGGCTACAGTCGGTTCCCAATGCAATAAGCCAGCACGGCGGAACTGATCGACCAGTGGCGTACATTCATTGAGCAGCCAGCTCATGACCACTACCACCCCCTAGCAAATCAGCATCACTGTCCCTGGGATTCAGCTGCTGCTCTAGACTAACCTGTAAGCATCAGCGTTGGCCCTTGTGTGCATGCGTGCAGTCAGTTCAAGCACAGTTGGCTCATTGATTTACTGAATTTCATCTGATTTACTGAACTTGCTTCTTGTACATATAATAACAGATTGTTGCAGTAGTTTTTAATAGTATTAACAGTTCATTGGCAGTGTGTAAAATGATCTGTGTTGCAGTAATTGTGATTCTCTGCAAGAAAAAAAATATGTGTTTCATTAAAATTTCACTTTTTCTTGGTGAATTGTGACGTTTCCTTATAAAGTGCAGCAAAAAAGTATTTGGCGTCCGGAGGTGCATTGACCCCCCAAGTTTGTGGCAGTCTAAGGGTTAAGTAAGTTACTTACGGTCAGCCTTCATCTTCTTTCATTCTATCTTTCCTTTCTTTACATGAGTATTCTCTGCTAAACTCAGCACGCTGACCTTTTCTTCCTGCAACAGCTTTGGGCTGACGCTCTGCTGTCAGGACACTTCAATTCGAAAGTGGGCTCGGGAATCATTTAGTGGCTACGGACATGTGCCTCGAAGTTGTTCTGGTTCAGGCCTGGAGAATTCCCATGACTTGTAGGCCTCCAAATCAGTGGAGTGACTCTCAAGGAGACACCAAACACACGTGTGACTTTTCCCTGCATCCATGTTCTCCCTCGCTGCAGTGCTAAAATACTAGGTACGTAATTACCTCACCTATAACTATTTACTCAAATGTGATAAGCTATAAATAGCTATACAAAACTCTGCTTCTTAAATTGTCTGAGGACTCATCACAGACCTTATCTACAAATGAATTTACTGTTTCAATTTTACCATGACAGCAGTTACATTGACTTGCATATTTTGTATAATTTCCTCTTTTTCACAACCTATAGCTACTACTGAGAGCAAACAGATCCCCATTCCTGGCACGTAGCGTTGGCAGGGGGGTGGTGAATGAAGCGAGCAAGGGTGATGCCCCTTAGTGTGTATATATATATATATATATATATATATATATATATATATATATATATATATATATATATATATATATATATATATATATATATATATATTGTGAACATTGCCCCGGACACAGACAGGCAGACACACTCATGTCACCCAGCACACGTTTATTTTTTATCATTTTGATCCAGTTCAGTACTCACAAGCCCCCCAATACCCCTCAGTCCAGGCCAATCCAATGCCTTCTCTCTCTCTCTTTTCTTCAGGCTGCCTCCTGCCTTCTCCAGACCTTGTCACTCTTCCACCCGACTCTTGTCCCTTCTGCAGGGAGGCGGCCCCTTTAAATAAGCACCCAGATGTTCTCCAGGTGTGTTCCCAGCAATCTCCCACCGACACGCCCCAGTGTGGCGGAAGTGCTGGCTGTCTCCATAAAAGCACTCCGAGTGTCTCCATTTTCTCTTCCCCCCAGCACTTCCGCCACACCCGGAAGTCTAGGGTCTTCCTGGTATTGGGGTCCCCCTGGCGGTAACCCCGGGTCCCTACAGGGTCGAGCTTCCCAGCTCTTTACGCGAGGCCTCCAGGGTGGTCGCCCCCTCGAGGTCTGGAGGAGGCACCAGCCCTCCTCCTGTCTTTTCAGGCATTCTGGCTGAATACCACCTCCATCCGATTGTGACAATATATATATACATATATTATGGGGTGCCAAACAGGCAAATACATTGATTTTCTGAATTTATAAAGTTGGCGTCAGAATATATAAAGTCAAAACTTGTTTCTGAATATATAAAGTCAAAACTTGAATATATAAAGTCAGCGCTGGAATAGAAGGAAAAATTATGTTAACACTAATGGATTATTTTTATCTCAATCACACATTTTCAGGTCGATGCATAGGTTGTGTTGGACCACTGCCATGGCCTCCACACTTCCCTGATTTGACACTCTGTGATTTCTGGTAATGGGGTAAGGTGAAGGAGTGCATGTATAGCAGGAAAGTTCATGATATCAATGACCTAAAGGACAGAATATGGACTGTTGTATCATCTGTTCCCCGTAAAAAGTGTGTCTGAGCTTTAAATGGCACTGTGGCTCATTGGTTTTTGTGTGTTGAACATGATGGCGAACAGGCTGAGACATTTTTGTACATCACATATATCCAGACCGCGAGGGGGCGTCCGTCCTGGTTCTGTTGGGGGCCACGGGTCGAGGGCATGGAAGCCCTACCCTGTAGGGGCCCGTGGTCACCGCCAGGCGGCGCCCCGATGCCGGTTTATCCTGTGTGGTCCTTGGAGGACCAGAGGAGGGCGAGTGCCTCCTCCAGACCGAGTGGGGGCGTCCGTCCTGGTTATGCAGGGGGCCTCGGGTAGGGGGCTTTGAAGCCCAGCTCTGTAGGGACCCGTGGCCACCGCTATATATAGTCACACACGTGTGAGTTGGAGGCAGTCAAAGAGCCTAAAGGTGAATGAATTATCGTGAGACAGAGAGTCATCATGTGGTACTTACCTGAATCTCTTTACTTCTACAGAAAATCAGAAGAAAAGTAAAGATCTCCATTTCCGAGTTAAAAATGGCCGCAATGATGTTACTTCTGGTCAATTATGATGACGTCACTTCTGATTCCACAATCTTTCACTTCTGTTGATTTCTAATGACGTTGGTTCTGCCTCCTGTCTCCAATCGTCACTTCCTGCCAACCATTTCCTGTCCCATCATTCCTTGTACTATAAATACGCCATTTTGTCTTCAGTAAAACATTCTATGTATTGAAAAGTCTTTTCTTTATTATTGTCTGGACGACAATATATGGGGATGATCCCCAAATCTTTATCTTTTTTGTTTGGAGTTATTTTCTTCAAGACTGATTTCTCACTATATATATATGTATATATATATATATATATATATATATATATATATATATAAATAATCCAATGTCTGTCTATCTGTATGTCTGTTCGCTTTTCATGACAGATGTACTTAATGGATTTAAATCGGGTTTTTTTCTGTAATTTTTTTTGAACATTCCAGTTGATTTTTCAACTTCTCTCATCGCACTAAGTATCATAGTTCACTTGCGGTACCGATTTATTTGTGCGAATCCGAGAGACACGCAGCGGGTTGAGGGGAGGTTGGCCGGGGCCCTCCTCACTCATGCACCAGCCTCCGTTTGAATCACTCTACCTCTCGCCACCTTGCCTCCTCTTAGCTAGTGATGCCTGTTTGTTCAGCAGACATTATCATCTACAGATTGTTAAGGAGTAACACACTGCAAGCGAACTATGATTCTTAGTGTGATGAGAGAAGACACAAAATCAACCGGAACATTCAGGCAAATTATAGACAAAAACCCAATCTAAATTTGTTAAGTAGTATCTCTCTAGTGAAAAGCGGACATACTGTACATGCAGACAGACAGATGTTGGAATTTATATAGAGAGAGATTTATTTATTGAACTATTGAATTTATTTGAAATCCGTTAAGTAGTTCGCTCGTTCGCTAACTAAGTAGAGGTAAGGTACACGCCCCGAGGCAGACACATGAGTGAAGAAGGCTCCTTCCCTCAGCCCGCTTGGTGTCTCTCTGATTTGTGCAAATAAATAGAAATCACAACTTGGAACAATGAGAAAAGTCGCAACATCAACCGGACTGTTCAAGCAAATTATAGAAAAAAACCCAATCTAAATTTGTTAAGTAGTATCTCTCTAGTGAAAAGCGGACATACTGTACATGCAGACAGACAGATGTTGGAATTTATATAGAGAGAGATTTATTTATTGAACTATTGAATTTTGACGCACCGCACTTTTTGAACACTTGTTTTTGCTTGAATGTTTTAATAAAAGCATCAAACACTTTTGCACCTTCCCTTTGCTTCACGTGGTGTCCTCATTTGTGCAGCTCATCCCGGTCATGACTATCGACAGTGTCAGGTTCAAGAAGCTCCCAAATGAGAAGAGGGAGCATGGAGCTGGGCCCACACCATCACAGGGAGGCTCTTACGCCATATCATGACCCCCGGGTTCAGCTTGTAAGACTCCTTTGGTTTTATTTTCATGAGGGGCCCTCTCCCAAGCTTGGACCCCTGGGCCTTGGCCCAACAGGCCTTTTTGGGAATTCATTTATGTTTAAACTCATACTTACACCTCCACTATCAGTCCCAAGTAACTTAATGAAAACTCAATGTGCCATTCAAACATTATGCTACTTATATATCAAGGGAACAAATGTGTAGCATGACAACACGTTCCTTCCACAAACAAGCATTGTTGACACCCAGTAGAGTGAATCCAGTGACATTTGGCTTATTTGATTCATCAGCATGAATCAGCAGGAAATGGAATTCCTAAGACCAGACCATGTTTTTCAAAATTCCAGTAACCTGTTTTTTTTTCTTTGACTCACTGCCACCACAACTCTTTTTTCATTGAAATGTCACTGAATGACCTGCTCCACCCATAAGACTGTATTAAGAGTGCATTGTGATATATCAGGGCGGCTGATGGAACAGCCCTTACAGATGACACTGCAGTTGTGACCCGCCGGGCTGGCTACTTTGAGCAGAAGTTTAAAGCTGATCCTCCGGCTAGGACGTTGGATATCTCTGGGTCCACAGTTCTTGAGGCTGATCCTCCAACTAGCTGTGAACCCCACAGTCTCACTGAGATTGCACATGTGTTGATCCAGCTGAGGGGAGGAAAGGCTGCAGGGATCTGAGGTATCCATGGTGACCTTCTCCAGGCTAGTGGTAAGGCTGCCCTTCTGGCATTTCAAGTAATCTTTGCTTCCATTTTGGAGACTGGCATCATCCCAACTAACTGGAAAATGGGACTTGTCCCGATCTGGAAAGGGAAGGGTGATTGCCTGGATTGCGGCAACTACAGGGGGATAACACTGCTCTTGGTGGTGGGTAAGGTTCTTGCTAGGGTCGTCCTCAATAGGATCCGTGATCACTTGCTCACCTACCTTTGAACGGAGCAGTCTGGTTTTACACTTAAGAAGTCTGCCATCGGCCACGTCCTGGCACTGAGGCTTCTCATGGAGCGCAACCATGAATATCATAAGAGTTTCTTTGCAGCCTTTGTCAATTTTCATTAAGCATTCGACCCAGTTGATCGAGCTGCCCTGTGGGACATCCTGAGACTTAGCAGCATCACCTCAAGGTTGCTGGATATCATAGCCTGCCTGTACGCTGCTACTGTGAGTGCTGTGCAGTGGAGGTAGAACCTCTGTGCTTTTCCCTGTTGATTCTGGGGTTCATCATGTGTGTTTTCTGCTCCTACTCTGTTCATTGCTTGCTTGGACTCTCTTTCATCAGACAAAAGAAGAAAGATGGCCACTGAAACGTCATGTCCGGCATCCTCTAATGACGTCACTTTTGGCTCCGACCAATGACGATACTTTCGGTCTCCAGAAGATGATGTCACTTCCACCACTACAGCACTTCTAGCTCCTTTCGTATCTGTCTGCCTATTTCAACATCATTTCCTGCCAACTCATTTCCGTCCATAATTTCTGTCATTGTATAAAAAGTCATCTCTTGTAATACACATCGTGATCTGCTGTAATAAGTATTTGAATATCATTATGACTGGGTGTTTTACTTTTGTCCTGTGGATATTATGTGGGGACAGTCCCCAACTCTTTTAACCTTGTGGAGGTGTTTTTCATTCATTCCAATATATATACTGTATATCTACAGTATATGCCGTATTTACTCATGTACCACGCACCCTCGTGTAAGACACGCACACTAACTTTTACAAAGAAAATCGCGAAAATCATTTTGCCCCGTGTATGACGCATGTTGTGATTGTATTGGAAGCATTTAGAGAGAGAGAGTGTGCGAGCGAGAAAGAGCACGGGTGTGAGAGCAAGCGAGTGAGAGAGAGAGAGAGCGCGAGTGGCAAGTGAGCTCAAGCAGAAGAAGTAAACATTACAGAATTACATTTCCTTGTGTATGATGCACACCTGATTTTCTAATGCTAATTTCCGGGAAAAAAACACGTAAATACGATATATATATATATATATATATATATATATATATATATATATATATATATATACATATACATATATATATATATATATATATATATATATATATATATATATAGTGGTTACTAGAGGACACTCCTGCTGCCCAAACACCGAAACAGACAGACATGGGACACTAGTTCAGCACATGCGTTTAATTTTTTTTCCTTTTTCCTCGTGGAAAACACCTTTTCCCGTTTCTCACCTTCCCACCTGTACAACTCAGTTTAAGCACACAGCATGACACTACACAAAACATAGCTCTCTTCTTTCTTTTCTTTTCCCTTTCTTTGCCTCCACTCCTCCTCCCGCAAGCCTTGTCCACCTCCTTCTGACTCTACTGGCTGCTGGCTTCTTTTATAGGGCACCCGGAAGTGCTCCAGGTGGCTGATGACCTTCTTACTGTTGCACTTCCAGGAAGGGCCGTGGAAGTGCTGCAACTAAGGGCTCAGCAATTCTCCAGGCGCCCTCTGGTGGTGGCCAATGGGCCCCAGAAGGGTTGAACTTCCATGCTATATATATTGTCAGATTTGGGTCACAGAGTTGCACAGGAGTACTGAGGGTTTTTCCAAGAGACAGAAACTTTATTCCAAAACAGGTGCAACAAACACAAGTTTCTTTCAGGAGTGATCCGGTTGCACAAGGAACAACTGTCAAACCGGCTGCCTCGGCTCCACCTCTTGGTCAAAAGAACACAAAATCTTCCTCCTCAATGGAGTGTGGCGGCTCAGGAGCCCCAAATAGAGCAGAAGGTGTCTGGGGGAATAGAGACAAGGCAGTGAGACAGTAGGACAGCTACGGTGCAGTCTTTTAAATGTTCGAAGCACCACATGATCGCGCAGCACGACAGCAAGCAGCAGACTAGCAGCTGATCCCGCAAAATGGAGATGAAAAACTCAGGTTATTTCCCACTGAATCACTGTTTAGGAGGGGGTTTCGGAGGAGTAAGGCCGTGTTCACTGCTTTTAGTATATATTGTCACACATGTGCGAATAGGAGGCAGCTGAAGGGCTTAGAGAATTATATTAACACATCTGCCCAGGGGGCGGCGGAGTGCACTGACTCTCTTTCTAAGTTTCCTGCAGACCTTTCCCGGGAAATCCTGCCAGGAGCTGGTGCCTCAGCTCAGAGCATGTCACTTCCTGTCCAGGCCCCAAGGACAACATCACTTCCTGTCCCGGTCCTGAGTACGACATCATTTCCTCAAGTCTCAATATAAAACCCCACTCCCTTCCTTCAGAGGACAGTTCTGTTGTGGTCTTGTAACATTACTCGCTTCTCAAACCTTTTTACTTTTACAACCAGGAACATATTATATAGGTGGCTGGCCCAAACCTTTATGATGTCTGGTGTCTCTTTCTATATATATATATGTGTGTCAGAGGGGGACATTTTTTTGATTTCCTGGGTAATCCCGTTACTATTAGTTGTCATGGCTGTCTACAGGATGTAGGTATTGCTGTCTTGCAAATAAGTCACCACTTTGAAGGTTTGGCTGGTTGACTATACAAACAATACAAAGTTGTGACAACTGACCTCCTCCTTCCTTGAAGGATGTTTGTATTTACCTGACTTGTAGATTATACAGTATGTCTGATAATATTGGTTTCTAATCAGCATATCTGTACTCATTCATGGTTTGTAACAATATATTTTGTTAAATTGTGTTTTCATTTATTGTTAAACTCAGGAAATTTAGATGTGCCATTGTTTAAACCCATTGTCCAGGACTGACAACGGCAATGACTAAAGGAGATTTAAACTTCTGGGCAAGAGAAGACTGAGTAGGGATGATCCACTGAGAACACTGCCAAGATACTCGCAGAGAGCACAGAGGCTCGCTGGCAAATTGGGGTACGTGGCTGGTGTGACATGAGGGACATGGATGGCAACACTTACCCCGAGAGAGGAAGAGACAGCTCCACAAGAAGACGATTGTGGGGCCAGCGAGAGAGGGAAGCTGCATGAAAGGACCGAGCAAAGTTGGCGGACGAGAAGTGAGGTGTGCTGCTGCCTCGCAGTAAGGAGAACTGGGGTTCGCTTCCCGGGTTCTCCCTGTGTGAAGTTTGCATGTTCTCCCCATGTCTGCATGGGTTTCCTCCCACACTACAAAGACATGCAGGTTAGGTGCATTGGCAATACTAAATTGTCCCTAGTGTGTGCTTGGTGTGTGGGTGTGTGTCCTGCAGTGGGTTGGCGCCCTGCCCGGGATTTGTTCCTGCCTTGCACCCTGTGTTGGCTAGGATTGGCTCCAGCAGACCCCCGTGACGCTGTGTTAGGATATAGCGGATTGGAAAATGGCTGACTGACTGACTGACTAACATTTGAATACAGACTTGTTAGTTACTTAAAAATGTCTCTAGTTCATTTGTGGTCAGCTTTCTTCAGAACAGGCCGCATGCCTGTCTCAATATGGCTGCCGAGCTGTGCTCTTCATTGTGTTGTCCTTTTCAGTTCATGGTCTGTGACATGGTCTTTCATCAGTTTAGTGAGAGAAAGAGAGGTTGAGGTAAAGCAAGAAAATGTATAGGTTTTCTGTCCAATTCCTAAGCCAATAGGGTGTCGTGGTACTTAAAGGCTTTTGGTAAAAGCCAATTCTAAACAGCCATACTTCAGACCAATTTTGGGACAGAATACGCTCACACCTGCCCTCCAAACCATGTGTTAAGGTAAAGCTTGGCAGTTAGGCAGCCTGGCTTTCCTGTGGGGGTCGAGAGAGAGACTTTAGCAGAGAAGCACTTGACAAATTGGTTTGAGGTACTTCCCTCAAACATGTCGTAAAATTAACCTGAAAGGGGGAAAGGAGTTCTTAAACCATCAAACTATTGCTGTTATTATCAATAATGTAACACTAATATTACATTTGCTTTGTCTACGTTACAATTAAAGACATACAAAATACTTATCAACTTGTATGTAAAATTTCACATCACAATAGAGGGTAAATGTTCCCTTGTAATAAATAATAGTCATAGTCACAACTCACCCTTTACATTTACTGTACTGATGACAAATATTAAATTTTTTTAACAGCGCATTCAATAAACAGTCAGACCAATAGGGCTTCTTTAAACCTCCTTTCTGGTGGCCAAACCTAATTCCCACAGTGAGTGTCCCTTTAGCTTCTTCCAAGTCAGACGAAGGCCCTCTTACTTTAAATGATTTTTCAGTTCAGTGCTCTTGTGACCAACAGTGATGTAGTTTGACATTTGATTGACTTTGTCTTAAGCTTGAAGTTGCAAGCCCTGTGTGTGTAAGAGATGACTACAAATGAACTCTCACCCAGAAATGCCATGCAAATAATGCAGTGTGTGAGAGTTTTGGAACTCACAAACAGAGGAGAAGCGTATCTGTACCATGAACAAATGAAAAAAGGCCATACCTTGAGGACTAAGAGGTTTGATTTGGGAACATTTATTTTAAGTGCAATTCCCAGTGGGAGCTGGGCTGACTGTTGGCCTTGGAACCCCTGCAGATTTTGTTTTTTTCTCGAGCCTATCTGAATTTTTTGTGTGTTTTTCTGGCCTCCTGATAATCTGATCTTGCCTTATTTTTTTGTTACTTGTTCTCTAATATTATTGACTAATCTTAATTGTTTTTCTTTGCTTGTAACGTTTGTAAGAGCCATTTCTTAGTTACATAAGTTTCATAAATGTTTTACTAAATGACAATGCATAATCTATGGGAGGTTCCTATAACCCCATGAGTGGAAATGAATTGGTATATTCTAGCCATTTCTAACAGCTCTGACAAATCATTATTCTCAGTTAGTGATCAGCCTTGCCATATGTAAGGTGTAGAGGGCACATGGTTTTAAACTGTGCTTACGTGCCTTTTGTGTGTGCAAAGTAACATTAGCACTTAATTGAATTGCTGCACCATAAGCTTAAAGTGTGTAGAAGAAGATGTTAAGAATCTTTAAGTACAGAAGAAGAAGTAAAGAACTTTTAAGAACAGAAATAACCAAAGTTTCTCAAGTTAAACTAAGCTTAGAGAAGATATATTTTTTATTCTATGTGTGTAACAACTTTTTTCTTTATTCTTGTATGGATTATTTGCTTTTAATTTTCACTAAATATTTTTAAAACAAACTTTTGTACTGAGAGATTTCTTTTGGCACACGTTTTACCCGTGCTAGAAACTCGCCTTATACTTTGGCGGCTATAACGTTCTTTTTTGTTATCTTGTAAAAAACTTTGAGCTACATTGTTGAATGAAAATGTGCAATAGAATTAAATTTTGTTGTTATGAGTAATGCCTTCTTACAGCACCATTTCTGTCACATTATTAGCACATTACTAGCCATCAGAAATAGGGATGGACTCGCAATGTTTTGGACGTGTAAAACTGTATTGGCAAGTCAATTACTGTAGACTAATTGTAATCCCCAGTGATTCCTATTCATGTAATTGGACCGCAACTGCAGTGATCCAGTTTGACATCCCCTCTGAATAGAAATCCTGTAAGTCACTGGAGTAAGATGGAGATCATCAGCTGTATCTTGCTAGAAGGGAACTGCCTGTGATCTGTGTCTCTTTCCATGGGCGTCCAGTTCTCCCCACTGAGAAAGCAGAACAAGTTATGAAGCTATGACTGTTCCCCCTGCATTCATCTGTCTCAGCCATTACCAGCAAAATGACCAAAATAAAATAATGCGTGCTATGTTTATAAATATACTGGTCATGCTGCATGTCTAAGACGGGTTGAAATTGAAGTTAATCAACTTGGACCTTAGCCAGTTCATTGTGTTAACATTTGCAGGGCACCCTCTATTAGACTGCATTTTGTAATGCATGTAGTTATAATAATGACTGTATTTTACATTCCAGCAGGTGGCATATGACAAACATTTGTGTTATGGTTGTGAAATAATCAGCTTGAACATAGGAAATGTTTTGGGGCAGCCAGTCTGTGAAAGGATTTTGTTAAGTAGCACTGATGTGCATAGACTGGAGTCCAAGACTAAACTGAATCAATGTTCCAAACATGGCGGCTTTAAAGGCTATGACCGGAAGTGACATGGCGGAACCGGAAGTGGCATTCTTCTGGGCACCAGAACTGAAAGTGACATTCCTCTTGGCGCTGAAACCAGAAGTGACATTTCTCTGCACGGGGAACAAGAAATTACATTCTTCTGGGTGCCAGAACCGGAAGTGACATTTCTCTGGGTGCCGGCACCGGAAGTGGCATTTCTTCTGGGCCCTGGAACCGGACGTGATGTCTTTATGGTTGAATCAAGCAGGTTTTCCCAGTTTTGCTCAGTAGAGACAACAGAAGAAGGTTTAGTGCACCCTGCCACCCCCTGGCCCGGTGTGGAATTACCTTGACTTGGTCCATACAGCTCTCTCCTTCTTGCACGTGTGTGACATGGTACTATGTGTGTTTATGTATGTTATTGTTGTTTTAGTTGTTGTTTTGAGTTGATATGTGTTATATTTTATGTATTTCTCTGTTATTCTTACATATTTATATGTTCCTGGTAGGTGGAGCCCCAAGAGGGTGAATCACCTGTCAATCTCTATTTGCGAAACTGCCCTCAGTCCTATAAAGGCCACAGACAAAGGCAGTTCAGGATTTTTATTATTAATATATTGTTAATTATCTGAATTGTTCATAATGTGTGCTTGTTGTGTGTGTGTATATGTGTGTGTGTGTGTGTGTGCCATGCAGTGGGCTGGCACCCTGCCCAGGGTTTGTTTCCTGCCTTGCGTCCTGTGTTGGCTGGGATTGGCTCCAGCAGACCTCCCGTGACTCTGTAGTTAGGATATAACAGGTTGGATAATGCATGGATGGGTGACTGTTTTTATTAATGTTTGTATTTTCTGTTTTTCAGTTACTATTGCTCTTGTTTAAGGATTTCGATATTCAGACTGTGGTTTGGGATTTGTTTGCTGAGAACTGCCTTTTAGGCAACTGCTTGTGCCCTTTTTCTGTTCTTCAGAGCTTTTCAAAACCTTTTCTTTTTATAATGATTCTTTGTTAGCCCATTTTTACACCAGCTGAGGTTTATGGTTATGCTCCTCTTGCGATATTTAAGACATTTCAAAAGTTATCTTGAGGTTTCATTCCTTTTAGGTCTCCAAAGCCTTTGGCCACCCATTGGATTTGGCAATCACCCTATCAGTGTGAGGCTCTCTCCAAGAAGGCAGAGGAGGAGGACTGTCCTGGCCAGTTAAGCCTTCTGAATGTCTCAAACCCATTTTGCAACCACTGAGGCTCCAGTTCATAGCACATTTGTAGCACTTAAGTGCATTGCATTTTCAATTGCAACAACAATAACAACAACAACAACAACATTTATTTATATAGCACATTTTCATACAAACAGTAGCTTAAAGTGCTTTACATATTAAAGAATAGAAAAATGAAAGACACAATTATAAAACAAAATAAATCAACATTAATTAACATCGAATAAGAGTAAGGTTCAATGGCCAGGGGACAGAAAAACAAAAACTCCAGACGGCTGGAGAAAAATAAAATCTGTAGGGATTCCAGACCATGAGACCGCCCAGTCCCCTCTGGGCATTCTACCTAACATAAATGAAACAGTCCTCTTTGGATTTAGGATTCTCACGGAAGGGCTTGATGATGATGGTCACGTAGACTTCTTCCTTTTATATTACCACTGATTTTACAAATCCCATACTAAATGGCATATAATAGTGACATAGCAAACGGATGGACACACAGATACACAGACACACATCTTCTTATTAAGGTGGACAGTGGTGATAAGACACCCCTGTTACCAATAATGTTTAATCAAAATTAAAAAAAGGCTGTCTGGCAAAGGGGTGGCTTTACATCTCCCTTTAGCGGTACATCCAGGGCCATCCTGGGAGCTATTTAAAGAGCTGAGAATACCCCAATGCAGAAATTCCTTGAAACTCTGAACCTACTGCATATTGTATAGGTACTACAGGTTCTAGACATGTCCTGTGAAAATTAGGGGGCCAAGACAAATTTTAATACGAGTACACTTTTTCCAGCAAATAGCTCTAAGCATAAGTTTAAATCTGATATGTTCTCTTTGCCTCATGCCAGAGTGCTGACTTTCCAACAGCACTTACACAAAGACTTATTCAACTTCAACATTATCAATCTAATTTAATGTTTTAAATGAGACCTTATGAATTGGTCATGCTTTTATCTCAAGCCAGAGAATTCTAGATATTAAAAAAATATTTCTACAAAATGCATGTATGACTTTCCATTACATCCGAAATGAACCCATTTTCATTTAAAACACAAGCAGGTCATGGATTAAACAAAAGGAATCCTTCAGAGGAGGCCATGGTACTATCTAACTTTTACTTTTATGAAAGGGTCACAAACAGCTCTACTGTAAAATTATGACAAGAAGTGGATAGATAGATAGATAGATAGATAGATGTGAAAGGCACTATATAACAGATAGATAGATAGATACAGTAGATAGATATGAAGGGCACTATATGATAGATAGATGTAAACGACACTACATATCTATCTATCCATCTAACAGTTAGATAGATAGATAAATGTGAAAGGCACAATATAATAGATAGATAGATGTGAAAGGCACTATATAGCAGATAGATAGATCTTAACAGGCTCTATTGTAGGAGTAAAGTTGGACAGTTTAAGATCTGTAGCAGAGCGACGGCCACTATATACAGGTAAGTTAGATAGATAGATAGATGTGAAAGGCGCTATATAATAGATAGATAGATATGAAAGGCACTATATAATAGATAGATAGATAGATAGATGTGAAAAGCACTATATAACAAATAGATAGATAGATAGATAGATAGATAGATAGATATGTAAGGCATTATATAATAAATAGATTGTTATTCATGTGTCCCAAGAGAAAATTAGCTCAAGAAATATTATTATAGACAACAACAAACTCCCTGAAACACTCAGAAGAATTACAAAAACAGAAGAAGAAACATTAAGAAAGATAAGAGAGTAGTTTATTTGTCAGGGGGAAATTTGGCCTTTAAAAATCTCTTTAAATACATAAATAAATATATATACTGTGGTTGACGGCCGCGGCCCTTACCAAGCTGGGATACCCTAACAGTGGAAGGACCTGGGGGGACAACATTTCCAGGAACTTTTCCTCCCCCAGACCAGCAGAGGGCAGTCCCCTTGGCTTCCAACGGGGCAATGGGTCATGAGCATGGAAACTTAACCATGCTGGGACCCGTGACCACCACCAGGGGGCGCATGGATGCTTGCGGGGCTCTATTTAGCAGCATTTCCACCAAAACCAGAATTGCTGCCTGGAAGAACATCGTTTTGCACTTGGACTCCTTCCGGGTGCCCTATAAAAGCAGGCAGTTACCACCATTCAATGGCTTGAGTCCGGAGGAAGTGGACGAAGCTCTTGAGAAGGAGATGAGGTGGAAGGACTGATGACAACATGGACTGTGTTGTGCTCTATAAGCATTGTGTGCTGGACTATGTAAATAAACCGTGTGCTGTGTCCTGCCTGTCTGTGTTGGGGATAGGGCGACTGCATGCCCCTGGTATTCCAAAATATATTCACATTATATTCTGTACACACACCAGAAAGGCTTTAAAGCAAGAAGATTAGAAAGAGAGAAATGATATTCTAAAAACAAGAGAAAACCATTCAGTCCAAGAAACTCATTTGTTTAGCTAATAGCTAAGCTGTCCCCATATCTCATCCAGATTTTTCGTAAAGGTTCTCAATGTTTCTGCTTCAGGTCCATGTCATGGTAGTTTGACCAGAGTCCCACAATTCTTTGTGTAAAGAAGTGCTTCCTGGCTTCAGTCTTAAATGCAATTTCCCTTCATCTTCAATGCTGTTTTCAAGTTTGTGATTCATCTTTAAGCCGAAGGAATTCTACTGCACTTAAGAAAAAAACAGCAGAATGAAGTGAGTTCAAAAATGCACAGGACATACTGTAGATGAAGGCTTTTCCCAACAGACAGATCCAGAGTAGTCCTCGCCCTGCTTCAGCATGGACCACACAAGGCATGCTCCTTGTTATATATCCAAATAGCAAAATACCCGTAATGAAAAAGAAAAGGATACATCTTTAAAATAACATAACATGATCATCAATGTAATTGTTTTGTCACTGTTATGAGTGTTGCTGTCATATATACACTCACCTAAAGGATTATTAGGAACACCTGTTCAATTTCTCATTAATGCAATTATCTAATCAACCAATCACATGGCAGTTGCTTCAATGCATTTAGTGGTGTGGTCCTGCTCAAGACAATCTCCTGAACTCCAAACTGAACATCAGAATGGGAGAGAAAGGTGATTTAAGCAATTTGGAGCGTGGCATGGTTGTTGGTGCCAGACGGGCCGGTCTGAGTATTTCACAATCTGCTCAATTACTGGGATTTTCACGCACAACCATTTCTAGGGTTTACAAAGAATGGTGTGAAAAGGGAAAAACATCCAGTATGCGGCAGTCCTGTGGGCGAAAATGCCTTGTTGATGCTAGAGGTCAGAGGAGAATGGGCCGACTGATTCAAGCTGAGAGAAGAGCAACTTTGACTGAAATAACCACTCGTTACAACCGAGGTATGCAGCAAAGCATTTGTGAAGCCACAACACACACAACCTTGAGGCGGATGGGCTACAACAGCAGAAGACCCCACCGGGTAACACTCATCTACACTACAAATAGGAAAAAGAGGCTACAATTTGCACGAACTCACCAAAATTGGACAGTTGAAGACTGGAAAAATGTTGCCTGGTCTGATGAGTCTCGATTTCTGTTGAGACATTCAAATGGTAGAGTCAGAATTTGGAGTAAACAGAATGAGAACATGGATCCATCATGCCTTGTTACCACTGTGCAGGCTGGTGGTGGTGGTGTAATGGTGTGGGGGATGTTTTCTTGGCACACTTTAGGCCCCTTAGAGCCAATTGGGCATCATTTAAATGCCACGGGCTACCTAAGCATTGTTTCTGGCCATTTCCATCCCTTCATGACCACCATGTACCCATCCTCTGATGGTTACTTCCAGCAGGATAATGCACCATGTCACAAAGCTCGAATCATTTCAAATTGGTTTCTTGAACATGACAATGAGTTCACTGTACTAAAATGGCCCCACAGTCACCAGATCTCAACCCAATAGAGCATCTTTGGGATGTGGTGGAACGGGAGCTTCGTGCCCTGGATGTGCATCCCACAAATCTCCATCAACTGCAAGATGCTATCCTATTAATATGGGCCAACATTTCTAAAGAATGCTTTCAGCACCTTGTTGAATCAATGCCACGTAGAATTAAGGCAGTTCTGAAGGCGAAAGGGGGTCAAACACCGTATTAGTATACACATATATACACATACACGCACATTATATATACAGTATATATATCTATATCTATATATATATCTATATCTATATCTCTATATACATACACACATATATATATATATATATATATATACAGTATATATATAGCAAAATACCCGCGTTTCACAGTGGCAAAGTACTGCCTTAAAAGTTTTGTTAAGAAGAAAATTAAACCTTTTTAAACTGAGGGATAATATACCAATAATTATTTGTTAAGGATCTCTTTGTACATCACATTGTGAGTTCGGCCATCCGGTTGTAATATGACCAAGCTGTGCGCTGACCTTACTCTTGAGCATGTAATGTACAGTTGGCCATGTGAACAGTAATCTTGTCTCAAATCTCACAGCTTGGATTGCTGCTGTCATAATCGGTTTGAGTTTCATGGTTTGTTTCAATTACGACAGTATTTGTAGGACTTGTGTTGAAGTGACATTCGGCATCTGTCAAGCGTTGTAAGTATACAACCAGTTTCATCGATAACTTCACATCCAGCTTTTGAGAGTTTAAACGTTCATAAACATCAAAGTGTCCACTACTGAAATCGTCACCTGTCAATCTAAGATGTTTAAGAGTCATAGGCGGTTGTTGAAAGGTGTAAAATATTTGGCCTTTTCGGTACACTTGAAAGCGACAACCGAACAATTCAGCGGCAGCCATCAACTCACATGCAGAACCATAGGTGAAGGGCTTAAGCATTTCACTCTTATAGTGCTCCTGTGTAGTATAATTGTCTCCTGTACCGTCATCAGTCCACACCTTAAACCTGTCCCAGTCAATCAATACATAAGACAGAATGTTCCTCCAGATATCAAGAGTGAGTCTGATATGGCCGTGCAATATGTAACAAAGAGAATGGAAAAGGCAGGTGCCATCTCCGGGCATGGAAACCACTCGGTAAGTGACAGTTCTTTGATCGATGGTGATCACCTCGATAGACATGTTAATGAGGGTACGGTTGGAATGATAAAGGAAATGGGTACCTGAACAATGTAAAGTAAGTCTAAAATACCTACACAATAACTATAATCGTAAAAAATGAACAATAAAACAGCTGAGAAGCCGTGGATTAAATAAAAAGGCTGTAGTTATCAGCAGGGAGACATGAATCCAGGAAGGGAATGTAGAGACTGGAGCGACGGACGGCCTTATATAGGCAGGCAGCCAACAACGTGGGAGGTGTTGGGATGGGGGACCCAATGTTGCCTCACACGGTGACTGAGCTGCAGGCTATGGACGTATATATGTATGTAAGTAGGATTCAGTTTGCGTTGGGAACCCGCGTACCAAATTTCTTGAAGAGGGGCCCATAAGTAACAAAGACTGTTGAAAAGTTCAATATGGCGGCCGACAGTGGCATCATACCACCGAAATAAGTACCAAATTTCAGCCTTCTACCTACATGGGAATTTGGAGAATTAGTGACGTTGGAAATTTCAATATGGCGGCCGAAAGTGGCGTCATACCATCGAAATAAGTATGTACATTGGTTTCGGTTAGCACAGGGAAGCCGTCCACCAAATTTCGTGAAGATGGGGCCATGAATAAGAAAGTTCAACATGGCGGACGTTGTTGACCGTTATGACCATTATGGGTAGAATTTTGAAATGAAACCTGCTTAACTTTTGTAAGTAAGCTGTAAGGAATGGGCCTCCCAAATTTCAGCCTTCAACCTACACGGGAAGTTGGAGAATTAGTGACGTTTGGAAAATTCAATATGGCGGCCGACAGTGGCATCATACCACCGAAATAAGCACGTACATCGGTTTTGGTTAGCGCAGGGAAGCCGCCTACCAAATTTCGTGAAGATGGGACTATAAATAAGAAAGTTCAACATGGTGGACGTTGTCAACTGTTATCGACCGTTATGACCGTTACATGTAGAATTTCGAAATGAAACCTGCTTAACGTTTATAAGTAAGCTGTAAGGAATGAGCCTGCCAAATTTCAGCCTTCTACCTACAGGGGATGTTGGAGAATTAGTGATGAGTGAGTGAGTGAGTGAGTCAGTCAGTGAGGGCTTTGCCTTTTATTAGTATAGATTAGACAGCGTGATTACGTTTGGAGATGTGCTGCCACTTTTAACTGCTATTTCTTTTTTTGCAAAGTTAAGTCAATATCCGATCATTGATATTCCAAACAATTCCAGAGAGCCAATTTAATGTTACAGCCTATCTTTTGGAACATGTTCATTTGTAAGAGAAGCACCACACATCATATTCTTTTCATTTATAAGTTTTGACTAATGTAACCACAAGGGGGCACCAATGATCCCTAAACTACAGAAACAATGTCACCCAACACAATTCTGGATTCAAATAAAAGATTTTTATTTGTTAAAAAATCTGTTTTTCAATTAAGCACCAGTCAAAATACATAAGCATCCGACTTCTTTGGGGCTTGTGGTGATGTCTTCATGGCACTGGTCTTCTGGTTCCTTGTGGCTGCTGAAACATACAATGGATGACCCCTCTGCAGACCTGTCATTCATATGGCTAGTACGTGTGAGAGTTTGTTCCCATTAGCAATACGTATCTAATTGCAGTCCTTTTTGAGGCGAGATTCATTGAAGAGACCATACAGCATCCTTCCAATGAGATACCCCATCTGTCTGTGTGATTCCCTACGTGTGATACCCCATTCTTTTTCCAGGTTTACAGCTTTCTTGGCTGTTCTTCTGCCTAATGCCGACTCTGTGGAATTTAAAGGTCAGGGTTTGGTTACAATATTTTTTTTTTCTCGGGATCCTGCAAACTGACATCTAGGAAACCCTGCCAACTACGCCAATGAAATTACAAGTGGGCACCAATGAGCCATAAACCACAGGCACAGTGTCAACCAGCAAGGTTTATATTTGTAACCAACACTTTTTCAATTAAGTACCAGCCAAAATACACAAGTATAACCAAAGATTCTGTTCCTTCTTCCATCCTCCTGATGAATGTCGCCCACTGTCTCCCAACTCTGACTCACCGAGGTTACTTCTGGATCAGGCAGAAATTTCACAAAGCTGTGATTGTGGGGCACCTGCAAAACCTAACAGTGCTGGACTCCTCAACTTCAGTTCCCAGCATGCCCTGTGGGTATCCAACTGCATAACGGAGACCAGGAATGCTGCCATCTGGTGTATTGGCTGAGGAAATGTTCACCAGATATCATCTGCCCCAGTCCTACCATTACACTGGATTACCCATCAGTAAAAGTGTCCCAGTTCAACCCTTGCTGGAAAACCAGCCCATGTGTGCCATCCATTATACAACTGATCAAACTAAGGTCTTTGCTCTTAGTTTACATATTTGATCGTAACTTTAAAACATTAATTTGAATTAAACTGTTTAATCAATCACCCAGCCCTAGCGCTGCTATATCTTTTTATAGCAGGGGTCCCCAACTCCTGTCCTGGAGGGCTCTAGTGGCTGCAGTTTTTAATTATAACCCTTTTCTTAATTGGTGACCTGTTTTTGCTGCTAATTAACTTCTTTTGAATTCATTTTAATTGACTTGTTTTTTAAGATTTGTTCCCTGGAATTTCTTCATTGTTCCTCTACATTGCTTCATTACGTTCCTTAAACAGAAATTAATGTGAAATGAGGGAGCCAACAGAAGACCAACTAAGTCAGGGCCTCAAATTCCAACCAGTTTCACTCCAACTAGTTGCTTAATGAGGCGTTGAGTCTTGTTGTAAATTAAACCCGATCTTTAATTCCATGGCTTGTTGCTGCTCTCATTGTGCAATAGCAAACATTTTCAATTTTCTCCTTTCTAAGAGCACTGGTAAAATGTTTTATGGACCTGAGCAGATCAACATTTCTCAGACCTTCACCTTTCTTCATTTTCAGATACTATATGATGGTCACAGCTTACTGGTCATGTTTTGGTTCATTTTGTATCTCATTGTTGTTTGGCTGCTAATTAAGGAAAAAGAAACAATTAATAGGTCTGAGTCTTCAAGAACAAGTCAATTAAAATTAATTCAATTGAAGTTAATTAGCAGCAAATACAGGTCACTTATTAAGAAAAGGGTTAGAATGAAAACCTGCAGCCACTGTGGCCCTCCAGGACCAGAGTTGGGGACCCCTGTTTTATAGTGTGGAGACCAGACCTGCACACAGTACTCGAGATGTAGCCTCACTAGAGCATTATTTAGTCTGAACATAACATCCGTTGATTCATATTTAACCATTTTTGCAGTACAACCTAACCTATTTATCCTATTTATTATTTTGTTGCTCTGTCATATTGCTCAGTCTCCATAGAAGACTAATATCTTAATATGAAGGCTCCATTGGGTCCAATCTTATAATAAAGGATGCCCATTTCCTACTTTGTAATGGTGATGTTGGCTGTTATTTACAAACATTGTAACACCGCAAGGATGGCAAACCAGACGGTATACAGAAATGGTTGGAGTACCAGCCGGGTCATCCCATAAACTTCAAACAAAAAGACAGCCATCTGAGACCAGAAATAAATGAAACAAAAATGACTACAGTCAACTTTGTATCAAAACAATAGAGCTTTGTCGGAGCTCTGTCCTCCTGAGTGGTCAGGTCGGTAAGAGACGTCACCTCCCAGGAGCACATCGGTTTTATGGTGTTGAGGCTGTAAGGGGTGGATCCTTCTCGAAGTGCAGTCGGCAGGACTAGGTGTCCTCCTATGTGAGCAGTCTGCTGATATGAAGGCTCCATTGAGTCCTATCTTATAATAAAGAATGTCTGTTTTCTACTTTTTTAGTAATAGTGATCTCGACTTCTATTTAAGAAGAATGTAACAAAGTTGGGATGCAGACCAGATGGTACATGGAAAGGGTTGGGGTACTACTAATTTTAGCGTAACATAGCATTCATCTTAAAGAAATAGCATAAAGGGTTAATAAATGTCAGAAACCTGTTCAGGCCCACCAGGAAACCAGATAAAGGTCAAGTGAATAACAAAATGTACACTGAAATATAAGAATTGGTTTAAAAAAATACTGAGAGGGTCAAGTAAATAAAAAATGTACAAGAAGAAAGGCTGATGTACTATAGAAAATGTGCTGAAGGATGACTAAGAAATCAGCAGATGTCCTATAAACGACAATGGACAATTGTTATATGCACAGAAATTTCAAAGGTGGTGGCGCAACTCAAAGGTATAAGAAGAAACAGAATATAATATAACAGACTTTTATTTTATATAAATCATTTGGGTATAAACCAATGAACCAACCAGAGTAAAATATATACATTGATTGACACTGTATGTAAATTCAGTAGTTTATAAAATGAACCTCTGTTCTTTGTTTCTTTGACCATTCTAATCATTCTGGCCATGCTGTAACGGACTGCTTATGAGAATGCTCCCTCCAAGGCGTTTTGCAGAAGAATAATTAAAAACGTTTTTCTCCTGCATGATTACTGAATTGTCCTGTTAGAGGATGTTTCTTTCTTTAATAAGATGTTAAATTTCTACCACACCATTTAATTTAAACAAAAAGATGGTCTTCTGGGCCCAGAAGCAAAACCAACAAAAATGGCTCCAGTCAGCCATTTTTTGAAAGAATACAGTATTGCTGAAGTTCTGTCTTCTGCAGTGCTCAGGTCGGTGAAAGACGTCACCTTCCAGGAACAGCCTGGTTTTTTGTTGTCTTGACCAGAAGGCCTTCTCGAGATGTGGTGAGCAGGCCTAGGTGTCCTCCTTGAGTGTTTTGTTTGGCATTATGGGAAAAAGAGAAGACACTATTGGCGTCAGTGCCCCCTCTCAGACCGGGGTGGAAATGCTTACCACTACAGAGCCTGGAAGTTGGTTCCCATGTGTACATGTGTGACAAATATGTTAAGAGAATTCCCAAGACACAAGCCCTCTCCCTTTGGTACTAATCTTGATTGGAAGGGGGTAACAGTTAATAACTAAAAAGGACATAAGTAAAAAGTGAAAATGAAATAAATAAACAAAAAAAGATGAAGAAAAGGTGGTGCCGTGATAGAGGACAAGGCAGATCATAACAGGAGGGTTTCGATTAAGTTGCTATAACAGCTCATCTGATAGGAACTGGATGTCAGGAGGTGGCTGCTGGTGAAGGAAAAGGGACACGCCACAATTTAAAGAAGACATGTTTTAGTGAGACGTCAGCCAGTGTTCACCTCTGAGGTCTTCTGAAATATCTTTGCTTAAAAGAAAATGAGAAGAAAGGAGAAGAGGTTAGGATAAAGAAAAAAAAATAATCAACAAATAATTTACAATATTGTATGTAAAACTAATAAAGACAAAACCCAACTCACCCCAAAAAGAAACCAAAATTGAATTAATATTTCAAAAAGAAAATTCAACTCATTATCCTCAACTTTACAAATTGCCCCACGAACATACCACCATTCCGCAAACAAATTTATATTTGGGGTCATTTTGTACACAAGTCCCTGAAATGTTCTTATTATGTCACATTGCCTACTTGACTTGACTTTCTCTTTTCTCGACATATAAACAGCCAGCTTGCCCTGTCCAATGAGGGAAATTCCCTATTCGATATTCCTCCTGATTATTCTTTTACCAGTAACACATTAAATAAATACACAAGGCAAGTTAAGAACATTTAAAAGAGGTCTAAGTCTACAACAAAAAAGACGACGGACAATACAATACAATACAATTTATTTTTGTTATGCCCAAAATTACACAAGAAGTGCCGCAATAGGCTTTAACAGGCCCTGCCTCTTGACAGCTCCCCAGCTTTGACTCTCTAAGAAGACAAGGAAAAACTCCCCCAAAAAATGGAAGAAACCTTGGGAAAGGCAGTTCAAGGAGAGACCCCTTTACAGGTAGGTTAGGCATACAATGGGTGTCAAAAAGAAGGGGGTCAATACAATACAATACAATACAATACAATACAATACAATACAATACAATACACAGAACAGAACACGAGTAATCCTCAATATAATATAATAGTGCAATAGAAATATTATAAGTACAGAGCAGAATTTAACAGCAGATGATATCACATAATATGATTTGGATTTGTTTAGAGCTCTGGAGACCTTGGTCATCAAGCTGTCTCCCTCTATTGGCCATTCCACAGCTGAGTCAGTGCTGGGCCATCCAATCCGATGAAAGGATCCCTCTACTTAATGATTCCAGTGCTCTTCTGTCAGACTTGACCTTACCTTGGGCAGGCAGAACAACTTTGACTGGTGGGCAGTGGCACCAAGTGCCACATTTGAGTACCAAGAAGAGAAACAGAATAGGTGAGGATTAGTAACAAATTATTGTTATATCAGTCAGTCAGTCATTGTTCAACCCGCTATATACTAACACAGGGTCACGAAGGTCTGCTGGAGTCAATCCCAGCCAACACAGGGCGCAAGGCAGAAACAAACCCCAGGCAGGGCTTCATGGCATGTGGCATGTCTACCACAGACATTATTGTTATGTAATTACTATTACTTATGTTTTAGTGGTAATGACTAACAATAGAGATGCAGTCTGCACAGTTAATCAGCAGCTCTAGTCAGGATATGCAAAACTACAGAAAAGACATTTGTCTGTAACTGGATCAATCACGGATACATTTAGAATTAACGGCAATGATGGGGTGCAGCACATGCCATTGCTAATCGCCAGTTCATTTTTTCAATGGTGGTCTACATAAGTTCAACCAAGCTGATGCTGGTGTCTCTGCCCGACCCAATCTGCTTCTCAAAGATGTCTCTGGTGTTGTGCTCAGTGGTTCCTGGTGACGTGCCAGCACACATATTCAGTAGAGCTCATTCCTCACTGCACCATCTAAGGAAGTCATTCTGTGTTGTAAATGGTGTGCACACTGGACTTCAGTATCCTCAGGTTCAAAACCAGCCGGCACTACAGTCACATCAGGAAAGCCTTCATTGGACACAAGTTCATCTCTGCCAGAGAAGAAGTCTCCAATTAGAGATTTGAAAGAAAGAAAGAAAGAAAGAAAGAAAGAAAGAAAGAAAGAAAGAAAGAAAGAAATTAACTTAATTAATCAGATATCAATTAATTATATTCCAGTACAAATAATGCCAGAACAAAACACAAACCAGCCATAAATAGAAATTTAATTTCATATCTTAGATAAGAATTAATTGTGCAAAGTGCCTTATTGATGCACCACCCAACTACATATTATCCAGTTTACAGGCCAATTTATACAAATTGTAATACAGGTAAATTCTGGCTTTTGCCAGGCAAGAAATCACCTTTTTTAAATTACAGATCTTATTTAATTTGAAAGGGAGGAATAACAGGAATGACAATAAGAAAGAAAAAAGAAAGGATTTTTTTTTTTTAATTTTGAAGTGTACTTTATTAATCAATACTCAACAAAGCAAAGAAAGAAAACCCTAATTCAACCCCCCCCCCAAAAAAAAATCATATGTCAAATAAGAGAAAAGCCAAGCAAAATGACACCTTTTATTGGCTAACCAAAAAAGATTACAAAATGCAAGCTTTCGAGGCAACTCAGGCCCCTTCTTCAGGCAAGATGGCTAACACGGTACAACACCCTAGTACTACATATGTCAAATAAGAAAAGTGAAGTTTACAAATTGCCTTGTGAACACACCATTTTCCTCAAAGGAATTCATATTTGCAGTCATCCTGTAGAATTTATATTCCAAATACACCCTGGCTTTTACAAGTCCATGAAATATTCAAACTCCCATGCACCCTCCAGGACTCTGCTAAGGGTGAAGAGCTGGTCCACTGTTCCGCGACCAGGACGAAAACCACACTGTTCCTCCTGAATCCGAGGTTCGACTATCCGACGGACCCTCCTCTCCAGAACCCCCGAATAGACTTTTCCAGGGAGGCTGAGAAGTGTGATCCCTCTATAGTTGGAACACACCCTCCGGTCCCCCTTTTTAAAGAGGGGGACCACCACCTCGGTCTGCCAATCCAGAGGCACTGTCGCCGATGTCCATGCGATGTTGCAGAGACGTGTCAACCAAGACAGTCCTACAACATCCAGAGCCTTAAGGAACTCGGTATCTCATCCACCCGGGGCCCTGCTACCAAGGAGTTTTTTGACCACCTCAGTGACTTCAGTCCCAGAGATGGGAGAGCCCACCTCAGAGTCCCCAGGCTCTGCTTCCTCGTGGAAGGCATGTTAGTGGGATTGAGGAGGTCTTGAAGTACTCCGACCCACAGCGTCGAGTGAGGTCAGCAGCACACCATCCCACCATATACGGTGTTGACACTGCACTGCTTCCCCTCCTGAGGCGCGGACGGTGGACCAGAATCTCCTCGAAGCCGTCCGAAGTGTTCTCCATGGCCTCTCCAAACTCCTCCCATGCCCGAGTTTTGCCTCAGCAACAACGAAGCCAGCGTTCGCTTGGCCTGCGGTACCTATCAGCTGCCTCCAGAGACCCACAGGACAAAAAGTCCTATAGGACTCCTTCTTCAGCTTGACGGCATCCCTCACCGGTGTCCACCAGCGGGTTGGGGATTGCCGCCACGACAGGCACCGACCACCTTGCGGCCACAGCTCCGGTCAGCCGCCTCAACAATAGAGGCACGGAACATGGCCCATTGGACTCAATGTCCCCACCTCCCTCGGGGCGTGGTTGAAGTTCTGCCGGAGGTGGGAGTTGAAACTACTTCTGACAGGGGACTCTGCCAGCCGTTCCCAGCAGACCCTCACAACACGTTTGGGCCTACCAGGTCATTGAAGCCAACTTACCACCAGGTGGTGATCACTTGACAGCTCCGCCCCTCTCTTCACCCGAGTGTCCAAGACATATGGCCGCAAGTCCGACACGACCACAAAGTCGATCATCGACCTGAGGCCTAGGGTGTCCTGGTGCCAAGTGCACATATGAACACCCTTATGCTTGAACATGGTGTTGTTATGGACAATCCGTGGCGAGCACAGAAGTCCAATAACAAAACACCGCTCGGGTTCAGATCGGGGGGGCCATTCCTCCCAATCACGCCCTTCCAGGTCTCACTGTCATTGCCCGTGAGCATTGAAGTCTCCCAGCAAAGGAGGGAATCCCAGAAGGTATGCCCTCTAGCAACCCCTCAGAGACTCCAAAAGGGTGGATACTCCAAACTGCTGTTAGCACGCACAAACAACAGTCAGGACCCTTCCCCCCACCCGAAGGCGGAGGGAGGCCACCCTCTCGTCCACCGGGGTAAACCCCAATGCACAGGCTCAGTGGGGGCAATAAGTATGCCCACACCTGCTCGGCCTCTCACGGGGCAACTCCAGAGTGGTAGAGAGTCCAGCCCTCTCAAGGAGATTGGTTCCAGAGTCCAAGCTGTGCGGCGAGGTGAGTCCGACTATATCTAGCCGGAACCTCTCGAACTCGCGCACTAGCTCAGGCTCCTTCCCCTTCAGAGGTGACATTCCCGTCCCAAGAGCCAGTTTCTGTAGCCGAGGATCAGACCGCCAAGGTCCCCGCCTTCGGCCACCACCCAACTCACACTGCACCCAACCTCCTTGGCCCCTCCCATAGGTGGTGAGCCCATGGGGAGGAGGACCCACGTTACCTCTTGGGCTGTGCCCGGCCGAGCCCCATGGGTGCAGGCCCGGCCACCAGGCGTTCGCCATCGAGCCCCACCTCCAGGCCTGGCTCCAGAGGGGGCCCGGTGACCAGCGTCGGGCAAGGGAAAGCGTCGTCCAAGGTTTTATTCTTCATTAGAGGTTTATTGAACCGCTCTTTGTCTCATCCCTCACCTAGGACCAGTTTGCCTTGGGTGGCCCTACCAGGGGCATAAAGCCCCGGACAACATAGCTCCTAGGATCATTGGGACACGCAAACCCCTCCACCACGATAAGGTGACAGTTCAAGGAGGATGTGTTTTCTGGACTTGGAAAAGGCATTCGACCGTGTCCCTCGGGGAATCCTGTGGGGGTGCTCGGGAGTATGGGGTACCGGACCCCCTGATAAGAGCTGTTCGGTCTCTGTACAACCGGTGTCAGAGCTTGGTCCGCATTGCCGGCAGTAAGTCAAGCCCGTTTCCAGTGAAAGTTGGACTCCGCCAGGGCTGCCCTTTGTCACCGATTCTGTTCATAACTTTTATGGACAGAATTTCTAGGCGCAGCCAGGGTGTTGAAGGGGTCCGGTTTGGTGGACTCAGGATTGGGTCACTGCTTTTTGCAGATGATGTTGTCCTGTTTGCTTCATCAGGCCGTGATCTTCAGCTCTCTCTGGATCGGTTCGCAGCTGAGTGTGAAGCGGCTGGGATGAGAATCAGCACCTCCAAATCCGAGAGCATGGTCCTCAGCCGGAAAAGGGGGGAGTGCCCTCTCAGGGTTGGAGGAGAGATCCTGCCCCAAGTGGAGGAGTTCAAGTATCTGGGGTCTTGTTCACGAGTGAGGGAAGAATGGAGCGTGAGATCGACAGGCGGATCGGTGCGGCATCCGCAGTGATGCGGGCTCTGCATCGGTCTGTCGTGGTGAAAAAGGAGCTGAGCCGTAAGGCAAAGCTCTCAATTTACCAGTCGATCTCGCTCCTACCCTCACCTATGGTCATGAGCTATGGGTAGTGACCGAAAGAACGAGATCGCGAATACAAGCAGCTGAAATGAGTTTCCTCCGCAGGGTGTCTGGGCTTTCCCTTAAAGATAGTGTGAGAAGCTCAGTCATCTGGGAGGGGCTCAGAGTAGAGCCGCTGCTCCTCCGCATCGAGAGGAGTCAGATGAGGTGGCTCGGGCATCTGATCAGGATGCCTCCTGGACGCCTCCCTGGTGAGGTGTTCCGGGCACGTCCAACCGGGAGGAGGCCCCGGGGAAGACCCAGGACATGCTGGAGGGACTATATCTCCCGGCTGGCCTGGGAACGCCTTGGGATTCTCCCGTAAGAGCTGGAAGAAGTGGCCGGGGAGAGGGAAGTCTGGGCCTCTCTGCTTAAGCTGCTGCCCCCGCGACCCGACCTCGGATAAGCGGAAGAGGATGGATGGATGGATGGATGAAATATTCATATCATATTCGTGTATATATGGCTTCACTTAAAGAAAGAAAGAAAGAAAGAAAGAAAGAAAGAAAGAAAGAAAGAAAGAAATTGTGGTGAAGAGAACAAATAGATATGGATGATGGAAATAAAAGGGCTTTTGTCATTATTCTGAAGGTGACTAATGAGGGGAAATGTTAGGGATGCTGTTTGAATTCGATGAACACGTTGCTTTACCACTATGAGAGGATATGCGATCCGATTAAAAATGAAATAAGCAGTTCATAATTTCTGTTAAGCTACAAGCACAGAAAGATATAAAGCGATTGTTATTACTACTTAGGGTAAAATAAACACTGAAAGTTTTGTTCCTGGAACAGATACTTGGAAAGGTGTAATTTCGGGAACTGGATACTTCGGTGCCAGAAACTGCAAACTCTCTTAAGCAGTTTAAAGTGAAAAACAGCAAAATTCTTTTCTAAAAGAAATGGATTAGAAACCCTGCAACTTCTATTTTGCTGACACTTTTAAACAAGTTTGCCTTGGCTGTCAGAGTATACATTAATATTCAGTCAGACAAATGCAAAGGGTTTAGTGACACAATGTTTGTTTGACAAGAGAAAGGTGAGGATGGTTGGCCATAGAAGTGCTGTGGATGGGCCAATGTGGAGGTATTAAAGCACACAGTAAGTTCATCATATTATAAAGTGCACCTCTGAATCACTGAAGAAGTATGTAATATGTAGTAGAGATCAATAAAAAGATCAGTCTGGTTAAGGAATGTAAAGGAACAAGTCTGAGAGCAGAGAGGATTAATATGTATATGATGGTAAATACTTGGGATCAACAGTACAGAGTCAAGGGGATTGTGGAAGGGAGGTGAAGTAGAGAGTGCAGGCAGGGTGGAATGGGTGGTGGAGAATGTCAGGAGTGATTTGTGACAGATGGTTATCAGCAAGAGTGAAAGGGAAGGTAGTGAGACCAGCTATGTTATATGGGTTGGAGACGGTTGCACTGACCAGAAAGCAGAAGAGACGGAGCTGGAGGTGGCAGAGTTAAAGATGCTAAGATTTGCATTGGGTGTGACAAGGATGGACAGGATTAGACATGAGGACAGTAGAGTGTCAGCTCAAGTTGGACGGTTTGGAGACAAAGTCAGAGAGGCGAGATTGCGTTGGTTTGGAGATGTGCAGAGGAAAGATACTGGGTATATATGAGAGAAGGATGTTAAGGATAGAGCTGTCAGGTAAGAGAAAACGAGGAAGGCCTAAAGAGAAGGTTTATGGATGTGATTAGAGAGGACATGCAGGTGATGGGTGTAACAGAAGAAGATGCAGAGGACAGAAAGATATGGAAAAAGATGATCCGCTCTGGCAACCCCTAACGGGAGTAGCAAGAGGAAGAAGAAGAAGGTAAAAGAGCTGAAAATACAAGTGAATTTTTCTAAAAAGCTAATTGTGTTAATAGAATTTGCTCATAAATAAACTTTTTGTTTACTGTGACAGACTCAAACCTGCTTGTTTTTTGATCAGAGGACCTCATCCAGGTCTTCAAAATTCCCAAAGGTTTCAATAAAGCAGATCCAGAAGAATTCTTTCAACTTAACGTTGAATCATGTACCCAAGGAAAATCAAAGGAAAAAGCATTTAGGACTGAAGCCTGGGAGCACTTCTTTATGCAAAGAGTTGTGGGAATCTGGAACAAGCTACAAAGACATGGAGTTAAGGCAGAATCCTTGACAATCTTTAAGAAGAATCTCGATGAGATATTAGGACAGCTTAGCTATTAGCTAAATAAAGTAGCATGATGGTCTGAATGTTCTCTTCTTGTTTGTCAAATTGCTTATATATCTTAACATACTCATGTTGGAAGAGTGTGACGTGAGGCGGGTGATGAGGAAGGTAAACCCAAGGAAGGCTGCAGGACCCGACGATGTGGCTGGACGGGTGCTGATCAACTGACCGGAATCTTCACTAGGATTTTCAACCAGTCCCTGTCCCAGGCCACTGTCACATCCTGCCTCAAGTCCTCAATCATTGTTCTGCTGCTGAAAAAATCCAGCACGAACAGTCTGAACGATTTCTGCCCAGTGGCACTCACATCTGTTATCATGAAGTGCTTTGAGAAACTGGTTTGGAGTCATGTCATCGCCTGTCTGCCAGCTGAACTGGACCCATTTCAGCTGACATACAGGAATGAGGTGGAACAGCTGTCAGAGTGGTGCACAGTCAATAATCTACTACTCAACACCACAAAAATGAAGGAGCTTGTTATTGACTTTAGAAGAAACAAAACTGACATCCAGCCACTCATCATTGGTGTGGTCTGTGTGGAGAGGGTCCCGGTGTTCAGGTTTCTGGGCATTGAGGTGGACGATGACCTGACCTGGAGTGCCAACACCAAGAAGCTGCTGAAGAAGGCGCAGCAGAGACTGCATTTTCTGAGAATTCTCAGAAAGAACCATCTCCCCAGAAATGTGCTCCTTGCCTTTTATCACTGTTCCATCGAGAGTGTGCTAAAGAACGTACTGTGTGTGGTACGGCAGCTGCACTTCCTCAGAAAGGAAAGAGCTCCACAGGGTCATCAGGACAGCGGAGAGAACAATTGGCTGTACCCTCCCTACTCTGGAATAAATCTATACCTCCCAATGCTGCACAAAAGCAATAGACATTTCACAGGATTCATCACATCCCGGCCATTGCCTCTTCCAGCTTTTGCCATCGGGCAAGAAATACAGAGCAATGAAAACCAAAACAGACCGCCTTAAAAACAGCTTTTATCCAAAAGCAATCATGGCCCTGAACTCAGTATAAAACTGCTCCATATCATTCTCCCAATGTGTAATATAGACCTTATATCAACCAGTGCAATTTGTACATTTAACCAGTGCAATTTGCATATTTTGTAAAGTACTTTTATTACTATCCGGTTTGTTATTATTTTCTCTCTTCTTGTCTTTTCAACTCTTATGCCTCCTTCAATTTCTTTGTTCCTGTGTAAAAGTGACAATGACAATAAGGATCTATCTATCTATCTATCTATCTATCTATCTATCTATCTATCTATCTATCTATCTATCTATCTATTCTATAGTGCCTTTCATATCTATCTATCTATCTATCTATCTATCTATCTATCTATCTATCTATCTATCTATCTATCTATCTATTCTATAGTGCCTTTCATATCTATCTATCTATCTATCTATCTATCTATCTATCTATCTATCTATCTATCTATCTATCTATTCTATAGTGCCTTTCATATCTATCTATCTATCTATCTAATGTCAAAAAAGTCAGTGAAAAAATCTCACGTTAGTCATGTCACATCATCCACATGTGAATTAATTCCATTATATGCTCACAACTTGCAAAAAATGTGTATGTTTGGCAAAAATTGTTAAGTTGTTTTTGTTAAAACAAACAGGAAACCCCATTCACAAAGGATACTTAGGACTCACCTCTGCTCCTCATTCATTGGTCAAGATTTCTGTCTTCAGTTCAATTAGACAGAAAGAACTGTTAGTCATTTTTAGGTCATCTTGCTGGACTAGTTCAGTGAGGACACAAACAACACGTTTGTGCAAAAAGGTGCTTAGTGCGGTTTATTCAAATCAATGTCCAATAAATAAGTTCAGTGCAAAATCTTCATTCAAATACATATTCCAAAAAAATGAGTGCTGTATATGGGAGTTAAAATCAGTCAATAAATAAATCCAATAAATAGGTTACAAATTAAGAATAAAACCACAGAAGTCAAATTAGGTTGTTTTTTCTATTCTCCAGTGAGCCTCAGTGATTGGCTCCTCTCTCTCTCTCTCTCTCTCTCTCGCTCTCCTTGCTCTCCTCGCTCATCCGTCGGGTCTCCATAGTGGGGCTGAGATGCCAGCAGCCGCGCTCCTCCACTCCTGGCTCTAATCCCAGCCACTTCAGTCTGTCATTAGTAGGACGCCTCCTTCATCCTGTCTCCTGCCTTTAGTTCAGCAGGACCCCCGGAACACTTGTGGAGCCACCTGACCACCTTGTCTCCTATCCGTGACACTGGCTCACTGTCCTAATCCTACTCTTCTTTTTTGATAAATTCTCCTCTTTAATTTTTCTCCAAGCTCCCACTGTTGTCATTTCTACATGTTGACACTGAAATGTATGCAAATCCTCTTAAATGAAAATCTGTGATGTGCACTTTAATCACCACTGAACTGTTTGATTTGTAATTTTAACCTGTGGAGGGGGAAATCAAGGAAAAAAGGTGTCTTTGTCCCAAACATCATGGAGGGCACTGTAGATGAAGCATGTTGTAGAGCTTAAATCTAACTCCCTTGACTTACATTCAGGTTAGAAGGAGCGCTACATAACACAACAGTCTCTTAGCCTTTGTCACACACATACGCTTGGGAGTCAACCAAAGGGACCAGAAAATGGCCAGGGGGCAGCGGGGTGCACAAAACCTCTCTTTTCTCTCTGCAGACCAAACACGAGAAATCCTTCCTGTCCCAGACCCGAGGATGTCACTTCCTGTCACGGCCCCGAGGACGTCACTTCCTGTGACCCACCTATAAAAACCCCCATCATCCTCCATACTTAAACAGTTCTGTTTTGTACTCTAACCTGTACAGATTGTTCACAAATTTACACCTTTTGCAGTGAGGGAAACTACACAGGTGGCTGCCCCAAACCTTTGTTGTGTGTCCGGCTATTTCTTTCACACCTTCTCTTTTGTTTACTGTCTATCAGTTTACATCTTGTTTACTGCCTTTACTTTAGCAGCCATCCCCAACATCCCACGTTTCCTAAGCCGTGTACACATTTTAGCTCTTATTTTGCTTGTGCTCTGCTAAAGGGGCTGACCTTCGCTATTGTCAGACTAACTGCATTTTATTGTAATTATAAATGGTTAAAGAACCATCGAAAATGGAACTTCTTCTCTTGTGCAATATTCCAAAGTGGTCTTTTTGTATAATCATCACTATCTATCTATCTATCTATCTATCTATCTATCTATCTATCTATCTATCTATCTATCTATCTATCTATCTATCTATCTATCTATCTATCTATCTATCTATCTATCTAATTGTGTTTTCTAATATGTGCCATGTCTTTAATTGTGTGTAGTAAAGATAACAATGTTTTTAAATGAAAACACTAGTATCAAGGAAACTGACCTTGAAAGCAAAGTCTGCCAAAATGATATTTATCCATAGATGCTCTAGCTGTTCCAAAGTTGGAATGAAAAGAAAAAGCAGATAAAGGAAAATAAATAAGGCAGGAGGGAGATATTTGGCAAAGTGTGACTTCCACTTCTCGACCTCTAGAGGTTGGCAGTCACTGACCCAGACAGGAATACTTGAGAAGACCCTGCTTTTCGAGGAATTAGCTCATCTACAACAGGGAACAAAAGGGGATGCACTCAGACCTTACCAGTTCTAAAGAAACCAAATGTCAGCGAATTTATAACATTTGCACTCATTGGGATCAGAATCTATGGAGGGTAAGGAACTGTCGGTACTACATCTCTGTTCCAGCCTGTCTACAGCCACATCGGGATATTGCTTTGTTTCCTATTGATTTGATCTATCTGATCAAAGTCGTCAAACTTTCAGCTGTCAGGTACAAAGAATAAGAAATAATAGGACTGGAGTGACTGGTACATGCATTGCACTGAAGTGGGCCAGGTGCATTGAAGATTGTGGAAAGGATCCTTCAACACTTTTTCAGATTTCCGCCATACTTTAAGACAGAAGACAATCAAGGTGATTGAAGGCCATTCAGTCCATTCAGGCTCAGGCACTATGGCGCTGGATAAAACAAGAAAATGTCTACGTGAGTAAGTCAACGTACAAATTCATGTTAAAGTGGAAGTAAGAATCTCTAAGAGCCAAAGGTGAATATGTTACCTTCACAAAATGTAAATTATAAGCAAGGCTATATACAAACCATCAAAAGTACCGAGCAAAGAATAAAAAACATGAAGACGTCTTCTGTTGATGGTGTGAATACTGACTTTGCCTGAGTGAGACATGTCGTACTACACTGCACTGACTAAATACTGTTAAATAATGTTATAAATCTATCTATCTATCTATCTATCTATCTATCTATCTATCTATCTATCTATCTATCTATCATATAGTGCCCTTCATATCTATCTATCTATCTATCTATCTATCTATCTATCTATCTATCTATCTATCTATGTAGCTAAGATTTTCCAATTAAGGGTAATCTAAGCTAATTGATTTTTAGAACACTGAAGGAATGGCTGCTGAAAATGGGGCTTTGCCGTCACATATGAATAATAAATTAGAAATCTATCTTTCCAGGCAATAATAGCCATTAAGGTCACTACTATTGTGTGACATGGTGAGCCAGAGGTAGTACTGCTGCCTCACAATAAGGAGTCCTGCGTTTCTGTCTTGGGTCCTGTCTGCATGGAGTTTGCATGCTCTCCCCATTTCTGGGTTAAGTGAGTTTAAAAATGAAATAACACTAATAAGGACTTGACTATATTTTTAAATCAAAAATGTCTTGATTAGAAAAGGTATCGAGATCTATCTGTTGATCTCTCTATCTATCTATTATATAGTGCCATTCAGATCATCTCACTATTTCCTGGGTCTGGATTAAATGAACTAAAAAGTGACATGCCACTAACAATGCCGTGATTATAGTTTCAAATCAATGGTATCTTGATTAGAAAAGGTATCAAGATCTATGAAAAATATGAAGATATCTGGGTGTTTCCAGACTTTTGACTTCTAGTGTACATTTAAATTTGTTTCCTTAGCAGATACGTTTACTCAAAGTGAATTACAAATAAGGTCAACATGCTCGAATGGACTTCGGTTGGGGACTGTTTGGGAACAAGTGTTACAGGACAGGGTTATAGAATTGACACTTACAACACTGTACTAAGAAAGTCATTATCAATTAGACAGAAATTCACAGAACAAGAGTCTTCTTGTGGGAGTCTGGACAGAGGTGGGCAGGTTGTCCACCAGCTGGGAGCTGCACGTGAGAAGGGGCCAGATTGGGATTTGACACAATGCTGAAGTGGCATCACTAGACAACATTCATTACAGATCTAAGTGGCTGAGAAGGAGCACAGGACCCCAAAAGTGTCTCCATATATAGCTGTGGACCCACTGACTACTCTGTAGGAAAGCATCAAGGATTTCAGCTTAATATATGCTGCTGCTGCAGAGAGCTAATGTAGTGATGTGAAAAGAGGAGTGACATGTATCATGACACAGATGGTTGAACACTAGATGTGCCATTGTATTTAGAAATGTCAGCAGTGGCCTGGTTACACATGCTGGTACTCCTGCCAGAAGATGGTTGCAGCAGTCCAGATGTGACAAGACCAAAGCCTTGACAAGGGGTTATGCTGCCTATGTCAGATATGGTAAGATTTAGTAGTTTGATGTTTTATAAAGTGAGTCTACAAGAATCAGAGGCAGTAGCAACATGGTCCCTGAAGGACAAGATAAATGATCACCACCCCGATATTGCATACAGACTTGGTGGGTATCAGTGATAATGAGCCAAGCTGAACAGAGATGGGGTGTTGAATAGTTGGGTGAACTTGAATAACAAGAAAGTCTCCATCTTTGCTAGATTGGGCTGGAAATGTTGCTTATTCATTGAGATTGATATCAGTGAGACATGATGAGATTCTAGTTGATACCATGTGGTCCTCTGGAGGGAGCAATATCTCCATATCATTGGCATAGCGCTGATAAGAAGAATCATAGGGCTGGATAATAGGGCCTAGTGAGGAGGTGTATAGAGAGAAGAGTACAGGGCTCAGTACCAATCCTATGGAAATCCCGGTGCTTGCCTGGTACACTCTTGACATCTTTTCTTGCCAGGATACAGAACACTCTAGACGAGAACAGGCCATTCAGCCCAACAAAGCTTGCCAGTCCTTTCCACTTATTTCTTCGAAACAAATATCAAGTCAATATTTGAAAGTCACTAAAGTCTTCCTGTCTACCACATTACTTGTGCAAAATTTACCCTTAACAAGTTTCTAACTGTGTCTCCGTGTTCTTGATGAACTCATTTTAAAATAACAGTCTCGATCCACTGTACTAATTCCCTTCATCATTTTAAACACTTCAATCAGGTCACCTCTTATTCATCTTTTGCTTAAACTGTAAAGGCTCAGCTCTTTTAATCTTCCCTCATAACTCATTCCCTGTAGCCCTGGAATCAGCCTAGTCGCTCTTCTCTGGACCTTTTCTAGCCCTGGTATGTCTTTTTTGTAGATTGGAGACCCAAACTGCACCCAACACTCAAGATGAGGCCTCACCAGTATGTTATAAAACTTGAGCAGAACCTCCTGTGACTTGTACTCCACACATCAAGGCGCTATATAACCTGACATTCTGTTAGCCTTCTTAATGGCTTCTGAACACTGGAAGTTGATAGCTTAGAGTCCACTATGACTCATAAATCCTTCTCATAAGGTGTACTCTCGATTTTCTGACCATCCATTGTGTATTCAAACCTAATATTTTTACTTCCTATGTGTAATACTTTACATTTACTGACATTAAATTTCATCTGCCACAAATCTGCCCAAGCCTGTATGCTATCCAAATCCTTCTGTAATGATATAACGCATTCCAAATTATCTGTAATGCACCTCTCTTGATATCATCTGCAAACTTAACCAGCTTGTTACTTATATTCCTATCTAAATAATTTATATGTATTAAAAATAGCAGCGGCCCTAGCATTGACCCCTGCTGGTCACCACTCTTAATATCGGCCAGTTCTGATTTGGTTCTTCACCCCATCACCCTCTGCATCCTGTGTCTGAGCCAATTCTGTACCCATCTAAAAACATCACCCTGAACTCCAACTTCTTTTAATTTGATGCCCAACCTCTCATGTGGCACCTTATCAAATGCTTTCTGAAACTCCAGATAAATAATATCATAAGCTTAGGGTTGTCAGATTAGAAAATTAGAAATATGGGACACTCTTAAAATCTCTCTCTATATTACTATATATAAATTCATACATGTCCCCTACACACCCAGACCAATATATTAAATAAAAGTAGAGACATAAGTTAAAAACATAAAACAAGGATTTTAATAAGTTATGAGGAAAATAAAGGTAAAATCATTTGAAAATTATTTGATACAAGCTAAAAAAAAATCTGTAAAAGTGAAATCATTTAAAAATATTTATTTAATACAGACAACAGAGAAATATTATTATTATTTAATACAGGCAGTTAGAACAAAAGCGGGCTGTGGCAAGTAGTGACAACACACTTTGTTGACAGTCACTGTATGTTGCAGTGCAGATCCAGAACGGTAAGAGTGTCGCTGTCCTAAGCCAACAAGTTGCAAACAGGCAGCAAACACAAGTTTTCTTATTACATTTGGGTTATTTTCATCAAGAGAATCTGGGAAAAGAAAGTATAATTACTTATAAAGTTACAACTAAGTACCGTAAGAAGGTAGTAAAAATATATTTTTATTATGAAATTTGAAAATGAACTAAATACGGGACATTTGGGTGTCTCTGATAGGTCAATACGGGACAGGGGACAAAATGATCAAATATGGGACATGTCCCGTATATAAGGTACGTCTGGCAACCCTACATAAGCTCCACTTTGATAGTATCCTTTTGTTGCCTCCTCATAGAATTCCAGCATGTTAGTAAAACACAACCTCTCTCTTCTGAGCTCACGCTGACTGTTCAGTTAAACTCCTGTCCTTGCCATGTGTTGCTCAATCTTATCCTTAATAATTAATTCCATTGAAAAAGATCTCTCAATTAATATATCAGAAAAGGAGTGGAAAGTAGCAATGCAGAGAATTCACTTGAGCTCCATATGCGCAAAACATACAATTATACAACTCAAAATTATATATCGAGCACATCTGTCTCGACTAAAACTCTCCAAAATGTTTCCAGGGTGAGATCCAACCTGCGAATGTTGCAATTAAGTCCCAGCCTCACTAGGTCACATGTTCTGGGCCTGCACCAAATTAACATTATTCTGGACAAAAATTTTTAATTACCTCTCAGACAGCCTTGGACTCACAATCCCTCCTAACCCATTAACAGCTGTGTTTGGGGTTCTTCCAGATGGGTTTAAAGCGGAGAAGGACAAACAAATTGTGATTGCATTCACTACACTGTTGGCACGCAGACTTATTCTGATAAACTGGAAGAACCCAAACTCTCCTCTTTTAAGTCAGTGGGAAACTGATGTGTTATATAATTTGAAATTGGAAAAAATCAAATACTCAGTTAGGGGATCCGTACAGACTTTTTTCAAAACATGGCAGGATCTAATCAATAATATTTTAAAATAAGTTTATAAAGCACAGAGAATTTATTAATTTAGGTATGTTTACAAGCCTTAAATTTTACGCCGTTTGGCTTGCTCTCTCCCTCAGGGGTGGGAATCGATCTGTTCTTAACATAATTCTTGTTTTTTTGTATAAACTTGATTGCTATGTATGGATTGTAATAAAATTAATAAAAAAAAAAAATAATAATAATAATAATTAATTCCATTAATTTTCCTGTGATGCATGTTAATCTTACTGGCCTATAGTTGCTTGGATCTGCCCTGTCACCCATTTATGGGATGATATTTGCCATTTTCCAGTCCTTCTGAATCTCTCCAGTGCTCAGTGACTTCATAAAAATATGTGTCAAGGGTTTATATCTGTACTCATTAGCCTCCTTAAGAACACGAGGATAAATATGATCCGGTCCTGGTGATTTGTTTGATTTCATCTTATTTAATCTGAGCAGCACTTCTCCCTCTATAATTTCTAAATCTCTCAGTACCTCCTTAGTAGTCCCTGTTACCACTCTGAGGTTATCCACTTGCTCACTTGTGAACACCACAGAAAAATGTAAGTTTAGGGCATCTGCTATTTCACTGTCTGTATCTTTTAATTCCCCTTTACTATTCCTGATGAACTTGACCTTCTCCTTAACTGTTCTTTTACTACTAAAATACTGAAGGAATCTCTTGGGGTCTTCTTTCATCTTATCTGCTATATTCCTTTCCAACTGTCTTTTAGCCCCCCTGATATCCTTCTTAATGGTTGCTCTCATGTTCTCTTATGCTCTACAATTCACTTTGCAATCATTAGACTTACATGATAGGATCTGCACAAGAGGTAGGATACAGACCACCTGAGGGCAGTCCCAGTGCTGCCAAGGTCAGCAAGAATGGAAGGGAGGATCTGGTGCTTGACCTTATTAAAGGCACATGAGAATAAAGACAAATGAGTTGTTGGGAGTTCTAGCTGTCTGAAATGAATCAAAAACAGTAGGTAAGGCTGTCTTGGTGGATCCAGTGTCCTGGGTTGTAAACCAGTGCCCGGGTTTGTCTGTGTGGATTCTGCACATTCTCCCTGTGTCTTTGTGGACTTTCATATTGGGCACTCAGGTGTTCTGCACATGTTGAAAAGGCTTCCAGATTTGGATTATTGGTAACTCTCAACTGGTTTGTTAAAAGTGTGCCTTGTGATTAATATGAAGAAGTACAAAGTGCTACACGTGGGCAAAAGGAACTGCAATTATAAATATAAGAGTGTAGATACTGTGATACAGGAAGCAAACTGTGAAAAGGATTTAGTGGTATATGATGACACAACATAAGAAGCAATTAAAAAGGCAAATAAAATGTTAGGTTATATCATAAAAACTGTTGAATTTAAGTCAAGGAATATTATGATCAAACTATATAATGCACTCAATAAGACCACATCTAGAGTATTATGTGCAGTTCTGGTCACCACAGTACAAGAAAGACATAGCAGCACTTGAAGCTGTGCAGAGGACAGCAACAAAGTGCATCCCAGGGCTTAGATAGACAGAACTGTATTTGTTCCCAGGGTAAGATTTGGCTTTTTACAAAAACTCTTTAAATAAATAAATATTTACACTCACACACAAACTACAGTCTGAACACACAATAGAATGACTAAAACAAAAGAAAACTTCTCACTTGGCAGTCCCAGTCCCAGGGAGGCACTACACAGGTGTATTTTTGTTGGTATAAAGGATTTGTTGGCTGAACGTCCTCTCAGTGTTAGTGTGTCAGCATTGATCAGGGGTCCAGAGTGTGTCCTATAACTGAGTCTGCCAATTTCATTAATAATAATAATAATAATAATAATACATTTTATTTATATAGTGCCTTTCCCATGCTCAAGGCACTTACAGAATATAAGAAAGAATGGCAGGGTATACAGTATATAGTACTGTACAAACCAGAAGATTAAGACAATAAATTCAGAGAAAGCCTAACAGACAACATAATCGATGATCTAGCACACACACACACAGGTTACATGAACATCTTGACAGAGAAGTAAACTGACAGAAGGGTAATAAAGTCAAGTGGAGCTAAAAGACTTCCTGAACAGATGAGTTTTGAGTTGTTTTTAAAAAGAATTCATGGAGTCAGCTGACCTGATTAATTTCGGTAGGTCATTCCAGAGTCTGGGCACTCGCTATACAGCTGAAGGCCCTGCTGTCACCCATGGAGTGAAGATTAGTGTGGGGCACAACAAGATTGCCAGAATCAGAGGACCTCAGTGGGCGGACAGGCACATAGTGATGGAGAAGATCACTGATGTAGTTTGGCGTGAGGTAATTTAAGGCTTTGTAGGTTATTAGTAGGATTTTATATTCGATCCTGTAAGACACAGGGAGCCAGTGAAAACGGAGCAGGATGGGTGTGATGTGCTCACTGCTGCTGGTTCGAGTTAGCTTGTCAATTCACTGGGCCTCTCTTGAAGTGATGTTACCAGCCCAGCACACCACAGACTGACCACCACAGAGTTGTAGAAGATGTGAAGGATGTCACTTTCCATACTTCCTAAGAGAAAGAGCCAGCTCTTGTCCTTCTTTAATTTATTTAGTTTCCTCTTCCCTTTCTGACTTTAGAGCCCCTGAAAATAGGGGAGCATGTTTAAAAATCTGTCTTTTCTAAACAACTTATGCAATATTTCCGTTAAACCCTTTGAATCAAAGCTGAAAGTCTACACTTCTATCACATAATGACTGCTTTATTTCAAATCTATTGTGGTGGCATATGGAGCCAAAATTATGAAAATTGTGTCACTGTTCAAATACTTATGGACTTGACTGTAGTTCCTCTGTGTTGTGAAACCAGTCCAACCAGTCATTACTGTGGACCCCCAAATACTTGTAAAAGTGGACCACCTCCACATTTACTAATTGAATAGTGAACAGACACAGAGGCTTTTTGGTGGGGTGGAAGTCAATAATCACTTCCTTGGTTTTTCTGATGTTAAGTTACAGACGAGTCTCTTTCTGCACCAAGAAACAAAGTTCTCCACCTGACTCCTGACGTCTGCCTCATCCTCGTTATGAATACACCAAAGAAATGCAAAATCATCTGAGACTTTCTGCTGGTGACATGACATGGTGTTGTAATTAAGTGTACAAAGTGAAGAGAGAAGCAGACAGGCTTGGTCTGTGTGCGCTGAAAAAAGTGTTGCTCCATTCATCTTAAAATAATTAAGGTAATGATTCACACTTCTTTTGAATGACACACAATTCTTTTTATCTTATTGAACCCACAATTTTTAAGTTGAGGCAAATCATTTAGAGTGATTGTGTGCAATTCACTTGTTTTATACTAAAGTAAATCTATTTTTTAAGTTGTTACAATTTAAAATGGTTTATTGGTCATAACCTGTTTTTATGCTATCAGAAATATTATGAACATAACACATTCCAATGCTGTACTTTTTACATTTATTTAAAAATCTAGTGCAAATACACAAGCATTTTGCAGTGTAAATCTTAAATATACAACAAAAAATTATTAAACGTTTCTACAACTTTCTTGAAAGTGTGTTTTATTATGAGTTCTTATACTTAAATTTAACAGTTGAGAAACAGGGTTACTTACCAGAAATCCTCTGCTGCTGAAAATGACCAGACAGGTATAGCCACGTCCGCTCCACTCGGGAAAGTGTTCTTCTTTTGTGGCAGCTGGAAAGCAAGCACTCTGGAAAGTTCGACTAGAAGAAAATACAAACGGCCCCTCAAAGACAGCACACGAACAACCTAAAATATTAGGTTAACTGAAATAGGATTTTTATGTTTATTCCCTCCACCATAACTTACTTTGGTTCAAACATTTTTTTTTACTTTGATTGAGATCTGAAACCAAATATTTCAAGCTACAACACTAAATGACTAATCTTAAGAGAGTCCTGAGGCTTTGGAAAACATCTTGCATCACCCCAGTCCCAAAGGTATCACGTTCTAGTGAGCTGAATGACTTCCAGCCTGTCGTCCTGACGTCACATGTGATGAAGACCATGGAGTGGCCGCTGCTTCACCACCTGAGGCCACAGGTCTGCCACGCCCTCGACCCTCAGCAGTTCGCATACCAGGAGAAGGTGGAAGTGGAGGATGCCATCATCTATATGCTACACTGATCCCTCTCCCACTTGGACAAAGGCAGTGGTGTTGTAATCCAACCTCTGCTTCTTAGGGACAAGCTGACAGAGATGGGAGTAGATTCAGACCTGGTGGCATGGATCGCGGACTATCTTACAGACAGACCTCAGTATGTGTGTCTTGGGAACTGCAGGTCTGATATTGTGGTCAGCAGCACAGGAGTGCCGCAGGGGACTGTACTTTCTCCGGTCCTGTTCAGCCAACATACATCGGACTTCCAATACAACTCAGAGTCCTGCCACATGCAAAAGTTTGCTGATGACACTGCTATTGTGGGCTGCATCAGGAGTGGGCATGAGGAGGAGTATAGGAATCTGGTGGATTTTAGGAGTGTAGGTGGTGGATTTAAGGAGGCTCAGGCCCCTCATGGACCCCGTGATCATCAGAGGAGACTGTGTGCAGAGAGTGCAGACCTATAAATACCTGGGAGTACAGCTCCCAATACTGATGCTCTGTGCAAGAGAGGATAGAGCCGACTATACTTCCTTAGAAGGCTGGCGTCCTTCAACATCTGCAATAAGATGCTGCAGATATTCTATCAGACAGTTGTGGTGAATGCCGTCTTCTACGCGGTGGTGTGCTGGGGAGGCAGCATAAAGAAGAGGGACGCCTCACACCTGGACAAACTGATGAGGAAGGCAGGCTCTATTGTAGGCACGGAGCTGGACAGTTTGACATCCGTGGCAGAGCAATGGGCGCTGAGCAGGCTCCTGCCAATCATGGAGAATCGACTGCATCCACTGAACAGGATCATCTCCAGACAGAGGAGCAGCTTCAGAGGCAGACTGCTGTCACCATCCTGCTGCACTGACAGACTGAGGAGATCGTTCCTCCCAGACACTATTTGACTCCTCAATTCCACCCAGGGGAGTAAATGCTAACATTATTCAAAGTTATTGTCTGTTTTACCTGCATTTTTATCACTCTTTAATTTAATATTCTTTTTTTTATCAGTATGCTGTTGCTGGAGTATGTAATTTCCCCTTGGGATTAATAAAGTATCTATCTATCTATCTATCTATCTATCTATCTATCTATCTATCTATCTATCTAAAATTGCTTGAAAGAGAAAATTTACGTTGAATGAGCAACATCAATGATACTTTTTTCAGAGTGGTGCTCCAGTGTTGCTTACACAATCCGTGAGTCTCACAAACTTAACTTAAGGACATGTCCTTCTCTGACAGACACAGAAAATTGTACTTATTTAGTCTCAAGTAGAGGAGACTGCATGTGGGCTTAATCCAGGTGTTTAAAATCCTCAAAAGCTTTGATAAAGTAGATCCAGCAACATTCTTTGAGATCTATGGGTGTTTGTGTACTTGAGGACGTCAGAGGAAATTAAAGGAAAGTGTATTATGGTATAGCGGGTCACAGCTCTAAATGAATGGGCAGTTTTTAAATAACCATACTCGCGGCTTAAGGAGGGGTTGTGGTAGTGTGGCCAGAGCGGTTCCCGGGCACGATAAAGGCGTGGGCGTTTACGTACTGAAGTGCGCAATTTTGGGACACACCTGTGCGATGTCACCATTGTAAGTAGGAGGAGCGCTGGTGTGGAGCGGAGAGAAGATGGAAAGAACGTAGGTTAGTGGAGAGAAGAGGGAAGCTGGATATGTGGAGAGCCGGTGTGAAAGAGAGAGCAGGCTCACTGATAAATGCAGGCAGCTGGGAAGACAGCCCCTCAGGAGGAGTGTTAGGCCGACACTCAGATGGGGCAGAATGAAGCGGTCGCTCCAGTTGAGTGATCTCAGGAGCTGGAGTGTCCCAGAAGGTGGTTGACTCTGGAAGATAAATGGAAGGCAGTGGCAGTCAGTGAGGCTTGGGAGAGTGAGCCTCAGCGTGAGCGCCCTGGTCGCTGGGGAACCTGAGTCTTGGTCCAGCAAGAGAAGGTCAGCTTCAGCTGCAGGTGGGGCGAATCCCCTGTTGCAAAGCCCGGTGGAAAAAGCAGGGGAGCCACCAAGTAAAAGGATGAAGGCACCAGGTTTTCAAAAAGGGACTGCTTCCACCCTATTGATTTTAACCTTGTTTTAAATGGATTTATTTGGATTATCTTAACCTCCACGTTTATTCATCCTGTTTGTATGGATGATTTATTTATTGAACTTTGAATCACTGCACTTACTGTGGACACTGCTTGAGTATTTTTAATAAAAGCTCTTGCACCTTTTGCACTATCCCCTTGTTCAGTTTGATTTGACCCTATCAGATCAGTTCGTCTGGTTACATGACTGACGGTGTTGGGTTCAAGGGCTCCCAGATCTAGACGAGGGAGCATTGTTGTGATGTGAGATTTTGCATATAAGTTGATAAATATTTTGTACCGTAGATCTCGGAATACAAGCCGACTCGGTATATTAGCGACCCCCTTCTCTACCTACTAAATTACATGTATTTGCCGATGACTGGTATTTAAGCCGACCCCCTTCTCCAAGCAAAATTTTTTACATTTCTTTAAAAATGTCTCTTCAGGTATATTTATCATGTTTATCGGCGAGAATTTGAGACTGCCGGCATTTTTGATGGAAACCAGGAAGTGATTGCGGAGAAGTTTGGTAAAAGGAAACCTTTGTGTTGAAACTATATACGCAAATACGGTACATCGGCGGGTGGATTTCTGGAGACTAATCAAATAAATTTGATTAACTTAAATACGCAATACAGTGGACCCTTGACTTACGAACTTAATTCGTTCGCGAAGGCTAACCCATAATGCGTTCCGAAACTCCCACTACAACACTTACTTAACCTTTTCATAATAAAAAAGGTTGTATAATGTGCATAATTTACCAAAACACCAATAATTTTTCTAATGTGCTAACCAAAAAGTTATAAAATGTGCCTAGCCTACCAGAAGTAGGCAAGATTAAGCTAGGAGCATGGCGGCGCGCATGGTCGCAGCAGCTCAGGGCTCCCCTTTTCAGTGCACTTTTTTGTACTTTTTTTTTCCTTGTTCGTGCACGATCGATTCGGCGAACATCCGCTACACCCGTCAGAACCTTATAGACATCGGTGTCCAGAGCCAGACATCTGTTTCGAGTGTTTTTCATCACATGCACAACATCCAGACAACATAGTGAGACCAGCGGGCTCTCCGTGGATTGTTGTCGGGTGTAGGAGACAACACAGACGGAGGAGGGAAAGAAAACAGAAGCGGGATCGCAGATCCGGCGTTATGCTAAGGCTAAAAAAACAACCATACAAGACCTATACAGAACTTTTTTTCTGCACTGAAGGAGCTGCTTTTAATCTCATTGTAGATATAGTGACAATAAAAGGCATTCTATTCTAGAAACAACAATTTCATACTGTACTCACCATTTAATTTGACATCTTTGAGCTGCAGGAAGGGAGGAGGAGGAGAATGAAACGGAAGGTGATTATTGTTTAGAAGGAGCCTCCTTATGCAAATCTTTTCTTTGTAAAATTGTCGAGATGGTGGATTTCGACATGCTGTACATATTAGCAAGATCGGTCACACGAACAGCACTCTCATATTTCCACACAATTTCCATCTTCGTTTCGGTTGTGATCGCTTTCTTTACCTTATCTTCCTTCCTTAGCAATTATGTGTCTTACTTACATGGTCTTAATGAATTATATATATAGGCAAATCACTGCAATGACCGAAATTACATACACAAACACATGTATCTGGGCTCCGACTGACGCTACTAACGCTCTTGGTTGTTTGTTTACAATCGTGCAAGCGGATACACGTGACCGCATCCGGGTCGTAACGCAAGATGTTGATCGTAAATCAAAACAAAAATTTTTATTTTAAACTTCCTGATAATTTTTTATAAATTAGAGGGGACTGGGCGGTCTCTTGGTCTGGAACCCCTACAGATTTTTTTTTTTTCTCCAGCTTTTGGAGTTTTTGTTTTTCTGTCCACCCTGGCCATCGGACCTTACTCTTATTCTATGTTAATTAATGTTGACTTATGTTTATTTTTATTGTGTCTTCTATTTTTCTATTCATTTTGTAAAGCACTTTGAGCTACATTTTTTTTGTATGAATATGTGCTATATAAATAAATGTTGATTGATTGATTGAAAATCAACAACTAAAACACTTTTTTGAATAAATTCTTTATTTAATTTAAAGTACCGGCATGCAAAGTTACTTCTTCATCCGAAAGATGGCTCTGTGGTTTCGCCATTATTTACTTCCGTATTCATCGGCAAAACCGGCATTGCGCTGGAAATCTTGAATCTGAAACGATACTCGTTGTATAAACCGACCCCCAAACTCCAAGCCAAAAAAATAGGACGAAATTCTCGGCTTATATAACGGGATCTACGGTATCTAAAGCAATGTAATATTAGTGTTACATTATGTGAGAAGCATTCATGTTTACAACAACCCTCCACCAGGAATGGATCTCTTTGAATTTTACGACATAGTTGGGTTGAGAAGTGCCTTAAACCAGTTTGGCAAGTGTTTCTCTGCTAAAGTCTTTCAATCCCTGCAAGAAAGCCAGGCTGCCTAACTGCTAAGCTTTACCTTAACATATAGTTTTGGGGGGTGTCAGGTGTTAAGATGTTCTATCCCCCCATCGGTCTGAAGTATGGCTGTTTGGAATTGGCTTGGATAAGAAGCCTTTAAGTACCATTACTCCCTATTGGCTGTAGGGGCTGGACAGAACATCTATAAAATTTGCTTGGTTTACCTCACTCTCTCTCTTACTAACATCTGATGAAGAAGCATCTCACACCATGAACTGACAAGAACAACACAATGAAGAGCACAGCTCAGCAGCCATATTGAAACAGGCATGTGGCCTGTTCTGAAGCTGACCACGAATGATGCCTTAACTAGAGACATTAAGTAACAAACAAGTCTGTGTGCCGCCTGAAACTACACATCACCATTTAATCAGGTTGTATGGTTGCCAATATTCAAATGTACTTTGCATATTGTTATTATTTAGGAATATTACCAATAATACATTGTTTAAATTGTAACTTAACTCCTGCTTGTCTTTTACTACACCTAATTGCCTGAGGTTATAGATGTAGGAAGGAAGGAGGGGAGAAGTTATATACTATAATACCTTATAAACAGTGGTAAGTCTGGGAGATTTGAGGCATTCTGACAGAGGCTACATATTAATAATACAAAAGGGGAAAGTAGAGCAATATATTACCGTACCAAGACAAAACACACATGCATATAAAACTGAAGACAGGAAGCACTTCTTAACACAAAGAGTTGTGGGTCTCTGGAACAAACTAGCGAGACATGGAGTTGAAGCAGAAACCTTGACAACCTTTAAGAAGGATCTGGATGAGATATTGGGGACAGTTTGGATATTAGCTATAAAAATAGGCTTGTTGGATTGAATGGTCTCCTCTCGTTTGTCAAATTTCGTATGTGTCTTCTGTGTTGGCACCCTGTCTAGTGCTGTTTTCTGACTTCCATCCAGTGCTGCCAGGATAAGTGCCATGAACCGGTCAGAGCAGGTCAGAAGTGTTATGTTATGTAAATAAACTCAATTTTTGACCTGGCAACAGCATCCCATCGACTATAATTGTGTGCCATACATTTGAACTTACTGAACGCTCCATATGTCAGTTTTGATGAAAATTACACATAACTTTAAATTCCCGTTTTTGTACTTGCATTTGAGTTTTGGTCCTACCACTGGGCTGAGTTACTCGGTAGGTTGTCAGTGGATGAACAGGAAGCTGGTAAAATGTTATGCGTTGAGAAAGCTGGGCATCACGGGTCCAGAAAGAACTCCACATGCTCATTTCATTTATTTTTTCTGCCCTCAAGCATTGTTATGTAAGAAATGACCTTTACTGTCAAAAAAAAAAAAAACTAATAATTTTAATTCTACCAGTCCTAAACATTTGAACTGGGGTGTGTAATATAAAACACATTCACTGGATTCAATGCTTGCCAAGTTAAATTAGGCAGAAAAAACGAAGACCAAATATTGTGAGCAAACACTTTCTCTCATAGAGCAAGAAAATAAAGGGAAAGAGTGAACACTTAAATACACAATGCGTGTTTACTTAAGAAAGAACAATTCAAGTAACCCGTGAATGGAGCAGAAGGAATGAGGTGGCCTGCTATTGTTTAACCAGGCTGCATGGGCCAACCGAAAAATGTTTTGCAACACTTGGCGTGTATTCCAATATATTGTTGACTTTATTTTTGCTTAATTAATAATAAATCCCAAAGACACTATGGAAAACTTTAACTAGCTCTACCACAGTAACACCCATGAGAGAAATTTTCTTAATAACTGAATAAGGCTTTCTTTATAGAAGTTTCCAGTTTGAAAAATTCAGCAAATCACTGAGAAACAAGATTAAAGGTATAAAGTTCATTGCAGCGGATGTTATACAGAAAAGGTTAAACATTAGACGGAGTTTCCTTTGGAAACTATTGAATTGTTTACTTTGTGAAGCCAAATATTAGTTTCCACAACTGCAACCTTTCCAAAAATAAATAAATAAATGCAGACTTGCCATATCCAAAAATTAATTTCTTTAGAAAAGTAATAGAGAATCCAAAAGGCAGTGAGTGCTTCCTTCTGTTTCCGATTTTAAATGGATGTTTTCAGTTCTTCAATTTTCTTTACCTGATTTTTTCAACAGTCATAGGTACAACAATACAAATTTCCATACCGGATCGGTCGAGCCCCGGGTTTACAACTACCACCACCAGTACTGTTAGCCAACAGGGTGCTGGCGGAAATTGGACTACTGTTGGCCAAAGAAGAAGAAGGACAAGAGAGATGTGTCCGGAGGCAGGAGGAGAGGAGGAAGGTAAAGAGAGTGGAACTGTGGGTAGGAACTTTGAATGTGGGCAGTATGACTGGTAAGGGTAGAGAGTTAGCAGATATGATGGAGAGAAGGAAGGTTGATATATTGTGCGTGCAAGAGACTAAATGGAAGGGGAACAAGGCCAGGTGGATCGGAGGTGGATTCAAATTGTTCTATCATGGTGTGGATGGGAGGAGAAATGGAGTAGGAGTTATTCTGAAGGAACAGTATGGAGAGAGTGTTTAGGAGGTGAAAAGAGTGTCAGGCAGAGTAATAATTATGAAGCTGGAAATTGGAGGTGTGATGATGAATGTTGTTAGTGCATATGCCCCACAAGTTGGGTGTGCAATGGATGAGAAAGTAGATTTTTGGAGTGAGTTGGATGAAGTGATGAACAGTGTACCCAAGGGACAAAAAGTGGTGATTGGAGTGGATTCCAATGGGCATATTGGTGAAAGGAACAGTGGAGACGAGGAGGTGATGGGTAGGTATGGTGTCGAAGAGAGGAATGAAGAAGGTCAGAGGATAGTGGATTTTGCCAAAAGGATGGACATGTCTGTGGTATTTTAAGAAGAGGGAGGAACATAGGGTGACGTACAAGAGTGGAGGAAGAGGCACACAAGTAGATTACATCCTATGCAGAAGAGTTGATCTGAAGGAGATTGAAGACTACAAAGTGGTGACAGGGGAAAGTGTAGTTAAGCAGCATAGGAGGGTGGTCTGTAGGATGACATTGGAGATCAAGAAGAGGAAGAGAGTGGGCAGAGCCAAGGATTAAATGGTGGAAGTTGAAAAAGGAAGACTACAAGGTTGAGTTTAGGGCGGAGGTGAGACAGGCACTGGGTGGCAGTGAAGAGTTACCAGACAGCTGGGGAAACTACAGCAGATGTAGTAAGGGTGACAGCAAGAAGGGTTACTTGAAGTTTTGTTCCCATTTCTAGGGCCTGGAAAGGCCTGAAGCCTGCCTGTGGATTTAGGAGATCAGGATGCCTAGGGTGAGACTGATTCTGTTCAGTCCAGGGAAGGCACGACCTTGGCTTGACTGGGTCTTTTAAAGGACTCACACCATTTTTTTAAATTTTGTGTGCTAATCCTTCTTAACATCTGCTTGTATGTAAAGCCCACAGAGGCACGACCACTTGATTTTGCAGCTGGAAGACTGCCCCAGCTTTTTAAAAATTAAACTGTTAAGGTTACAACAGCTTCAGCATTGTGTTTCTGTTTTCATTCCTGTCTTTGGCCTCTGCTTTGCTATTTTTCCTTTGAGATTTATTTGATTCGTTTGCTTTTTGGTTTTACATTTTAGAGAAACCTGTTTTTGCTTGTTTTGTACTGCCTTGCCTTTAACTAAGTTCTTTTCTTGTTTGTCCTTTGGGCCAGAGGGTTTTACGGTTATCAATGTCCTCCACTCTGGATATTAAGAGACATTAAATTTAAAAGAAGCACTAATCTCATTTTTTGTACCTATGCAGGCCTGATGCCTGCCTGTTGAGTTGAGACTTGGCTGTCTGGTGTGTGGGCAATATAGCGGTTCCAGACCAGAAACTAGTGCTGGTCTGGACTTCTGTACATGTTATTTACCTGACTGCTCTCCACTTTGCACTTTGTTGTGGTAGGATTTCATAATATAAACTAGAAATGTACCTTATAATACTCCTTGCAAAGTTTTACTACCCAGGGTGCACTAAGTGTTATGCAAGTAGTGTCTCGCATTTATCTTGTACATATTCCTCTCTACTCTCTTGTCTTGGTAGTGGCATGTAGGCTAAATGTGACAAACTTGGCTCTCCTATCATTTCGAAGGAATTAGTTTTACAACAAGAGGAGGGGTAATTTGAATATTACCTGATTATCTTTGTAACTTTTAAGCTCTATTCGGACAGGATTAGCTTACACATCAGGAAGTGGGATGAAGCAATTTTTACCAGAGGGCCACTTTAATTTTCGTCCTGTCAAAATCGCATGTCAGTAACGTTGTACGGACTGTGTATCGACATTTTAGTAAACATGATTGAGCCTTTTTACCATCTATAAAACGTCCAGAAAAAATAACCAAAGTCATGTGTTAATCGACATCTTTTGAGTGAATCGATCTGGACTTCAATTACAGCAGAATTCCGTCTTTCAAATGAATCGATCTAGGAATTAGTTATAGTAGAATTCTTTCTTTCGATTGAATCGATCCGGACTCCAATCACAACAGAATTACGTCTTTTGACCAAATTGATCTGGACTTCGATTACAATAAAAATTTGTCTTTTGAGTGAATCGATCCAGACTTCAATTAGGGTAAAAGGGGGTTAGTGGGGAGTATGGAAAAGGGGTGAGGAAAAGAGTGAAGGCAGGGAGTAGTGGGTGGAGACGAGAATCAGGGGTGATTTATGACAGACGAGTATGACCAAGAGTAAAAGTGAATGTCTAAAAGACAGTAGTGAGACCAGCTATGTTATATGGAGGTGGAAGAGTAAAAGATTTTAAGATTTGTATCAATTATGGTAAAATTCCACCTTTTGAGAGAATTGGTCTAGACTTCAATTACAGAGGAATTCTGTCTTTCGTCCAAATCGATCCATAATTCAATTACGATGGAATTATGTCTTTCGAATGAATTGTTCCAGATTTCAATTACAATAGAATTCTGTCTTTGACTGAATTAATCTGGACTTCAATTATGGTGAAATTCCTTCTTCTGAGTGAATCGGTCTGGACTTCAATTACAGTAGAACTCCGTCTTCTGAGTGAATCAGTCTGGACTTCAATTAAAATAGAATTCTATCTTTCGACTGATTAATTTGGACTTCAATTATGGTAGATACTGTCTTTTGAGTGAATCAATCTGGACTTCAATTACAAAAAACAATCCAGTAGTAATTACTTTACCCAGTGCCTTAAGTGAATAAAAGAACTGTCAGTTTATTCCTTATTGTGCACACTGAATAATGCCAAGGAGGTGTGGGATTTATACTCTCTTTGAGGTGCGTAGGTGCACTAATGTACACAATTTGTAAAGAAAAACAGGTGGATTTGTGGAGTCTCCATTTAAGGTGTAAATTGACATGTTGTTCTTATAAGTAATGTTTGCTAATGTGGTCCAACTAATACCATCCAAATAGGCCTTTAGTGGGCAGACTGTTGAAGGAGCGGCTGATGGTGTTTACCACGTCATTGGTGTCGATAAACGGCCAGAGTGTTGGTCAAAGGAGCACATGCTACACTGTTGTTCTCTGAATGATTGGCTTATTGTCAGAGAGAAAACACTGAGATGCAATGCATGCAGGAAACTGATTTCATTGGCAGATGGACTGATGCTGTCAACTGAGTGTAGTGAGTATTAAAGTTCCTTCCTCAGCAATATTAAACATCTACATTTTTAATGGAAAAAAATTTAAGGAGCACAGAGATTCAAAATGAAACATAAAAGTAACTGACGTACAGAAGATGGTTTTACAATTTGAAGTTTACACAAAATTCAAGAGATGCATACGGCTGAACAACATACAACTCATTGAAGTTTCCAAACAGTTTAAAGAATCAGTAAGCATGAGCATCAACTTACACTTAAGATGTGAGCTAACAACAGTTAAATGGAGTGAACATGGGGCAGGTCTTACATTCAAACAAAACATGTGACCAAATTGTAACTAATATGAAGAAAAAGGTGTCTGAAAATCAAAAGCAGACCAAAATTATGTCTGTTAATTAAAGCAACCACCACATTTGAACTGGTGGTCTGCTTGTGGACAGCTTTTGTCAAGGCAGAGACAGACACAATATATTTTTTTCAGCTACTGAAGTAATGCGAGAGATCCCTGCAAACTATACTGTTGGCATGTCTTTAGAGGTATGGCTTTGGCAACCACTTTGCATCTGATGAATTCCTTGAAGAAGAGCTGAGGGTGATGCACAGCTTTCTGCTAAATTCCCAGGCCTGTCTCCTTGTTTTTTGTTTTCACAGCAGAAATCCTAAATGTAATGTGATTTGCTGATACAGACTCACATGCATGCCAGCATGCCAACAGGAGGAGTGCCAGTATTTAATTTTTCCATTTTCAACCATTGCACGTACCGCTGTTTAGGAAAGTATTCCGACCCCCTCACTTTCTGCACACTTATTATTGTGTCGTAGATTTAATTTTAAATGGATTTGTCGATTTTGCCCATCAAGCTACACTTATAATGACAAAGGTTTTCAGAAAGGTTTGCACAGATAGTGACCAGACCAGCAATCCAACTCAGGATTCTATGGTTGAGGCAGCAGTGCTTAACTGCAGTACCATTGTGCTGGTGGTTGTTTTACTTGAATTAGTTTCTCTATAACATGAATCATTGTAGGATGGCATTGCTCACATTTTCAAGCACAAACTAGCAAATGAATTTCTGCTCAACGGTCACAGAACAGGTTTTTAAAAAGTTTGTCTATTTCATGACTAGAGTTCATTTGAGACCGCTCTAAAAGTCAAAAAATAAGTAGAGATGTTGCAAATCATGGCTCCATCTACAGGAGTTCACAGAAAATACACCTACTTTTCTGATTTTTTTTGGTCTGTTGAAATTTCTTGTATTTTCAAAGGTTTACAGCATCATTATTGTTACATTAATAAATATATTATTGTTATTTAGTTGTAGCTAACATTCTGTGGAGCTCATTGTGGAGCTAGCATTCACATAGAAAGTTGACTACTCTTGTCAATAAGCCAGAATCTTATACAGCTACTTTTGCAATCAAAATACAGATTAGAAACCAGTCTGCAATATCAGAATCCATTATATAAAAATCAAAGACGCTGACACACGATTCAGCAATTTGATTTGGTACTAAAATAACCTAAAATATTATATACTGTAGACTCAGAAAGTACTCAGACCCCTTTACCTTTTGCACTCTTTATTGTGTTATATATTTACAAAGTAATTTTACAGCACTTAATATGCCCCACGTCACAGAGCTGAATAACCACTTCTGTGATGCCTTGTGACTATTAAAAAGACCCAAAAAAAGCCGGCGTATGGATTTTTTTTGTACTTACCATATATACTCGCGTTTAAGTTCTCCTCTGGATAGGTCGGGTCTTGATTTTACAGTATAATTTCCGGTATTTTATAATGTCGGTCGTATAAGTCGAATGTGGAAAACTCACGCTATTGGTTCAAGAGATTATGATACTCTAACACCCACCTGAGAGAGTATTGGTGATAAGGCCTTTTCTTCAGTGGCGCCGAGGCTGTGGAATTCTGTACCTGATTGCCTGAGAGCCCCACAGTCGACTGATGCTTTTAAACGAAACCTAAAAGCTTATCTTTTTAGAAAAGCATTTTGTTAAATTATTTCTATAGATTATCTAGTTTGTTAATTCATTCTTATTTTGTAGCACTTTGAGATTGTTAAATATAAAGCGCAATATAAATAAAATTTGTTATTATTATTATCCATCCATCCATCCATTATCCAACCTGCTAGATCCTAACTACAGGGTCACGGGGGTCTGCTGGAGCCAATCCCAGCCAACACAGGGCACAAAGCAGGAACAAACCCCGGGCAGGGTGCCAGCCCACCGCAGATTTTGCATACAAGTTGATAAATATTTTGTATGTCTTTATTTGTAACTTAGGCAAAGCAATGTAATATTAGTATTTCATTAGTGAGAAGCATTCATGTTTTGGGGGGCCCCATTGGTCTGAAATATGGCTGTTTAGAATTGGCTTGTATCAGAAGCCATTAAGTACAACAACGCCCTATTGGCTGTAGGGGTTAGACAGAGAATCTATAAATTTGCTTGCTTTGCCCCCCTCTCTCTCTTACCAAATGATGAAGGAGCATCTCACACAACATGAACTGAAAAAGAGCCATATTGAGACAGGCATGTGGCCTGTTCTGAAGAACGCTGACCACAAATGAGGACTTAACTGGAGACATTTTAAGTAACTAACAGGTCTGTGTGCCGCCTGAAACTACACATCACCATTTATCAGGTTGTATAGTTGTCAATATTTAAATGCACTTTGCTTATTATTTATGAATTTTATCAGTCAGTCAGTCAGTCATTATCCAACCTGCTATATCCAACACAGGGTCACGGGGGTCTGCTGGAGCCAATCCCAGCCAACACAGGGCACAAAGCAGGAACAAACCCCGGGCAGGGTGCCAGCCCACCGCAGATTTTGCATACAAGTTGATAAATATTTTGTATGTCTTTATTTGTAACTTAGGCAAAGCAATGTAATATTAGTATTTCATTAGTGAGAAGCATTCATGTTTTGGGGGGTCCCATTGGTCTGAAATATGGCTGTTTAGAATTGGCTTGTATCAGAAGCCATTAAGTACCACAACGCCCTATTGGCTGTAGGGGTTAGACAGAGAATCTATAAATTTGCTTGCTTTGCCCCCCTCTCTCTCTTACCAAATGATGAAGGAGCGTCTCACACAACATGAACTGAAAAAGTAAAAGAGCCATACTGAGACAGGCATGTGGCCTGTTTTGAAGAATGCTGACCAGAAATGAGGACTTAACTGGAGACATTTTAAGTAACTAACAAGTGTGTGTGCCGCCTGAAACTACACATCACCATTTATCAGGTTGTATAGTTGTCAATATTTAAATGCACTTTGCTTATTATTTATGAATATTATCAGTCAGTCAGTCAGTCATTATCCAACCTGCTATATCCAACACAGGGTCACGGGGGTCTGCTGGAGCCAATCCCAGCCAACACAGGGCACAAGGCAGGAACAAACCCTGGGCAGGGCGCCAGCCCACCGCAGATTTTGCATACAAGTTGGTAAATATTTTGTATGTCTTTATTTGTAACTTAGGCAAAGCAATGTAATATTAGTGTTAAATTATGTGAGAAGCATTCGTGTTTTGGTGGGCCCCATTGGTCTGAAATATGGCTGTTTAGAATTGGCTTGTATCAGAAGCCATTAAGTACCACAACGCCCTATTGGCTGTAGGGGTTAGACAGAGAATCTATAAATTTGCTTGCTTTGCCCCCCTCTCTCTCTTATCAAATGATGAAGGAGCATCTCACACAACATGAACTGAAAAAGAAAAAGAGCCATACTGAGACAGGCATGTGGCCTGTTCTGAAGAATGCTGACCACAAATGAGGACTTAACTGGAGACATTTTAAGTAACTAACAAGTGTGTGTTCCGCCTGAAACTACACATCACCATTTATCAGGTTGTATAGTTGTCAATATTTAAATGCACTTTGCTTATTATTTATGAATATTATCAGTCAGTCATTATCCAACCCGCTATATCCAACACGGGGTCACGATTGTTAAATATAAAGCGCAATATAAATAAAATTTGTTATTATTTTTATCCATCCATCCATCCATTATCCAACCTGCTAGATCCTAACTACAGGGTCACGGGGTCTGCTGGAGCCAATCCCAGCCAACACAGGGAGGAAAGTAGGAACACATTCAGGGAAGGGTGCCAGCCCACCACAGGGCACACACACACACACACCCACACACCAAGCACACTAGGGACAATCTAGCATCGCCAATGCACCTAACCTGCATGTCTTTGGACTGTGGGAGGAAACCGGAATAATATTTTATATTATTGAAATTGTAACTTAACCCCTACTTGTCTTTTACTCTATGTAATTGCCTGAGGTTATAGATGTAGAATGGAAGGTGGAGAGAAGTTATAAAGTAAAAAACCTTATAAACAGTGGTACGTCTGTGAGATGTGAACCATTCTGACCAAGGCTACATATTAATCATACAAAAGGGGAAAGTAAAGTAATATATTACTCTTCCAAGACAAAACACCCACCCTCATGCACCTTTATCGTAAGAGTATCCCTTATCTACAATGGAGCATTCGATCAGAAGAAAATATGAAGCTGATTTAAAATTAAAAGTCGTTGAAGTGGTGAAAGAAATTGGTAACTGTGCTGCTGCAACAAAATTCATTGTGTCTGAGAAAGCAAAAAAATGTAAAAAAAAATATTTTAAGCGTCGTATTTTTGAACGGCGTATAAGTCGGGGTCTGATTTTATTATCGATTTTGCATGTTTTCAAGACCCAACTTATATGCAAGTATATACGATATTCATTATTATTCTTACCTAATTGAAACTTTTTTTTTCTTGTAACTTTTCTTTGACATCTTGCAAAGCACCTTGAGCTACATTCTTTGGATTAAATTGTGCTATAGAAATAAATGTAGAATAAAATACAGAAATAAAGTTTAATGGGAGTAGAGGATCCATTGACACATCCTATCATGGTGTAAAGCGACGTTGACCCAGGGAAGGTATACTGTAGGTGGCCTCAAGACAAGTTCCAAAAAGAATGGCCAGTTTTTAAATAAACAATCGCTGCACTCGTGGCTTAAAGAGGGGCATGGTGGTGTACCAGGAGAGGTTCCCTGTGCCACGTCCTCATTATAAGTAGAAGAAGTGCAAGTGCGAAGGGGAGAGAAGATCGAAAGAAGAATGAAGGTTAGTGGAGAGAAGAGGAAGGTGGGAAGTGATTGAGCGAATGCAGGCAGCTGGGAGGAAAGCCCCTCAGGAGGAGTGTTCTGTGGGGCAGTAGGAAGTGGTCCAAGAAGGTGGTTGGCTCGTTGTGGAAAGCAGCGGGAGTCTTGGGAGGGTTGAGACCCAGCGTGAGTGCCCAGGCTGTTGTGGCGGAACCCAAGTCTCGGTATAGTGGGACCAGAATGTAGCCAGAGGACAGAAGGCTACCGGACCAGGAAGAGAGTCAGCTTCAGCTGCAGGTAGGGCAATTTCCCCGGGAGAAGCAGGGGAGCCACCAGCTAAAAGAAGAAGGCACCAGGTTTCCTGCCATGTTTTTAACCTCATTTTAAAGGATTATTTATTTATTTATAACCTCCACTTTAATCACCTTGTTTTTATGGATTATTTATTTATGGGACTTTGAAAGTACTGCACTATGGGCAGTGTCTTGGTTTGTTTTAAATAAAAGCACTTGGACACTTTTACACTATCCCTTTCCTCCCAGTGTAATTTGTCCTCATTGCACAGCTAATCTGGTTACATTACCGACAGTTTTGGGTTTGAGAGGCTCCCAGAAGTAAGGTGGGAGCGTGGAGCAGGACCCGCATCGTCGCCAACGTTCACATACATTTTGGAGTGGGAAAGGAAAAACAAAATACTCTGCCAAAACGAAGCCACTTCAAGCACCACCAGCTTTGCAAAGAGGGTCAGAGGTCATCGTCCAGGGAGAAGCCAAGCAAAATCTGCTGTGGTCAACCAATGAATGGAATGAAAATAAAGATGGACCTTGAGAGAAAACTTCAATTTCCAGAGATGGTACTGTCTTGAATTCTGAGAACATACATCATCATTTAGTCTTCCTGAAGGGAAGAAAATCATCCTGGTGGAATTAACAGTTCTGTGAGAGGAGGACTGTGAGGGAGAAGCAGAGTGAAAAGAAAGCCAAGTTCCAACACCTTGTACAGGATTGTCAGGACTAAGGTTGGACATCATGGCTGTTTACAATAGAAGTTAGATGTTGAGAATTTCCAGCCCATTCCGTGTGCAATCTACTGACTAGAGAGGCCATAAGAGGCAAATAGCTGTCCGAAGGCTGGGAGAAGTGGCAGAATGGACCTACTGTTGGACCTAACATAAGAGAGAGGACAACAGCTGGAAACCTGGAGGAGCAGGGCAATGACTAGACCACCACTGTTGATCTGCCAAAATGGAAAATGCTGTGGTTAAGGGTTGAAATGCTCTGAGAAGGTTGGGCACCACTCAGTGACCTCTCCTACTGGTCATGCGTACATCAATAAAATGGGCGTAAAAGGCATCTTTGAAAGAGTACACATATGAACTCAGAAGAGGATTAACCTCAGACCTGTGCTTATCTCAAATGCACTACCTGCAGCTAAATAATTGCGAGGTACCCCAGTCGTAGCCCACCACTATAAGTACATATACTATATGGACTCCTGATCATTACACCAACAGGGTATTTAATGGCACTGCATTCAAATACATAGACTTTAATGTGGAGCTGATCCCCTTACCCCTTTGCAGCTTCCACTTTTCTTGGAGGACTTTCCACAATATTTTGGAGTGTTTCTGTGGGGCACTGATGTTGAACAAGAAGGCCTGGCTCACAACCTCCGCTCCAGTTCATCCCAAAGGTTTTTGATGGGGTTGCAGTTCATTGCTCTGTACAAGCCAGTCAAGTTCTTCCACACAGAACTCATTAAACCACATCTTTATGGACTTTGCTTTGTGCAATGGGTCACAGTCCTGCTGGAATAGAAAAGGTCATTCTCCAAACTGTTTCCACAAATTTGGAAGAATAGCGTTCTCCACAATATCTTGGTATGCAGAGGCATTAAGATTGCCCTTCACTTGGAAGTAAGGGGCCTAGCCCAAACCCTGAAAAACAACCCCACACCATTATCCCTCCTCCACCAAACTTCACAGTTGGCACAATGCATTCTCCAAAACCAGACTCTACCATCTGACTGCCAAATAGAGATGTGTGATTCGTCACTCCACAGAACACATTTCCACTGCTCCACAGTCCAGTGGCAGTTTGCTTTACACCACTCTATCCGACACTTGACATTGGACTTGGTGATGTGAGGCTTGCATGCAGCTGCTCAGCCATGGAAACACAGTTTTTTGTGCTTACATTAATGCCAGTGGAAGTTTGGAACTCTTCAGCAATGGAATCAGCAGAGCATTGACGAGATTTATGCACCATGCACCTTAGCAGTTGTTGATTCCTCTCTGTGACATTATGTGGTCTTCCACTTTGAGGCTGAGTTACGGTCGTTCTTAAACACGTCTTCTTCTTCTTTCAGTTGCTCCCATTGAGGGGTTGCCACAGCAGATCATCTTCTTCCATATCTTTCTGTCCTCGTCATCTTGTTCTGTCACACCCATCACCTGCATGTCCTCTCTCGCCACATCCATAAACCTTCTCTTAGGCCTCCTCTTTTCCTCCTGCCTGGCAGCTCTATCCTTATTACCCTTCTCCTAATATACCCAGCATCTCTCCTCTGCACATGTCCAAACCAACGCAATCTCACCTTTCTGACTTTGTCTCCCAACTGTCCAACTTGAGCTGACCCTCTAATGTCCTCATTTTTAAACCTGTCCATCCTTGTCACGCCCAGCGCAAATCTTCCACTTTCTAATAATATCACTGATAGTTGACTGTAGAACATCCAGCAGGGATGAAATTTCACAAACCCTCTTATAGCAAAGGTAGCATCCTATCACAGTACCATGCTTGAAGTCACTGAGCTCTTCAGAACGACCCATTTTGTTTCACAAATGTCTTTAAATGGAGACTGCATGGTTAGCTGCTTGATTTTATACGCCTGTGGCAATGGATCTGATTGAAACCCCTGAATGTAGTAAGTACAAGGTGTGCCCCAATACTTTTGTCCATAATAGGTGGCTGGTCTACAATACAAATGCTCTTGTGCATGTGAACATATTCAATTTTAGTTCATAAGAGCATTTTCTGGAAGTGACTTATTTAAAAACATTTTAGCAAAAATAGATGTGTTTGGGGGAAGCATGGTAGCACAGTGGGTAACGCTGCTGCCTCGCAGTTAGGAGACCCGGGATCACTTCGTGTGAAACAAGAAACGTAGTCTTTCATGAACGCTTTGATGCTGTATGCTGTTGTCTGGCATTGGTCACAAAAGATGTTATATCAGACACATTTTATCTTCATTCTGCATAAAAACATGAAATTAACATTTCCTATGGCCATCACTTCAAATTACATGGGGTAATTTGGTGTGGAGTATTCCTTTAAGTGTATCTTTCACTGAACTCTGGAAATATTTTCTTTCAGACAGAGAACCTTAGGCACATGGAATGAATTGCCAAAGAGTGTGGCAGAAAATATGACTGAAATCTCGATTTGATGTTATTTTGGGGAAATTATGTGGATAGAATTGGAGAGCTTTGTTGAGGTGAATGGCCACTTTTTGTCAAAAAATGTCAAATGCTCTAAAGCACTATGTAAGAGAAAGTGCACTACCTGCCTGTTTAACGAGGACATCCTGACATCATTTATACCAGCACATGTATAAATATGAAACAAGATCATATATAATATTTTAACTTTATATTTTATTCTTTAATAACAATTTATATTTAAGAAGTCTTATTTCTATAAACCAGATATTTATCCAAGACGTTTAATAATTAACTATTTTTGGATCTATGAATGGTACTCAGTGGATGGTGGCAGTGGGGTATCCCTAAAATGTACCATTTCGTGTGCGCTCATTGATGTAATTGAAATGATTTCTAGCTATGCTGTGTAAATGAACCTAACTGGGGTGGCATGGTGGTGCAGTGATAGTAGTGCTACCTCGCAGTAAGGAGATCTGGGTTTGTGTCCTGGGTCATCCCTGTGTGGACTTTGTATGTTCTCCCTTTTGTGCGTGGGTTTGGGGTACTCTGGTTTCCTTGTACAGTTTGGAAATGTGCAGATTAGGTGAACTGGTAGTACTAAATTAGCTCTTGAATGTATGTATGTGTGTTGGCTCTGTGATTGACTGGCACCCTGTCCAGGGTTTGTTCTTGCCTTGTACCCTATGCTAGCTGGGATAGGCTCCAGAAACCCCCACAACCATCAGGACTAAGTGAGTTAGAAAATAACTGACTGGACCTAAGTGATAAGGGAAGCTATTCTGTTAGGTTTCTTTAGTCTTCCATGTTACACTGAGCAAGAGTACATGGGGCTCCACCACTTGGTGAAGTAAAAGGATGTCTGTTTTGAACTTCATTTGTAACGATGACTCCAGAAATTTCTTTATTAACTGAATATTTTCCACAACAACTACTACTTCTACTGCTACTATTAATACTACCACTACTAATCATCCTCTTTAATAAAACCCCTGTGTGCGTCCAGGTGTCCGTGTGTGTATGCCCCGCTCATGTGCACGGCACCGTGGACGCACACACACTGGAAGCTGGGCACACAGCGAATGGCCTAGCCACGGCCGCACATGATAAGCAAATAAAAGACATCATTGCTGGGGAGAGTGCTGATTGGGTAGTTGCGACCACACACATAAAATCCGTTGCTGGGGAGACGCCCCACATACAATAATCAGCTGCACGCCACCACAGATTAAAATACTTGCTGGGGAACTGCACAGTACTTACTGGGGAGACGCCACAGGCACGATTATCAACTGCATGCCACACATTACATCAGTTGCTGGGGACACTCTGCTGATTACCCAATGTTGTGACAGAAAATTAAAGTCATATTGCGGACATCCAAACCAGTATTACTGTAAGAGAAAATTAAAGACACACAATACAGTGATGCATATTACAGCCACATACAAGCCAGTATTACTGTAAGAGAAAATATTACAGACGTATCTACTAACAACATGCCACCCAACAAAAAAAGACACGTCAAGTAGGACAAAAGACACAGACAATCAAATCCTATATAAGCAACATCTCCTGGAAGAACGGTCAGCTCAACAAGTAAACATCAACAAAAGAAAATACGAGCAAATAGATCGATTGAAGAAAAAGAAAATCACTGTCAGAAAAACGCTAAAAGAGAGAGACTCAGAAGAGCAAACCTTAGAAAAAGTTGCCATTTACTTGCCAGAACCAGTATTCAGCCACGGTCAGTTATATATTGCATTATCAAGAGTTAGAAATTTTCCAGATGTTGTTGTCAAGGTTGTAGATGGTCCTGAACAAGGTAAGCTGTTGCCAAACTCAGACAGAATATTTACAAGAAATGTTGTCTGTAATGAAATTGTATTGAAACATTTCATGAGGTAAAAAAATTGAAATTTTCTCCTAAATATCTTCTTCAGATATTGTGTATTACAGATTGTTACAAAGTTTTACTCTAAGGTAATATTAATTATACTTATACTGTATTGTCATATTTTATTTTAATTATTATTTTACTTTAGGCTTCTTGCAAAAATATTTTACAAAAAAAAAAGACAACAAACAGAATGAGGTCAAGGTCCCTTGCCATTTAATATAACTGTTCCTACTAATATTTATGCACTACTGTTCTAGTGCCCATTATTGTAACGGGCTTAACGTCTAGTAATAATAATAATAGTCATAATACTAATGTTTCATTATTTTGTCTGAAATATATAAAACTTACAAATAATGTGTAAACTAGTTAGAGAAACAGGAGAAAATAAAAGATTGGGTGCCAGCCGTCATCCCTTTTAATGTAAAAGGAAAACCGGTGAGAAAGAAAAGTTCCGACAATATATTATTAAGGATATTTTTGAGTGCCTCTTCTGTGGCTAAGTGGTTTGCTTCGTTGTCGCACAGCTCTGTACTCCTTGATCTCAGGTTCAGTCTGAACACTGACTTCTGGCAATCCTTCTCTTTAAATATCTCACAGAAGACAGAAGAGGCCGGACCAGAAGTGACATCACTGCATTGTTTCTGCTGAGCTGCAGGAGATTAAAGAGAGTCCATTAGCCAACTGCATGTACCCAGATGCTGGTGTCTGTGGCCTTACCTCAACAATGTTGTTAGGTTTTCCCGATTTCCTTGCATGTGTCAAATGATCTGAATCCATCCAGGGAGTGTTCCCTTGCTCAGGATAAGCGAGTTTGGAAGATGGATGGATGGATAGATGGATATAATGATGAAAAGAGGGAGTTTAAATGCCATAAGCTGCAGGAGAAATGGCTGAAGAGATTTTTGCAATGTGTTTCCTTTATAACAGTATCACACTATTCAATTATTACATTTTCCAGTGTATTGTAATATTTAGTTTTGTAAAGTGATTCACTGTTAATGGTACCTTGTAACATCAAAAATTAATTTATGAGTAAGTCAGCATGTCTTGCTAGTAGTGTATTTCATGAATCCCTTTAAGTTTCCTCTTTCAAGCTCAATTCTAGCTCCCCATAAACAATACAGAAGACTGCCTCAGAAGAGAAAATGTTAAATATGGTGACCTGCAGCAAGTATGGAATGGCTTTAATCAGCGTTATCCACCCAGGGGCTTCAGGAGCCAAAGTCCATTCTCCTATGTCTGCAGTTTTTTTCTAGAACTTCTAGAGAAACCTCAATTACACCTCAAATCTGCCCTCCCCTCCCCTTCCCTCTCATTCTCTGCTATGGCCTCCCCCATTGCCACACATTCCACCTGCCTGTAAACAGATTTCTATGGCATGGGGGTCTAAGGTTAGTTTTTTTGTTCACACCTTGAAATGATATACAGCCTTGAGAATACACAAGAGTGTCACAGCCCACGGATGAGCAGGATAATGTTCTGTCTTGTAGTCCGCACCTGTGGGAAACATTCTCCCCATCATGTTTGCTGTGAGATTAGGTTTCAAAGACCTTAAAAGAGAATCTAAAAAGAGACAAAAACAAAAAAGGGTGGGGGCATTAAAGAGAATTGATTGTTTGATGAGGATCATCTGTAGATTTTCCAGTTTACTTTAAAGGTAAACAGTGATTGAAATAAAAACTGAAATGACCCCTCGATGAATAATGGAGTTCAACTCCCTCAGTAATAAAGAGTTCTGATAGTGATAGCTGCATGGATCAGCTGTTCCAGTGAAACCTACAATGAGTTTTTTTTCTTTGACGCTGGCGTCATCTATTTTGTTTCAGCTTGTCCAGTAACACAGGAATACTAAGGTGGTGCATTGGTTAATGCAAACTGCCTCACAGCTCCAGAGTCCCTCGGCTCAAATCTTACCCTGGAAATTCCTTTTAAAGGAAGTTGCTTGTACCCTGTGTTGCCCTCCTGCAATGCAACTCCAGCACGGCCTATACAGTGGGCATCTTGTAGTTCATAGCTAACTGGACTGCTGTGTGAGTGAGAAAGAGAGAGGCACAGATACAAATCCACCTGTAATGAAAGGACAAGTGTTTGTGTGTGTGTCTGATTATCTGTGTGTCCAACTAGTTGCTAGGATTAGGAAGACATATTTAAAAAATAGGTAAAACATGTAGAACAAGGGTAGAAAATTCAACAATCTTCTTTTTTCGGCTGCTCCCGTTAGGGGTTGCCACAGCAGATCATCTTCTTCCATGTCTTTCTGTCCTTGTCATCTTGCTCTGTTACAACCATCACCTGCAGGTCCTCTCTCACCACATCCATAAACCTTCGCTTAAGCCATCCTCTTCCCTGGCAGCTCTATCCTTAGCCTTCTTCTCCCAATATACCCAGCATCTCTCCTCTGCACATGTCCAAACCAACGCAATCTCGCCTCTCTGACTTTGTCTCCCAAACGTTCAACTTGAGCTGACTCTCTAACGTACTCATTTCTAATCCTATCCATTCTCGTCACACCCAAAGCAAATCTTTGCATCTTTAACATTGGAATTACCAGAGCCTACGAGAAAGCTCGTAAATCCAGCCCACCTTAAATCCGTTCACACCTCTCAGTCAGCGTCTTTTGTCCTGTAAATGTGCCGATTAAGACAAGCAGCCTGCTATTCCATCCCCCACCGTCGCAGAACGTTCACTAAGTTTTCCCAGCTCATGCCTTGTTTGATTATCTGGGAGTAAGTAAACTGCTGGAATTTTAGAGTGGAAATAATAGATTGTTATTTGGAACGCATGCATTTTATGTGTGTTCCGTTTCTACAGTAATCTGTAAAGACATATTGTTAAAACAGAAACTTTTTCATATTTTAATAATAAATGTTACAAAATGTAAGCATAAACTATAGAATGTGTGAAGCCTGAAGTCCAAAGATCAAATAAACACTTTCACAAAAGGTTCAAAGACAATACAACAGCTTCCGTGGCATAGCGGTAAGATATGCTGACTTATAATCAAGAGTCCCCGGTTTAAACTCACTGCATCATATTTTTGCCATTTTCAGTAGTGAGCTGCTCTTATTGTTAATATTATATAGTACACACATACATTTGGTTTGTGTCTGTAACAAACTGTGTACATTTATAGTACTGTACTTGTAAAAGTTCCTTTTTTTTCCGCTTTTATTCTCTCACTCACAAATCACTCCTGACACTCTTCTCCACCCATTCCACCCTGCACTCTCTTCTTCACCTCTCTTTCACAATCCCCAATACTCTGTACTTTTGATTCAAAATATTTAAACTCATCCACCTTCGCCAACTCTACTTCCTGCATCCTCATCATTCCACTGACCTCCCTCTCATTTATACACATGTATTCTGTCTTGTTCCTACTGACCTTCATTTCTCTCCTCTCTAGGGCATATCTCCACCTCTCCAGGGTCTCCTCAACCTGCTCCCTACTATCGCTATAGATAACAATGTCATCAGCAAACATCATAGTCCACCAGGACTCCTGTCTAATGTCGTCTGTCAACCTGTCCATCACTACTGCAAATAAGAAAGGTTTCAGAGCTGATCCCTGATGTAATCCCATCTCCAACTTGAATGCATCCGTCACTCCTACCGCAGACCTCACCACTGTCACACTTCCCTTGTACATATCCTGTACAACTCTTACATACTTCTCTGCCACCCCAGACTTCCTCATACAATACCACAGCTCCTCTTGAGGCACCCTGTCATATGCTTTCTCCTGGTCCACAAAAACGTAATGCATCTCCTTCTGGCCTTCTCTAAACTTCTCCATCAACATCCTCAGAGCAAACATTGCATCTGTGGTGTTCTTTCTTGGCATGACACCATACTGCTGCTCTCTAATCATCACCTCACTTCTTAACTTAGCTTCCACTACTCTTTCCCATAACTTCATCCTGTGACTCATCAATTTTATTCCCCTGTAGTTACTGCAGTCCTGCACATCCCCCTTATTCTTAAATATCGGCACCAGTACACTTCTTCTGCACACCTCAGGTATCCTCTCACTTTCCAAGATTCCATTAAACAATCTGGTTAAAAACTCCACTATCTCCTAGACACCTCCATGCTTGCATAGGTATGTCATCTGGACTAACGCCCTTTCCATTTTTCATCCTCTTCATAGCTGTCCTTACTTCCTCCTTGCTAATCCGTTGTACTTCCTGATTCACTGTCTCCACATCATCCAACCTCTTCTCTCTCTCATTCTCTTTATTCATCAGCCTCTCAAAGTATTCTTTCCATCTGCTCAACACACTCTCCTCGCTTGTGAGTACGTTTCCATCTTTATCCTTTATCACCCAAACCTGTTGCACATCTTTCCCAGCTTGGTCCTTCTGTCTAGGCAATCGGTACAGGTCCTTTTCTCCCTCCTTAGTGTCTAACTTCTCATACAGCTCATCATATGCCTTTTCTTTAGCCTTCGCCACCTCTCTCTTCACCTTGTGCCTTATCTCCTTGTACTCTTGTCTACTTTCTGCATCTCTCTGACTATCTGACTTTTTCTTTGCCATCCTCTTCCTCTGTATACTCTCCTGTACTTCCTCATTCCACCACCAGGTTTCCTTTTCCTCCTTCCTCTTTCCAGATGTCACGCCAAGCACCTTTCTTGCTGTCACCCTTACTACATCTGCTGTAGTTTCCCAGCTGTCTGGTAACTATTCACTGCCACCCAGTGCCTGTCTCACCTCCTCTCTAAACTCAATCTTGCAGTCTTCCTTTTTCAACTTCCACCATTTGATCCTTAGCTCTGCCCTCACTCTCTTCCTCTTCTTAATCTCCAACGTTAGCCTACAGACCACCATCCTATGCTGCTTAACTACAATTTCCCCTGCCACCACTTTGCAGTCTTCAATCTTCTTCAGATCAACTTATGCATAGGATGTAATCTACCTGTGTGTATCTTCCGCCACTATTGTACATAAGCCTATGTTCCTCTCTCATCTTAAAATACTTATATTTACCACAGCCATGTCCATCCTTTTGGCAAAATCCACTATCCTCTGACCTTCTTCATTCATCTCCTTGACACCATACCTACACATCACCTCCTCATCGCCACTGTTCCCGTCACCAATATACCAATTGAAATCCGCTCCAATCACCACATTCTGTCCCTTGGGTACACTGTTCATCACTTCATCCAACTCACTCCAAAAATCTTCTTTCTCACCCATTGCACACCCAACTTGCGAGGCATATGCACAAACAACATTCATCATCACACCTCCAATTTCCAGCTTCATAATTCCATTTAGTCTCTTGCACACACAATATATCAACCTTTCTTCTCTCCATTATATCTGCTAACTCTCTCCCCTTTATAATCATACTGGCAACCCTCAGTTCCACTCTCTTTACTTTCCTCTTCTCCTCCTGCCTCCGGACACGTCTCCCCCCTCTTCTTCTCCTTCTTCTTCTTCGGCCAACAGTAGCCCAATTTCCACCAGCACCCTGTTAGCTAACAGTACTGCTGATAGTCATTGTTAACCCGGGGCTCGACCAGTCCGGTATGGAAATTTGTATTGTTGTCCGCATATTGATTTGGCAAAATTTTACACCGGATGCCCTTCCTGACGTAACCCTACCCATTTATCCGGGCTTGGGACCGGCCCAAAGAAATACACTGGTTTGTGCATCCCCTATGGTTGGGTTTAGAAAATTCAACAATAATTATAAAAATACCAAATAAGGGTTTAAAAATAAGAGAATTGGTCTTATCGGGTTATTCTGATGTCTAACATTATACACCAGCAATAGCAATGCCGTATGTGGTTTTGTGTGACTTAAACTAGGATACATCCACGTATTCAAAGGGAGACCCTAAAAAGACCTAAGGAAGAAGATGGAATGGTTCTACCTAACTTTCAGTTTTATTACTGGGTGGAGAATATACAAACTATAAAAACCTGGACATGGACACAAACAGATGAACATACACAGGCTTGGTCCGCAATGGAAATAGAATCTTGTGGTACTTCTTTCTATTCCTTGCTTTGCACCCCAATAAAAAGTTATCAGCAATATACTAACAACCCAATTGTGCTTCATTCTCTGCGAGTATGGAACCAATGTAGGAAGTATTTTAAGATAGAGAAGCTTTTATCTGTGGCACCTCTGCACGAGAACCACCTCTTCCCACCCTCTCAAACGTACGCAGCTTTTAATGTCTGGAAAACATTTGAGATTAAATCACTTAGAGATCTGTACGTAGACAACTAAGCCAACTGCGCATGAACTGGCTGCATGCAAGCACACAGAGGTAAGCGCTAATGCTTGCAGGCTAGTCTACTGCAGCGGCTGAATCCCAGGGACAATTATGCTTCATTTCTACTGGGGCGGGCAGTGGTCATGAGCTGGCTGCTCAACAAATATACAGCAGTGGCCGATCAGCTCCGGCGTGCTGGCAAGTTACTCTGGGAAGCGACTATAGCCAGTTGCTGTGTTCATTGAATGTACATCGCCAAAAATACTCGGCCTCTGCGTGCTGGCAAATTGAATTGAAACATGACTATAGCCATTTGCAGAATTCAATGAATTTATGTCGCTGAATATACTTGGTGGAGACACGGTGGTGCAGTGGGTAGTGCTGCTGCCTTGCAGTTAGGAGACCCGGATTCGACCTCCCGGGTCCTCCCTGCGTGGAGTTTGCATGTTCTCCCCATGTCTGCATCAGTTTCCTCCCACAGTCCAAAGACATGCAGGTTAGGTGCATTGGTGATTCCAATTGTCCTGCAGTGGGCTGGTGCCCTGCCCGAGGTTTGTTTCCTGCCTTGTGCCCTGTGTTGGCTGGAATTGGCTCCAGCAGACCCCGATGACCCTGTAGTTAGGATATATTGGGTTGGATAATGCATGGATGAATATACTCGGTGTTGGCAAATTGCACTGGGAAACAACCTTTGCCAGTTTCGGAGTTTAATGAATGTATGTCGGCGAATGTATGTCACCAAATATACTAGGCTCCGCTGTGCTTCCAAATTGCACTGGAAACCGACTTTAGCCGATTGTGGCGTTCAACTAATGTATTTTGCCGAATACACTCCGCTCCAGCATGCTGGCAAATTGCATTGGGAACTGACTATAGCTGGTTCCGGTAGTTTAAGGGTTAAAATTATATATCGAGCTCATCCCTCTCGTTTGAAATTGTCCAAAATGTTTCCAGGGCAAGATCCAACCAAATTAACATCATTCTGGACCAAAATCTTGAAATGGCTATCAGACAGCCTTGGTGTCACAATCCCTACTAACCCATTAACAGCTGTGTTTGGTGGGCTCACAGAGGGGCTTAAAGTGGAGAAAGACACACAAACTGTGATTGCCTTTACTTCACTATTGGCACGTAGACTTATCTTGCTCAACTAGAAGAATCCTAACTCTCCTATTCTATTCTATTAAGTCTGTGGGTAACTGATGTTATACATTATTTGAAACTGGAAAAAATCAAATTCTCAGGATCTGTGCAGAACTTTTTTAAAACCTTGCAGGATCTAATTAATAACATTTTAGAATACGCTTTTAAAGCACTGAGGAAGCTGTCTCTCTCCCCTCTTTTAATCTATTTATCGCTATTCGCTCATTATTTTATCTAATCATTTGTCTTTACTAGCATAAAGTTTTACACTGCTGGCCTAGCTCTCTTTCTCAGGGGTGGGGGTTGATTTGTTTCGAACCTATTTTCATAACATTTGAGTTATTTGTATGCAATGTTATTTGATTTTAATAAAATCAATAAAATTAAAAAAATTAAAAAAACTAGGATTCTGTAATGCTAATAACTGATAACTTCACACGGGAGGCAATGAACCAGTAACAATAATGATAAATCAATACTTATCTCAGGAAACCAAAGTCCCAACATGACTAGGCTAGAGCCGCTAAACCAGCCAAACGTAGCAGCAACGACCACCACATTTTCCCATCGAAACACTTTGAATATGAGAGTGCTCAGTTTGATGAGTGATGCTGACAGGAAGCAACACAAATGGTGGCTCAACCTGAAGAGGAAAAGGATTGGGAACATATTAGTATACCAGACCAAATGGACAACCCTTGTGTCAAATAAAAAACATGAGGTCTACGTTGGTTACTTAGATTTTTTATTTTATTGATTTTATTGAAATAACAGAACATTCCATACAAATAAATCAGTTTTTACAAAAATAAGATAAGATAAAACAAATCAACCCCCATCCCTAAGTTACTTAGATTTGAACCCAACTTAAATGGGTACCACAGGTAGTGTTGTTATAAAATAGTAAATCTGTTTATCCCAGTAAGCGTCAGTAAATCACATTCCTGTGTCATGCAATCATCAAAGCACTCTTCAAAGCCATGACACGATTAAAAATACAAAAATTAATACTTTAGTGGCTATATGCAATATTTACAACAACACAATTTATTTATATAGCACATTTTCATGCAAATGATGTAGCTGAAAGTGCTTTACATGATAAAGAAAGAGAAAAAAGATAAAATATAAAAAATAAGTACTAATTAACAGAATAAAAGTAAGGTCCGATGGCCAGGGAGGACTGAAAAAAAAACCCAAAGAAACTACAGATGGCTGGAAAAAAAAAATCTGCAGGGGTTCCAAAGGCCACAAGACCACCCAGCACCCTCTAGGCATTCTATCTAACATAAATGACCTCAATCAGTCATGGCATTCAGGCTTCACAAGGAAGAACTTGATGATGATGGTCTGGCCTTCAATCCATCAATGTAAGGACTGTATGGTGCCCTGATCAGGTAGTCGTGGTGCAGATCGCCATCACAGAAAACCAGAAAAAAATCAGCAGAGAAAGTAGGGGTTAGTATGGATTTCGGAGCCACCATGAATAATGATAATTAAATACCTATACAGAATACCAGGATTAAACTAAAATGAAGCTATGAAAAAGCCATGTTAGGCCTTGTTCACACGGGCGTTAAGTTTTTGGATAAACGAACTTGCTCTGAACGTCCTAGACGTTTATGTTGTATTTTGCATTGCGATCGATTGACTTCTACACCGGCGTTCGTTTGTCTCTGTCTAACGCCAGCCTGCAGCCCAAATTGTAGCTTGTGTGTTAACCTATGGAGGCAGTGTCGGGAACTGGATATGAAAGCCCTTGTCGTTTTATTTGAGGTGCCTCCTTTCAATATGGACCATTTTGCTATGTTAGATATTAATCTTCTTGTTTTAAAATACTCGTAATACGGCGACGTAGGGAGAGAAAAAATCGCCGCCGTTACTGGGTTCATCCTCTGACTGCACAACATCGGGTTAAAGGAAGTTTTTTTTGTGCTTTATGAAGAAATGCGAATATTTCCGCGCAAGTTTTTTAATTATTGTCGGATGTCGGTTTGCACTTTTGATTGTCTGCCGCAGCTGGTGCAATGCCACATTGCACGCCGATCAACCAATATGCGACTTGGTGTTAGCCCCGAAAAGAGACTACTTGTCACTTTGAGGTAAGGAAACAGTAGTCGAGTGTGCGCTTACACCGGTGTTATGCACTGAAATGCCCCCACCCCCCATGGATTGCCTCCCTACATAATCGTTATCAAATATTATATTAGAACATAAATTAATAGGTTCATGGTTTACAAATTACATGAGACAATAAAATAAAATAGGCAATCTATACTAATAAAAGGCAAAGCCCTCACTCACTCACTCACTCACTCACTCACTCACTCACTCACTCACTGACTCACTGACTCACTCACTGACTCATCACTAATTCTCCAACTTCCCGTGTTGGTGGAAGGCTGAAATTTGGCAGGTTCATTCCTTACAGCTTCCTTACAAAAGTTGGGCAGGTTTTATATCGAAATTCTACGCATAATGGTCATAACTGGAAGCAGTTTTCTCCATTTACTGTAATGGAGATGAGCTTCAAAGCCTTGGGGGCGGGGTTTCGTGTGACATCATCACGCCTCCCACGTAATCACGCAGTACATAGAAAACCAGGAAGACCTCAAAAAAGCGCTTAAGAAAACATGCATTATATAATTGAGAAGGCAGCGAAACAATAAGAAGCGAGCGAGTGACATATACAACCATATTCATGAGTTCTGCTACTTCGGAAACAAAGCACGATGTAAACCTACACTTTAAATTAAGTTCATAGACAGGCTGCCGCTGGCGTTTGTAATTTAGTGCCTGCCCATATAAGGCCGTCCGTCAGCGGCAATCCAATAGCAAACTGCCACGGATAAATATTCACGGGTGAAGGACTGTGCTTATGGAGAGGAAGATGAGATGGTCAGGGTGGTGTTTGACACAAACTCAGCGAAACTGCGAGAGAAAGTTTTAAGTGCCAGGACTAAGGTAACATTAAATACAGCCATGGACATAGCACGAGATGGCACCAGCACAGCTGGGAACCTTCGATGCATGTACACCGAGTGGCTCACGTGAACTGACGCAGTGCACAGATAAAAAGCAACAGTTCCAAAGAGGGCTGAACAAAACCGAATTACACAATTGAAAAGGCAGCAAAAAATATGAAGCGTTTGATACATACAAGCATATTCATAAATCCAACTACTGCGAAAACAAAGCACACGTTGGAAAAAGTCAATGTCCCGCTAAAGGAAGTGTAAAAAAAACCCGTGCATGCAGTGTGTGAGGTCTCAGATAAAGAAGAAGACGAGCTGTTTATTGATGCAGTAAGAAACGAATCGATGAATGAAACCTGTCATCTTTACAACGATTGACAAACACGGAATGTAACTTGAACACAACACATCCTACAAATACGAACCTGATTGAAAGAAATAATGATAATCAAATCCTTGATGACAGCAACACTCAGTAACACTCACAAAACAAATACTGTATATTGACAGTCAGGTTACGTTATTTTTAAAATGTTCCCTTTTCTTTTTCATAGCTTTTTTAACACACTACTTCTCCGCTGCAATACGCGGGTATATATATATATATGTATATATATATATATGCCGATCTACATACTCGAATAATGGATACTTTATTCGCCATTAATGATTGTTTTGGTAAAGCCATACTCGGTGTAATCATTAGATGAACGGTAAAAAGTAAGGGCGAGGGGAGGATGACTTATTGAGGCATGCAGGCTGTAGTGGCGTCAACTCTATCTGAATTGCGATCACATTTGAAAAATATATCTTTTCAAGTTCTATTTAGTCCATATGTGTCAAACTCAAGGGCATGGGCCACATCCAGCCCGCGTGTAATTATATCCGCCGCGAGATCATTTTATATACTGTATTATTGTTATTAAAGCCCGGGTATATGAAGCGCTGGTAACACAATAAACTACAGATCCCATAATGCAGCGCTTCAGCTGCCTTGCCGAACACTTATCGCGTTAATCAAGTCTAGCTTATGATGCTGCAAGTTATTGCGAAGCTAGCTCACACGATGCTGAAGAGAAAAGTTGATTCTGAAAATAGAGCCTTTAAAAACCGATGGGAGGCTGAGTATATGTTTACTGAACCCGTGTGTCTCATTTGTGGAGCTAATGTGGCTGTAATTACAGAATTTAATCTAAGACGGCACTATGAGACAAAACATCAGGGAGTTCTGTGTTGTGGAGATTCTCAGAATGGATTGCAGGTGCTCATCAGTGAGGCTGAAAGACCTGAATGCAATGCAGAAGATACAGAAAGCAGAAGAATTAAATAAGAATCTGACACTTCAGCGGACGTTTTACCGTGCACAATCACAAAGTGATTTCAAGTGAAGTTGCTTTTATGGGAGACACAAATGCACCAGTGCAACTTTCCCTGTTGCCAAGTAATGTTGAACCAAGTCATCACTACGGTGTTCCCAAATACGCACTTTGCTGATAAACTGAGCGCACTGAGTTTGCACGGCGCTTTGGTGACTTTGAAGAACAAAAAAAGTCCGTCTACATGCGGCTCGAACCTTGTGCATGTTTGGTAGCACATATCTGTGTGAGAAGCTCTTCTCAGTGATAAAGTAACAAAACAGCACACAGGAGTCGCCTCACTGATGAGCACCTGCAATCCATCCTGAGAATCTCCACAACACAGAACCTCACACCAAACAGAAACGAACTTGTTGCCAAAAAAAGATGCCAGGCGTCCAGCTCTAAAATGACATATGAGCAAAGACAACTGAATGATTTGATTTGTTATTACTGAAAGGAACACATTTTATTTATATTTCCAGGTTTTGTTATGCAGCATGTTCATATTTGAATTTATATAATTTTGAAAGGATATATTTTTATGGAGAGCAAAATCTTTTGGGATATTTAAAATTTAAGTTTATTTTTTATATAAATTTACATAAGAGTAAAGAAATTTGAATGTTTGTTCTTTTAAGTTATTTAAAGGTTTGAGTTGATTTATTCACGAATAATATTCCTGTCTGTTTTTACCATTCCTACCAAAGATATTTCTGTCGACTAAATAAAAATTCCTTCTATTTAAAATTTAAATAGAACTTGAACAAATACGATAGTTCATAATATCCACGCAGACTTGCGTAAGAGCGGAGTTATCCGTTTTAACAAGCAGCGTATTGCACTGATACTGAAATAGCTGTGTGTGTATATATGTAGATATGTATGTATATGTATATATATGTTTATATATGTGTGTGTGTGTATGTATATATATATATATATGTGTGTGTATGTATGTATGTGTGTATGTATATGTATGTGTATATTTATATATATATATATATATATATATATATATATATGACAGCAACACTTATCACTCACAACAGTGACAAAACTACATTGACAATGATGTTACGTTATTTTCAAAATGTTTCCTTTTCTTTTTCATTGCTTCTTTAACACACTACTTCTCCGCTGCGAAGCGCGGGTATTTTGCTAGTATAAAAATATATATCCGGTCCTACGAAGCGTAAAATAAACGCGCAGAAAACGAACTAGAAGCGGTTTCCTTGCGTTCGTTGGGTTTTGAACGCCAAACGCCAAAGCTGCATGCGGCGTTTTTTTGATGCCGTATAAACGCGCTGCCGGACAAACGCACGTCACCAAAGCCCGTGTGAACACTCTCATTGACTCCTACGTGTAGAAAACACTCAGCGCTTGATCTGCGCTCACCGGACGCTAGGAACACAAAAAAAAACGCTCGATTTTAACGCCCGTGTGAACAAGGCCTTAAAGTAATGAGTTTTTAGCAGTGTTTTAAAGCGCTCCACTGTATTAGCCTGGCGATTTTCTGTCGGCCAGCTATTCCAGAATTGAGGTGCATAACAGCAGAAGGCCGCCCACCTCACCACTTCTTTTAAGTTTAGCTCTTGGAATTCTAAGCCGACACTCATTTGAAGATCTAAGGTTATGACTTGGAGTGTAAGGTGGCAGACATTCTGAGATATAGGATGGAGCAGATTATTGAAGGCTTTGTAAACCAGTGGTTCTCAACCTGTGGGGTGGGTCCCCTAGGGGGGCGCGAAGTAACAAAAAGTGGGGCGCAAAGATGTGAAAAAAAGAAAACAATCAAAACCAAAACAAATTAACTTAAACTACATTCTGATACTAGAACAATAAATATAGAGTTAGATAAATGTCGATAAAAGTTAAATACTGTAGGTATAATAAAATATGCATCTACATTTCAAACAAATGTTAGGGGGGGGCGCGATTAAAACTGTTATGAAAACTCGGTCGCAAATACTTAAAGATTGAGAAACATTGTTGTAAACCATTAGCAGTATTTCCATTCTGCACTTGTTGCAATCGATTGAGCAACTCCAAAAGAGTATGTACAGTGAAAAGATAAGAGAAACAAATGATCTTCTTCCTCCTTAAATGTTCACTGTTCATGAAGGATATTCCAAAAAGCAAATGAAAATGAAAAGCAAACAATGAAAAATCAAAAGTGAAGACAGATATAAAAATAGGCATAACAACAAGTCCTACAAACTTTAAAAGCTCGGACGTACTGTAAGTGTATCTATCTACTATTAGACATAGGTAAATGAAGGCCTGTGTGTGTATGGAGCACTCTGCTCTGATCATGCTCAGCGATAGCCACTAGATGGCACATGCATGCGCTTTTACATTTTTTTAGCACTTTCACGCACCTCTCTTCCCATTATGAAAGACCTGTGTGCAGCAAATGCAGCCGCGCGCAACAACGAGGTTGTGCTAATGACACAGATGAAAATACACAACGTCAAAACGAAGTACGTGAATACATGTGAAACACCTCAGCAATGGAGGGCAAGGCGTAAGGTTTTCACTAAAAAAAAATTGTTCTATCTGAAGCTATTTTCTCAAGACAAAGATTAATAGGACTCAAATGCCAGCGATACGGCTAAGACATGGCACCACCAGTGTCTACTTTAGAAGCAGCAAGCACAGGTGGGTCCACATCCTCTGCTCACGGTAATTCTTAAGAGTTAGCTGATCCCTCTTCAAGTTTACGAATATAGTAAAAGTCCTAGGGAGTCTTTGCGTTGTTTTTTGTCCCGAAGCCCACACTCAACTAGTGGTTTGGAAGACATGGTCAAAAAAGGAAATTTTTCAAATACATCTGACAGGCTCATAGAATTAATAATAAATAAAATAATTAGTTACATTTATATAGAGCTTTTCTCACTACTCAGAATGCTTAGTCAGAGGGGAACCATTTCAAACACCACAAATATGTAGCACTCACCTGGATGATGTTAAGGCAACCATCATTGTGCCATTACACTCAGCACATATTAGCTATTAGGTGGTGAATGGGTGAGGGTGAGAGAGATAGCCAATTAAAGACAGGGGATGATTAGGGGGTCAGAATGGACAGAGCTGTGATGGGCAAATTAGCCAGGACATCAGGATAAACCAGTGGTAGTGCTGCTGCATCACAGTAAGGAGAACATGGGTTTGCATCCCGGGTCCTCTTTGCATGAGGTTTGCACTGTGAGAAACGCACTATATAAATGTAAATAATTATTATTGTTATTATTACTCTTTATGAAAGATGCTTAGGGATCTTTAATGACCACAGAGAGTCAGCACCTTAGTTTTATGTTACATCCGAAGGACAGCACTATTTTTAAAGCACAGCGTCCCCATCACTGCTCTGGGACATTGGGACACACATTCAGACCACAGGGTAAGCTCCCTCTGCTGGCCTCACCAACACCTCTGTCCTAAGCTTTTCCTAGATGTTCTCCCTGAACATGGTTAGCTTCAGGTGGATGACTTGTTCTGAAGCACATGTGGTATGGTTGCTGGCAAATCCTCTTTAGTCTCAAGGAGAGGCGACCTAATACACACCTTCAAAATTCTCAAAGGCATTAATTAAGTGCATCAAGCTGAATTCTTCGACTAAATAGTGAATTGCTAAGCAGAAGATACCAGTGGAAATTTTAGGACTGAAGCCAAAATCTTTACTCAAAGATTTGTGGGACTCTGGAACAAACAACTGAGATATGTAGTGGAAGCAGAAATTATGACGTTTATGAAGTTATCTGGAAGAGATATTGGGACAGCTTAGCAATTAGCTAAACAACTGAGTCTGTTGGAATGAATGGTCTCCTCCCATTTTCTGAATTTCTTACGCTCTTATGTTCTTATCTATAGTTCCACCCTACAGCTAGTTAACTCCTACTTTAGGCCAGGTATCTAGAGAAATTTATATGTCAGCTGTCTATTCGTTTTTACGTAAGGCTGCAAACTGTGATCAATGTGCCCTTCAATAAGGCTGTAATAACAAGATAGTCCGTCTTGAGAGGCACCATTATTTCTCTAGAATTATAAATAATAATGCTAGTAATCCCAGAGTCTTATTCTCTACGATTGATCGTCTACTAAATCCAAGTCACTCAATGGAATGCCTCCAAAATACTTCCAGTGAAACTTGTGAGGCTTTTGCTGTATTTTTTAATCAAAAAATTAATGATATTAAATATAATATAGTACTTAGGGGTAACTGTTGACTGTAATCTGAATTTTAAATCGCATATTCATCAGACCATTAGGACAGCATTTTTCACTTAAGAAACATAGCAAAAGTTAGACCTCTTATATCATTGAAAGATGCTGAGAAATTAATTCACGCTTTTGTTTTCAGTAGACTAGATTACTGTAACGCACTCCTCTTAGGACTATCAAAAAAAGACATAAATCACTTGCAACGAGTGCAAAATGCAGCTGCTAGAATCCTAACTATAAAAAGAAAATCCGAACACATTTCTCCAGTTTTGATGTCACTACACTGGTTGCCTGTGTCATTCAGGATTGACTTTAAAATTCTGCTTATGGTTTATAAAGCCTTAAATAATCTCATCTCGCTCCATCTTATATTTCAGAATGTCTGACACCTTATATTCCAAATCGTAACCTTAGATCCTCAAATGAGTGTCTCGTTAGAATTCCAAGAACAAAACTTAAAAGAAGTGGTGAGGCGGCCTTCTGCTGCTATGCACCTAAAATCTGGAATAGCCTGCCAATAGGAATTCGCCAGGCTGATACAGTAGAGCACTTTAAAACACTGCTGAAAACACATTACTTTAACATGGCCTTTTTATAACTTCACTTTAACTTAATACTGATACTCTGTATGTTCAATTCATCATAATAACTCTTCATGGTGGCTCTAAAATCCGTACTGACCCCAACTCTCTCTTCTGTTTCTGCGCCACCACCACTTACTCAAAGCATCATGATGCTCCAACATTCATGGACTGAAAGCCAGAAGTCTACGTGACCATCATCATCAAGTCCTTCCATGAAAACCCTAAATACAAAGAGGACTGTTTGATTGATGTTAGGTAGAATGCCCAGAGGGGACTGGGCTGTCTCTTGGTCTGGAATCCCTACAGATTTTATTTTTTTTCTCTAACCGTCTGGAGTTTTTTTTTTTTTCTGTCCACCCTGGCCATCGGACCTTACTTATTCTATGTTAATTAATGTTGACTGATTTTTATTTTTTATTGTGTCTTCTATTTTTCTATTCTTCATTTTGTAAAGTACTTTGAACTACATTTTTTTGTATGAAAATGTGCTATATAAATAAATGTTGTTGTTGTTGTAGTATATCTCCCCAATACTGAACTACTTAAACCCAGGTACTCCATTTTAAACAAATGAAGTTCTTTCACCAGGATAGATTTACATGATTTATATAAAATAATTTCTCAATTGAGACCCTCCACCTGCGTCCTTGACCCAATACCAACAAGTTTTTTCAAAGAAGTATTGGGCGTGCTAATTGATAATATTCTTGACATTGTAAACTCATCATTAGATACGGGGGTCTTCCCATTCTGTCTTAAGACTGCTGTAGTTAAACCGCTGCTCAAGAAAAATAATCTTGACTCCTCTGCTTTTGAAAATTTTAGACCCATTTCTAACTTGCCTTTCTTAAGTAAAATTCTAGAGAAGGCCGTCATTATGCAGCTAAATGGCCACCTCAATAAACCTGCTGTTCTTGATAAGTTTCAGTCAGGTTTCAGAACAAATCACGGTACAGAAACCGCACTCGTTAAAGTAGTAAATGACTTGCAGATAAATGCAGACAGAGGCCATTTATCTGTTCTCATCCTCTTAGATCTGAGTGCCGCATTTGATACCATTGATCACAATATTCTTAGAAATCGCTTTAGTCCAATGGTTCTGAAACTGTGGGGGCGCTGAAGCTGTACATGGGGGGCGTCGAATAAATGAACAAGACATCAAAATTAATTTTTTACATTTTTATTTCAAATTTAAATTTACAAGCATATAATCACAATGAATGCATTATAACTAAAATTAAAATAAAATATTTCTAAGGTATAGATCTAATGACTAACTGACGAGTAGCGGCGCCGCTGTTGCTGCTTTTATAGTCATGTATTTTCAGTCCAGAAAGTTCGAGACATATCGTTATCTGTTGTGGACGTTCAGGTAACAGTAGATCAGGTGATAATACGGTGCGACTACACTACATTGGCAGCGTAGCCAATATTGGCAAATTGAGTTAAATAATTTACTGCGTATTGGGTTATTTTCATGATAAAACAAACCACAGTATAATATTTGTTGGACAAAAATATGTTTGTCTCGCACAGATTGATTTCATCGGTGTCTGCGTTTATGAGATTTTTAAAAATTAAAACATATTTAATCGTTTCTTTACATAAAAATAATTAAATAAGAATAAATAATTTTTATTCTTTGTTTTTGGGATTAGAATTACTACCAAAAACAACACAAGGCATTTTAACAGTTATTAAAGCACTTTAAAAAAAGTAAATTGCAAATATTTCATCGAAGTTAACCGAACACATGCAAATCTTATGAAAGTAAAAATGATAGGACACTGCACGGGTATCATACCTTTGTTAGTTGTATCATGGCTTATTCTCATCTATCTTATATTATGCAGGGGGGGCAGAATTTTTCCAGGTAGAAAAGGGGGGGCACGAAATATGAAAGGTTGAGAACCGCTGCTTTAGGCAATAGGTGGGCCTCACTGGCAGTGTCTTAAATTGGTTTGAATCCTACCTGACAGGCAGAAAATTCTTTGTAAGTTGTGGTAATTATACTTCAAAGACACATGATATTCTATATGGTGTTCCACAAGGCTCTGTCCTGGGTCTTTTCTATTTACATGCTTCCGTTAAGTCAGATTATCTCAGGGCAAAACGTGAGGTACCATAGCTATGCTGATGACCCACAACTGTACTTATCAATAGCGCCTGATGACCCCGACTACCATGAGGACTGATTGAGATCATTCACAGTATGTTAGGTAGAATGCCTAGAGGGGACTGGGTGGTCTCGTTGCCTCAGAACCCCTGCAGATTTTATTTTTTTCTCCAGCCATCTGGAGGTTTTTTTTTGTTTTTTCTGTCATCCCTGGCCATCGGACCTTACCTTTTGCTATCTTAATTAGTGTTCCCTTATTCTAATTTGTATTTATTTTGTCTTTTTTCTCTTTCTTCATCATGTAAAGCACTTTGAGCTGCATAATTTGTATGAAAATGTGCTAAATATATAAATGTTGTTGTTGTTGTAATTACCTATGCATATCTTTATTTTACAGAAAAACATTGAAATTATGAATTAGGTCTATAGGATATTTGCTCCGGGTGATACCTATTTTTCCCCAGGGAAGGCACCTGTCCTTATTTTTATACTGTATCTTCAAAATAAAAGCTTTCCCAATGTAACAGAATTTCGGAAAATACAAATGGTCTACAACGGTAGCGTAATGACCTGATTTCTTCTAGGATACACTTTAGAATGTCTCAGAGGTGGAACCATAGCTATCTTTAAGAATTCTGAGGGAAATTTCTGGGTAGATCCTCATACTTCTTTTCACAGGCAAAAGAGTTGTGGCAAAGAAAATCACAAAATGTCAGTGGTGGGGACAGAGGGTCTCTCTTTTGATATTCCCTTGTTAAAAGGAATGTGACTGTTAGTAATTATGACAGGCTTTATACCTGGCTGTCTGGGCCTTGCTCACTTAAACTAAATGGTTTGTAAAAACTGGAGTAGAAGAAGCTATTTTACCTTTGTTCAGTAGCAATTGTTCAACTTAGACGTTATGAATTTACATAAAATATTTCTTTCCATTTTTAATCTTGATGTAAAGCCAATGTCATTACACATTAGGTGTTGTAAGTGAACGTAGCCAGCGCAAGTGTAGTATTAATTTACAGAGTATAAAAGAAGACAAGGGACAAGTTAAACACTTCGGAAGTCACCACAGCCACAATGTTACTATGAGATAAAAAACTAAAGGTAGAATTGGATATAAAACGTAGTGAATGGGCCGAGGAGTCCATTGTTTTATAAAGGATTGTTTCTGATGAGTAGATGTGTCTTATACAGGCACATATTCTTACAATTTCTGGGTTGAATTGTGATTATATAGAGGGCAGGACACACCCGGACCCAAGAGAAAGTGGTTCCTAAATATGTTTATTGGCAAAAAGGGAGAAGAAATCAAAAATTGTGCCTTCACTTAGTCAGGAGTATGCATGATGTGATCAGCAGAACCCTTAAAATAGTACCTAATTTCTGAAAAGTATGCAGTATTATCGTATATACTCATGTATAAGTCGGGTCTTGAAACCCGAAAAATCGATCATAAAAATCAGACCCCAACTTAAAAATACATACATCTTCTTGCGTCCTCCAATCTTGCACCAGTTTCTTAGATGCATCGAGTTTTGTTGCAGCAGTACAGTTACCGATTTCTTTCACCACTTTTATTTTAAAACCAGCTTCATATTTTCTTCTGAACTAACGCTCCATCTTAGATAAGGGATGCTCTTACGATAAAGGTGTATGAGGGTGTGAGATACAAAAAACACAAAACAGTGCAAACGTCACTTCAGAATAGTTTGGGTATCACTGTGTGGTCACACAGGCACAATAGGGAGACAATAAAGTCCATGGTTACTCTCTCAGGTGGGCGTTAGCATATCGTAATCTCTTGGACCAATAGTGTGAGTCTTCCGCATTCAACTTATACAACCGACATTATAAAATACCAGAAATTATACAGTTAAATCATGCCCCGACTTATCTGCGGAGAACTTAAACACGAGTATATATGGTAATCAAAAAGAAGAAAAAGTCAAACATCATGTTAACAAAATTATAGACACAGCCCTGAAACGTGGAGGCTTCTAATGCTAAACTATGGTTCACAGCCAACATGGCATCCCCTAAAAAAGTTTTAGAAATCTTTAATTGTTTTAAATACTGTGAAAAAACTCAAAAAGTCTACAATCTCAAAAGAGAGCGTCATAAGGCAAAATGAAAATGGAGAAAAATTAAATTAACAGTTGACTGTGAAATTCCGAGGGCTCACATATCTAAATGCAACACAGCAGCCTGGTATGAGAGACAGTCCTACATTTCAAAACATATAAAAGAAACTGGACAGATCTGATCATATTGTTTCCACCTGACCATCTGTTAAGCTCGGCTCCATCGATGGGATGAATCCTGAAATTTTCAGCAGATAAAAGTAAGATTTTTTCAGCAGTTTTATAATGAAAAAATAAATGAGTTGTTTTATAATATAGAAAACCTTGTTGAACCTCAACATGCTCAATACAGGGAATTTTAATAATTTGAAGACTGGTTAATCTTTGTAGAATAATTACTCAGCTGAAACTGTCCACTGTACCTGTACCCCTGACCCAGACCTGATAGGTTTTTTCAAGGAATTTTCTGATGTGCTTATAATATCTATTGACGACACACAGGCGTGGATAGTGATTCTTAACATAGTATTTTAATAACTGTAAAAATTGTGTCAGTTTCTCATTAGGTTCTCTCAGTACCACGAAAAAGACCAGAAATGCCTTTTTTTAAGAACTTTCTTTTTCCTTCGAAAATCCCACCCACTAACATTCTACAGGAAGTTATCAACAACAGGAATATCAATCAACATCAATATAAATTGAACTTGTTACTGAACATACAATACACAACACTCCTTTTCCCCAGTTTTAAATATCTTTGTAACGTCTTGGCTTAACAAGAGCTCTACGGGGTCTTAGTGACACCATAGGTTGTGGGGTCTTAACATTCACAGGTTTACCAGTTTCAGTGGTTGGTGTCACTACTGTATCATTATCTGGAGTAGATTTGGAAGCAGTTGGTATTTCTGGGCTACCAGGAGGCTGTTGAACAGTGGTAACTGGCTGCTGCATTGACTCTGCTTCGGGCACTGGTCCTTCATCTATCATCCTCTCTCGAAGCTGATCAACATGGCGACGGCAAATGTGTCCATCTTCTGTTTGCACACGGTAAGACACAGGGCCAGTTGCCTCTTGCACTACTGCCGGCATCCATTGTGGTTCTCCTACAAAATTGCGTGCATATACTGTCTGTAAGGGTCGAAATTGCCTAAACACACCCCCATGCTTTTGTGCCAGCTCCCCTTGCTTCATATGCATGTCAGCTTGAAAGTCTGGGTTAAGGCGATCCAGTGCAGTGGTCAGTCGTCTTTTCATTAGCAACTCTGCAGGACTCTTCCCTGTGGAAGAGTTGGGCATGGTGTGCTGAGATAACAAAAATCTTGCAAGGCGTGTTTGCCAATTACCAGCTATGATTCTCCGTAGAGCATCCTTTGTTGTCTGAACCATTCGCTCTGCTTGCCCATTTGAGGACGGATGATAGGGGGCTGTTGTCACATGCCGGATCCCATCCTCGTCGCCAATATAATATCTATTGACGACACACAGGCGTGGATAGTGATTCTTAACATAGTATTTTAATAACTGTAAAAATTGTGTCAGTTTCTCATTAGGTTCTCTCAGTACCACGAAAAAGACCAGAAATGCCTTTTTTTAAGAACTTCCTTTTTCCTTCGAAAATCCCACCCACTAACATTCTACAGGAAGTTATCAACAACAGGAATATCAATCAACATCAATATAAATTGAACTTGTTACTGAACATACAATACACAACAGTGCTGATCGACAGTGTACTAAAAATAGTTAAACGTTCATTAAATATTGGCATTTTTCCAGATTGTGAAAACACTACAGCAGTTAAATCCCTACTCAAGAAAAAGAATGTTTTAAACCATAACTATAGCAGTTAAATGTTCAGGTCATAGTACAGAAACTGCTTTGGCTAAATAGCTCTGCTGTTGTCTTAGTTTTGAACGCAGCATTTGACACCACAGACCACTGGATTCTTATTAACTAAGGATTTTTCAATCTTATATAACAGGGAGAGTAGTCTTCATAAGTTGTGGTTATTGTACATCAGAGATTTATGATCTTGCACACGGTTTACCACATGCATTAATTCTGTCTTTTTCCATCTTTATATTTTCATTAGCCAAGATCACTTCCAAACACAAGGTGAACTGCTGCAGTTGACATACAGCTTTACTTATGTACAGTGGTGCTTGAAAGTTTGTGAACCCTTTAGAATTTTCTATATTTCTGCATAAATATGACCTAAAACATCATCAGATTTTCACTCAAGACCTAAAAGAGAAACCAGTTAGACAAATGAGACAAAAATATTATACTTGGTCATTTATTTATTAAGAAAAATTATTGAATATTACATATTTGTGAGTGGCAAAAGTATGTGAACCTTTGCTTTCAGTATCTGGTGTGACCCCCCTTTGCAGCAATAACTTCAACTAAACGTTTCCGGTAACTTTTAATCATTCCTGCACACCGGCTTGGTGGAATTTTAGCCCATTCCTCCGTACAGAACAGCTTCAACTCTGGGATGTTGGTGGGTTTCCTCACATGAACTGCTCACTTCAGGTCCTTCCACAACATTTTGATTGATTAAGGTCAGGACTTTGACTTGGCCATTCCAAAACATTCACTTTATTCTTCTTTAACCATTCTCTGGTAGAACGACTTGTGTGCTTAGGGTCGTTGTCTTGTTGCATGACCCACCTTCTCTTGAGATTCAGTTCATGGACAGATGTCCTGACATTTTCGTTTAGAATTCTCTGATATAATTCAGAATTCATTGTTCCATCAATGAAGGCAGGCCCAAACCCTGATACTACCACCACCATGTTTCACAGATGGGATGAGGTTTTTATGCTGGAATGCAGTGTTTTCCTTTCTCCAAACATAACGCTTTTCATTTAAACCATAAAGTTCTATTTTGGTCTCATCTGTCCACAAAACATTCTTCCAATAGCCTTCTCGTTTGTCCACATGATCTTTAGCAAACTGCAGACGAGTAGAAAATTTTTTTTTGGAGAGCAGTGGCTTTCTCCTTAAAACCCTGCCATGCACACCATTGTTGTTCAGTGTTCTCCTGATGGTGGACTCATGAACATGAACATTAGCCAATGTGAGAGAGGCCTTCAGTTGCTTAGAAGTTACACTGGGGTCCTTTGTGACCTCAACGACTATTACACGCCTTGCTCTTGGAGTGATCTTTGTTGGTCGACCGCTCCTGGGGAGGGTAACGATGGTCTTGAATTTCCTCCATTTGTACACAATCTGTCTGACTGTGGATTGGTGGAGTCCAAACTCTTTAGAGATGGTTTTGTAACCTTTTCCAGCCTGATGAGCATCAACAACTCTTTTTGTGAGGTCCTCAGAAATCTCCTGTGTTCATGTCATGATACACATCCACAAACATGTGTTGTGAAGAGCAGACTTTGATAGATCCTGTTCTTTAAATAACACAGGGTGCCCACTCACCCCTGATTGGCATCCCATTGAAAACACCTGACTTGAATTTCACCTTCAAGCTAACTGCTAATCCTAGAGGTTCACATACTTTTGCCACTCACAAATATGTAATATTCGATCATTTTCCTCAATAAATAAATGACCAAGTATAATATTTTTGTCTCATTTGTTTAACTGGTTTCTCTTTATCTACTTAGGACTCGAGTGAAAATATGATGATGTTTTAGGTCATATTTATGCAGAAATATGGAAAATTCTAAAGGGTTCACAAACTTTCAAACACCACTGTATAGCACCAGATAAGCCTGAGGCCCTAAGTTCACTCATCCAATGTCTTAATCTCATTAAAGAATGAATGAGGATTCATTTCTTCAAACTAAGGTTAGGAGCACACGCTGATACTGCACATTGCTGCACCCACCAAATGACAAACCAACTCAGGATCCCAGATTAGTACCCGAGTGCAGCCATGTAGCGAGTGACACCTCAGCACCACACTGGTTCAGATGGAATGAAACCAGTGTGAGGTTTTTTTATGGTGACTGGAGTGCTAATTTTTTCACCATCCCCCAAGTGTTTCCCTGAAGGTTGGAGAGCCTACATGCAGGGATGGAGGCCCATTAACGTCATACCCAGGACGGAGCAATTGCAGGTTAAGGGCTTTACTCAAGGTCCCAATGAAGTAGAGTCACTTTTGGCGTTTATGGGATTTGAACCGCCAACATTCAGATTGCCAGTGCAGATCCCTAGCCTCAGAGCCACCCATTCAAACTAAACAAGGAAAAAAATTAAATTTTAGTTATAGCCAGAAATAAAAAAGTGATGGTCTTAGAAATAAACATGATCATCTAGCCTTAGAAATCAAGTAAAGAATATTGGCATTTTCATGGACTCAGACCTAAACTTCAAATCATATATCTTTCATATTGATAAGACTGCATTCTTCCACTTAAAAATAAAACAATGTGTGAATGAGACCTCTTATAACATCTCAAGATGCTGAAACAGAAATGCAATTATTTGTTTATAACTAGGTAGATAATTAAGGTATACAATAGATGGCCAAAGGTTTGTGACCATCATAGCTATGTGATCCTGTCACGGGCATTAACAATGGAGCTTGTCCTCTCCTTTGCATCTATAACAGCCTTCACACTTCTGGGATGGCTTTTCCGAAGATTTTGGAGTATGTCTGTGGGAATTTATTTTTCATTTGTACTAAGTACTAATGTTTGGATGAGAAAACAAGGCTTGCAGTTGCCATTCCATTTCATCCCAAAGGTGTTCACTTGGTGTTCAGGTCAAGGCTCTGTGCACTTCCTCCATGTGTTTATGGACCTGGCATTGTTCATAGGGGCACAAGCATGCTGGACCAAAAAAGAGTCTTCCCCAAACTATTGCCACAAAGTTGGACAAGCATAATTGTCTAAAATGTACCCTTCACTGGAACCAATGGGCCAAGCCCAAACCCTGAAAAAGAACACCAGCCCATTAGCACCAAACTTTACAATAAGCATTGTGCGGTCTAGAAGGTAGCATTAGCCTGGAATCTGCGAAACCCACATTTGTCCATCACACTTCCAGATAGTGAAGCGTGATTCATCACATGCAGAGAACACATTTTCAATGCTCTGTTGTTTCACTTTACACCCGTACAGCCAACACTTGGCATTGAGGATGGAGATCTTAGGCTAGTGTGAAGATTTTTGGCCATGGACACCCATTTCATGAAGCTCTTAGTGTATAGTTCTTGAGCTGTTGTTGATCCTCAATGCTTCCACTTTACAATACTAGCACTTGTAGTTTACTAGGGGCAGATCTAGCAGAGCAGAAATTTCACGTGCTGACTTGTGAAAAAGGTGTCATCCTATCACAGTGTCATGTTTAAAGTCACTGAGCTCATCAGCATGAACCACTCCACTGCTAATGTTTGTCATTGGAGATTGCATGGCTATGTTCTTGATTTCATGTACCTGTTAAAAATAAAACACATGAACTGAGTCATTCACTGAGGAACTCCAAGCACTTGATGAAAAGATTCAGAAACTCCTGTCCCGACGGAAATACCTGAGAAATCTGAAGGCCCGGCTGTTGGATAAACCGTTCTTGCCATCTGGAACCGGCGAAACATCAACCCCGCGTTGTGCCGACCTCACCTCCGCGTCTCGTAGGAGCGACGCCGCTGCTGACCTCGGTGGATTTCAGCTATGCAGGCGGGGGTTCAAGGCCAGAGCACCTCCATCGGCACAGGCGAGCATTTTATCTCAGAACCGGTTTGACCCTCTCCGCGTCCCCATTTCGCCTTCAGCACCTGGTGATGTATTAGTGGTAGGTGATTCTATCGTCAGAAACCTTAATGTCGCATGCCCTAATGCAAAATCGTTTGTTTCTTGTTTTCCCGGTGCTCGTGTCCGAGATGTAATGAAACGTGCGCCAGCAGTCTACGAGAAACACAAGGAGAGGGCAGTTGGATCAATCGCCTTGCATGCCGGCGTAAACGATATAAGGCACCGACAATCAGAAATCCTGAAGGCTGACTTCGCAGCTTTGATTAAAGACACGAAGGAGAGGACCCCATCGGCAAAGATCTTCGTTTCGGGTCCACTACCTCTCGTCAGACAATCCAACGAGTACTACAGTCGTCTGCTAGGGTTGAACAACTGGCTACAGGGTTTCTGCAAGAAGAAGGATGTCGGTTTCATCAACAATTGGAATCTCTTTTGGAAAAGGCGCGTCTCTTCAAGCGTGATGGCCTGCATCCGAACAGTTTCGGCGCCCGGGTCCTCTCCGAAAACATATCGAAGGTAATTCGTTTTTCTTGACTATCTATCTCTGCTCTTAACCCCTTCCGAAATAATACTGCTGTGCCAGGACATGATGAATGTTTAATAGAGTCTTCCGTTAAAGTGCACACCATTAATACTGTAATAAGCAATCTCAATGCACGTAGAAAACCTAGGAAATACGGCATAAACTCCAATAATCTAATTAAAATCACTATTTTAGAGGAACAATGTATTAAAACTATAAAACAGATCACAGATTAAACAAAAATACACACAGAGCGCTAATAATAATAATTTAGTTCCTATTCCAAATAACAATAACGCACATAGTACTCATCTCTGCACCTCCAAACATTAAATATGGCACTATTAAATGTTAGAGCTTTAACTAACAAAACGTTTTTTATCAACGATCTTATTAGTGATAAAAAAATAGATCTTATTGCACTAAATGAAACATGGTTGAATTCAGATGCGCGCAGTTTTAATCGAATCTGCCTCCGGATTACAGTTTTACTCATGCAAACCGCCAGGGAAAAGGGGCGGATTGGCTAACATTTACTCGAGCCGATTAAAATGTAAAGATGTCAGTTTTGGTAAGTTCAAGTCCTTTGAGTATCTCGCCGTTGTTATTCATGGAGATTCTCAAGTTCTAGTACTATCCGTGTATAGACCTCCTAAATATAACGCGTCATTTTTTGAGGAATTCTCTGACTTAATGTCAATTTTAATTACTAACTATGACACACTCCTAATAGTTGGCGACTTTAATTTTCATATAGATAATCAGTGTGATCTAAAAGTAAAAGAATTTATGAACCTCCTGGATTCTTTTGATTTGAGACAACTCATAAATCAGCCTACACATAAAGCAGGTCATACATTAGACTTAGTGATTACTAAAGGACTGAAAGTTGATATAAAACAGATCATTGATATTGGTCTATCAGACCATTTTCTTCTACTTTTAATATAGAAATAATGATAAAAACACTCATGAGAAGCATATTGTTAAAAACGCTTCTTTGATTCGCAGCAGCTTTAAAACTTACAAACATTTTAAGCAATCAGTCCGTTTATAGTGCCAGCTATAATAGCGAGGACAATGTAAATAGTAAGGTGGAAAGATTTAATTCTAAAGTGAGAGCTGCTGTTGACATAGTTGCACCTGAAAAGACAGTGAAAAAATCTTCTAGCATTGTATACCATGGAAGACCCAAAGAGTGTCTGATTTAAAGAGAACATGCCGTAGAGCTGAGCGTCAATGGAGGAAGACTAAACTTACTATCCACCACGAAATATTAAAAGTCAAAATAACAGAATACAATAACACTGTCCGTCTTGAGAGACGCTGCTATTTCTCAAGATTATAAATAACAATGCTAGTAATCCTAGAGTCTTATTTTCAACAATTGATCGCCTACTAAACCCAGGTAGCTCAAAGGAATGCCTCCTAAGTGCTTCCAGTGAAACCTGTGAGGCTGTCGCTGTATTTTCAATCAAAAATTAATGATATTAGAAATAACATAGTATATCTCCCCAACACTAAGGATCCCCTAAACCCCAACATCCTGTTATAAACAAATTAAACTCTTTCACTAGGATAGATTTACCTGATTTACAAAAATAATATCTCAATTAAAACCCTCCACCTGCGTCCTTGACCCGATACCAACAAGGTTTTTCAAAGAAGTATCAGGCGTGCTAATTGATAATGTTCTGACATAGTAAATTCGTCACTAGATACTGGGGTCTTCCCAGACTGTCTTAAGACTGCTGTAGTTAAACCCCTACTTAAGAAACATAATCTTGACCCTCGCTCTTGAAAATTTTAGACCCATCTCTAACCTGCCCTTCTTAAGTAAAGTTCTAGAGAAGGCAGTCATTATGCAGTTAAATGACCACCTAAATAAACATGCTATTCTTGATAAATTTCAGTCAGGTTTTAGAACAAATCACAGCACAGAAACTGCACTCGTTAAAGTAGTAAATGACTTGCGGGTAAATGCAGACAGAGGCCATTTATCTGTTCTCATCCTCTTAGATCTGAGTGCTGCATTTGACACCATTGATCACAACATTCTTAGAAATCGCCTTAGTCAATGGGTGGGCCTCTCTGGCAGTGTCTTAAATTGGTTTGAATCCTACCTGACAGGGAGAAAATATTTTGTTAGTTGTGGGAATTACAACTCAAGACACATGATATCCAATATGGTGTTCCACAAGGCTCTATCCTGGGTCCGCTGTTATTCTCAATCTACATGCTTCCGTTAGGTCAGATTATCTCAGGGCACAACGTGAGCTACCACAGCTATGCTGATGACACACAGCTGTACTTATCAATAGCACCTGATGACCCTGATTCTATTGATTCACTAACACAATGTCTGACTAGTATCTCAGAATGGATGAATAGTAATTTTCTCAAGTTAAATAAAGAGAAAACTGAAATTTTAGTGATCAGCAATAATGGATACAATGAGGCTATTAGAAATAAACTGGATACATTAGGATTAAAAGTCAAGACGGAGGTAAAAAGCTTAGGGGTGATTGTTGACTGTAATCTGAATTTTAAATCACATATTAATCAGATCATTAGGACAGCATTTTTCACTTAAGAAACATAAGTAAAGTTAGACCTCTTATATCACTGAAAGATGCTGAGAAATTAGTTCACGCGTTTGTTTTCAGTCGACTAGATTACTGTAATGCACTCCTCTCAGGACTACCCAAAAAAGATATAAATCGTTTGCAACTAGTGCAGAATGCAGCTGCTAGAATCCTAACTAGGAAAAGAAAATCAGAACACATCACACCAGTTTTGATGTCACTACACTGGTTACCTGTGTCATTCAGAATTGACTTTAAAATTCTGCTTATGGTTTATAAAGCCTTAAATAATCTCGCCCCATCTTATATATCGGAATGTCTGACACCTTATATTCCAAATCGTAACCTCAGATCCTCAAATGAGTGTCTCCTTAGAATTCCAAGAACAAAACTTAAAAGAAGTGGTGAGGCGGCCTTCTGCTGTTATGCACCTAAAATCTGGAATAGCCTGCCAATAGGAATTCGCCAGGCTGATACAGTAGAGCACTTTAAAACACTGCTGAAAACACATTACTTTAACATGGCCTTTTTATAACTTCATTTTAATCGTAATTTAACTTAATCCTGATACTCTGTATGTTCAATTCATCATAACAACTATTCATGGTGGCTCTAAAATCGGTACTGACCCCTACTCTCTTTTCTGTTTCTTTTTCCGGTTTCTTTGTGGTGGTGGCCTGCGCCACCTCCACCTACTCAAAGCTTCATGATGCTCCAACAATGATGGACGGATTAAAAGGAAGAAGTCTACGTGACCATCATCATCATCAAGCCCTTCCGTGAGAACCCTAAATCCAAAGAGGACTGTTTCATTTATGTTAGGTAGAATGCCCAGAGGGGACTGGGCGGTCTCATGGTCTGGAATCCCTACAGATTTTATTTTTTCTCCAGCCGTCTGGAGTTTTTGTTTTTTCTGTCCCCTGGCCATTGAACCTTACTCTTATTCGATGTTAATGTTGATTTATTTTTTTTATAATTATGTCTTTCATTTTTCTATTCTTTAATATGTAAAGCACTTTGAGCTACTGTTTGTATGAAAATGTGCTATAGAAATAAATGTTGTTGTTGTTGTTGTTGTTATTTGGAGGGATGTCTGCATACTGTTGGCCAAATAGTGTAAATCTGCTGCTAGCATGAGAAAAGAGAAAGGCCGAAAAGAAGATGATTTGACAATATCTGGGAAGTAACTATAATGGATATCCAAATTGCAGCCAACTTTTTTTCAGGAGAGAAAATAACCATGTTTAGGACAGAAGAGGGCTGGATAATGTATGGATGGATGGATGGATGGACAGAAGAATCCTACCATTGACCCTGTTGCTCCATAGGATTGTGGGGTGCAGAGAAGAAGGTATATTATGAATACAAGTGGACAAGGTCAAAACAAGAAACTGGGGTCCCATAGAGATACCTGTTAAATAAAGATGTCCAGAGGACAAAGGGAAGTATGTAATGTGCACAATCAATAAAATGGCTAATAGCAATGTGGAAAAAAGGGCTTCAACATGAGGAGCTCCATCGTAGTCTGGCATGGGTGCAAAAGTGAATGCCAGTTTAAGGGTGGACAATGAAGTAAATACCAGGGAGATAAAAATAGATGGGGGGCATCAAGTGATGCGACGGAAGTGACGACAGAGGGACAAATAGAACAAATGTTACAAATAGAGTTACACACTTATCCATCCCAAAGTGTTCCCTTTTTCCAAAACCCGTGAAATGTTGCACATGCTCTTGTGTCCGGCAGTATGTATTTAACTATTTATTATTTATTTATTGTGTAATTCTTTACTTGCATTTTCTTTGCAATTGTAATTCTTTCTTTTATCTCCTATTAAACACTTTTAGGTTTAGTTTTTGCATGGATAAATCTTGTTTTTTTCATTTTGTTATAACATATCTATCTGATTTTAAGTGTATATTATTATTTTTTTGTACAGTACTTATGTATTATTATTCTTATATCATTTAAATGTGTTTTTCGCCACATGTAGCTATTATTTTTGTAAAACAGTAAGCTACATTGCTTGTGTGAAAATGTGCTATAGAAATAAAATATTGTTCTTGATATTTAAACATGTGATTGGCAGTGCAGTTTATACTTTTACTAATTTGGAAATCCCTGTAATTAGCTCAAGTATTTTATGGTGTTTTACTTTGTGTAGAGCAATTACTTAAAATTATGCTAATGTACCACTCTGCCCTTACAAGCTACTGTTCTTCTCTTGAATCAATTATGAGTTAATTGTCAGTGGTTTGGAGAAATTACATGAGAAATCCCCAATTTATGGGTGAAGTCACTATAATTAGTAACATCAACAAAAGCATTCATTTTTCCTGGCACATGTGGGGATTCTCCTTCACATTTATTTCTTTATCCACTGGCGTCAAGCCGATACTGGAGCCTCTCATCTTCCCTCTGGATATTTTGCAAGGACTTGCCCTGCCACGAGTGACATGCTTTTGGTCAATTCCCATCCTGTCATTGCCAAATAGTAAGCTAAAGATGATCAAATCATTGTCCTTTGGGTGCACTTTGCATTTTTCACAGAAGTAGCCACCTATTAAAATGCTTCTATTTTTTAAACTCATGGTTTTCCAATTTTCCACTCTCTTTCCTGGTAAATTATATAGCATATTTCTAGATTTAGTTTAGTTACAAGAAACAAAAAAGTCAATTACTTTTAAAAATTAATGTTGCTATACTGTACACACAGCAAAGGCTTCTTTTAGTTTATTTGAGCAACTACATCACAGACAGACAGACAGACAGACAGACAGACAGACAGATAGATAGATAGATAGATAGATAGATAGATAGATAGATAGATAGATAGATAGATAGATAGATAGATAGATATGAAAGGCACTATATAATAGATAGATAGATAGATAGATAGATAGATAGATAGATAGATAGATAGATAGATAGATAGATAGATAGATATCATTTGTCCAAAGGGGATATTTGACTATTGAGCTCAGTAAATAAATAAGAAAATAGAGTGTGCTCTGCCCTTTCTTATAGAATCTCTACATGTTTTCCGAGACCAGTCCAACTTGTCATTGATGTGGACCCCTGAGTACTTGTAGGAGTGGACCACCGCTACAGTACATCCACTACCTGAGTAGTGACCTGACATTGAGTCTCTCTGGTGTGGTGAAAGTCAGTAAGCAGTTCATTGGTTTTGCTGATGTTAAGTTGTAGACAATTCTCTTTGCACCAAGAAGTTAAGTTCTCCACCCGACTCCTCTCCACTGTCTCACCCCCCTTACCAATACACCTCATAAGTGCAGAAACATCTGAGAATGAACGGCATGACCAGGTTTTATATTTACTGTCTGAAGTGTACAGAGTTAAGTGAGAAGCAGATAGGTTTGACTATGGTGTTTATTGATTCAAAGAAGTGCCACATCAGAAGGTGCATGAGAGAGAAAGGAGTACCAGGGAAGTATGTGAGGTGTGTCCAGGGTATGTATGAGGGAGTGAAGGCTTGAGTGAGAAGCAATGCTAGGGTAATGGACAAGATCTCAGTTAGAAAAGGTATGCGCTAGGCGTCTTCTTTAAGTATTTATGTCTATGATCTGGTTGTGGATGTGTAGACTTGTGGAAGAAAAGACCAATCTCACTGGTGCAAGCCTTTGTGCTGATGACATTGGGTTATGTAGCACCAGAAAAGAGGAAGTGGAGAGGAAGTTGGAAGAATGGAGAACAACTTTGGAAGATAAGAGGATTGAAGGTAAATAGGAAAAAGAATATCTAAGGTTTAATGATGATCAGCATTCAGAAGGTAGCCTGCAGGAAGAGCTATTGGAAAGAATGGACCAAGTCAAATATCTAGGATCAGTGGTAGCCCAAGATGGGAAATTAGATGCAGAGATAACCCACAGAGTGCAGTGTAGATGGAACAATTAGAAGAAGGTATCAGGAGTATTGTGTGATCGAAGAATTGAGGTGGAGGTTAAAGGTCAGGTTTTTAAGACAGTGGTTAAGACCAGTAATGGTGTATGGAGCAGAGACATGAGCACACAGGAGAAGAAGTTAGATGTGGCCGAAGTGAAAATGTTGAGATGGATTTATGAAGTTACAAAAAGGACTGAATAAGAAATGAGACAATCAGAGGCACAACAAAAGTAGGTGAAATATGTAAGAAAGTTCAGGAAAGTAGGTTGAAGTGGTATGAACATGTGATGAGAAGAGACAATGAATATGTGGGCAAAACAGGGATTGGAATGAAGGTATAGGGAAGAGAAAGTGAGGGAGGCCAAAACAGGTGGATAAAGTAAAAGAAGATTTGATGGAAAAGAGCTTGACTGGTGAGGAGGTGCAGGACCATGCTGTTTGGAGATGGTTGATCAAGCACATTGACCCCACAAACAAGTGGGAAAAGAAGAAGATCAAGCATTCAATTGAAGGATTACTTCAAATCTGATTTCTGGTCATCTAAGCCCACCTCTTCCGCCTCATCTCATAACCAGCTTCACCACCATTATTGAGCAGTCGGACTTTGGACTCACATCTGGAACGACATTCTCTGTTATATTGCATTTCTTAATTTTTTTTGCCAACAATTATATGAGAATCACCTGCTGGTGTCCCAACTGTTTACGATTTTTTGTGCTTTTCTTAAAGGAGTAAATTCACAGCATCTTAAAGTGGAAGAACATGCACCATACATATTCACTGTCTGAATGAAGCTGAAGTACATCACTGCATGCCCTCACCAGTGCTTGCCCTCTTCTGTACAGTCACCCTGATGAAGGATGACCTTTCTATGGCATGTGATATAATGCAGCATTTTCATGTACTCTTATCAGATAAAGGTATTCTTCTCACAAAGCTGTGTTTGGTAAACAACCCACATAGTTACTAAAAAAGCAGTGGTGCCCAAGCGTATCTCTTGTCGACACTTAATGGTGATTATTCCTGGAAAATAATTGTTTCCACTCAATGAAAGAAGTCAACAACATGCCCATGGAGTATTTATTGTTACTTCTGATTCGTCTAAAAGTTTTCTTGGTGAAACACAACTGAGCTAACTAGAGAGTGAAAGAAAGTTCACTAATTGTCTACTGATTTGGCACAAAGCAAAGAAACTACATGTGTGAAAACAACTTAAGTCTATACATTACCTGGAATAAAAGTAATAAATGAATGAAAAGTAGTATTGGAGTCACAATTGCTATCGATGAAGATATATTATCAATATACAATCTCTACAAGTCCAAATGCCAAGGATATTGTGTACTTTAGGGTAGTCAAAATATAGCAATGTCGTGTTAAGTGTGTAAGTTACCAAGTCATGTGGTATTTCATAGATAGATAGATAGATAGATAGATAGATAGATAGATAGATAGATAGATAGATAGATAGATAGATAGAAATGTGATAGATATGAAATATAATAGATAGATAGATAGATAGATAGATAGATAGATAGATAGATAGATAGATAGATAGATAGATAGATGCTTTATTAATCCCAAGGGGAAATTTCGTAGTACTTTGGGGACTTTCAGCACTTTATATAAAGAGATTTGATGAGCTCTGTTGATTTTGAAAGAGCCATTCACTTCATTATTTTTAATGATTGTAATATTTCATTGAGGACTCAACTCGGGGCTCAAACTTTCTGTTCCTTTTTCCGTTTCTCCTTTTAATTGTTAATTTCTTTCAGTTTAGTTTGGAGCCAGTTGGGTGAGAGCCTTCAATTGGTCTGTGGTCATTAGATATTGAAGGTAATACAGCTTCAGTCAATTGAGGGAGATAAAAATGTCATATCTTTGTTGGTGGTCCTTCCCGGTGTTTATTGTTAACTGTTAATTTATTCGTTTTTGTAAATCAAATTTCGGCAGTATAATATTTTTTTAATTACTGCCTTCAATTGTTAATCATCTAAATATATAAACTTTTAAGAGCTGTGTGTTTGTCATGCAAAAACTTGCACATCTCTGGCTTTTGAAGGATCATCTTGGTATCAGAGGGCAGCTTATGCTGTGACACATGCGTTTGGGGGACAGAAATTCAGCTTCAAGTCCCTCCCATGGTTGGCTCAGAGCCAGCATTGCGCCTGACGTGACAGGATGTACACAGTTGCGTCTCTCGCTGTCCGTCTTGACACATAGCTGACACTACAAGTACTGGCCTGACAGAAATGAGATCCCCGAATTACACTTATGGCCCACATTGGCTGCAATTTAAGCCTTCAACATGATATACACTGGCAAGCAAGGCCACCAGTTTGCACCATGCTATATCGCTGAAATGTCGACTATGGCTGAGCAAACATGCTGCAGATCTGACAATAAGCCATTTTTACTAACTGAAGATTGTCACACACGTGCGCAATGGGAGATGGTTTGTAATAATCACCCGATCCAGGACGCGATTATTACACTTCACCACCCGATAGGGAATTGGGCAATGTTTTGAAGGATATAATAGCATTAAAATATTCGGTCCTCTGCCCCTCTTCTCCCCTATATGCATCTCCCCAGTACTTGAAAGAAATCAGATGGAAGCTGGACTGGTTAAGTATATTGTAATCCAACGTTGATACATTTACATGCCCGGTGACTGAGTGCTCAATAGTGATCCCTTTTCCCCAGACACCCTCCCCAACCCAAATCTTAATCCCTGATTTGAAACACATATAAAGAAAAAAGATCTCATAAAGAGGAAGATTAAACGTAGTCCGTGAAATAGCAAAGAATCCTGTAGTACAGTTCTCAGGCGAAAATGGCTTCCCGGCTGGTTATCCTGAAGAACTTAGACATGAGTCTGACGCACCCGGAGAACCACAGGTCTATCTATATACTACCACCCCTGGCCTCTTCTCTGGGATTTGCCTCACCGTTTCAACTTTGGGGGTGGCCACCCAGAAATAGCAGATATCCCTGGGTGAAGTCTGATCATGAAATATTCTTTTAAGCATAGATAGCCGTGCTCCTTGCCTTCTGCTTTTTTTCCCACATTCCCCTTAAAAAGAAAAGTTTCCCGCTGAAACCTCCTTTCCCTGCTTAGATGTCATAGCAAAGCGATGCTGGCTACTGGCAGCTGGAATCGTTACCGGGCGGGGTCCTGCCAGCAATTGGATGTCCACAATCGTGCCTGAAGAGATCTTTCTTAGACACCCTCCCGGCCATATAATACAGTGACGGCCAGTCCAGAAATCCAACCCGCTTCTCGTGTTATGTAGCCTTGCTGCAGGTTTACAGGCTCAAATAGTGTCATTTATTAGCCAGACAGTCAGGGGTTGGCACTCTCATCTGATCCTCTCTCCTCTTGTCCCTCTGCAGACGAGCCAAAGACCATGCCTCTCAGTAACATTACCACCAGTCCACTGATAACGTCACTTCTGCCACCTTTTGTTTTTTTGTTTTTTTTATTTTGTTAATTTTAAATAACATTCCATACAAATAAATCAAGTTTTACAAAACTAGGTTCAATTCAAATCAACCCCGACCCATTTGAAAAAGAAAGCTAGGCCAGCTAACAAAAATAAGTATATAGGTAAATTAATAAATGAATAAAGATAAATGGAGTAAAAGAGGGGAGAGAACCTGCCTCCTCAATTGAAATGCTTATTCTAAAATGTCATTGATTAGATCCTGCCAGGTTTTGAAAAAGTTTTGTACAAATCCTCCAAGTGAGAATTATATTTTTTACAATTTCAGATAATATATAACATCACTTATCCACTGACTTAAAAGAGGAGAGTTAGGATTCTTCCAGTTGACCAAGATAAGTCTATGCGCCAATAATGTATTAAAGACAATCACAGTTTGTTTGTTCTTCTCCACTTGAAGCCCCTCTGTGAGTTCACCAAACACAGATGTTAATGGGTTAGGAGGGATTGGGACACCAAGGCCGTCTCAAATGCATTTAAAGATTTTGGTCCAGAATGATGTTAATTTGGTGCAGGCCCAAAACATGTGACCCAGTGAGGCTGGAGCTTGATTGCAGCGTTCGCAGGTTGGATCTCACCCTGGAAACATTTTGGACAATTTTAAATGAGAGAGATCCACTTGATATATAATTTTGAGTTGAATAATTCTAAGCTTTGCGCATATGTGTGCAGAGGGTGCAGACCTATAAATATCTGGGAGTGCAGCTGGATGACAAATTGGACTGGACTGCCAATACTGATGCTCTATGTAAGAAAGGTCAGAGCTGACTATACTTTCTGAGAAGGCTGGCATCCTTCAACATCTGCTGTAAGATGCTGCAGATGTTCTACCAGACGGTTGTGGCGAGTGCCCTCTTCTACGCGGTGGTGGGCTGGGGTGGCAGCATAAAGATGAAAGACGCCTCACGCCTGGACAAACTTGTTAAGAAGGCAGGCTCTATTGTAGGATTAAAGCTGGACAGTTTAACATCTGTGGCAGAGCGACGGGCATTAAGCAAACTCCTGTCAATCATGAATAATCCACTGCATCCACTGAACAGTGTCATCTCCAGACAGAGGAGTAGCTTCAGAGACAGACTGCTGTCACCGTCCTGCTCCACTGACAGACTAAAGAGATCGTTCCTCCCCCACACTATGCGACTCTTCAATTCCACCCGGGGGAGTAAATGCGAACATTAATTTTATTTTAATTCTTTTCATTTCTATTACTATTTAATTTAATATTGTTTCTTTGTATCAGTATACTGCTGCTGGATTATGTGAATTTCCCCTTGGGATTAATAAAGTATCTATCTATCTATCTATCTATCTATCTATCTATCTATCTATCTATCTATATGGAGCTCGAGTGGATTCTCTGCATTGCTACCTTCCACTGCTTCCACTTTTCTGAGATGTTGAGTGAGAGATCTTTTTCCCACTGTACTCTGGAATCTTTTAAAGAGAGGAACTGTAAAATGGTTTTATATATTACGGAAATACTGTCTGAGTCCTCAAGACTGATCAATATTTTTTCCGGCATAGAGGAAGGTGGGAGGTGAAGAAAATTGGGCAGGTTCTGTTTAGCAAAGTTTCTAATTTGAAGGTAGTGAAAGAAATGCGTTGCTGGAAAGTTAAATATGGGGTGTAATTGTTTGTAGGATGCAAAGACGTTGTAAATGTACAGATCTCTAAGTGATTTAATCCGGATGTTTTCCAGACATTAAAAAGTGTGTAAGTTTGAGAGGGAGGAAAAAAGTGGCTTTCGTGCAGAGGTGCCACAGATAAAAGCTTCTACATCTTTTGTTGATGTCACTTCTGTTACCCAGAACACATTTACTTGCCACCTCCATTCTTGTTCTGCCTACCTGACTCCACTTCTTCCTCTAATCCACCATATTTATAGCTCAGACTCATCCTGTTAATTCGATTTTGAACTCTGCCTTGTAAAGATGTGTTTGCTTTATTTTTCTGATTTTTCAGTATACAGGGTGGCCATCCCTAAACCTTTTTTCTGTCTGCTGCCTATTTTTTAACACAAGACTCTTCCAATAATCTCCAGAGCCACTAGGAGTGCTTTCTTTCGTGACAGGTGCATTCACCACTTGCTCCGACATGTGTTTAAATCACATACTGGACACTATGCCGACATGTCTTGACAACGATCTGCGTCACAGAAACAGGCTGATCCTCTTCATCGCTCATGAGAGTCAAGCGTTTTCTAAAACCTAACAAAGTCTTTGCTGGCTTCCTCTCATGAGCAAGGTGACAGCACCCTCCACCGTGTAACCCGGACTTGTGTATGTCCTGATGGTCACAATCACAAACGCTCCTTGAAACTCACAGGCCAAACACACTAATGAATGGAGGGTGACCAGTGCCATCTACTGACTGTCAACGACACTCTTCATCACAAAGGAAGAGTGCAAACAAAGAGATGCCACAAAGAAAAATAACAACTGCTAACACTGCACACCTCAAACCAAATGCAAGAAATGGTTCACTGCCAGCCAACAACAGACCATAAGATGAAAAGACACTGCTAAACATGCCTAAGCAAGACATAGGCCTGAATACAAAGCCACTGAGCTATATGCTCAAACTCTGGCCCATTGACATGCCAGGCTCAACCCCAAATTCAAATTATGACCCTGCCAAACACTCTTTCATGTCTCTCTTGATTTAAATAAACATTCCACCAGTCACCACTCAAGCAAACATTGCTTTTACTGCCCCACATTAACGTTTCTTAGATGAATACTACTTGAGCATGTTGGATCAGCTCTGTCTTCACTGTGTGGGGCTCTGTTCTACTGGGGAAAAAACAAAAGACTATGTTACCACAACAGAAATGTATTGTTTACTCTATATGAACCTCCACACATACCGAAAGATATTTTCACTTCCACATAAAGTACACTAAAAAGTATTTTGAACTTTAGCTTTTTCATCTATGGGAGCCTCTACTGATAATCCACCAGGAAATGGCTCCTGTTTCTTCAGAATTCATAATCAGGCCTATCATTATATTGCTGGACTACACCCCTGGAAAGGCCAACATTCAGGTTACACGAATAACCACTTTATGAAGCACTGGGTTCCATCATCCAATCCCATGGGTTCTCTTATCAGTGCTATGCAGATGATATGCAGCTCTATCTGAGGACAATACAATATCAGCTAGAGTCTCCTCATGTCTTACTGATATCTCAACCAGGATGAAGGACCACCATCTAAAGCTCAACCTGGCAAAACCAAGCTTTTTGTGATCCCGGCCAACCTGTCTGTTCAACTCCCCATCTCTGCATAGCTTAGCCCACCATCACTAACATCTGTCAAGTCAATACACAACCTTGTGGGGATGATTGATGAGCAACTATCTTTTTCTGACCACATTTCTACTGTCTCTTGTTCATGCAAGTTCACATTGTACAACATCCATGAGATCAGACCTTATCTGACAGAGTATGCAGCATTTCTGGTCCAGGCTTTGGTTTTATCATGTCTGGACTGCTGTAAGTCACTTCTGGCAGGAGTAGCCACATGTGCAAATGCAGCGGTCCATCTTGTATTTAACTAGCCAAGGCGGCACATGTTACTCTTCTCTTCTAGCTACATTGGCTCCCTGTAGCAACACACATTAAGTTCAAATCCCTTATGCTTGCCAATAGAGTAGTCAGTGGGTCAGCACCTGAGTATATGGAGACCCTGGTGAGGTGCTCTGCTCTTTCTCTTTGGTGTGCCAGTGAAAACAGCGTCTAGTGATGCCGCCGCTGTGTGGTATCAGGTCTCAATCCAGACTCTTTTCTTGTGTAGTTCCTACTTAGTTGGTGGAATGAGCTGCCCACCTTTATACAAACTGCTGACACCCTTAATATATTTAAGAAGCGACTGAATATCCCTCTGTTCTGTGAATATCTGTGGAGTTGGGACTGGTGGGAGAAAAAAAACTCTGCTTTATGATCTTTCATATTGTTGGATGATTTGTAGTTACAGTCAGTTTAATTGCTTTATCGATTGTAATCTATGATTGTAAAATTATTAGTTACTAGCTATCCCCCATGGCTCCGCACACGTAGTAGTGAAACAGAACAAACTCTAAAAAATCAAAAAAAAAAAACAAAAAAACAAATGTAATTCTGGCCACGTGGAAGGTGGGTACGCTCCCACGTCAAACTTTGGCACTGTATCTGATGTTGTTCATCTCTGATGGGAGAGCATCCCCTGCATGGAAAGAAAAGCCTGTGGCTGTGATATCTCTGGCAATCAGCAGCTACCCTCTAAAGCACACATAGCTGTGATCTCTCTCTCAAAAACGTCAAACGTTACTACTTAACAATCTGTAGATGATAAAGTCTGCTGAACAAACAGGTATCGCTAGCTAAGCGGATGCAAAGTACGCTCCAACACGTGGCGACAGGTAGAGCAACTTGAAAAGAGGTTGGCACGTGATACGGGAAGGCCCCGCCCCCCTCCCTCCAGCCTGCAGTGTCTCTCTCGGATTCACGCAAATAAATCAGTACCGCAAGTGAACTCTAATACTTAGCGCAATGGAAGAAGCCACAAAATCAACCAGAATGTTTGTGCAAATTATAGGAAAAAACCCGATCTAAATCCGTTTAGTAGTTCTCTTGTGAAAAGCAGACAGACAGACGTTGGATCTCATATCTCTCTATTATAAAAAAAAATCCTGGAACGGAAAAGCAGGGAGACGAGACGTGATCTCCTCGGAAGGTCTCGGAAGACACTTAAAAGACCCGCGAAACGCAAACAATATCAAATAAGAGCACTCAGTCGTGTAAAGGCACGTAGCACACACAGAATCTGTGCTCTCAGCACATATAAAGCGTATGAGGACAATACATTCTAGATGAAACATCAACGACTAAGCAAAGAAGAAAGAGCAGTGTGGAGAAAAGAGACCCAAAAGCGTTGGAGAGAAAAAAAGGCAGAGAAGAGATTATGAAAGCAGTGGAATTCGAAAGTATTGTAGCGTCCCAGCCAGGTTGATGCCTTTTTTGCTTTAAGGCATTGTTCGGTCCAATTGAGGGAGGGTGGAGTACAGCACGGAAGACTGATAGCAGCGCGACAGCAGCAGAAAGACAACAGATGATCACCCCTCCCGACAACGCGAGCAGCATTATACGTCCTGAGAAAGAGATTTAACTACTCCCCGGGGATGGAAATAAAGGACAAGTATCGTTTTTACAATGTCACACGAGACAAGGCAGTGAGACATCATTTAAAACAAGTCCACAGACATCTAACCTAGCAGTTGTTGGATTGCTGTTGGCAGACACACTTCATGTGCTCCCAGCTCTTAAAACAATGACATGAGACAAGCAAAACACGCAGCTCGCTAGCAGCAAAAACCCTGCAGATGATCAGACTGCATCTCCTTAGCGTGCGTTTAGCCAACCTAACCCTCGCCCCCAAAAACACAAGTGACAGAGATGTGAAGAGGCAAAAGGACAGCTGCTGTACAGGCTTTGAAATGATTGGGCTGTGAAACAAGCAGAACACGCAGTGCTCCAGCAGCAGAAAGACAGCAGATGATCCAACGGCATCTCCATAGCGTGCGTTCAGCTGCACCTCTTTCACGTTCAGCGTTATACGTCCTGTGAGAAAGAGATGTAACCACCCCTGGGGCCGGAAATAAAGTATTGTTTTTTACAAAAGTTTTAAAATAAAAGTGAAAATAATGCATATGTAACAATTCCCATGAAACTAATAATCTCTTTAAATTGTATATCCGGTAAACCAAACCCGGGGGTGGGCAAGTGAAGCAAGCAGGGGGTGGTGCCCCCTAATATATATAGTCATACGTATGTGCATGGGAGGTAGCTAAAGGGTCTAAATGAGAGTAATTCCATGCCATTTCACTGACCTTTTTTCTCACTTTCCTGCAGACTGTTTACAGGAAATTCCACCTGGCCCTTGTGAAACCACTTCCGGTGAAGAACCCATGACCGAAGAGACTTCCTGTTCCGGCCCTTTTGATGATGTCACGTCCGGGTCTGAACCTATTGAAGAGGACCCTTCCGCTTCTATTCTCGGTGACTTCACTTCCTTTTCTAGCCTTTAAAGCCGTCATATTTGACTAACCGAGTCAGTTCTGTTTTGGACTCTGTTCTGAGCACATCTGTGCTAGCAATTTAATCATTTGCAGCCCAGGAAATATTATACGGGTGACTCTTCTCTCTTATTTTTGTGACTATACAGTATATATCTTTTTCACTTATGGCAATAAACTTGTTTTACTATACTTGCTGAACAAACAGGCTCAGGCCTAATGTTACTCGATTAAGTTTACCTCTTTTGTAAGTCGCTTTGGATAAAAATGTCTGCCAAGAAAATATTGTAAATGTAAATGTTTAGAGGAAGACTTTCCAGATGTGCAAATATGGATATTTCTTTTCATTTACTTCAAATACTTCAAGATTTAATTGATGATAGCAATCCTTTCGTTCAAACGTTTAAAAATTTGAAACAACCTGAAGAAGTAAAACAAAAACCACAAACAACAGGCAGACAGATTCAAAAAGTTGTGATGTACTTCATAGCCAATTTCACTCAAGACCACCAATGTTATAATGTTCCCACACTGAATGATATTGCTGTCATCTTCTCTGCAACCCACAGCATAAAGAGTTTCACTCATTTACTCCAAATGCCTTTCCATTTTGACCCCTTATTTCAGTCTGATGGCCTACCCTTTATTGTTTCCACTCAGTAAGCATGGCTGGAGTCCTCTGCTTTAAAGAGCAGATAGGAAAACAGCAACAGCTCTTCAGTTTTATTTGCATCATTTTGCTAACAGACACTTCAGCCTTATTCATAGCTCTGGAAAACTTTTTCAACATTATGTGGTTGACTCCTACAACAAAGTCGAAGGAACAGGCAAAACTGGATGCAAGAAAACTACTTATTGACCCTCTAATCTCAATACAACAATGGCAGCTAAAAACACCGCCCCGAGAAAGCTGGTCTTTTACCTTCAAACTTTATCAATTCTTTGTGAAATGTGCAACAAAACCCTCAACACGTGATGGCGATTGTTCATCGCTTTCAAATCTGTATTATTTGAGGATCATAGATCCACGTGTTCCACTAGTTTTGTAATAATAATAATAAAGTTACATTTATAGAGCGCCTTTCACAAACCCAAGGTTGCTTTACATGCAGAGTAAAAAAAAAATTACACAAAAGACAAAAGTTCATAGAAAAGGAAAGTTTAGAGTTGAGATTTAAAGGTGGAGAAAGAGGAGTGATCTTGGAGAGACTGAGGAAAAGAGTTCCAGAGTTGAGTGGCCATAACACTGAAGGACCTGCCCCCCAGGGTGGAGAGTCTGGTGTGAGGGACAGGAAGGAGATTACTGCTCGAGGACCAGACAGAGCAACAAGGAGCGTAAGGAGCTAGGAGCTGAGTGAGGTAGAGGGGGGAAAAGGTTATGTAGGGCTTTGAAGGTGTGAAGCAGAATCTTGAATTTAATCCTTGATGGAACAGGTTACAGTGAAGCTGGGAGAGAACAGGGGAGATGTGAGCAGAACACTTTGTGTGGGTGAGGACTCTGGCTGCGGAGTTCTTAATGTACCACTCCTTCTTGTATAGATTTTGTAGAAAGGCTGATGAAGAGGGAACTACAGTTATAAATATGAGACATTAGGAAATAATGAACCAGAGTTTGAGCATCTTTAAAAGATAGAAATGGATGGAGGCAGCCGATGTTATGGAGATGATAGAATGAAAGTTTGGAAAGAGACCTAATGTGTAGCTCAAAGTTAAGTGACGAGTCAAACAAAACACCAAGGTTTCTGACAACAGGAGCAGGTTTGACAAGTGGACCATCAACAGAAACAGAGAAATTGGGTGCATTAGAAAGTTTGGATTTTGGACCTACCAGTAACACTTCAGTTTTATTGGCATTAAGTTTGAGAAAGTTATTTTCCATCCATAGCTTAAGATCAGTGATGCAGTCAGTGTGCTGGGTGGTGAATCTGTTGGGGAGTGTATACTAAGATATAACTGTATATCATTTGCCCAACAGTGGAAGTTAAGGCCATGTCTGTGAATAATCTTACCCAAAGGAAGGATATAATGTAGAAGGAGTAATGGCCCAAGGACTGAACCCTGAGGGACACCACGCGACACAGGTGAGGTGAAGGATTTATATCGGCCAAGTGTGACAAACTGTTGCCTATTAGAGAGATATGATGTGAGCCATTGAAGGGCTAAGCCAGAGATCCCTATAGTAGAGAGACATGACAGGAGGATTTCATGATTAACGGTGTCAAATTCTGCTCTTGAGTCAAGAAGGAGGAGAATATGAACTGAACCGCAATCTGCAGACCAGAGAAGATCAGTAACTACACGGAGAAGAGCGGTCTCAGTGCTGTGCTGTGTGTGAAAGCCAGTCTGCAAAGGCTCATAGAGTGTATTGTCTAGGAGAAAAGCATGGAGTTGTGTAGCAACCACACGTTGTAAACTTTTTTCAAAGTTTTTTCTTTTATGTTGCTGTGTATATTGACTTCAGAGAAGTAGATCCTCCCAGATATTCAGAAATGTAACTGTTATGGCTGCCTCCGAAGCCCCTAATTCATGGTTTTGCAGATCTCCATGTATAGCTGGGAAATTGAGTTGGTTCATTTTGTCATTGGCTTTGATTTTATCACTTCTGTAAAATCTGTTTGCATTTGCTAAGTGTTATGAGCGTGGAGTTCCAAAGCATAGACTGTCACAGTTCTCCAAAATGGGTAGGGGGGATATTTACTATTAAATCTGGGGAAACACATGATCTTTATAAAATAAAAGATTTATTTTCACAAAACTTTTGTGTTGCATAAAAGAAAGCTCCATGGAACACCAGAGGCAAGAGGAATCGCATAAAAAGGCAAAGGCAATCCAAGGACAATGAAGTACCAATACAGAATGAAAAATCCAAAAGCACAGCAATAAATGCAAATCTGAATCCCTAAAGCATTCAAATGAACTGCAAGGAACTGTGGGAAACCCTCACCTTTATAGGGGAATCATTTCTGAGTAATGCCAACAACTGTACACTGAGCAAATCCTTACAGGTGTCACCATGAATTGGCCATCAAGAAAGGACCTTCACCATTTGGAAATGCAGAAGCAATCAAATCTGAACTGGTTTCATTATTAGACATGAACTCAAAAACAAGAAACTGGAGTAATCAGATATGTAATTTTATAAGCAATGGGTTGGTACATGGAACAGTAACTATGATAAATTTTTTCTCCAGTCGGGTCAAATTAAAGGGTATTGTGACATCTGGCAACAGCTTTGAGGGACGAGGACCGCATTTGGGTGTGTCCTCCTTCCAAGGCAATATTCTACTGTGGTGTCAGCATGAAATCAAGGGGCTAATTTCCTGCACAGCGGGTTATCTTGAGTGAGATGTTTATGAGGGGAACAAGTGACTCTTGGGATAGTAGAACTAAAGAGTATGGAAATAATAACAGCAAGTAGCACTGAATTGAAAGAGAACTACTAAGAGAGTGCAAGGTTCAATAAGGAGTGAGATAGAGATGATGGGTAGGTTGAAGGCTTTGTTGTGGACAGCTTCGTCGGCATCACTGAGGATAGCAGAGTGATGGCGGTGACTGCAACAGGTCTGAAGTGAAAAAAGACAATGGCGAAAATGCTTTGAAGACACAGGCCAGACACAATGTTAGATAGATAGATAGATAGATAGATAGATAGATAGATAGATAGATAGATAGATAGATAGATAGATAGATAGATAGATAGATAGATAGATACTTTATTAATCCCAAGGGGAAATTCACACAAACCCAAGTGGGCCACTTTTGGTAAGCAGAACTGGCGCTGCGGGATGAACCGAACGCCGCAAACTCCTGCAGAATAGACATAGTATGTTTTCTTGATATACAGTACAGTAATTCAGCTCAAGAACTCAATGCCATATTAAACTCTTATATTATCTAAAAAAATAAAAGTGAAAATATCAAAATATCTGTGTGCGAAAACAATTTCAAATTGAATTTGCTCATTTTGTTGTGACGTTTGTATGGAGTTTTATATGGAGTTGCACATTTTCCCAGTGTATGAGTTTTCTTTGGGATCTTCGGTTTCTACCCACTGCCCAAAGACGTTTGGTTACTACAGAGTCTAAAATGGCTTGGACCGAGTACAATCATGTATTTGAGTGGTCCCTTTAGGCTGGTATAGCCAGGACAGGGTCTCGTTCTCCACAATCATGTATTGAAATAATGTAGATTGTGTTACAAGTAAATCAGTGCTGTTGATTTTATGTATGCCTAAGAAAGTTTTCCCATCACAGAGAGTGTGCGTTTTGTAAGTTATTTTCATCAGGGAACATTATGTTAATGTTTTTAAATGTTTATCCTGTTGAGCAATGTAGAATTTTTTTTTTTTTTTTTTTGAATAGGCGTAGCCAGGACGAGGGTATTTGTTGCTCAGGATGTGGCTCATGGAAGTCACTCATGCTGCTGTTACTAGCGTGACCCTTTAAAAGCCAACAGCATGTATCTTACAGACATCAAGATTGCTTTTCTTTCCAAATACTGTTTGCAGTATTAAATAACTTCTACATTCAAATTTTGACAACGTTTTTTGATTTAACATTCTGGTTTCAATAGAAGTATAGCAGAATCACTGGTAACAAACCTGTATAGTTTTTTAGGTTAGATAGATGTCTTCTGGTTCTCTCACATGCCCTACTTGCTTGACAGCTTCACTTTATAAGGCGTAACAGTTTGAAAAAAGTTGTGGGCAATAGGTGGATAATTGTGAGTCTTATATGACATCATTTTGTTTTATTGTGTTATTAGATCACCTAACATGAAAGGTACCAATGTAATCTCTTAGGTGCTTTTCTTAATGGGATATAAGAAGAAGTGTTGAAAAAAGATATTTAATTGTTATCTGTAACCACCTACTTGTTAAAATGGTAAACCCTTGTATACAACCCTGGGCTTTTATTTTCACTCCTTTAATACCAAAAGAGGACTTGAAAAAGCATCCTTCATGTCCTTAGGCACTGTAGCTAAACAAGGAATGAACAATCATATCACTGAGTAATGCTAGTAATCAATAATCAGACAGAGACACTGAGTGTAAGCTTTTCCTTAAAAATTATAGTTACAGTATTTACACAAGAATTACACAACCTAACAATTCCAAGATGGTACAGTTCCTTAGTTACACATTATATATTTTCTTAATTGAAGAGTGAATAGAAAGATTTCTTGCTAGAGACGGAGCTCCTTGGAAAGTGACCAGCAGCTACGCAGACCTCATATAAATTTCCATAGCTCCTCAGAAAGAGTCAGAAAGGCAGTTAACAAACACTTCATTTTTACAACAAAGTACCCACTAAACTAAACTAAAAATGGAAAATTGAAATTGAAAACAAAATTCTAATAAAAGGCACCCAACACTCTGCCCCTCTCCCACCCAAATTAGAATAAAATTTCCCCAAATTAAGCTTACTATCCTCTAGCAAAGATTCTAACACTTTAACAGCTTCTGAAAACACAATAGTACTAGGATGTTATACTGTGTTAACCATTGTGGGCATAGTGAGAAGTCAAGCAAAATTACCTGTTTTATTGGCTGACTAAAAAGATTACAAATAAGGAAAGTTGTCATACAACCTCAAGTTGTCTTTTCCATGGGAATCAAAAGCTGCACTAAACTGCAAACAGACTGGCTACAGACTGGTAAGGGCCTGCTTCACCTTTCAGTTTGCCCAGAATATGCTTCCTTCCAGTCCAGCTTGACAAGCTTTTCAGACCTCAACTGTTTACCTGAAGTGTGCCAAGAAACACACTTCTACTGTCCAGATTGTGACTGTGCGTTAGTGGCTGTTTCAAAACATATTAAATAAAGAACATATAATTACAGTGACCCCTCGCTATATCGTGCTTCGACTTTTGCGGCTTCACTCCATCGTGGATTTCATATGTAAGCATATCTTAATACATATCACGGATTTTTCGCGGACAATGGGTCTTTTAATTTATGGTACATGCTTCCTCAGTTTGTTTGCCCAGTTGATTTCATACAAGGGACGCTATTGGTGGATGGCTGAGAAGCTACCCAATCAGAGCACATATTACGTATTAAATAAAACACCTTAATTATATATTATATACTTCCGGCGCGGTGCTTTGCATACTTAAAAGCCCGAACAGCACGTATTGATTTTTGATTGTTTGCTTTTCTCTCTCACTCTCTCTGACATTCTCTGCTCCTGACGCTGGGGGTGTGAGCAGAGGGGCTGTTTGCACACTGGCCTAGAGGATCCTGACGCTCCTCTAAAAAAATGTTGAAAGACTACCTTCACGTTGCTCCCTTTCTTGAAGCTGCTTTGTCAGGCGGTGCTTCGCACACTTAAAAGCCCAAACAGCCCTATTGATTTTTGATTGTTTGCTTTTCTCTCTCTCTCTCTGACATTCTCTGCTCCTGACGCGCACTCCTTTGAAGAGGAAGATATATTCGCATTCTTTTAATTGTGAGACGGAACTGTCATCTCTGACATGTCATGGAGCACAGTTTAAACTTTTGAAAAAGAGACAAATGTGTGTTTGCAGTGTTTTAAAGTCACTGTCGCTACAACCTCCTGTGTTTCTGTGTAAATCTGTGACCCAAGCGTGTCAATATAAAAATAACAATATAAACGTATGGTTTTTACTTTGCGGATTTTCACCTTTAAGTGATGAACTATAGCCAGTTGACATCAGTGGAAATTAAAATTGTAAAAGAGAAAGACAAAAACAAAGTCACAGTCCTGGAGACCTCAACCAACTGGCCGCCTACCCCGTGCTGTGTTTTCAATAGTGGAATCTGTTCTGGCTATAAATCTGTTGAGGCAGTTTTTCTCTTCAATGATCTCAAAGCTCCTTTATCTAAGATGACTTTTCCATGTGCAGGAGAGCCGCCTGGTATTAGAACAATGGCATCAAGTGCCATATCCAAAGTAGTAGTACACTTAGAGGCATTCTGTGTATGCTTTATAGTTTTTAGCAGGTTCATCATGGCTCATTAAAGTAACACACAACCAAGTGCTGAGCAGCAAACAGTAAATGGTATTGCTAAAAAATGTGCAAATGCTGCACTTAGTGCTTAAAGGAACATTTCACCCAAAAATGTAATTTTTTATATGATACTTATCACATGTAGTGCTGGTTGAATTTTTGTTTTTGATTTCATATTTTCATGAAGAGTAGAGACTACAAAAATATGATTTAATAGAAGGCAATGCTGTAAACTACAGCAGCAGATGATTAGAAAAATGGAAAAAAGAAAAAATAGCACATTAATCATGTCACATTATGTATATGTCATTTATCCAGTTGAATGCTCAAAATGAGCAAAATGCATGCCATTTTGCTAAAATATTCTTAAATGGAAGTAATCAGTACATATCATAAACAGGAAAGTAAAGCCTCATGGAAGTCACTTTTTGAATTGAAGTGATGACCCTTAACCAACAAATGAGGGAGGCAGGTTAGTAAACAAGATCAGTCCAATGTTTAACTAATCTACAGCTAGTCTTGTTTAGGCCTCATGTTTCTCTTCAGTTTGCTTAGCAGGCCATCTGATTGCCTGTTAACAGTGGCACACCAGCAATTAATGTCTCACCCTGTCTCTACATATTTTTGTTGATTTAAAGGGACAGGGCACAGGGGAATGTATGCCATGATATAAACCTAGTATGTCCTGATATAAACATAGAAATGATTGTAATTGTTAAGCAATGAAATGAGTGGAATTGACATTATTATAAGCATTATTCATTATGAGCTTATGAAAAGGTCTGGAAATCCCTAACCGAAAAGCAATTAGGATGATAGGTACACATTAGTAGAATTGTATCAGAATCATAATTGTCTCTCTGTAACTCATTCTCCAATTACATAGATAATACCGAACAGTTGATACCTGATATTCATGACCTGCCCAGCTTTTTCTAATAACCAACTTAATCAAACAACACCAAAGCACATACAATACCTTGTCATAGGCGGGATAATATTTATATTGAATGTATCATTACAGCACAAACTCCACAGCAGAGTCCAAGATGTATATAATACATATTGTGACAGATTTCATAACAGATTGGTAGGACACCTACAAAAATATCCTGACAACACTCCAAAGGAATACAGTATGGAAGAAACAGGAAGCATCTTTCAATGAGCACTTTCCAAACCAGTGGGCAAGAGATTTCTCGATTAGGGACACCCACTCTGCATATTTTTTACAATGGTATGTTAATCCAAGTTTTTCTACTTCTTATATTTCACAGTATATTGTAAATATTTTAAGGCGTCCCTTGTCTTTTTCTCTGGCTTTGACTTAAATATATTCGATTCAGTATCACACTGTACTTTGACACAAAATAAAAACATAAAAACAAGCATAAAGTGTTGGGGAATTCCCTGTATAATCTCCTGGATGAAGAGTAGTCAAATGTGACTGGGTTTCTGGTCATATGCAAGATATTAGTTGACAATCTTGCACATTTAGTAGCGTTATTTTATATCAGGAGAGAGGAAGTTACAACAAAGTAGAGGAACGGAAAATGACATGAAAAGCGGAACAAAAAGTGATGTCTTCGAGAGTTGATGGATTGACGTAATCAGATGAGGGCGGAAGTGACGTAATTGTTTGGGTCCAGAAGTGATGTCATTGGATGGGTAGTTGAATTGCCTTTTTCTGGTTGGGTTGAAAAAGATTCGTCCAACCCTCTATCTGTTGTACTTTCACTCTCATTTGGACCTTTTGGATGCCTCCTAAGTGCACGTGTGTGACAATTTATAATCCGAATAAAAATATGAACTTTGATTTCCATATATTTCTAATAGCATATATTTGTTTTTTTCCATATAAGTCTATCTGATGCATGTGGAACTCTTTTTGTAACATAACATACTAAGTCTGTTAAACTTGCTCACAAGGTGATCCAAGTTAGTACGCAACTTTGTTCCCTTTTTCCAACTCCCAGAAGAACATTGCAACAGCACTTAGTCTTAGTCTTAGTCTGCTGCAACTCTATGCCATACTGTAACAGCGATAAAGTCTTGGATCGTAAATGTGTACTAAGACCAGATGAGCATGGGATCATCCTCAGCTGATGGTTCATTGCAACTAATCTATTGTGTTCGTTAGCTTCCCAAACCATAGAAAGAGTGTCTTGGTCATTTTTAAAGTTCATGGAACAACTGTAAAAAATGGATGTACAACTCCGATCATAACAATGGGCACCAGCTTCTCTAAACTCTGACCATTGACCGGTGACTTTTCAGATATAGCTGGCTACTTCAAAACATGAGAAACTCCCCAGGCTAAGGCCAGGAAAAGGCTCAGGGCATAATAATTTGGGATTTGGGCTCACCTCCGTTAAAAGTGGTGACAGACAGATGAAAGCCTATAACGCCACACCTGTCGTTGAAACAGTATGGTACATATCAGGAGGTCCTGGAGTAGGCCTTGGAGTTTAGCTTTGGGATTTTCTCAGAGATTTGTGCAGGGCAGTGAGCAGCCTTTCCCTGTTGAATGGTTTTGAGGTGTCTCGACCTGCTTCTGTTTCTCTCCTCTGATTATGATTGCGTGATTCAACTTAATTTTGTACACAGCGGTGGGTGTTATGAAGGTCAGCCCCTGGCGTATCTGTTTACCTGAATCTGATGCTGTTCAGGGTCGATACAAGTAGTGTAGTTGCTTAAAATATAATTTCCCAAAGTTTGAGCAAATAACAAACACCTTATTACATTAGCTACACACTTTACTAAATTATAATTAAAAAGTAGATTTACATTCTTACAGCTATATTTAAATGTCTTTTAATTACAATAATTAGCAGACATGTGTTTTTGCCAGCTTTACATCTGTATTTCTGCCATTTTAAAGAGAAACACAAATATCACATTTCCACTCTCAACAGCAGACTGTTTCAGAGTTGGAAGCTGGGGATGTTCTCGGTAATTTGGCAGCATGTGAATGGCTTTTAAAAAGTGAATATTTCTTGTAAATGCTCTTTGTGTTCTCATTTGCTAAACCATAACTTTTATTTGATTTTACTGAATGCGCATAATGATTACAGCAATAAAATGCGTTCTCATTGAGGTGTCTTATTTACAAATTGCTTGTAATTCCTGTCATTATTGCATTATTACCTATCATGAATGAGTCTGTGATGACTGATTTAAACTCTAGGGGACACTCTCGAGCCATCCTTGAATCAAAATGAACACCAAGGAAGTCAAAAATATACACAACTAGGGATTTATTGCAAAGTGAAGGTTATGGCACAGCAAATACAGAAAAGTACAAATGAAATGATAAATAATAAAGATCATTGTACCGATGTGCCTACCTATAGTCCCTGACTACCACATGGAGTCCCTGGTCCACGTTTTCCCAGTGCAGCTCCCGTCAAGCACTAAAACTTCTTCTCCACACTCTGACCTTTCTCGGTGCTATCGTTTGGGCATTTAGTCTGATTCAGACAAAATTCATTTTATATTAGGAGGTGTGGTAAAGTAATTTTTACCAGAGGACTTCTGATTTTTTGGTCCTATTTGGACAGAATGTTCATTTAACTCAACATATCACAGATGGACTCCAATCATGTTTTAGACACTTCTCAAGAAGAATTAAACCAAAAAGGATGCACCTGAGTGCCACAGGAGAATGTCTGAATACTTGAATGAATGAGAGATTTCAGTTTTTGATTCTTAATACATTTGCAAACTTTTCTGAAAGCGTGTTTTCACTTTGACATTATGGATTATTGAGTACAGATTGGTGGCCAAAAATGGCAAATTATAAATTTAAAATTTAATGTGCAAAACAGTACAAGCCCAAGGAGGTTATGCTGAAGCTTTATCACACAATGGTCAGGCCTCATCTGGAGTACTGTGTGCAGTTTTGGTCTCCAGTCTACAAAAAGGACATAGCAGCACTAGAAAAGGTCCAGAGAAGAGCAACTAGGCTGATTCCAGGGCTACAGGGGATGAGTTATGAGGAGCTGAGCCTTTACAGTTTAAGTAGAAGGAGATTAAAAGGAGATGTAATTTAAAATGCAGTGGTGTGAGCCTGTTTTAAAAAGGCTGAGATTAGATCCTGGAGTGCTAGTTAATTTCCGTCTGATTTCCCAAATGCCATTTTGGCTAAAATATTAGAAAGAATTATTTATAATCAATTCATTGATTGTCTTAACTCCAATAATTTATTTGAGATCTACCAATCTGGCTTTAGAGGTTATCATGGTGCTGAGATGGTCCTCCTGAAAGTATTTAATGACATCTCTCTTATTACTGGGGCAGCAGTCTTTGTCCTCCTAGACCTTTCTGCAGCTTTTGACACCATTGACCAAGAGATGTTGGTGTTGCGGCTTGAGCATCTGGTGGGGCTCAAAGGAGCTGTCCTTAACTGGTTCAGGACATATCTTACTGGGAGACACTTTGCAGTGACTTCCAATTCCTCGTTTTTGTCTACTAATCCTGTTAAATGTGGTGTTAAGGTCCTATTTTATTTTCTAGATTTCTTTATCCTATAGGAGGTATTTTGAGGAAGTTTAATATTTCTTTTGACTGTTATGCTGAACAACACATAGGTTTATATTCCTGCATGCAACTCTGCAAAGAATCAGCTGCACAATTGTCTTATAGAACTAAGATCCTGGATAGCTGACAAATTTCTCGATCTTAATCAAAATAAAACAGAAGTGCTGATAGCTGATCCTGCAGCCAAAGCTCAAAAACTCCTTGGCACTTTTATGGATTTTAGCAAACCTCAAGTTCATAATCTTGGGGTTATTTTTTGGGATTCTGTATTCAAGAGTTGTTTTTTCCAGCTTTGTCTTTTAGCCAAGGTTAAGCCATTTTTTTATCTCATAGGGATACTGAGAAAGTTACTCCTGTTTTTATGTTTTCTCGGCTTGATTACTGCAACTCTGTGTATTCTGGAATCAACAAATTCCTGATATGCAGGTTGCAGTCGGTTCAGAATGGTGTTGCCCGTTTTTTAGTCGGGGCAAGAAAGTCTGATTCTTTGTCTCCAGTTTTAGCCTCTTTACACTGGCTGCCTGTTAGTTTCAGAATTAAAATTGTGTTGCTGCTGGTTTTTAAATCAATACATGGGTATGCTCCTACTCATTGATCTCAATTGTGTGTTAAGGCCAGATGTCCACATGTCCATCATCATCTAATTCTCCCACGTGAAGCCTGAAAACCATCAGGACTGGTTGAGATCATTGATGTGAGGTAGAATGCCCAGTGGGGGGCTGGGTGGTCTTGTGGCCTTGGAACCCCTGCAGTTTTTTTTTTTCTCCAGCCCGCTGGAGTTTTTTTTTTTTTTGTTTGTTTTTTTCTGTCCTCCTGGCTATCAGACCTTACTTTATCCTTTGTTAATTAGTATTGCCTAATCTTATTTTCATATTTTTCTTTTTTCTTTCTATGCACTTTGAGCTGCATAATTTGTATGAAAACATGCTATAGAAATAAATGTTGTTGTCATACACCAGCCATCCAGAGAGCTTAGATCTACCGGTCATTTCTCTCTTGTTGCCCCTTGTACTAAGTGCAGAACTAAGGGGTACAGGGCTTTTGCAGCTGCTGCACCTCATCTGTGGAATTCATGGCCCAATTACATTAAGGAGTCACCTACAACTGAACTGATTAAAATGAGACTGAAGACGCATTCCTATTCTCTTGCATTCCATGTCCTTCAGTGCATACTGATTGTTCCCTCCTCATTTATCTGTTTCAGTTTATTGCTGGTTGTATTGTGTTTTATTGCATTTTATTCTATTTATTTTATTTATGTTCATTATGCTCCAACAACAATGGATGGATTTAAAGGCAGAAGTCTACGTGACCATCATCATCATCAAGCCCTTCCGTGAGAACCCTAAATCCAAAGATGACTGTTTCATTTATGTTAGGTAGAATGCCCAGAGGGGACTGGGCGGTCTCATGGTCTGGAATCCCTACAGATTTTATTTTTTCTCCAGCCGTCTGGAGTTTTTGTTTTTCTGTCCCCCCTGGCCATTGAACCTTACTCTTATTCGATGTTAATTAATGTTGATTTATTTTGTTTTCTTATTGTGTCTTTTATTTTTCTATTCTTTATTATGTAAAGCACTTTGAGCTACTGTTTGTATGAAAATGTGCTATATAAATAAATGTTGTTGTTGTTGTTGTTATTAGATGTTTTATTGTAAAGCACTTTCGCTACAGCATTACTGATGTTGTTTTAAATGTGCTCTATAAATAAATTGACATTTGACATTGAAGTGTTTAAAATTATGAAGGGAATTACTCCAGTGGATCAAGACTGTGACTTTAAAATGAGTTCATCAAGAACACGGGGACACAGCTGGAAACGTGTTAAGGATAAATTTCACACAAACATTAGGATGTTTTTCTTTACACAAAGAACGATAAACACTTGGAATATAGCGACCAAGTAGTGTGGTAGACAGGGTTGATGTTATTTTAGAAGAATTAAGTGGATGGGACTGACAAGCTTTGTTGGGCTGAATGGCCTGTTCTCATGTAGATTGTTCTAATGTGTTTTCACTTTGATATTAATAAGTATTTTTCTTGTAATCACTGTCAAAAAAGCCAAATTAAATCCACTGTGATTCAATGTTGTATAACAACAACAACAAAAACAATGTAGGAACTGCCAAGGGGGTGAATACTTTTTATAGGCACTGTAGGCTAGTTTAGTTGGCAACACCAAACTGACCCCCTAGTTCACGGGTGTCAAACTCCAGGCCTGGAGGGTCGCAGTGGGTGCAGGTTTTCATTCTAACCCTTTTCCTAATTGGTGTCCAGTTTTCACTACTAATTAACTTCTTTTCCCTCTAATCTAATAGCCCTGTTTTTAAGGATTAAGTCTTCTGAATTGATTCTTTTCTTCATTAAATGACAGCCAAACAGAAATGAGACATGAAACGAGCCAACAGATGACCAGCTAAACGGGGGCTTCAAACTCCAACCAGTTCCTTAATGAGAAGCTGATTCTTGCTGTTAATTAAACCCGTTATTCAATTCAATGGCTTGTTGCTGCTCTCTTTTTGCCACAGCAGACATTTCCAAAACTTGATATTCTGTTTTTTTCTAAGAACTCCTAAAATGTTTTGGTAACCTGAGGGGTCAACCTTACTGAGACCTTCATCTTTATTTTCAGATTTTGTTTGATGGGTACAGGTGAGCTGGTCATGTCCTGCTTGTTTTATGTCTCATTACTGTCTGGCTGCTAATTAAGGAAAAAAACAACTAAGGGCCTGAGTCAAGCTAATTAAAGCTAAGGCTAAAGAAGTTAATTAGCATCAAAAACTGGTCACTAATTAAGAAGATGGTTAGAATGAAAACCTGCAGCCACTGCGGACCTCCAGGACTGGAGTTTGACACCTCTGCCTTAGTTAGTCCAGATGTGTGCCTCAGTGGGCCTTGTGATGGACTGGCACTCTTTCTCCAGGTCAGTTTCCTGCCATGCATTCAGTGCTGCTGGGAAAGGTTTTGGGACTCCACAACCATAAATTGCAGTAAGAGTGATATGAGCTGAGGAAATGCAATGCAAACAATAGAGAAGAATATTAAGAAGAAGAATTTTGAGATTCTTAGTTTAAGACTGCTTAGGAATGTTGGTATAAAAAAAATATTAAAAACTCTAGTGGTTAATATGGTGGTACATAGGTAAGTGTGGCTATCCAGTTTGTATTGTCTCACCTGCTTATATTGTCTCATATTTGCACACCAATTTCATGCAAGCGTGCACCACATCCCATTTTAATGGGAACTGAGTTGCAGTGACGTTAACATACACACTTTTACTTTATGTAGTGTGTAAGATCCATACGCATACATGCACGTGAGGTTGCAGAGGTGACCATGATACTAAATCAGAGGTGAACGCCAACGTTTACTTGTCACACAATAACAAATATTTAGGGTTTACTATAGTATTTATTTATTGACAGCAAGTCACAGCATACATAGATTAGTATGGGGCCCCCCAGGCAACTGCCCAGCGTGTTCATGCGTTAAGATGTGCACCACATCCCATTTTAATATTAAACGTCACCTTTTAACTCTTTGGGGGCTGAATATTTTTTGCTAAAAGAAACAGTTTTCTGAAAAGCACACAAAGCAATTGTTTGACACATAAATCAACATAAAGTGTCTGGTGCTGCGTGTTGTGGCCACCAATTCACAGTCTCTTGCAGCTCAAGCCTCTGGCGGGCAGAACAACAGCTGGCAGGAATGAGAGACAACCTGGCTGTCAGGCTGTTTTCGTGGTGTGGGGGCGGTCACAGTGGTCGTGGTACAATGCAATCCGTTTTGTGCCTCTTGTCATTGTAAGTGGCAGTCCTCCCAGGCAAACGTTGCTATAGGTGCATCAGCTATATCAGAGTTTTCAGCACCACAATCAGCTGATGCTGGTACCTCACATTCGTTTTCGATTACTTGTATCAAAATCAGAGTCTGACAAGTCAGAGTCCAATTCAGCGATTATACGCAAAACGTCATTCACGCACAGTTTTTTTGCTTTACGCATTCAGTTTGATCTCTTGCCAGCTGTCAGCGCCATTTTTGCTGTTGTTTGCTCATCGTTATTCACGAGAGTGCAGGGAATCTCAGTCAGACCAACAAACAAAATTTCCTTCTAGCAAAGAGAGTCGAACTAAAACATAATGGTGGGTTTGGTCACCATTTACAGTTGAGAACCACCCTCAACCCCCTCTGTTGACAAAAGTCAACATCCGCCCTGAAAGAGTTAAAGTAACACATGAAACATTTCTTTGATAACAAAGATACACAAACCAATGTGTTTCGTCGTGCCCGTCCCAAGCCCGGATAAACGGGGAGGGTTACGCCAGGAAGGGCATCCGGTGTAAAATTTTGCCAAATCAATATGTGGACAACAATTTTGGATGATCCGCTGTGGCAACCCCTAACGGGAGCAGCGGAAAGAAGAAGAAGAAGAAGAAGAAGAAAGACAAATGCACACTACAGGTCCCCTGGCAGTCCTCTTATTTTATTGTTATACGAGGTGTGGCAGAAAAGTAATGAGACTGATTTTTATTTACCAAAGTTTTATTTTTTCAAACATCAATGTTATCCCCTTCAAAGTAGTTCCCTTGGGCAGCTACACACCGATGGAGACGTTGTTCCCACTGTTGGTAGCAGCGCTGGAAGTCTTCAACCGGTATGGTCTTCAGCATGTCCGTTACACTCTTTTGGATGTTTTCTAAAGTCCGAAATTACGCCCTTTGAGGACATTTTTCAGTTTAGGAAAAGGAAAAGTCACACGGACTGAGGTCAGGTGAATAAGGGGGCTGGGGAACCACAGGAATGCCTTTTGAGGTCAAAAATTCTGTTATGGAGAGGGCAGTTTTTCGGCACCATTTTGGCACAGACCTTTCGCATTTGCAAATGTTCAGTCAAAATTTGATGAACGGTAAATCTGATCAAATTTAATTGTTCACTCAACATTCTTAATGTTAAACGACGGTCTGATCTCACAAGAGTGTTCACACGTTCGATGTTTTCATTGGTTTTCGAAGTTGAAGTCCTCCCTGAACGGTGTTCATCTTCAACGTGTTTTCTGCCTTCCAAAAATGATTTGTGCCAGCGAAAAACTTGAGCTCGGGATAACGAATGTTCCCCACAGGCCTGTTTTAACTTTTCAAACGTCACACTTGCCGTTTAATGGCACAACGTTGCTCCAAATTCCGCTGTTCCATTTTGCGTGACGCACAACCAAAAACACAACTTCGCTAATAGCAGTCACAAAAATCACGTAGTTAACGGTAGGAGTTGAAACTCGCACTGAACTATGGGAGGGTACTGATATACGGGCTCTATCAAGGACAACAGCGCAGCGTTGCCAGATCGCTTGCAGTGTTGCCAGTCTCATTACTTTTCTGCCACACCTCGTACAACATTGAATCCCAGTGGATTTCATTTGGCTTTTTTGATGCTCATCAACAGAAAAAGATTGTTTAGTTAGTGACAGGAGATCTCTGCAAAGTTATTGAAATTAACTAGCAGAATACCCGCGCTTCGCAGCGGAGAAGTAGTGTGTTAAAGAAGGTACGAAAAAGAAAAGGAAAAATTTTAAAAATAACGTAACATGATTGTTAATGTAATTGTTTTGTCATTGATATGAGTGTTGTTGTCATATCTATCTATTTATATATATATATGTATGTATATATATATATATATATATATATATATATATATATATATATCAAAATACCGCGCTTGGCAGCGGAGAAGTAATGTGTTAAAGAAGGAAAGAGAAAGAAAAGGAAACATTTTGAAAATAACGTAACATGATTGTCAATGTAATTGTTTTGTCACTGTTATGAGTGTCGCTGTGATATATATATATAGCAAAATAGCGCTTAGCGATGTCATGTGTTAAAGAAGTTATGAAAAGAAAAGGAAACATTTTAAAAATAATGTAACATGATTGTCAAAGTAATTGTTTTGTGTATTTGGTGGCAGCATCACAAAGTTATTTTCGTCTAGCTGCATCAGAAAATGTACCACGACGTCTGACATGCCTCCTTTTTACTGTTTTCTCACAGCTTGGATTGCTGCTGTCATATACACACACACACACACACACACACACACACACATACATACATACATACATACATACATACACACACACACACACACACACACACACACATATATATATATATATATATATACATACCTATCTACATCATATATACACACACATACATACACACACACAAATTATATATATGTGTGTATGTATGTGTGTGTGTGTGTGTGTGTGTGTGTATATATATATATATATACACATACATATATATATACACATACATATACTTGTGTGTATGTTTGTATGTGTCTATATGTGTGTGTATAGCTTTGGTCACATAGTGCAAGGGAAAAATAATAAAATATAGTCTATAAGTTATTAAACAGTAAAACATTAACGTTTTAAGAAGTACAGGAACATTGAGCTGCGGTGGGTTGGCACCCTGCCCAGGATTGGTTCCTGCCTTGTGCCCTGTGTTGGCTGGGATTGGCTCCAGCAGACCCCCGTGACCCTGTATTCGGATTCAGCGGGTTAGAAAATGGATGGATGGAGGTACATTGAGCACTACTGGAGTGGTTGCGGGTAAACTACATTTTAAAGACTGTGTAACACAACAGGTAAGTAACTAACAGCAGCTAAAATGTATATGGATCATCTCTCGGTAGTAGATCCCTTTTGAAAGGCGCTACACGACGGCTGTGGTATAGAAATTACATTTTCTATGTGAACGTTCAAATTTGTGCCTCTGGTAATGTGCCTTACCGGCATTTAAAGAAAATTAGTTTTGTGTCCTCTGCAGTGTTAAGAGAGAAAGGCTTTGGTTTGGGATAAAAGGAAAAAAGGTGTAAAGAAAGGAAAGTTGCCTTTTTCTTTTATATAGTATAGAGAGATGTGTTCGCTGACGTTATGATCGCCTTTTAGGGACAGTCACGGTGGGTCTTGTGTAGACTGGTGAGACATCCCCGCCATTAATCGGCTGTGATGGCACTGTCAGTCCTTCACTCCTGTGCGTATCTTCATAATCCGAGCTGAGGACCTCATAATCGTATACGTGCAAAAGAAAGTGTGAATCGCCTTAATATTATTTTGCCGTGGTGTAGAAAAGGGGTCCCGTGTTTGCACTTGTCTGGGCTATAGCGCAGGGGGAGGAAGAAAAAAATTAAAGGTGCTCACTTTGACTTAAGGCAGAAGCGCAGTCAGCGTCTCAAAGGCCGGCACAGCTATGCACGCGCGCTGGCTGCTCGACTTTTGCTGGGCAGGAGACCACAGTTTTTGTACACACGTTCATGATATCAAAAGTCTCAGCGCTCTTTGGAGGTCATTCATATATATATATAGCAAAATACCTGCGCCTCGCAGCGGAGAAGTAGTGTGTTAAAGAAGTAATGAAAAAGAAAAGGAAACATTTTAATAACGTAACATGATTGACATTGTCATGAGTGTTGCTGTCATATATATGCCTGCCTAAATAAGTCACCCTCGCTTTGCTCTTACTTTGTTACCGTTCATTTAATCATGGCTAGTGGCGGAAAAATTATAAAATGGAAGGAGGATGGCTTTACCAAAACAATTATTGATGGCGAATCGATTATTCATAAAGCTTGAATTGGTGATCTGTTTTTCTGTGTTAACCTCATATTTTTTCATACTTCTTCTCAAACTAAGGTGGTGCGAGGGTATAATGAATCGGGGTGTGCTGATCAATGTAATCCGTGTACCAGGAAATCATGTATTGACAAAAGCTCCCCTTTGCTTGTAATGCAAAGTGTGATTAAATGCATTATTTTTTAACGCGTTATGGAGCACATGCATCGAAGCTTCTCAGCTGTGCTTGTGCTAAGAAAAGGAAAGATTTTAAAAATAACATAACACGATTGTCAATGTAACCTTTTTAAGTAGTGCCTGGAGGATTCAGTGTGAAGAAACTCTAGAGACAGAGTGTGTATTAACTTGTGGATTTTTCTGTGAGTATTTGGTGGCAGTGTGACGAAGTTGCTTCGGAAGACAGCGTTAGCCGCGAAGCTCAGCTCAGAGCGAAATTAGATGAATGGGAGGGGAGATGATGACGTGACTCCCCCACCCGCCTTAACTGTCAATCCCCCACAAACACAGTCTCTCGGAATTTTCCTTCCTTCACCTGCAATTTTAACTTAGTTACAAAGTGATCAACGCTCTCGTTTATATCCTGCGTCCTCTCATTAAACTTGTATCCCGCATTCCTGGGCATGTGAAACGCCAGGGTAGCCTGTCTATGAACTTAATTTAAAGTTTAGGTTTACACCTTGCTTTCTTTCCGAGGTAGCAACACTCATGAATATGGTAGTATATGTCACTCGCTCGCTTCTTATTGTTTCGCTGCCTTCTCAATTATATAATGCATGTTTTCTTAAGCGCTTTTTGGAGTTCTTCCTGGTTTTCTACGCACTGCATTGACAGTCAGTTCACGTGATTACGTGGGAGGTGTGATGATGTCACACGAAACTCCGCCCCCCACGTCATTGCAGCTCAACTCCATTACAGTTAATGGAGAAAAATACCTTCCAGTTATGACCATTAGGCGTAGAATTTCGAAATGAAACCTGCCCAACTTTTGTAAGTAAGCTGTAAGGAATGAGCCTGCCAAATTTCAGCCTTCTACCTACACGGGAAGTTGGAGAATTAGTGATGAGTCAGTGAGTGAGTGAGTGAGTGAGTGAGGGCTTTGCCTTTTATTAGTATAGATTATTAATATAAAATACAATCTAATTGATCGTGTAAGTGTTCACTCCTTTTAATATGACACACATAAACCATCGCTGGTGCAGCCAACAGGCTTGTAATGGCCTCAGTAACTTCACAGCTTCCAGGGGAATGGTCTGGGAGTCAACCAGGTAACCCTGTTTAATTTTTGAGCTCAAGTAAACAAGAAAGTGTTCACAAAGTGAAGAGGTGTGAGTACTTTCTGAATCTGTTTACCATAAATAAACAGAATCCAAATGAATTTAAATGTTATCATCTGTTGTATTAGGGTGTTGTACTGTGTTAGCCATTATGGAGGTAGTGAGAAGAAGTCAAGCAAAATTACCCCTTTTATTGGCTAACTAAAAAGATTACAATAAGCAAGCTTTCGAGGCAACTCAGGCAGGGACGTCTTGACAGCATTATAGGCGCCCGATGGAAAGCAGCGCACTGGGGCCCCTACCTGCACAACCACTCCGAGGAATAAACATGTAAATGGTTGATAAAATTAAACATGTTTATTGTTTTGGTACTTCCAACAAAATCGGTGTTTAAACATTAAACAATATGCAAAGATTAATACATGAGCCTTGAAAAACACAAAAATTTCAACATATAGTAAATGATACCCAATTGGTAAACCACACAGAGGGAGATGGCACAGTATGAAATGACTATGAATTATTTATTATTATTCAAGTGTTCAACACAAACATTTGTCAAATTTCTTTGGGGAGAATAAGTTGAAGTGATGTTAACACATATGCTTTTACGTTATGTAGTGCGTGAGATCCATACGCATACATGAACGTGAGGTTGCAGAGGTGACCGTGATACTAAATCAGAGGTGATTGCCAATGTCTGCTTGTCACACAATAACAAATATTTATAGTTTAGTGTAGTATAGTATTTATTTATTGACAGCAAGTCACAACATACATCGATTAGCATGGGGACCCTCTGCTCGTGGGGCCCTCGGCCAACTACCCAGCATGCCCTGAACTCAGGCCCCTCAATTTTTTTAGTTACCTAATAAAAGATTTCATTTTTTGCTATCATCTGAATAACCCTAATGTTGGATTAATTTGTTCTCAATGATTGAGTCAGTAAACTGTTAATAAAGGCCAATACTTCGGTTGAAGACCTTGTGCTCTGTAAACACACACGATAACAATCCCAGTCTCACTGCCTTGGTCACAGGCTAAGGTGTTCGTGCCAATTTTCCGTGGCGTCATCCTGGGGCATTTGTTCTTCTGTTTCACCCGGACTTCACTCCACTGAGATTGTCCATGTCAAAGGAATCTTCTTCATTCTTTTCTGATCTGTCATTTTTGGCTCCTTTGTTGCATTCCTTAGAGTCTAAATGGGAATTGTGAAAGAGTCTCTTTGCTGCTTGAGATTCCCTACAGGATTATGACCTCTGCTTGCTTAGTGTAACCTTGGCTTGGTGAGGCAAATTGTTTTACATTTGAAAACAAAATTATCTTGAAGGTTTTTTTTTTATGTACTTGCTTTGAAAAGATGTCTTAAAGGGAAACCTTGTCAACTCCAATGCAGATTTTTATATGATTGTTATTTTCAAAATGGTTTAAGAATAATTTATAGTACTTTATGTTCATAATTTAACAATAAAATTACCACCTCAAATTTATATAATTTATTTTTTTACTTAAACACTAAAATACCATAACAAACATAATTCAATAAAAATGATGTAAAAAAACCTGAATGTCCAGTAACATAAATTATATTAGATATAAAAGCAGTGTTGGGGTAACAGATGAGACCCCAGTTCAAGGAGGTCTGCATGTCCTGACCTCTTTGATCTGGCTGTGGATGTGCTGATTGGTGGGATAAAAGACCAATCCCCCTGGTGCAGGCTTTTTGCTGAAGACGTTGTGTTGTGTGGCACCAGAAAATTGGAAGTGGAGAGGAAGTTGTAAGAATGGAGAAGGGCTTTGAAAGATAGACAGAATATGTGAGGTTTAATGATGATCAAGATTCAGAAGTTAGCCTGCATGGAGAGCTAATGAAAAGAGTGGATGCAATTAAATATCTAGGATTATTGGTAGTCCATGATGGAAAATCAGATACAGAAAACCCATAGAGTGTAGTGGGGATGGAACAACTGAATAAAGGCATCAGCAAGTATTGTGTGATCGAAGCAATAATGTGAAGATAGAGGGTAAGGTTTTAAGTCCTGTGCCAGTCGAAGCCATTTGGAGCCCTAGGGGACCTGATAGCACCCCCTGAGAGTACATAGGTCCTCCTTCAGAGTCCGAAGTTCTTGTCACTTAGCTGTCATAAACAGTGACCCTTGGGTGATGGCACACCAAGTTTAACTGGACTTGAAGCACCGGGGCTTCCCTTTCAGGTTCCGGAGTGCATTATTGGTGCCCATCTATGCACATGATGTGGACTTAATGGAGAGCGGACCCCTTGGTGTCCAGAGCACACACTCCTTAACTTTCAGAAATGGTGCCCCTAATTGTTTCACAAGCTCATGTGGTAATCACCATTCCAAACTTTTTGGTGTGGGTGCCCGATGCCACTCTAGGAGGCTGCCCAGTTGCCCATACCAAAATTGTCCAATGTTTAAGGCAATGGATGACCACCAATGATGTATGGAGCTGAGACATGGGCTGTAAAAGAAGCGCAAGCAAAACAGTTAGATGTGGCAGAAATGAGAATGTTGACATGTTGAGATGGATGTGTGGAGATAAAAAAAAAGAACAGAATAAGAAATGAGACAATCTGAGGTACAAGAAAAGTGGAAAAGTTATCTAAGAAAGTACAGGATAGTAGGTTGATGTGGTATGGACATGTGATGAGGAGAGACAATGGGTATGTGGGCAAAATAGGGGTGGGAATTGAAGTACAGTACAAGTAAGAGAGGCCAAAGAAGAGGTGGATGGGTTCTGGCTAGGGAGGAGGTGCAGGACCAAGCTGAATGGAGAACACAGAAGTGGGAAAATATGGAAGATGTAGAAGGAAATACAATAATATATTCTGGAGAAAGCAGCCACCACCAGGCTAAGAGAGCTATATAATAAGATACGCCATCTAAGGAGGTCTGTCTTGTGGAACAAAATAGCCAGTAAAATTAAAAGGTTCAGTACAGATACAGTATAATTTCTAAACTCCTTTATTCAATATCTGTTGACTATAAATAAATGCAATTTTACAGACCTGACAGAATGGTTGTGAGGGAAGACCTGATAATTTGGATTGTAGGACAAGAGTTGGGCTATAAAATACCCTGATGGAGAATGTGCTGTGTTCTGAAATGTATGTATAATTGAGCTGCCATGGATAAGGGACACTATGCTGTGTTGTGATTTATTTCTCAAGTGGTAAAAGTGGTGTGAGGCCTTCAAAATCCAGAGAATCAGGTCAGAATCCCACTAGCCTGCCTAATGGAGGTGCCCCAAAATACAGCCTAGCTTCCACTTGAGTGACTGGCTTCGGCCTGCACCAAGCAAGAATGTGCTTCCTTCTAAAAGTTACGAAATATGTTCTGTAATGTCTCAAAAACACATTTGAAATGCCCCACAAGAGAGAGGATCACCGTTAAACCCTGGCGTGTGCAAAGTCACAAGAAATCTTCAGAAAGAAGGATTTATTGAATGAAGCAGAAAAAAAAATGCAACAAATGGTTCAAGTGAGCTGAAAGCAGTTGCCTAAGGCAATCCTAGGAAATCAAAGTTAAAAATACAAACAATAAGAATATCCAAGTACCACCGCAGAAAGGGTTTGAAAGCCAAAACACATCAGGAATCATAAAGAGAACAATACTTACAAAACCACCAACACTAGAGCACATTCAAATGATCTGCATTGGAACTCTTCGTCTTCTTCTTCTTCTTACTCTTCTAATGTTTTATGGTGGTTGGAAGACAAGCATAATATACTGTACATTACTGCTCCCAACTGAGATGGGATGTAGAGCATGATGCACGGGAAAAAAAATCATGTGATATTGTAAAGCCCAATCTGTTAAAGAAATTCATATAGATGTATATTCTGTGATGATGAATCATTTTTAAAACACTCTTCAAGGCACCTGTGTAACTTCCAACTCCTTCGCCTTAGCAATAAAGTATCTTCATTGGACCCCATATGACCTACAGTCAAATAAAACATTAGAATTTCTGCAATAACCTGTCTTACGTTTTTTAATGTTAAGTAAAGTGTTATTTATTCCAGAGTATCCAATTCTAAAACTTCTCTTTATTATGAACTGCCCCTTTTATTTCCTCCCATCCAATGATTTCCCACCTGTTAAACAGGCGTCTTCCTCATTTCCCTTCTTTCCAATAATTCATCCAGACTTTTCCTCGCCTCCCCTTTTTATAAAGGCTCCGCTACATCATTGACCTTTCTCCTCAGTTTTGCAAGAAGATTGGCCATCTCATTTCCCTCCACCCACACATGAGCTGGAACCCATAAGAAATGCACATTCACCAAGACCTTGCAGTCCCCACAATCGCTGCCCAATGTCCAATAAAATATCTGGCAGTCCTTCTGATCTACCAGATTTTTAAACTGCTCAGTACTGAAAATGAATCAGAACATATACAGTATAAACTAAATCTAGGCGTACATCGGCAACTCAACTTAAACTTAAAACAACAATTTGTTCTGACATAACAATTGATATATTATCAGACAACCTTTTCTTAATGTTAATCTGAAATAGTGGTACATATACTGAAGCTTGAGAATCAGGATTTTTGAAGACACTCATAATATTTTACTTGCATACACTTAATGAGTACTGCATCCACAGGCATTTGCTAGACTCCTTAAATTTTGTTTGCATACTAAGATCTAGTGAAGGCACAAGTAAAAACCAAGGAAGGGTAACAGAAAGGGCTATACCAGGACCAAACCCTAGATGTGATTTTTTAATTTCCTGAGTCCATATTTTACCCTGCCACCCAAAGCAAGCCGTCGTATAACTGTGGTGCTCCACACCATCTTTCAATATTAAGTTAGCTGGATGATTATCTTTATATCCACTCAATTTAGCCCTGTCAGCCAGAGCTAAGTACATAATCCACATCAGACTTCAATTCCCATCTTGCCTTTAAAGAGCTGGTGGTGGTCCCTTATTGATAATGAACAGACGGCCCTGCATCTTGGGGAATCCACCTTCAAAATACAAGGAACATTAGAGAATTGGGAACTAAATAGAATAAAATAATCAGGAGGTACACAATTTAACAACTAATGAACAGACCTCTATTGTGTCAACTTGCAGAGAAAGGACACACGTCGCACGGTTTGACTGGTAAGCCCAAGTCCTTTATTAATGAAGTTTTCATACTAAAAGCGGGTCCCTGCTGATTACAAATGTTTGGGTCTCAGAAAACACCACCAAATTAATAAATGTTCAGCCTACGGCCTTTCTGCACTCTCTTCTCACTTCTTCCTCCTAAAGAGACACTAAAGGGTCCACAAGTAGAAGAACAGCACTATAAGCTCCAGAGTCTAAGATTTAGTCAGTAACAGTGACTTAGGACTTAAAATTCCATCCATTGGCTTGACAGATGAGCTGGCAATTGAAAGAATAAAGTTTGACAAGAGCTTGGAAAGACGAAAGACATAAGTGAGGTTTGCTGTTGCTGTAGAGGTTATTTGATGTTAAAGTGCAGAGGACACATCACCTATTAGACACGGGTCAAAATACCATATACTGTGGTTAGGATAAATGAAGAAGCGGGTTTTCAGTTTTTCTTTCTTTATATGTCAAATGTTTACTCCTTGTACTTCACCCTTCCATGTGTGAGCTTTATTTTGTAATAAACACAACCTTTTTCCAGTACTTCTTGACACTGTTTGGTTTGTAGACCATGTAAGAATGCTCTCTGATGATCACAGTGATACAATTACAATTGGGCCTTTAAAGGATATATAAAACTCCATCTATCGTCTTGTTTAAACACAGTAGAAAATCTGTTATCTTTCTTGCATAATTAAGATATTTTTTATCTTGCATATTAAGGTATTATTTTTGCTTTTAATTATTTTTAATTTTAAATTATTATAAAATGCACTCTTTAATAGCTAACATGACCCATTTTTGAGGCTTATTTCCTGTCTGTTGCACAATATAGAGACAGTTCATGATTATTTATTGGCCATTACATTAAAAAGGCAAATAAAAAAGTAAAATTATATTGTAAAAACTGTTGAATGTAAATCAAGGGACTATATAATTCTCTAGTGCACGGGTGTCAAACTCCAGTCCTGGGGCCTCATGTATAATGCCGTGCGTAGAACTCGCATTATAACATGGCGTAAGCACAAAAGCCGAAATGTGCTTACGCACAGAAAAATCCAGATGCAGGAATCTGTGTGTACTCCAACGTCCGCATTCTTCCGCTACATAAATCCCGATCAGCGTGAAAACTAACGCTCGTGCACGTGCATTTTGTAACGCCCCAAATCCTCCCAGAATTACGCCTCTTTGAATATGCAAATCAATATAAATCGCCCTTAAGCGCTGCCTTCTTTGAAAAGACAATAGGAAAAGCACGGGGAAAATATAAGAATTTCAGCGAATACCAAGTGGAGGCAAAGGAAAAACATACTATTTGTTCAAATAAACCGTGGTATAATCAACAAAATGAAGTTGATCGAGTGACATAGCGTGTTGGAGAAACTTGAAAGCTCACATTCACAAAATCGCACAGTGCCGGAAATAAAAAAGAAGTCACATATCAAAGTCGCTGTGAAAAGAAGAGTTGTAAGCCCACTGTCTGAGTGTCATATGAAAGCTTATTAGGGTACAGAGAAAAAAGGCACACGGTGGGGAAAAAGCACGAAATGTCAACTTTAATCTCGAATTTTCCACTTTAATCACGTAGTTTATTTTGTCATTAAAGTAGAACATTATAAACTTCATCTTAAAATCGTTTAATTAACCAGTTTCTCAAATCACATCGTAATTAAAGTAGCACGTTAAATGCTTTGTTTTGTATTTGATCTTCTATGTGCTCTGTGTGTGTGAATCACTACCTGCTTCTTAAACTGGCTCTCTTCCTCCAACTGGACACAGAGTCCATTACATTTGTGATATTACAGCTCTCTGAATAACTAAAATACTGAGATGTATACGTGATGTCATTTTCATGATGATAGGAGCTAAAGCACGTTATTAAACATGAGTTTCATGAGCCTCGTGCTCATGACAAGCATTTATTTTTTGTCGAAATTTGTCGCTGCGTTTTTAGCTGTGTTGTTATTTTCTCTTTCTGTTTTATATTCAATATACAGTATGTTGGCGTAGCCGTCACTGCAGTCCTTGCTTTTCTTTCCCCAAGTAACCGATCGCCATACAATCAGCTCTGTAATAGACGTTAAGCCATCTGTAAGCTTAGCGCCGATTCTTCAAAAGCGTTTAAAGCACATTGAAATATCTTCGTAGTACATGTTTAATTATTCTATCCTTCACGACACTCCCAGTGAAGAATATAGATTATTTAAATGAAGTTAAAGTTTTATGTGTATAATTTAACAAACATATTTTGCTGCATTTCACCTTAAAAATGATATTGTCATCATATGTAAATACGCGCTTTATAAAGTGTCTCAGGTTGTGCGATATTATAACTATAGTGCAAGTTTACAGTGGGGTGATTGTACTTATAAGTACAAACAGTTCTACAAGGAGCAATTGATTGAGTGCATTTAAAGTTCTTGGGATTAAACTGTTTCTGAACCGCGAGGTCCGTACAGGAAAGGCTTTAAAACATTTTGCAGTGGCTGAGACAGCGTGTCCTTGAAGCTGTATACCGATAATTCTCTTTCCGATCAGCTGCTGCTGTGATTCACACTCAGATACAGTGATATAAATACTCCGAGTCGTGCAGTGAGAGCAATATGGAAAAAGATGATCCGCTGTGGCAACTCCTAACGGGAGGAGCTGAAAGAAGAAGAAGAAGAAGAAGAAGAAGTGAGAGTAACAACGCTAAAGAAGTTATGGTATTTGGAATACTATGGCTGTTCCCTGGACCATTATATTGTTACGAGTTAATTACAATCAGATGCATTACACTAATAAACAATATGCAGTTAGTTTCGGTGTATTTATAAAGCCGCGTCATGAAAATAATGAGTAATCACACAAGAACAGTACCGAGCGGAGAACTTGCGTACGACAAGGCATGAGGTACCGTGGAAAAGTGCGTGGCTTTACGCCAAGTGTAGGTTTTATACATCGCGATTTGAACATGGAAAAGTTCTTACGCAACATTTCTGTGCGTACGCACCGTTTATACATGAGGCCCCTGGAGAGCCGCAGTGGCTGCAGGTTTTCATTCTAACCATATTCTTCAGTTTTTGCTGCTAATTAACTTATTTTGCCTTAGTTTTAATTAACGTGACTCAGGCCCCTTAGTTATCTCTTTTTTTTAATTAGCAGCCAAAGAATAATGAGATACAAAACGAGCCTCCACATCACCAAATCACCTGTGCCCATCACACAATATCTGAAAATAAAGAAAGGTGAAGGTCTCAGTAAGGTCTCTCTGCTCAGGTCACCAAAACATCTTAATGGTATTCTTATAAAAAACAGAAAAATCAATAGTTTTGGAAATGTGTGCTGTGGCAGAATAAGAGCACCCAACAAGCCATGGAACTAAATAACGGGTTTAATTAACAGCAAGAATCAGTTTCTCATTAAGAGACTGGATGGAGTGAAATTGATTGGAGTTAGCAATCCCAGTTTAGCTGGTCATCTGTTGGCTCGTTTCACATCTCATTTCTGTTTGGCTGTCATTTAATGAAGAAAGGAATCAATTCAGAGGACTGAATCCTTAAAAACAGGCCTATTAAAATGAAGGGAAAAGAAGTTAATTAGCAGTGAAAACTGGTCAGTGATTAGGAAAAGGATTTGAATGAAAACCTGCAGCCAGTGTGGCCCTCTAGGCCCGGAGTTCGACACCCCTGCTCTAGTGAGATCACATCTGGAGTGCTGTGTGCAGTTCTGGTTACCATGCTACAAGAAAGACATAACAACACTTGAAGCTGCTCAGAAGAAAGCAACACAAGGATATCTCATGACTTAAGGACATGTCTGATGGTGACAGACTCAGACAATTAATCCTGTTTAGTCTCGAGCAGTCCGGACTGCATGGGGAGCTTATCCAGGTCTTTACAATTCTCAAAGGCATCAATACGGTAGATACAGCCAAATTCTTTCAGCTAAATGGTGAATCACACGCTCAAGGACACCAGTCGAAAATAAGGGGAAGTACATTTAAGACTGAACCCAGGGAGAGTTGTGGTAATCTGGAATAAACTACTGAAACATGGAGTAGAAGTAGAAACCTTGACCACCTTTAAGAAGATTCCAGGTGAAAAATCGAGACAGCTTAGCTATTAAACTAAACAAATGAGCTTGATGGACAGAATGGTCTCCGTGTTTGATAAATTTCTTATGTTCTTTTATTGTTATCAATAATTACATGTACGTACAGCTACTTCACTCTCACTTTACGCCAGATACCTATAGCTCTTTATATGTCAGCTGTCTATTTGTTTTTACTTAGAGCTGCATACCTGTAATAAAAAATCTGTAATTACCTCTCTGTATTTTTATGTTCTTACGTTAACTTTTATAATGTTGCATTTACAGCATGGACAGAGAGATTAGGATCATGCACAAGGGTTTCTAAAATGAAAACCAAATAAGACATCATAATAGATAAGTAGAATTTGTAACCAAAGTCAATAATATAAATAAAACTGTAAGGTTTTTTTATATGTTTGTTTAAGAGTACAGATCCATTTTTCATGAAATTTTTCATACGTGTTGAAGTTGGTCTAACTTAAAATATACTCTATATGGTATATGGTGGAGACGGACCCCAAAAACAAGTGCTAGCACAGAGAATAGTGCTGCTGATCTACTGGGATTTTCACGCTCAACCATCTCTAGGCTTTACAGAGAATGGTCCAAGAAAGTGAAAATATCCTTGAGTGGCAATTCTCTTTGCGAAAATTCTTTGTTGACGCCAGAGGTCAGAGGAGAATGGCCAGAGTGGTTTGAGCTGATAGAAGGGTAACTGTAACTTAAATAAGCACTCGTTACAACCGAGGTATGCAGAAGAGCATCTCTAAACACACAATACCTCGAACCTTGAAGCAGGTGGGCTACAGCAGTAGGAGACCACCCCGGGTGCCACTCCTGTCAGCTAAGAACAGGTAACTGAGGCTACAATTCACATGGGCTCACCAAAATTGGACAACAGAAGATTGGAAAAATGTTGCCTGGTCTGATAAGTCTTGATTTCTGCCACGACATTCCCATGGTAGGGTCAGAATTTGGCATCAACAACACAAAAACATGGATTTTTCCTGACTTGTATCAACAGTTCAGACTGCTGGTGTTGGTGTAATGATGTGGGGGATTTTTTCTTGGCACACTTTCTGCCCCTTAGTACCAACTGAGCATCGTTTAAATTCCACAGCCTACCTGAGTGTTGTCGCTGACCATGTCCATCCCTTTATGACCGCAATGTACCCATCTTCTGATGGCTCCTTCCATCAGGATAACAAGCCATGTCACAAAGTTCAAATCATCTCAAATTGAGTTCTTGAACATGACAATGAGATCTCTTGTCACAAATGGCCTCCACAGTCACCAGATCTCAATCCATGAATAAATAGAGCACCTTTGAGATGTGGTGGAATGGGAGATTCGCATCATGGTTGTAAAGCTGACAAATCTGCCATGCTACGTAATGTCAATATGGACCAAAAATCTTTGAGGAATGTTTCCAGCACTTTTTTGAATCTATGCCATGAAGAATTATGGCAGTTCTGAAGGCAAAAATGGGGTGTGACCCAGTATTAGCAAGGTGTACCTAATAAAGTGGCTGATGAGTGTCCATTTATATGCATGTCTCTTCTGCCTTTTCAGCTACGTCCTTCAAACCCTTCCATTCATTGGTGTCAGTGGTCTACTATTAAAATTGCAAAAACAATTTTGAAGTCAGAAACTGTAAGCTTTCAGTGAGCAATAGATGTTACTATTTTTAGTAACATTTAGTGTAAGTCTAGGCACACACACTGTATGATTTTGCTAGGGAGGTATAATTTGCAAAAAAGATCAGTTAAGTTGTTATGATGAGTGGCCTGTTGAACAAGGGAAGTACAAACAGTATAAACAACTTGTTGAGGAAAATATCAGGAACATCATCTCCTCATGCATGTGGCAAGGTGTGAAGCTTCTCACAGACTGCAAAGGACACAACCCCTCAAGTCTAATGACTTCTTTGCTTATTTTGACAAAGGTGACAGTGAGACTTCCAATAAGATTACACCACCTGAAAGCGAACAAACACTCGTCTTTCACTTGAATCACATCCGGAGCTCTCTGCACACACTCAATGGCAACAAAGCCCCCTGGCCTGATAGGGTCTCAGATTACATTCTTAAGGCCTATGCTAATGGTAGGCAAATGTTTTTACCCAGGCAATAGCAGCAGCCTGCTCAGACGCTGACACCTTTCTTCTTTCTCTGACTCCCAGAATGCAGAGGACAGGTGCTGAAATACCACATATGATTTCGTGGGGTCAGTTGCAGAGCGCAGCTGGATACTCTTGAATGCAGTAGGTGGGCTCTCGATGTACCAGGAGGTTGGCTTCTTTACTAGCCAATGAAGTTCTGTAGCATTGTAATTGCATATGTATGAGGTTGATTAGCATATTTCATGTATGGATTGTTTCATGATAGCAACCAGTTAGGGTTCGAGGCACTTTTACATACACAAATTTACAAGATGATAGTGATTTATAAAGGTTAAGTGTTTAGAAATGTGCATATGTCAAATTTTATAAATTATATATTTTTTTAGCTTACACATTTTTTTGTTTTTTGCCATTTGAACATATTCATGTTCAAGAGTCCCCTGGTCCCTAAGCACCACAGTAAAACAGAGAACACCTTAACTTGTTCTAGTACAATATGGCATGCTGGCTGTACTGGAAAGAGGGGTATAGGTGGCACAATGCATCATCAGTTGCAAACTCCCAGATACGGAGTAGTTGATGCTACAAGGAGGCCCTTGATATCATTAGTGATCCATCCCACCCAGGACACTGTATGTTTGATCTCTTGCCCTCTGACAAATGCTAAAGGATCATCCATGCACACATTGCCAGACTTAAAAACAGCTTCTTTCCTATAGCAGCTAAAATGTCCTGCAGCCATGCCCTACTGAGTGGACATATGAAATAACATGTCCCAACCACCACATGTACAGTATGTATTAATATGTGCATTAGCTCCCTTGATTGCAGTCTTACTCATTTATGTTCTCTTTCCAGTTACATCCCTGCCCCTCGCTTTCTCGTTCTCTCTAGCTCTCTCTCTATTTATATATACAGTATATATATATCAGCTTCCCCTCCATCCCCAACCTTCACCAGCTATATGCTGTATGTCTAATTATTTTCCTCTGATGATGACACCTGGGAGGTTGTCAAACTAAGATATGTGACTTATTTTTTCCCTTTGCGGATCTTTGTGGAAACCGCATCACAGACCTTCACTTCCATTCATATATACAGTACATACTACTAATACTGCTTTAGTAGTAAATGTGGGCACTAGTTATACTACATTTAGTTAAAGCAAAATCCTGCAGCCACTGTTGACCTCCAGGACCAGAGTTGAGTACCCTGATATAAACAAATAAAACTAGAGGGCTTCGCCCCCTGCTCACTTCGCTCACAAACCCCGGCCGGCGCTATGTGCCAGCCACTTTGCGTCTCTGCCGCTCATGTGTGTGGATTTCTCTTTCACCAAACAACATCTTGCCTGAAGAAGAGGTCTGAGTTGCCTCAAAAGCTTGCATGTTGTAATCTTTTCAGGTGTCATTTTGCTTGACTTTTCACTACATTCATAATGGCTAACACAGTACAACACCCTAGTACTACAAACAACAAATCTTATAGTTCTTGCGGAGATGCCTCTTCATTGGGAAGAAACACTACTTTTCCCTGATGGCAACAGGAATTAGACGATCTACAAGTCTCTGACTTAAAGTTTAAATCTGAATAATATATTCGATCTCTTTTCGATGTTCTGTTATTTCACTGAGTAATAATATCCGTTTGTTTGCGCTAATGCGTTTTACATCAAATCTTCCACAGTGCAAGGCTTGTTCTGATAGACTTTTTCATACTCCAAAGGAAGAAGTCTGGTGGTGTCAGATCAATTACCCTGTTGCCGAAGAAGGAATCAATTTCTGCCATGCTCCTTGCCGATGTGTGACACGTTGCTCCATCTTCCTGGAAGTAACCTTCCGTTAACTCACAATCATTAATTTGATTCTGACATCACTTAAACGAACTGGTAACCCAATAGGTTCGCAACCTGAAGACTCACTGCTCAATAGTGTACACCACCATCCTGATGAGAAGTCGAGTGACTGAGTGAAGGGGTACAGGCAGTATGCACCCAGAAGTTGCAAATGGAGGTTAAACGTCACAGTGGCTGTCCGGCGCCTATCTCATCGCTCCGACGCAGGGGCATCCTGGCTTGTTCGAAGCTTCATATACTGAGGAGGACATTGCACTTGTTGTTTCATTCAGATTGCTTCATCCTAGTGAGAGTTATTACAGAATATTCGGGGCCTGTTTTGAGTGAATCTCCCTGTATATGTCTACCATGTTTACTAACCTATTCAGTTCTGTTGTGGACCCTTCTGTAAAGACATTTGCATCAACCTTTTTCACACAATCAGCAGCCAATACTCAATTATACTGGAGGCTGCTGCAAATCAATTGATTGATTATTACCGCAAAGGGAAGGACCAATAGGTATAAATCTGTTCGGGAATGCAAAACCTATGGATAAAGTTCTCATAAATTGAAAAATGTACAATGTGATAATAATATTTTTGCAAGAATGAAAACACTAACAAGCCATATAATGAAATACTAAGTCTCATTATCTGCTAGGCCTGACTTCTAATTACAAAACTGGGTGGAATGAAAACCTGTGCACACTCTGGACCTCCAGGTTCCATTGAGCTGAGGTGAATTGAGTTGATTTATAGTACACATACATTAATATTCTATAATTCTGTTCTAATATTCTATTAAATTGTGTATTATACTACCTGTGTTTTACATCTGTGTTTTCTTTTTTTCTGTTTGTGTGTACGCATATTGATGCTTTTTGTGTACAAATTGTTGTTGGCTGGAATGTTTGTAAGCAGTGACAATAAAGATTACTTATCTGTCTGCACAGCTGTGAAGTTACTCTGCTTCGAGAAACTAATGATTTGCTTATGGCAGCAGACTCTGGGCAAACCAGCATATTAATTCTGTTAGACCTCAGTGCAGCCTTTGACACTCCGGTCAGACATGACATTCTACTGTTTAGAATGGAAAACATGCTGGGCATCTCTGACAATGCCCTCCAGGGGCTTCAGTCCCTTCTGATAAGCAAGAGTAGTCTTGGCAAAAGCAGGTACACCTCAGCGCCGGTCACACAAGGAGATGCTCAGGGCTCTGTTCTCAGCCCTCTGCTCTTCTGGATATGGTACATGATTCCCCTTGGCCATATCATTTGTAACTTTAAGTTATAATTTTTATGTGGATGGTACTCAGATCTATTTCAATGTTAAAAGTCATAGTTCATCCGAGTTTGTTCAGCTCACAACTCATCTCAGTGAGATCAAACCCTAGATGGAATATAACTCTTTAAATCTAACCTGCAAGAAAACCAAAGTCATGCTAATTATGGACTAAAGCTCAGCTTAAGAAAATGAGATTCTTTAAAGTCATTCCTGGTGATGATGTCATCAGGTTTTCTTCTCCTTCTTCTTCTGCTAGGAATGTCAGTGTCATTTTTGATTCCTTTCTTATTGTAACCACATAAGCCACATTAAGAAACTGTCTTCCTTCCACTTTCGTAACATATCCTAAGTTAGATGATTTCATTTCCAATGCTGAGAAACATGTACATGTGTTTATCACATCACACATCAACTACAGAAACTCCCGAGTAGCAGATGGGCCTTCAAATCTTTAATCACAGCTCCAGTTGGTTCAAAGCAGTGCTGTAGGAGTCCTTACTCAGACCGGCCATACTGCTCCACCATCTCTGGTTCCCTGTGTCTTACAGGATTGAATAGAAAATTCTGCTAATGACATAAAACTTGAAGTGGTCTTACAACACACTACATCAGTAACTTCCTTCTTCACGCTTCTTCTGTTCACCCACTAAGGTCCATCGAGTCTCGTTGTACGTACTACAAACTAACCTGTGCTGTAAGGTTGACAGAGCCTTCATCTCTATAGCACTTGGAATTTCAAATGACCTCCCTGAATTGATCAGACCAGCTGAATCAATTCATTCTTTTTAAAAGAACCCTAACTTCAAACTCATCTTTTTTAGGAAGTCATTTACTTTCACTTTGTTCAGATGCTCAGGATGATATGTTTTCATATCACAATATTTGTTATCCCCTCCTTGAACCGTCACCTTATCGTGGTGGAGGGGTTTGCGTGTCCCAATGATCCTAGGAGCTATGTTGTCCGGGGCTTTACGCCCCTGGTAGGGCCACCCAAGGCAGAATGGTCCTAGGTGAGGGATGAGAAAAAGAGTGGTTCAACAAACCTCCGATGAAGCATAAAAATCATGGACGACGTTTTCCCTTGCCCGGACGAGGGTCACCGGGGCCCCCCTCTGGAGCCAGGCTTGGAGGTGGGGCTCGATGGCGAGCACCTGGTGGCCGTGCTTGCACCCATGGAGCTCGGCCGGGCACAGCCCGAAGAGGTAATGTGGGTCCTCCTCCCCATGGGTGCAATGTGAGTTGGGTGGTGGCCGAAGGCGGGGACCTTGGCGGTCTGATCCTCAGCTACAGAAACTGGCTCTTGGGATGTGGAATGTCAACTCTCTGAAGGGGAAGGAGCCTGAGCTAGTGCGCGAGGTCGAGAGGTTCGGAGATATAGTCGGACTCACCTCGACGCACAGCTTGGACTCTGGAACCAATCTCCTTGAGAGGAGCTGGACTCTCTACCACTCTGGAATTGCCCCCGGTGAGAGGCGCCGAGCAGGTGTGGGCATACTTATTGCCCCCCGACTCGGAGCCTGTGCATTGGGGTTTACCCCGGTTGACGAGAGGGTGGCCTCCCTCCGCCTTCAGGTGGGGGGAAGGGTCCTGACTGTTGTTTGTACGTATGCGCCAAACAGCAGTTTGGAGTATCCACCCTTTTTGGAGTCTCTGGAGGGGGTGCTAGAGGGCATACCTTCTGGGGATTCCCTCGTTTTGCTGGGAGACTTCAGTGCTCACGTGGGCAATGACAGTGAGACCTGGAAGGGTGTGATTGGGAGGAATGACCCCCCCGATCTGTTCAAGCATAAGGGTGTTCGTATGTGCATTTGGCACCAGGACACCCTAGCCCTCAGGTCGATGATCGACTTTGTGGTCGTGTCATCGGACTTCCGGTCATATGTCTTGGACATTCGGGTGAAGAGAGGGGCGGAGCTGTCAACTAATCACCACCTGGTGGTGAGTTGGCTTCGATGGTGGGGGAGGATGCCGGTCAGACCTGGTAGGCCCAAACGTGTTGTGAGGGTCTGCTGGGAACGGCTGGCAGAGTCCCCTGTCAGAAGTAGCTTCAACTCCCACCTCCGGCAGAACTTCAACCACGTCCAAGGGAGGTGGGGGACATTGAGTCCGAATGGGCCATGTTCCATGCCTCTATTGTTGAGGCGGCTGACCGGAGCTGTGGCCGCAAGGTGGTCGGTGCCTGTCGTAGTGGCAATTCCCGAACCCATTAGTGGACACCGGCGGTGAGGGATGCCGTCAAGCTGAAGAAGGAGTCCTATAGGACTTTTTTGTCCTGTGGGTCTCTGGAGGCAACTGATAGGTACAGGCAGGCCAAGCGGAATGCGGCTTCGGTTGTTGCTGAGGCAAAAACTCGGGCATGGGAGGAGTTTGGAGATGCCATGGAAAACGACTTTCAGAAGGCTTCGAGTAGATTCTGGTCCACCGTCCGGCGTCTCAGGAGGGGGAAGCAGTGCAGTGTCAACACTGTATATGGTGGGGATGGTGCACTGCTGACCTCGACTTCGGGCGTTGTGTCGTGGGGGAGTACTTAGAAGACCTTCTCAATCCCACTAACATGCCTTCCAATGAGGAAGCAGAGCCTGGGGACTCTGAGGTGGGCTCTCCCATCTCTGGAACTGAAGTCACCGAGGTGGTCAAAAAACTACTTGGTGGCAGGGCCCCGGGGGTGGATGAGATACACCTGGAGTTCCTTAAGGCTCTGGATGTTGTAGGACTGTCTTGGTTGACACGTCTCTGCAACATCGCATGGACATTGGGAAAGTGCCTCTGGATTGGCAGACGGGTGGTGGTCCCCTCTTTAAAAGGGGACGGAGGGTGTGTTCCAACTACAGAGGGATCACACTCCTCAGCCTCCCTGGAAAAGTCTATTCGGGGGTTCTGGAGAGGAGGGTCCGTCGGATAGTGAACCTCGGATTCAGGAGGAACAGTGTGGTTTTCATCCTGGTCGCGGAACAGTGGACCAGCTCTTCACCCTTAGCAGAGTCCTGGAGGGTGCATGGGAGTTTGCCCAACCAGTCTACATGTGTTTTGTGGACTTGGGAAAGGCGTTGACCGTGTCTCTCGGGGAATCCTATGGGGGGTGCTCCGGGAGTATGGGGTACCGGACCACCTGATAAGGGCTGTTCAGTCCCTGTACAACCAGTGTCAGAGCCTGGTCCGTGCCTGGTCCGCATTGCCTGCAGTAAGTCGAGCCCGTTTCCAGTGAGAGATGGACTCCGCCAGGGCTGCCCTTTGTCACCGATTCTGTTCATAACTTTTATGGACAGAATTTCTAGGCGCAGCCAGGGTGTTGAAGGGGTCCGGTTTGGTGGACTCAGGATTGGGTCACTGCTTTTTGCAGATGATGTTGTCCTGTTTGCTTCATCAGGCCGTGATCTTCAGCTCTCTCTGGAGCGGTTCGCAGCTGAGTGTGAAGCAGCTGGGATGAGAATCAGCACCTCCAAATCTGAGACCATGGTCCTCAGCCGGAAAAGGGTGGAGTGCCCTCTCAGGGTTGAGGGAGAGATCCTGCCCCAAGTGGAGGAGTTTAAGTATCTCGGGTCTTGTTCACGAGTGAGGGAAGAATGGAGCGTAAGGTCGACAGGCGGATCGGTGCGGCGTCCGCAGTGATGAGGGCTCTGCATCGGTCTGTCGTGGTGAAAAAAGAGCTGAGCCGTAAGGCAAAGCTCTCAATTTACCAGTCGATCTACGTTCCTACCCTGACCTATGGTCATGAGCTATGGATAGTGACCGAAAGAACGAGATCGCGAATACAAGTGGCTGAAATGAGTTTCCTCTGCAGGGTGTCTGGGCTTTCCCTTAAAGATAGGGTGAGAAGCTCAGTCATCTGGGAGGGGCTCAGAGTAGAGCCGCTGCTCCTCCGCATCGAGAGGAGTCAGATGAGGTGGCTCGGGCATCTGATCAGGATGCCTCCTGGACGCCTCCCTGGTGAGGTGTTCCGGGCACGTCCAACCCGGGAGGAGGTCCTGGGGAAGACCCAGGACACGCTGGAGGGACTATGTCTCCTGGCTGGCCTGGGAATGCCTTGGTATTCTCCCCGAAGAGCTGGAAGAAGTGGCCGGGGAGAGGGAAGTCTGGGCCTCTCTGCTTAAGCTGCTGCCCCCGCAACCCGACCTCGGATAAGCGGAAGAGGATGGATGGATTGATGGAATATTTGTTATTTATTTAGGGTTTCTTGTAGTGTTTGTAGTTTTGTATCTTAATCTGGTTTAACGTCTCATATTTAAATTTGAAGGTTAATGTATTCTGCATTTATCTTCAGTATGTTTTATGAGGATTTCATTTTTATTCAATGTTGTTACACAATGTTGTTGTTGTTACACTCCAAATCGTAACCTTAGATCTTCAAATGAGTGTCTGCTTAGAATTCCAAGAGCTAAACTTAAAAGAAGTGTTGAGGCGGCCTTCTGCTGTTATGCACCTCAAATCTGGAATAGCTGACCAATAGAAATTCTCCAGGCTGATACGATGGAGCACTTTAAAAAACTGCTATAAACCCATTTGTTTAACATGGCTTTCTCATAGCTTCATTTTAGTATAATCCTAATATTCTGTATATGCAATTAATTATCATTTTTTCATGGCTCCACAATTAGTACTAACCCCTACTTTCTCTGCTGTCCTTTTTCTGGTTTTCTTTGGTGGTGATCTGCACCACCACCACCTGATCAGGGCACCATGCAGTCTTTACATTGATGGATTGAAGGCCACATGACCATCATCGTCTAATTCTTCCACGTGAAGCCTGAAAATCATGAGGACTGATTGAGATCATTGATGTGAGGCAGAATGACCAGTGGGGGCTGGGTGGTCTGGGAACCCCTGCAGATTTTGTTTTTTTTCTCTAGCCCTTTTTCTGTCCTCCTGGCCATCGGACCTTACTTTATTCTTTGTTACTTAGTATTGCCTAATTTTATTTTTATATTGTTTCTTTTTTCTTTCTTCATCTAGTAGAGCACTTTGAGCTACATCATTTGTGTGAAAATGTGCTATAGAAATACATTTTATTGTTGTTGTTATTTGCCTTGTTATTCATTCTGAATTCCTGTGAAGTACTTTGAGCAGGAGAAAAGAAATATATAAATAAAATATATTATCTATCTATCTATCTATCTATCTAATGTGGTCTTCTGAAGGAATTACAGTTTAAACAAACTAAATGTTAGGGTGCCAACTCAGCTGTCCTTGTTTACCCCGTATTTCAGTGTCGTCAAAAATAGAACAAAATAACAGTATCCCGTTAACTAATTCTTGATGTATCTTCAAATTATAGAGGAGCTCTGTCTCTCTAGCTGCTTGGTCATGAAATGACGCCTTGTTCCAGGTTATCATGATTTTATGGCCCAGGGACAGAAAGTAGCGGAGTCAGTTGCCCTCATTGGGCGGTTTCTCAGTACTTTGGAAGAAAAGGAAGACAACACAATTAGCGGTAGCGCCCTCTCTCGATTTGGAGTAGAACTATATAGCTGGGAGGCACCCGGAGGGTGACCCTCTGATGTGCATGCATGGCACTATTTATATTCCACAAGTAGCAATGAAAAGATAATAATAGATTTGTGAAATTTCAATGGTTTAATAATTTTAACAAAGGCTAAATTTAGGTTTTCTTGATCTCTCAGTATTCTCTAAGATAGCCTACTATACATTTAAAGTACAGGGTGGTCCAGATCTAAGTATGCAGATCCAGATCATCTGGATGACTTTGATTTATGTGGGGACGATTCCAGTTTGGCGGAAAGACGATTCTCCATGTCGTCAGTTCCCACACTTCTCGATGGTCCGGGATTTTTCGGGTGATTTTCTATGCAATAAACTTAATAAGTTATATTGTAATGAAAATTGCATAATTAGATCTGGAGCACCCTATACTGTATATACTGTACTTTTATTTGTGCACATACTAGGAACCTTCTTAATCTCAAAGACCCAATGTTACAGTACATCCGGAAAGTATTCACAGCGCATCACTTTTTCCACATTTTGTTATGTTACAGCCTTATTCCAAAATAGATTAAATTAATTTTTTTCTTCAGAATTCTACACAAAACACCCCATAATGACAACAAGAGAAAAGTTTACTTGAGGTTTTTGCAAATTTATTAAAAATAAAAAAATTGAGAAAGCACATGTACATAAGTATTCACTGCAATTTGCCATGAAGCTCCAAATTGAGCTCAGGTGCATCCTGTTTCCCCTGATCATCCTTGAGATGTTTCTGCAGCTTAATTGGAGTCCACCTGTGGTAAATTCAGTTGACTGGACATGATTTGGAAAGGCACACACCTGTCTATAGAAGGTCCCACAGTTGACAGTTCATGTCAGAGCACAAACCAAGCATGAAGTCACAGTGGCCTCCATCATCCGTAAGTGGAAGAAGTTCATAACCACCAGGACTCTTCCTAGAGCTGGCCGGCCATCTAAACTGAGTGATCGGGGGAGAAGGGCCTTAGTCAGGGAGGTGACCAAGAACTCGATGGTCACTCTGTCAGAGCTCCAGAGGTCCTTGTGGAGAGAGGAGAATCTTCCAGAAGGACAACCGTCTCTACAGCAATCCACCAATCAGGCCTGCATGGTAGAGTGGCCAGACGGAAGCCACTCATTAGTAAAAGGCACATGGCAGTCTGCCTGGAGTTTGCCAAAAGGCACCTAAAGGACTCTCTGACCATGAGAAACAAAATTCTCTGGTCTGATGAGACAAAGATTGAACTCTTTGGTGTGAATGCCAGGCGTCACATTTGAAGGAAACCAGGCACTGCTCATCACCAGGCCAATACCATCCCCATGCTGTGGGGATGTTTTTCAGCGGCCGGATCTGGGAGACTAGTCAGGATAAAGGGAAAGATGACAGCAGCAATGTACAGAGACATCCTGGATGAAAACCTGCTCCAGAGTGCTCTTGACCTCAGACTGGGGCGACGGTTCATCTTTCAGCAGGACAACGACCCTAAGCACACAGCCAAGATATCAAAGGAGTGGCTTCAGGACAACTCTGTGAATGTCCTTGAGTGGCCCAGCCAGAGCAGAGCCCAGACTTGAATCCGATTGAACATCTCTGGAGAGATCTTAAAATGGCTGTGCACCGACGCTTCACATCCAACCTGATGGAGCTTGAGAGGTGCTGCAAAGAGGAATGGGCGAAACTGGCCAAAGATAGGTGTGCCAAGCTAGTGGCATCATATTCAAAAAGACTTGAGGCTGTAATTGCTGCCAAAGGTGCATCGGCAAAGTATTGAGCAAAGGCTGTGAATACTTATGTACATGGGATTTCTCATTTTTTTTTTATTTTTAATAAATTTGCAAAAACCTCAAGTAAACTTTTTTTCACATTGTCATTATGGGGTGTTGTGTGTAGAATTCTGAGGAAAAAAATGAATTTAATCCATTTTGTAATAAGGCTGTAACATAGCAAAATGTGGAAAAAGTGATGCGCTGTGAATACTTTCCAGATGCACTGTATATTGAAAGAAGCCATCCCAGAAGGAAATGGTTCTTTGTCAGACAATGATTATATGAGGAACCACTCAACCTGGTATGGTGCCATTGTAGAACCGTTATTTTTAAGAGTATGCCTGTCACTTTGCACAGCAGTGATATTTTGCCTGAAGAAGGGGCCTTGAAAGCTTGCATATTGTAATCTTTTTAATTAGCCAATTAAAGGTGTCATTTTGCTTGACTTTTCGCTACATTCATAACGGCTAACACAGTACAACACCCTAGTACCACAGCAGTGTGAAATCCTTTTTTAAAACAAAACCATTCTCTACACTTGCGATACCTGAGTGGAATGGTACTGTTGGGAAATCACATGACTTTGGAAGGTCGTTTGTCAAAGAAGTGGTACCTAATACAACAACTCTTCTAAGAAGCAGGTAACCAGTCTGCAAAAAGGTGAAAAACAAAACCTTATTTTATTTTATTTTTTTAATGTATTTTTAGCTTTTTTAAATTTTGTTTTCAAAGCTCCTAACATTACAGGCATGTTTTTCCGTGTTTCCCTCAGATCACCCATACAATGATCCAAGCCCCTCTCTTCTGTGTCCACCCATGAACGTCATGGCGGCTTCACTTAGAAGTGATATGAACAGAGGAAACTAATGGAGACAAACTATTATTTGTTTTTAATTGGCAGATTTGTAGAAGTATCTAGATGAAAATAACACTGAATGTCCACCAGATAATATAAATGAGCTAAGACTCCATTTAAAAAAAATGTTTAATTAAGGAATGTTCTGTCTGTTTTGTTCCATGCTTGGTCTATTCTTTATCAGAGGCTGCCTGATATAAATTTGAAAAATACTCATATAGTATCATAAACACATTCCTGGAATAGTTCAAATATAAACTTCTATTTAATAATAACAATGTGTTGTTGAACAGTAATAGATCATCATGAGCACCAGTGCAACATTTAAAAAGAAAGTAGCAGCAATAAAACCGGCCAAGCAAGCAGAATGACCTTACTGGGGAAATTCGGTTCAACAGATTAGTTCAAACAACGTAAGAGCTGTGACCAAAGATACGCTCTGGGGACTCTTTGACCTTATGGTCTGATATGGCAGGTTTCAAAGTAGATAGATGGATGGATGGGGTGGATTGAGGAAACAAAACTTACTGTTGTTGCCACACAGATTTAGGTTCCTGAGTTCAAATCCCACCTTAGACACTAATGTGTGGCTTTGGCATATTTTCCTCACTTAAAGCTGAATATATGTGGCTGAGCATGAGAGCTGGCATCAGTGTGACCATTGTCAAACAAACAAGCCACATTCATCATAAGGATTTGGGGCAGCCACCCGTATATTGTTTTCCCGGCTGCAAAAGTTGATTTTAAATGCATAATGTTTACAGAACAGAGTCCAAAACAGAACTGACTTGTATTGAGACAAGATGGAGGTTTTAACAGATAGGACGGGAAGTGATGTCTTCGTGACCGGAAGTGATATCATCATCAGCGCCAGAACTGGAAGTGACATCTTCATGGCCAGAAGTGACACTGTCGTCGGCACCAGAAATGGAAGTGTCGTCTTCGTGACGGGAAGTGATGTTATCGTCAGCACCACAAAACGGAAGTGACATCTTCATGACCAGAAGTGACATTAGCATCGGCGCCGGAACCAATCGGGATTTCCCGAGAATGGTCTGCAGACTGGGAGAGAGACAGTTAGCACACTCCACCGCCCCCTGGTCTGGAATAGAATTACCATTATTTAGACCCTTTAGCTGTTTCCCATGAGGATGTGTGTGACACCATTAATGTTTGGTCATTTAGTATAGGTTTAGATCTTGTGTTGGCTTAATAGACACCATCATACAGTGCCTTCAGAAAGTATTAGAACCCCTTCACTTTTTTTACATTTTGTTATTCAGATGCCTTTAGGTTTTAGGTAGACTGTATTAACCCAAAGGGGAATTTATTTGCAGCATTAAAGTGCAAAAACAAAAGACATTGTTACAGAGATCCAATACAGTGTGATTCAAAAAGATTTGGTTGATTTCAAAATGATTTATTTCACTTGTAAATCATTACAGGACAATGCAGTGAATTGTAAATGGTTTAGGTGAGCATAAAGTTTATTATGTAATTTTACAAGTGCTAAATAGGATCTCCTCCTCCAGCTGTACGGATAACATCAACGTGATAGTTAAATTCATCCCATACTCAATCGAGCATGTCCGGTGTCACTGTACTCATGGCTCTTTCGATGCGATTTTGGAGTGTTGTTGGGAGTGACGACAGTCAGAAACTCTATGGCCCTCTCTTTCAATTGGTATGTGATTGGTTCCTTGGCGCCTCACGGTTGCAAAAATATGGCACTTTGAATTTAGGTGAATCTTTTTGAATCACCCCTGTAGAACATTTGACACCAATGTTATCGCATAACCATTTTACATATTGCATAACCAATGTTATTGCCTTGTGCTAAAATAAGTCGTTTAGGGCTATTTTTTTGTGTTTCTTTTCTCCCAGGGCTGAATATTTTTCCAAAAACTAACTTTTTTTTTTAAAAAGAACACAAATCAATTGTTTAACATATCAAATCAACAAAAAATATTTGCTTTTGATAAATGTTACTGTCTTGCATGTTATATGAGCCTGCATACTATATGATTTCACATACATGTTACACAGCAAAGTCCTGCAAAGTATGATCTCGCTCAAAGCAGCCAATTGCACGCATTGCCACATTGCACTGCCTACAATATGAGTTGCACTGGTGTTTCCTTGTCTGTTGCTGCACTTTCTCACATATATTGTTAGCGTGTAATGTATTGAGACAAGTCACCCATTTGACATCGTGCCATGCCACTGCCACCAAGTTTTCTGCCCGCATGAAAACCGTATTGTCACCTCTTTTCATCTTCAGCCTGTCTGGCTTCAACTGTAAAGGCCTGTGTCTCCTGTTCATCCTCACTGTGCCACAAGCTCCAATTCCCCTGCTCTGTAGCTCCATGAATAATTCTGGGCATGTGTACACAATATGACCCAAATGTTCATAGCCATGAAGCAGCTCCAACACAACCTGACTTGTCAAGGGACAGTTCTCTCTTTGAAAGAAATACTTTCCTGTATATGTAATTACTTTCAGGCAGAAACCAGTGTTTGCTTCTGCCAGTACAAAATCCTTTATGCCATACTTTGTGGGCTTGTCTGGCATATGTTGGCAGAAAAAAAGGTGTCCCTTATATTTTATCATAGATTCATGCGCAGACAAATCACGGCCAGGCTGATAAAATTGTTTATATGTTGGTTCCACAATGTCAGGCAGAGGCTGAACTTTATACATGGGGTTATAGCCTGACTCACCCCTTGGGATTTGCTTCTGATTATTACAGAAGTGAATAAAACTTTTCAGCAGCACGTACCAATCACGCAGCATAACCTGTCCAAAGCCACCAGGGGACAAAGCACGTTTGGACCCATGCTCCATGAAGTTATATCACCAGTCCAGTCCCATCTCTATTTGCAATGCCACAAAGACCTTCATCTTGTCTTTTGTTGTGGGTTTCCACTTTGAAAAACGAGAATGCGGTGCAAGTGCAGCCCACGATTCTAAAAATTGATCTGCATACCTGTTTGCCTCGTCTGACGGCAGCTGAAAAGCAGAATCAGGAGATCAGGAGAGAGCAGCCTGAAGTAGTCCAATAGCTGGTAATCTGTCATGTCCAACAGCAAGCCATGCCGTCTTGTAGAGTTTGGTAGCCAGTTTGGCTCCCACATATCAACGTCTGGGTATTCCTCCCACACGAACCTTGCCAACGGTGTGTTGGCTGCGCGAATGTGCTCAGCTGGCAGCCGATCAGCTGGTGTGGCATCAGCTGGTGTCCAATCAGCTGATGCTGGCTCCTCACTCTCCTGCTTGATCTCCTGATCACTGTCAACAAAATCAGATTCTGAAAAATCAGAGTCCGACTTAGCGATAATGTGCAAAACATCGTCTGCTGAGTATTTTCTTTACTACACTCGCTTCGTTCCCTCGTGAGATGTCGATGCTGTCTTGCCTTTGTTTACATTTGTTTACATTTTGTAACTCATGCACACGCAAGGATTAGATGGCGAGTCAATGAGTCTAACATTCCTCCAAGCAGAGAGGGAATGCCTGTGACATAACAGTGAGTTTTGTCGCTATTAACAGCTGATTGTCGCTCTCTACCCCTGGATGTCGACTTTTGTCGACATGCGCCCTCAACCCCTCCTGTTGACAAAAGTCGACATCCGCCCTAAAAGAGATAATTTACATTCATTTTTCCCTCTCATCAAGCAGCACCCATAATACCCCAGAATGACAACTGAATACTGAAATATCACACTGACACAAGTATTCAGACACTTTGCTATGACACTTGAGGCTTGGCTCAGGTGCCCTCCCATTCTACAGATCATCACTAACATGTTTCTACACCGTGCTTTGAATCCAGTGTCGAGAGGATAATATATATATATATATATATATATATATATAGCCTGGAGGTGGGGCTCGATGGCGAGCGCCTGGTGGCTGGGCCTGCACCCATGGGGCTCGGCCGGGCACAGCCGAAGAGGTAGCGTGGGTCCTCCTCCCCATGGGCTCACCACCTATGGGAGGGGCCAAGGAGGTTGGGTGCAGTGTGAGTTGGGTGGTGGCGAGGCGGGACCTTGGCGGTCTGATCCTCGGCTACAGAAACTGGCTCTTGGGGCGTGGAATGTCACCTCTCTGAAGGGGAAGGAGCCTGAGCTAGTGCGAGGTGAGAGGTTCGGCTAGATATAGTCGGACTCACCTCGACGCACAGCTTGGACTCTGGAACCAATCTCCTTGAGAGGGGCTGGACTCTCTACCACTCTGGAGTTGCCCCGGTGAGGCGCCGAGCAGGTGTGGGCATACTTATTGCCCCGACTTGGAGCCTGTGCATTGGGGTTTACCCCGTGGGCGAGAGGGTGGCCTCCCTCCGCCTTCGGGTGGGGAAGGGTCCTGACTGTTGTTTGTGCGTATCCCCGAACAGCAGTTTGGAGTATCCACCCTTTTTGGAGTCTCTGGAGGGGTTGCTAGAGGGCATACCTTCTGGGGATTCCCTCGTTTTGCTGGGAGACTTCAATGCTCACGTGGGCAATGACAGTGAGACCTGGAAGGCGTGATTGGGAGGAATGGCCCCCCCGATCTGAACCCGAGCGGTGTTTTGTTATTGGACTTCTGTGCTCGTCATGGATTGTCCATAACGAACACCATGTTCAAGCATAAGGGTGTTCATATGTGCACTTGGCACCAGGACACCCTAGGCCTCAGGTCGATGATCGACTTTGTGGTCGGTCGCCGGACTTGCGGCCATATGTCTTGGACACTGGGTGAAGAGAGGGGCGGAGCTGTCAACTGATCACCACCTGGTGGTGAGTTGGCTTCGATGGTGGGGGAAGATGCCGGTCAGACCTGGTAGGCCCAAGCGTGTTGTGAGGGTCTGCTGGGAACGGCTGGCAGAGTCCCCTGTCAGAAGTAGCTTCAACTCCCACCTCGGCAGAACTTCAACCCGCCCCGAGGGAGGTGGGGACATTGAGTCCGAATGGGCCATGTTCCGTGCCTCTATTGTTGAGGCGGCTGACCGGAGCTGTGGCCGCAAGGTGGTCGGTGCCTGTCGTGGCGGCAATCCCCGAACCCGTTGGTGGACACGCGGTGAGGGATGCCGTCAAGCTGAAGAAGGAGTCCTATAGGACTTTTTTGTCCTGTGGGTCTCTGGAGGCAGCTGATAGGTACCGGCAGGCCAAGCGGAACGCGGCATCGGTTGTTGCTGAGGCAAAACTTCGGGCATGGGAGGAGTTTGGAGGCCATGGAGAGCGACTTTGGACGGCTTCGAGGAGATTCTGGTCCACCGTCCGGCGCCTCAGGAGGGGAAGCAGTGCAGTGTCAACACCGTATATGGTGGGGATGGTGCGCTGCTGACCTCACTTCGGGCGTTGTGTGGTGGGAGGAGTACTTCAAGACCTCCTCAATCCCACTAACATGCCTTCCAATGAGGAAGCAGAGCCTGGGGACTCTGAGGTGGGCTCTCCCATCTCTGGGACTGAAGTCACCGAGGTGGTCAAAAACTCCTTGGTGGCAGGGCCCGGGGTGGATGAGATCGCCGAGTTCCTTAAGGCTCTGGATGTTGTAGGACTGTCTTGGTTGACACGTCTCTGCAACATCGCATGGACATCGGGACAGTGCCTCTGGATTGGCAGACCGGGGTGGTGGTCCCCTCTTTAAAAGGGGACGGAGGGTGTGTTCCAACTATAGAGGGATCACACTCCTCAGCCTCCCTGGAAAAGTCTATTCGGGGTTCTGGAGAGGAGGGTCCGTCGGATAGTGAACCTCGGATTCAGGAGGAACAGTGTGGTTTCGTCCTGGTCGGAACAGTGGACCAGCTCTTCACCCTTAGCAGAGTCCTGGAGGGTGCATGGGAGTTTGCCCGACCGGTCTACATGCGTTTTGTGGACTTGGAAAAGGCATTCGACCGTGTCCCTCGGGAATCCTGTGGGGGTGCTCGGGAGTATGGGGTACGGACCCCTGATAAGAGCTGTTAGGTCTCTGTACAACCGGTGTCAGAGCTTGGTCCGCATTGCGGCAGTAAGTCGAGCCCGTTTCCAGTGAGAGTTGGACTCCGCCAGGGCTGCCCTTTGTCACCGATTCTGTTCATAACTTTTATGGACAGAATTTCTAGCGCAACCAGGGTGTTGAAGGGGTCGGTTTGGTGGACTCAGGATTGGGTCACTGCTTTTGCAGATGATGTTGTCCTGTTTGCTTCATCAGGCCGTGATCTTCAGCTCTCTCTGGATCGGTTCGCAGCTGAGTGTGAAGCGGCTGGGATGAGAATCAGCACCTCCAAATCCGAGAGCATGGTCCTCAGCTGGAAAAGGGTGGAGTGCCCTCTCAGGGTTGGGGGAGAGATAATGCCCCAAGTGGAGGAGTTCAAGTATCTCGGGGTCTTGTTCACGAGTGAGGGAAGAATGGAGCGTGAGATCGACAGGCGGATCGGTGCGGCATCCGCAGTGATGCGGGCTCTGCATCGGTCTGTCGTGGTGAAAAAGGAGCTGAGCCGTAAGGCAAAGCTCTCAATTTACCAGTCGATCTACGCTCCTACCCTCACCTATGGTCATGAGCTATGGGTAGTGACGAAAGAACGAGATTGCGAAAACAAGCGGCTGAAATGAGTTTCCTCCGCAGGGTGTCTGGGCTTTCCCTTAAAGATAGGGTGATAAGCTCAGTCATCCGGGAGGGGCTCAGAGTAGAGCTGGTGCTCCTCCGCATCGAGAGGAGTCAGATGAGGTGGCTCGGGCATCTGATCAGGATGCCTCCTGGACGCCTCCCTGGTGAGGTGTTCGGGCACGTCCAACGGGAGGAGGCCCGGGAAGACCCAGGACACGCTGGAGGGACTATGTCTCCGGCTGGCCTGGGAACGCCTTTGGGATTCTCCGGAAGAGCTGGAAGAAGTGGCCAGGGAGAGGGAAGTCTGGGCATCTCTGTTTAAGCTGCTGCCCCCGCGACCCGACCTCGGATAAGCGGAAGAGGATGGATGGATGGATATACAGTATATATATATATTTTATTTCATGCTGTACATATTTGGTTGTCTGTTGTTGATTTCAAGTAAAGAGAAAGTTTTCTTGTCTTTAAACTAGGTGTGTTGTGATTTGTTATGAGCTAAATGGTTTGAGGTGACCAATATTAAAAATTTAACTATTGGGTGGCGACACCATACTAAAGAATTCAGGGTCTTGCATACTGCTTAGGAAGGAAGGCTGGTGCAAGGGGGTTACACAAATATAAAAAACTAGCTGTGTAAATCCGTGCTGTAAAAAGCCCGGGCTCCTAGAAACCATGGATTCTGACACATCGATCACATCGGTTGTACATTAGTGGTTAAGCAAGGTTGTCTTACCTCAGCGGTTTCGTTTTGCCGACTTGCTCACCTCCGTTGTCTATCAGCGGCTAAGCAAGTTTCTCTCTCCTCAAAGGTTTAGTTTTAAGTGAGGTTTTCTTTCCTCTGCAGTTTTATTTTGCTAACATACTTGCCTCCGTTGTCTATCAGCAGCTAAGCGAATTTCTCTCTCCTTGGAGGTTTCGTTTAACCGAGGTTGTCTTTCCTCAGCGTCTTTGTTTCGCCTCTGTTGTCTATTAGAGACTAAGTGAGTTTCTCTCTCCTTGGAGGATTCATTTTGCCGATGTGCTCGCCTTACTGACATATTAGCGGCTAAGGGAGTTTCTCTCTTTTCTCAGCAGTTTCACTTTGGCAACAGAGTCGCTTTGTTTCAGCTTCATGCTGTAGCCTCAAACTTCCAGGCCGGACAGACAGACACACACACTTCCACACGTAGACATTTATATATAAGATAAAGAAATTTATTGCACAAAATATCCTGGACAAGCTCTGACTACAACACTTATGTAGAGCAAATGCCAAAAACACACAATATAGAATACTTATGTAATCTATAATTTTGTGTTTTATATTTATAATTAATTAAGACCACTTGGTGGAGATCTGCTTTCACTTTGACATTAAAGTGTTCTTCTGTTGATCTGTGTCAAAAAAGCCAAATGAATCAACTGTGATGCAATGTTGGATAACAATAACGTATGAAAACATCCAAGGTGGTGAATACCGCAGTCCTCTTTGAAACCAAGGAGACAAGACTCTATTTGGTGATGTTTACTAGCAAGTAAAATTCTACAATCCAGGGGCTTTAACAAAACTGACGACTCCTTACACTACTGCCGACTGACTCTCTACACACACGCACCAGCTCTATACATAGCATATGTGCTGCGGTATCACTATGCACTAAACAGTCCATCATATTACAAATACTGGTTAAGTATATTGGACGTGTCTTTCGGGATGTGGGTTGAAAACTGCAAGGGAAGAAAAAAAAAGTGCTTGAAACAGCCTGCCTGCTAAGCTAGGCCATCCTGACTTAATTTGTGGATTAGAAAATGAGATCATATATAATAACATTTAACTTTGTGATTTGTTCTGTGATAACAGTTTACACATGAGAAGTCTTATTTCTTATGCCTAGGACTTTCAATATAAAACTGCTCACAAAAATTAAAGGATCACTTTGAAAACACATCAGATCTCAATGGGAAAAAATCCTGATGGCTATCTCTACTGATATGGACTGATATGGTAATGTGTTAGGAACAAAAGGATGGCACATCGTTTAATGGAAATGAAAATGATCAACCTACAGAGGGCTGAATTCAAAGACACCCCAAAAATCAAAGTGAAAAATGATGCAGCAGGCAGGCTCGTCCATTTTGCTGAAATTTCATTGCAGCAACTCCAAATCATACTCAGTAGTTTGTTTGGCCCCAACCCGCTTGTTTGCATGCCTGACAATGTCCTAATGAGATGACGGATGGTGTCCTGGGGGATCTCCTCCCAGATCTGGACCAGGGCATCACTGAGCTCCTGAACAGTCTGAGGTGTAACCTGGTGGCGTCAGATGGACTGAAACATAATGTCCCACCCAGAGGTGTTCTATTGGATTGAGGTCAGGTGAGCATGGGGGCCAGTCAATGGTATGAATTTCTTCATCCTCCAGGAACTGCCTACATACTCTCGCCACATGAGACCGGGCATTGTTATGCAGCAGGAGGAACCCAGGAGGCACTACACCAGCACAGGGTCTGGCAATGGGTCCAATGATTTCATCCCGATACCCAATGGCAGTGAAGGTGCTGTTGTCTAGCCTGTAAATGTCTGTGCATCCCTCCATGGATATGCCTCCCCAGACCATCACTGACCCACCACCAAAACCGGTCATGCTGAACGATGTTACAGGCAGCATAACGTTTTGCACGGCTTCTCCAGACCCTTTCACGTCTGTCACATGTTCTCAGGGTGAACCTGCTCTCATCTGTGAAAGCACAGGGCACCAGTGGTGGACCTGCCAATTCTGGTATTCTATGGCAAATGCCAATCGAGCTCCACGGTGCCGGGCAGTGAGCACAGGGCTCACTAGAGGATGTTGGGCCCTCAGGCCACCTTCATGAAGTCTGTTTCTGATTGTTTGGTCTGAGACATTCACACCAGTGGCCTGCCTGCTGGAGGTTATTTTATAGGCTCTGGCAGTGGTCATCCTGTTCCTCCTTGCCCAAAGGAGCAGATACCAGTCTGCTGATGGGTTAAGGACCTTAGAGCTCTCCTAGAGTAACTGCCTGTTAATCTCCTCCATGCCCTTGAGACTGTGTTGGGAGACACAGCAAACATTCTGGCAATGACACGTATTGATGTGCCTGCCATCCTGGAGAAGTTGGACTACCTGTGCCACCTCTGTAGGGTCCAGGTATCACCTCATGCTGCCAGTAGTGACACTAACCATAGCCCAATGAAAAACTAGTGAAAAAACAGATGAGGAGGGTGAAATGTCAGTAGCCTCCACCTGTTAAACCATTCATGTTTTGGGGGTCGTCTCATTGTTGTCCCTCTAGTGCACCAAAACAGCTGAAAATGATTAACAACCCCTTGTGCTACTTAAATGACCAGATCAATAGGCCACAAGTTTCATTGACTTGATGATATACTCTCATTAAAAAGTGTTCCTTTAATTTTTTTGAGCAGTATATTTAATCACATTGCCAAATCACAAAAGCTTGAGGCAATATGGAAAATGCAAATAAAAAAAAAAAACCACACTGATTCTTAAATTGACTTCAACTATTATTTCATTGCAGAAAGTTTGAAGCCAGGATACCTCATGTTTAGTCTGATCAACTTCATTTCATTTGGTACAGTACAATCCCTCTTAATCGGCCACCTCGGGACTGCACCCATGGCCGGTTGCCGTTTTGGCCGGTTAATCCGATGCATACCTATTTTCATGTAGAAAAATATTTCTAAGGTATGTACTGTACGTCTTCGACATTCCTGAAGAAACCATATCCACAGGGCTTCATCCACGATTTTGCACACGGGTTTTTTTTCTCATATAACGACTGGACAGTGTGGTGTAGCGGGTCCACAGCTCAAGTCAAAAAGGCCACTTTTTAAATAAATAATCGCCGCACTCACGGCTTAGCGAGGGGGTGTGGTATGTGTGGCCTAACATTCCCGGCAAATTCGTGATGCTGAAGAAAGTGGTGGCTCCAGCTGTGTGATCACAGAGCTGGAGTGACTGGTTTTGAAGTTAACTGGGTGTCGAAAGGCAGCAGCAGTCGTGGAGGCTTTGGGCTGGTTTAGCCCCAGCGTGGGCACCCTGACCACCGGGGAAAGAACCCAAGTCTCGGTCCGGATGGAGCCCGACGTACCGGACCAGTGTGGAAGGCAGCTGCACCTGCAGGTAGGGCGACTCCCCTGTTGCAAAGCCCGATGGGAGAAGCAGGGGAGCCGCCAGGTAGAAAGAAGAAGGCACCGTGCCATTGTTTTAACTTCGTTTGCATTGTTTTTAAAGGTCTAGTTTTTTACTAATGGATTTTAACCTCCACTAACTCACTTGTTTTAATGGATTATTTATTTAAAGAAGACTTTTGATACACTGCACTTTATTTCATTTGAACACGGTTTTGTTGTTTGCTGGTTTTAAATTACATCTCCCTATCCAGGAAAGAAGGAAGTGCATACATATAATATAAAGAAGAACTTGTTAAAATGTATTTTATTTTAACAGACCAGTTAATGTATCTTACATTACTATCTTACAGACAGACCTCAATATGTGCGTCTTGGGATCTACAGGTCTGACATTGTGTGCAGCAATACAGGGGCGCCGCAGGGGACTGTACTTTCTCCGGTCCTGTTCAGTCTATATACATCAGACTTCCAATATGACTCGGAATCCTGTCACGTGCAAAAGTTCGCTGATGACACTGCTATTGTGGGCTGCATCAGGAGTGGGCAGGAGGAGGAGAACAGAAAGTTAATCAAAGACTTTGTTAAATGGTGCGACTCAAACCACTTACACCTTAACACCAGCAAGACCAAGGAGCTGGTGGTGGATTTTAGGAGGCCCAGGCCCCTCATGGACCCTGTGATCATCAGAGGTGACTGTGTGCAGAGGGTGCATACCTATAAATATCTGGGAGTGCAGCTGGATGACAAATTGGACTGGACTGCCAATACTGATGCTCAGAGCAGAATATACTTTCTGAGAAGGTTGGCATCCTTCAACATCTGCAGTAAGATGCTGCAAATGTTCTACCAGACGGGTGTGGCGAGTGCCCTCTTCTACGCAGTGGTGTGCTGGGGTGGCAGCATAAAGATGAAAGACGCCTCATGCCTGGACAAACTTGTTAAGAAGGCAGGCTCTATTGTAGGATTAAAAGTTGGACAGTTTAACATCTGTGGCAGAGCGACGGGCATTAAGCAAACTCCTGTCAATCATGAAGAATCCACTGCATCCACTGAACAGTGTCATCTCCAGGCAGAGGAGTAGCTTCAGTGACAGACTGGTGTCACAGTCCTGCTCCACTGACAGACTAAAGAGATCGTTCCTCCCCCACACTCTTCAATTCCACCCGGGGGAGTAAATGCTAACATTAATTTTATTTTAATTTTTTTCATTTTTATTACTATTTAATTTAATATTGCTTCTTTGTATCAGTATACTGCTGCTGGATTATGTGAATTTCCCCTTGGGATTAATAAAGTATCTATCTATCTATCTATCTATCTATCTATCTATCTATCTATCTATCTATCTATCTATCTATCTATCTATCTATCTATCTATCTATCTATCTATCTATCTATCTAATGCGTCGGCCGGTTAATGCAAGGCCAGTTAAGAGGGATTAGACTGTAATAGACATCCGTTGCTGCATTTCAGGCCTGCAACATAACATAGCAATTAAAATGGAGAGTGGTCTCTCGTAGACGTTCTCGCATACCCAGCTATGGGGAAGGATATTTGAGGAGTAAACCGCAAGACACATATTATGTACATTCAAGAACCATCAACAATAAATCAAGTCAAATCAATAATATATTGAACAATTATTATAAAAGTAAAGTTGAATAAATTGGACTCTGTAGCTACATGAATAAAAAAAAATTGAGTATGTATTCATATAAAGTACAACTTCTGGTTGATGGATTTGGAACAAAAGTTAATACAGATCTACAATTTTGGTGTAACAACCACATGCCACATTTCTGCCATCTATCTCGTTGCGTTTTTGAGTAAAGTGTTTACACACACAAACACACACACAGACATAATTCCAAAAATTATGTCAAAAATGTCAAGGTTCATCAAAATCTCAATCTCAAACTTTTTCATGATTACTATATTTTGTCTATACTTTGTACATGAGAAAGTAGAAACTTTGGACAGGTGCAGATTAGGGCCAGTAACAAGGTAAAATAATTTAATAGTGGTGTGATTTGACATAGGTAATGTCACTAGGGGATTGTAATCATGATTTGGTACAAAAGTAATGTCCATGCAAGGCTGAGATGGGCAGGGGACCACCAGTTTGTCAAGAAATGTGTGAAAAAATGATTGAAATGTTAAAAACAATGTTTTTTTAAAGAAAGTTTGGAAGAAAATTTGCTCATTTCTCCCTCTACAGTGCATAATATCATTAAATGATTCAAGAAATCTGGAAATCTGATGTTAGCCATGTCCAGAAGCGGAGTCGCCCTCTCTGGGGGCTCGGAGGCATCTGGGACGGACCATCACACAGTGGAAACCGTGTATTGTGGTCAGATAAATCGGTATTCCAGATCTTTTTTGGAAGAAATGGACACCGTGTGCTCCAGACCAAAGATGAAAAGGGTCATCATGACCAGTCCAAGAACCTGCAGGATCTGTCATGGTATGGGGTTGTGTCAGAGCCCTTGGCAAAGTTCAGTTATACTCCTGCGATGGCAGCACTAATGCAGAAACGTGGTTTGAGATTTTGAGCAATGTCAAGACCACCTCTTTTCCAGGGATGTCCGTGCGTTTTTCAAAAAGACAAAGCACGTTCTGCACATGTTCCAAAGGCATGGCTGCAGAAGAAGAGGGTCCGGGTACTGGACTGGCCTGACTGCAGTCCTCACCAGTGCCCAACAGAGATGGTGTAGAGAATTTGCAAATGAAAAAATGCAACGACGACCCTGCACACCTTAAGATGTGTTTCCTGGAACAATGGGATAAAATAACACCCGAAACACTTCATTCCTTGGTCTCAGGCCTGAAATGCACAAATGGATGTATATTAACAAATGAAAAAAAGTTGATCAGACAAAACATGAACTATCTTGGATTCATACAGTCTGCAATAAAATAAAATTCAAAGTAAATTTAAGGAACACTGTGTTTTCTTCTTTTTTTCATACTGTCCCATCTATTTATGATTTGGGGTTGGAGCGTTACATAGTACTTAATTCAGAGGTGAGTTTCTGGACTATTCTATTTATCATAAGCCGACTGGTAAAAATTAAAATGTATTGAAATGTGTTCTATAAATGAACCTAACTGTTAGAAAGAAGCCTTCTGATGATTTCACATATAACGATTGCTCAAGACTCTTCTTATTTTGTATTTTCCTCAACAAAAAAAAAATCCCACAAAGCATCAGGGAACACATGCAAACTCCACAGGAACAAAGACTGGGTATTTCTTCTTATTATTATAATGTCATGTGTGGACCACCAGGGGGCACACCAGCACCCCCAATCCCAACACAGAAAGACACTTGACACAAGTTCAGCACAAATGCTTTTATTTTTCCTCTTTTCCACGTGGGAAATGCTTTCCCCCGTTTCCCAAATTCACACCACAGTCACAAGCACAGGAAATGCACAGCAATTCTCTTCTTTCTTTCACTTTTCTCTCTGTCCAGCTCCACTCCGCCTGGCGAGCTTCGTCTCCCTTCCACCTGAATTTTATATGGCATCCAGAAGTGCTCCAGGTGCTTAATGTCCTTCTTCCAGCAACACTTCTGGGTGTGGCAGAAGTGCTGCAACAAAGGGCTCAACAGTTCCTGCAGTGCCCCCTGGCGGCCCATGGGCTCCTCCAAACTCCAATTCCCAAGGAGCCCTGTGGGAGACTGAGGCACCACTGCAATCCAAGGGTGACTGTTATCTAGCACTCTGGGGGAGCAGTTCTCTCCTCTACGGTCCCTCCACTGTCGAGGCGTCGACCACATATGTCATTTTCTGAACCAGGGTGCCAGTGCTGGAGGTGCTGGAGTCTACCCCAGTTAGCATAGATTGTAAGACAGGAACAGGGTGCCAGTCCATCACTGGGTGATCACACACACGCACATACACATGAGGGCCAATTCCCCTAACCTGCATGTCTTTGAACAGTTGGGGGAACCCATGTAGACACAGAGAGAGCAAGCAAACTCCACACAGGTCAGACCCAGAGGGTGAACTCGGGCCTCCTTACTGCGAGGCGGCAGCACCACTGTGCCCCCCTATCCATCCATCCATTATCCAACCCGCTATATCCTAACTACAGGGTCACGGGGGTCTGCTGGAGCCAATCCCAGCCAACACAGGACCCAAGGCAGGAAACAAACCCTGGGCAGGGCGCCATCCCACTGCAGGGCACACACAGACACCTACACAACAAACACACACACGGGGGACAATTTAAAATGGCCAGTCCACCTAACCTGCATGTCTTTGGACAGTTGGGGGAACCCATGTAGACACAAAGAGAACATGCAAACTCCACACAGGTCAGACCAAGAGGGTGAACTCGGGCCTCCTTACTGAGAGGCAGCAGCACCACTGTGCTGCCCTATTATTATTATTATTATTATTATTATTATTATTATTACATGACACACTTAAAATTGTTTTTGTAGAGTATCCTGAACTTGCGTAGTCACATTATCATGTTATTGTGGCATTAATTGAAAGCAGTAAACTAGTTTATCTTATACAGTGCACAGGCTAATTATATTTTGCTTCCAACCTAGCATGTCCAAATTATTTTTTTTTAAGCTCTGGCAAGCGGCTGGGGCATACCCAGCCGGGACGCCCGGAAGGACCGGAAGAGGAACTACACCTCCTCCAGACCACAAGAGGGCAGCCGCCCTGGTTGGTGTGAGGACCACGGGAACAGAGCATGGAAGCTCTGGTCAGCGTCAAGGGGTGCCCAGTTGCTTGAAAAGCCCCGGACATCAGCACCTCCGCCACACCCGGAAGTGCTGGCAGAAGGATTACCAGGGACACCTGGAGTGCTTCCGGGTGCTCAACCGGCACTTCCACCACACCTGAAGCACGTCTGGGTGAATATTAAAGGGGCTGCCTTCCTCCATTCGTCAGCTGGAGTCAGGTGGAAGAGAACGAAGCCTGGAAGAGAGGAGAGGAGAGGAGTGGAAGCGGTGAAGAGAGGCATTGTGAGAGCCCTGGAGTAGATTGTGATTGGCACAGGGGCACCGGGTTGTGCTGTATATTTGTACATAGTGTAAATAAAGTGTGTGTGGTGACTTGAAACGATGTCTGTCTGTCTGTATGTGTCCGGGCTGTTTCCCACAAAGCATTTTATTGATTTTATTACAAGGGTGTTTTTCCGTGTAAAGTAAAGTCAAGTAAAATGACACCTTTTATTGGCTAACTAAAAAAGATAACAGTATGCAAGCTTTCGAGGGTTAGGGGTAAGGTAGGGGATACGGCCATGACTGGCGAGCTCTGGCACACTTAATTCCAAACATAACATCTTATTTAAAGAGATATACACCCTCTCCTTCCAAATGAATAAAAACACTTTAAAACCTCACTAAAATTATCCTAACCATGTCTACTCCTCAATATTTAAATATCCCTTTAAAATACCATCATTTTGGCAGTAAAAATACTGACTAAAATAGAGGGTTCAAGTAAGACGCCCCCTACTGGTCAAATTTAAAACTATTTTAAAATTGGAAAAAATAATGAATAAAATACTATTACATGTGAACTTTAAAAGGACATCAAATTTGGGTCACCAAGTGTTCAAAAATAATTTAAATCAGGCACTAAAACATATTTAAAAAATTAAAAAGTAATAGTTTTAAAAGAAGTGCCCTAAGTCCAATTTTTTAACATCAGGGCAGTATCTATTTATTAAGATAAGGGCTTTTCTATTAGATTTGGATTGGGGGTAAGGCAAAAACCTATGAAATCTAAAAACAAGGGTTCAAATCCTATTTTAATATCAGGAGCCAGAGGTGAAATTACAGCTTAACATCAGGGCCCAGTTCCACGAACATTAATATTAGTGTTTGAAATGGGGGCAAGGCCTATAAAATTCAAAAATAAGAGGGTTTCAAATCTTAACCTCAGGACCTAGTTCTACAAATATTAAGATTAGGGGTAGGCTTTGGGGGCAGGACCTATAAAATTCTAAAAAAGGGTGATCAAAATTTAACATGGGTGGCACGGTGGCATTGATTAAGTGTATCAAGCTGAATTTATTTGACTAACTGGTGAATTACCAAGCAGAAGATACCAGTGGAAATTTTAAGAGTGAAGCCAGGAAGCACTTCTTTACTCAAAGATTTGTGGGAATCTGGAACAAATTACTAAGACATGTATTGGAAACGGAAATCATGACAACGTTTATGAAGTTATCTGAAGGAGATATTGGGATAGCTTAGCTATTAGCTAAACCAGTGTTTCCCAATCTCGGTCCTGGGGCCCACTGTGGCTGCAGGTTTTTGTTCCAACCAACTTCTGTTTTTTAATTGGACTCCTGGGCTAATTAATTGAAATGTTATTTCCCAAGTTCTGGGTTTTGGGAACAATATAGAAATTAGAAAACTAAGTTTAGTAAAAAAAAAAAATATATATATATATATATATATATATATATATATATATATATATATATTAAAAGGCAAGCAGTTCTATGGGAATAATATATTTTTTTCTTTTTAACAATATTTTCATCTTGATTTTCATTCTACTTTTTTAGGTGTTCTAATTATTTAATTAATCCATTATTTACTAATTAGTGGGTCTGATGCTAAATTAGTTGCAGCCTTTCATGATTCGGTGTCGTTTGCCTGTTTGTCTGCTCTGCTCATTTTTAATTGCCATTAATAATAACAACAAACAGGGAAACTGCACAGAGAAAGGCCAAAAAATAACGAAATCAATAAAAGAGAGTTAAGAATTTAAATCTGTTGCAAAAGCAGAAATATTTCTAAATGTCTTATAAATGTAAAAAATCATGCTGCTATGCTTTTCTGAATGTCGAATAAAAGAAAAATAATACCAGCTAATTGAACGAGATCAGTGCTATCAGGTGTTGTCACTGACTAGGAATCTGGTTGGAACAAAAACCTGCAGCCACAGTGGACCCCCAGGACCGAGGTTGGGAAACACTGAGCTAAAAAACTGAGTCTGGAGGAATGAATGGTCTTCTCATATTTGCTGAATTTCTTATGCTCTTATATTCTTATCTATAGTTCCACCCTACAGCTAGTTAATTCCTACTTTAGGCCAGGTATCTAGAGCTATTTATATGTCAGCTGTCTATTTGCAGAGGGTCACAGTGGCGCAGTGGTAGCACTGCTGCCTTGCAGTATGGACACCTGGGTTCATCTCCTGGGTCCTCCCTGTGTGGAGTTTGCATGTTCTCCCCCATGTCTTGCATGACATGCAGGTTAGGTGCATTAGCAATCCTAAATTGTCCCTAGTGTGTGTGTGTGTGCATCTTGTGGTGGGTTGGCACCCTGCCCAGGGTTTTGCTGACTGTGATTGGCTCCAGCAGACATAGTGGGTTGGGTAATGACTGACTGAAATTTTAACATCAGGGCCCTGAGGTGAGATTTCAGCTTAACCTCAGGGTTAGGGTTAACCTCATTTTATTAAAAACAAATAACATTCCATAGAAGCATGTCAAGTTTAACAACACTAGGTTCGAAACAAATCAATCACAAATGTAATCATTGTGAAAACACTATCATTTCATAATGTTGTTTTTTTTTTTTCTTTTTCTCCATTCTACCTCTGCCACAAATATTTTTTCTTGCCTACACAATGCTTAAAGTCTTTTTCCTCTTCTTCTTTCGACTACTCCCATCTAGGGGTTTCCACAGCGGATCATCCATCTAGCCCTGTCTTTGAAATGCTTAAAGTCACCATTTTTAAATGTTTAAGTCTTCACAGCACTCCCCATGACAAATAAAGATACCTTTCAGAATTGAAGGCAGAGCTCAGAAGTCATCCTCATCTTAACATGCCGCCTATTGACCCTGAAGGAATTCTTGAAGGCAGTTGCAAGTGGCCTGTTGTTTTTGGGAATTTGTTGTCACAAAAAGAACTCGAGCTCCTTTACAAGGTCAAACTGTTTGAAAAGGCCTGGCTTTCTGAATACACTGGCACAGCCTGCAGCTCCTTTGTTTTCCAAAGTCTCCAACTGATAACCTTTGTTTACCAGATCTTCAGTGTAGGTCCTAATCATTAGTTTTAATCCTTTAAAATCTGATTGACCCTCACCCCCCAAGTCTATTGTGCCTTATCCTGCTTTGTAAGAAATCAAACATGGGAAAGTAGGCCATTACTTGTTCTTCCATGGTGTTCTACACCAAACAAATTAAGGATGATTGGGAGAGGGGAGTGAAGGCCACAGCTTATCTAGTGAGGGTTCAGCAGTCAGAAACTCTAAGAAAATGTTGATAACAAGGCACTGGCCAAATAATCACCAATGGATTATTTGAGCACAAGTGTGTGTAAACTTTAAAAATAGCATGTCTGTTAGCCATGCTGATACCGTGTGGGATTATGTACTCTAAATGAGAATAATTGGAATTAAAAATTAAAAAGCACCTTAGGCAGGCGCCTACTGTATAGCCTCCTTGGAAGATTTCACATTTTATTGTTATACGACAATGAATCAAGGTGGGTTTAATTTTATTTATTGATTTTTTTTATACTGATCCCAAGGAAAAAAAAACTCTTTAATGGAAAAGTGATTAAACAGATATCTGAAATAATTATATTTTAAAATACAAAAGAAGTCAATATTTAGTTGATGCCAGCCATGACTAACTCGAGTCGGTATGCTCAGGTCTCCCTCACTATCAGCTTTGCACATCTCCATGCTACCATCCAAACTCTTAATCATAACAGAGGAGTGTAACAATATGTTCAAAGAATAATGATGTATAGTGGAGCCTCGGGTCACGAATGTCTCGGACCACGTACATATCGGGTTACGACCAAAAAGTTTGCCAAACTTTTGTATCTGTTCACGACCACACACTCAGGTGACGAACAAGCCAGTTTCCCTTCCGGTTTGTACGCGCAGATGATTTCCGTACGTGTTCAGTCTCTCTCCCTGTGCATCGAGCGAGAGAGAGAGAGAGTGCGAGCGAGAGAGAGAGAGAGAGAGAGAGAGAGAGGGAGAGAAAGAGAGAGGGGGCTGGCCGTGTAAGGCCGAGAAGGCAGTTAAAAAATGCACTGGGCTTGTTTTTAAAGAGACTGCTTCAAGCATTGTTTTAACCTCGTATTTAATGAAGACTTTTTTCTATTGGATATTAACCTCCACTTCACTTCTGTTTACAGCGATCGGTTCATAGTGTGCATTGTTGCAATGTTACTTTTCTTGGTTGTTTATTAAATTACGGATTTTTCAAATGTTCATGTTTTTTCCTGTGCTTAAAACTCATTAAAAAAGGTGTTTACAGCGAATGGCTCATAAGGATATAGCGTGAATTCTTGCAATGTTACTTTTCTCTTTTCAAGGTTTTCTCAGTGTTATTCAATGTTTTTACATTTAGTTTACTATTATGCTGTGCATTCTATGGTATAATTAACTATTTTATGCTTAAAATTTTTTTTAAAAATATATTTACATACAGTTCATATGGTCTGGAACAGATAAATTGTATTTACATTCAATCCTATGGGGGAAATTACTTCGGGACCCGAGGTTCCACTGTATATCTCAAACTCTACAGTCAATACTATAAAATGTGTTACAACAATTAAAAGAGAAAGAAATGCTATAACCAATATCAGTATCATCAATACATAAAATCAGACACTGATATCAGAACTGCACCTCAACAAAATACAGGGCCCTCCATAATGTTGGGGACAGAGGGGCATGTAACCTTGATGTACCCCTCTGTTCCACAGTTTCAAATTCCAAATCAAACAATTCAGACATTGTGATTAGAGTGCACATTGCAGGCTTTCATTTAAGAGGATCTGGTGACTTAACCAGCAAGCAAAAACACGATTGTAAATTGCATAAAGAGGAGAAGTCATCCCGATGCAACTTGTCTTGCTTGCCTTCATTTTAGATACTACTTTAGAGTATGTATACACTAGTAAGCAGAAAGAGAAATGATGAAAGGTGTAATATAATAGATAGATAGATAGATAGATAGATAGATAGATAGATAGATAGATAGATAGATAGATAGATAGATAGATAGATAGATAGATAGATCCTTATCCTTAATCCTGATACTCTGTATATCCAACTCATCATAATAACTATTCATGGTGGCTCTAAAATCCGTACCGATCCCTACTCTCTCTTCTGATTCTTTTTCCAATTTCTTTGTGGTGGTGGCCTGCGCCACCTCCACCTACTCAAAGCTTCATGATGCGCCAACAAAGATGGATGGATTAAAAGCCAGAAGTCTACGTGACCATCATCATCATCAAGTCCTTCCGTGAGAACCCTAAATCCAAAGAGGACTGTTTCATTTATGTTAGGTAGAATGCCCAGAGGGGACTGGGCGGTCTCATGGCCTGGAATCCCTACAATTTTTTTTTTTTCTCCAGCCGTCTGGAGTTTTTTTTTTTTCTGTCCACCCTGGCCATTGGACCTTACTCTTACTCTATGTTAATTAATGTTGACTTATTTTATTTTCTTACTGTGTCTTCTATTCTTCTATTCTTCATTATGTAAAGCACTTTGAGATACTTTTTATATGAGAATGTGCTATATAAATAAATGTTGTTGTAGATAGATGTGAAAAGTGCTATATCATAGATAGATAGTGTAAGAAAGGTGCTATATAACACCGGACCCGACACAAATTCACACGGAGGCACTTATAAAAATAAATAAACTTTTATTTTTCTTCAGCTGGAGGATCCCCTCTTCTCTGTAGTCCCCCAAGCTACAACACAGTTCCAAGCTCATTTCACTAAGTAATCCAAACGCACTCCTTTCTCCTACCACCACTACTCCGCAAGCTTTGTCCTCCACCTCCTGACTCTGACCACTGAGTGGTAGTTGCTGGTTCCTTTTATGGCCCACCCAGAAGTGCTCCAGGTGCTTGATCACCAGTTTCCAGTTGCACTCCCGGGTGGGGCTTAAGATTAGTCCAGCTGAGCCCAGGTGTCCCAACTGCAGCACCCCCTGGTGGCGCCTACGAAGCTCAACAGGGCTGCACAAAACTCCAACCCCCATGAAGCCCTGGGGGAGTCCAAGGCACCGCTGCAATCCAGGGAGGCTGCCATATAGAGTCCAGGGGGGGATACTGGGTTTCCCTTCGTTGCTCCCCCGGAAGATATGCTGCAGGGGCGTCCTGGCCAGACATTGGCACTGGCCGCCTGCCACAATAGATAGATAGATAGATAGATAGATACGAAAGGCACTATATAATAGATATATAGCTAGATAGATAGCTAGATAGATAGATAGATAGATAGATAGATAGATAGATAGATAGATAGATAGATAGATAGATAGATAGATAGATAGATAGATAGATAGATAGATAGATAGATAGATAGATAGATAGATAGATAGATTTTGCCTAGCAGGACTCGGCCTTCTGTCGAGATGACGCCATCTTTCCACATTATGATTGTTTTTGACCAGTTTCCTTTCCTCTGGTCTGGCTTTGAGGTTGTATGGTTTCCTGTTGTTTTGTTATTTTATTCTAAAGATTTGGTGGTATACCACTGTGCACTGACTGTCTTTCTCTTGACCGCAGATGTGAATTCCCTCTTTCTCCATAGATGTTGATTTCTTGCTTTAACTGACGAAGACTCAGCAGACAAAGCTTTACATTTCCAACTTTCTATTTACATTTTTCCGCCTGATTATTACCTTCTATTTTTCTTTCCGCGGATGTTTCTTGCTACAGCCCTCCCCTGTCTTATACATAATATAGAAGAGTATGCACTTCAACATAATGTATTATTTAACTGTTGCTGGTCAGCACGTTAAGCAGGACACGCTGCTCAAATGATTTCATTTTTGGCAAGCACTGAATGAGGCTGCCATTACTGTCAAATGTTCCTGTAATATGAGTAATATGGTCAGTTTCCAGAACACTCTAAGTGCCCTTTTAAGAAGTATCTCCATCGGAATGTTTTCCTTTTACATTACTGAAATAAAATTTATATTTTATTAGATAAACTCTAGAGTATGAAGGAAGACCTTTGTTCCCAGCTATGGTAACTTTGGCTTCCTTACATTTTGAACTTCAAAAACTTATTTTGCCTACAGTAAATGTAATATTTCAAACACATGTCCTATTTTTCATTGCCTGGCCTTACTCTCAGATATCAATTCATATATGTCATTAAATGCTATGTATATAATGTATATGTTTGGTGATATTTGGTGCCCATATTAGAAAAATGCCTAACGGTGCTAGAGAAAGTCCAGATGAGAGTGCTTAGGCTGAGAGGTATGAGTCATGAGGATCGATTGGGCCTTATCACTTTAAGCAAATTTAAATTAAGAGGAGAAATGACTTGAGTGTTTAAAATTATGAATGGAGTTAGTACAGTGGGACAAGACTGTCACTTCAATCTCATCAAGAACACGGAGTGCAGTTGACAAGGGAAGAGTTCACACAAATGTTAGAAAGTTTCTCTTAAAGTAAAGAACCAAAGACACATGGAGTAAGTTACTAAGAAGTGTGGTGGGAACTGGGACTTTATGAAACTTCATAAGTCCACCTTATGTTTGTGAGGGCAAAACCTACCGAAAAGAGATGGCAACAGAAGCTCCAAGAAGTCTTAATAGAAAAGGGAAATAAGCTATCCAGTCAAGTGATGCCTGGGGCATATAAACAAGTTAGACAAATGTACGCTTCATGTAACATTCAGGTGCGTTTGGAGACCAACTTAATGGAGATGAAAGTTGCAGCATTTCATATTTTTTGTTTACTTCATCCAAGATTCAGTTATTACATTTTTGTTTATTAGTTTTGTAACAATGAGTTCTATTCTAAACTAATAGTGATAATAGAATGCAATTCCATGTGTTAGAAGACACCATTAAATATGTGCTTTTTAACAGCACTTTACAATGGAGTTAAAAACGAAGCACAAAGAGGCTTGTGGTGGCTCAGTGGCTTTCATACACCACAGAGAGCAATTCAATTGACGTGAAAATGGCATCGGCTGATGTGTGTTAGTGGAGGAGGATCTGGGACTAACTGTTGTTCAGTTTTCTTCAACATAACATTTTTGAAAGTATACCCAATAGATTCAGATCCAATAATTAGCAAATGAAAAATGTCTATTAAAGAAAATGAGCAGTGCTAGTATAAAATCGATGTCAATATTACCCTATGAAAGTTTGCCATCTAGCTAGTAATGTTAATAAAAACATGGTAATTCATTACAATTTTATACATTAATAGATTTATTGTATAATGGGAATACGATAGGTGACATTAATTTTAAAGTTTTCAATTTCATGGGTCTGGATAAACCGTAGTGCACATTCATTCTGTTGTGTGTTATTGCCGCTCAGTAATCAGCACCTATCAAACCATAATCCTGACTTGTTCTTGTTGCAAGTATTAGCAGGCAGCATTACCTTCTGCCCGCAGATCAACTATAGTTCCATGTAGAGGCACTACTGTAGGATTTGAAGGATTTGGGGTCTTACCAATCTCATTGATTATCACTCTCTGTTACACTGAAGGGCTCAAAAAGGGATAATTCCATGCCGGACCAGGGGGTGGCAGAGTGCACCGATCCTTCCTCTTTTTTCATCAGCAGACCAACCATGGGAAATTTCGCCTGGACTCAGCAACATCACTTCCGGCCCCCATAACGTCACTTCCTTTTCTGGGCCTGATGACAACACTTCCTGTTTCGGCTCAGGAGATATCACTTCCGGTTCCTGACACAATGACATAATTTCCCCTGCCCGCCTTTAAAACCACCATGTTTGTCTGACTGAACTCTTCTGTTTTTGGTCTGTCAAGCCCTTTTCATTTTGAACCAAACCGCCTTTTTCAAGTATGTGGGCGGCTGCCCTCAAACCTTTTCCTGTGTTGCTTGAATCATTTCACAACAAGAAAAAGCTATGAAGAGTGGGGTTTCACACAACTCGTACTTTTTGTAAAAGGAAAAGAGCTGAGCTCCGTCCTCCGTAGAATTTTACGCAGCTGCCATGTGTATCTTAAATAAAACATTTAATGTACCATTGATCATCATTGGCTATGTTGTATGCGATGGGACTGAAAGGTCAGTGGCTGGGTACCAGTGATCAGAGGCTTAAACCCCCACCGTCCATTTCTTTTTTAATTTTATTAATTTTATTGCAATCATTCCATATAAATCAATTTTTACAAAAAGTAGGATTGAGAACAAGTCGAACCCACCCCTGAGAGAGAGAGCAAGGCAAACGGAGTAAAACTTAAGGCTTGTAAACATACCTAAATTGATGAGTTTGATAAGCCAATAGAGATGAATGGAGAAGAAAAAGAAATGCGGAAATAATTGTTTCCTCTGTGCTTTAAGAGCTTATTCTCAAATATTACTGATTAGATCCTGCCATGTTTTGAAAAAAATCTGTACAGATCCTCTAACTGAGTTTTTGATTTTTTCCAATTTCAAATAGTATAAAACATCGATTACCCACTGGCTTAGAAGAGGAGAGTTTGGGTTCTTCCAGTTTATCAGAATAAGTCTGCGTGTCAACAGTGTAGTGAATGCAATCACAGTTTGTTTGTCCTTCTCCGCTTTAAGCCCATCTGGAAGAACCCCAAACACAGCTGTTAATGGGTTAGGAGGAATTGGGACACCAAGGCTGTCTGAGAGGTAATTAAAAATTTTTGTCCAGAATGATGTCAGTTTGGTGCAGGCCCAGAACATGTGACCTAGTGAAGCTGGGACTTGGTTGCAACGTTCGCAGGTTGGATCTCACCCTGAAAACATTTTGGAGAGTTTTAGGCGAGACAGATGTGCTCGATATATAATTTTGAGTTGAATAATTGTATGCTTTGTGCAAATGGAGCTCGAGTGAATTCTCTGCATTGCTATTTTCCACTCCTTTTCTGATATTCAATCAATCAATCAATCAACATTTATTTATATAGCACATATTCATACAAAAAAATGTAGCTCAAAGTGCTTTACAAAATGAATAGAAAAATAGAAGACACAATAAAAAATTATTGATTAAGAGATCTTTTTCCCATTGTCCTCTTGGATCTTTGAAAGGGATGGGACTGTAAAATAATTTTATATATTGCAGAGATGGTGTCTAAGTCCTTGAAATTGAGCAATATTTTTTCCAGCATGGACGAGGGTGCAAGATGAGGAAAATCAGGCAGGTTTTGTTTAACAAAGTTCCTGATTTGAAGACAGTGAAAGAAATGTGTAGCTGGAATGTTAAATTTGGAATGTAATTGTTCATAGGATGCAAAGACGTTGTCTATATAAAGATCTCTAAGCAAGTTAATCCCAAATTTTTTCCAGATATTAAAAACTGCATATGTTTGTGAAGGTTGAAAGAGGTGGTTCTCTTGCAGGGGTGCCACAGATAGAAGCTTCTCCGTCTTAAAATGCTTTCTACATTGGTTCCATATTCTGAGTGAGTGAAGCACAGTTGGGTTATTAGTGTATTGCCGATAACTTGCATTTATTGGGGCACAGAGCAGGGAATATAAAGAAGTACTGCAGGATTTTACTTCTATTGCGGACCAAGCCTGTGTATGTTCTTCTATTTGTGTCCAGGTTTTTATAGCTTGCATGTTTGCTGCCCAGTAATAAAACTGAAAGTTAGGTAGAGCCATGCCACCTTCTGCCTTAGGTCTTTGTAGGGTCGCTCTTTGGATACATGGATGTTTTGAGTTCCAAATAAATGAGCTTATGGTTGAATCTAATTGCTTAAAAATTATTTATTGATGTATATTGGAATGTTTTGAAATAAAAAAAGAAGCTTAGGAAGAATATTAATCTTAACAACGTTAATTCTTCCAGCTAGTGTGAGATGAAGGGTTGACCGTCTATGCAAGTCTTGCTTAATTTTTCCCATGCAGACGGCGACATTTTGTTGATAAAGAGCTTTGTGTTTACTTGTGATGTATACCCCGAGGTATTTAAACTGTTCTGCAATGATAAAAGGTAGGGTATCTAATCTAATATTATATGCTTGAGAATTCACTGGAAAGAGTACACTTTTATTCAGATTAATTCTGAGACCAGAGATCTTTTGAAGTTCTGTGAGTGCTGTTAAGACTGCAGGCACAGAATTTTCTGGGTCTGATATATACAGTACCATATCATCTGTATATAATGAGATTTTCTGTTCCAGTCCTTCTCTGCTAATCCCCTTTATCTGATCAGCATTTCAAAAGTGAACCACCAGTGGTTCAATGGCGATTGCAAATAGCAGCGGTGACAAGGGGCATCCTTATCTAGTACCACGTTCTAGTTTAAAGTAGTCTGAGCAAATGTTGTTGATACAAATTGAAGCTTCTGGATTGGTATACAGTAGTTTGATTCATGCACAAATGTCTGGGCCAAACCCAAATTTCTCCAATGTAGTGAAAAGATATTTCCATTCAATCATGTCGAAAGCTTTTTCTGTATCCAATGATAATAATATTTCTGGGGTGTTTGACATTGTTGGTGAGTATATTACATTAAACAGGCGTTGAAGATTTGAAGTTAAGTGTCGACCCTTGATAAATCCAGTTTGATCTTGTGATATTACTGAAGGGAGCCCTCCCGTCCATTTTTAAACCTGTCCTTTGTTTATATCAGTTAGGGCAGCATCACGTTTTTGTGTTATTAATTAGTTCAAACTCCGCTTAGCTGCAGGTTGATAACATTGGTTCTTTATAATAATAATATTAATTTAATTAAATCATTCTTATATATGCTTACATAATTGCTTTCCTCTTCCATTTATTCCTAGAGAAGTGACTCTTTTTTTGTACTCTGTAAGTTAACTTACCCAAAGCAGCAGGAGAAGCTGTTTACCCATCTGCTCTGCCCACCATTTGACTCACTTGCACTGAGCATCTGCCTCACGAGTAAAAAAGGGAAATCTACAAAGAAACCATTCTGAAGGGAAAACTGAAACAGTAAACTCAAAGATGGACATGGACTGTCTATAATTCATGCTTCACACATTATATGCAAGCACACATGTGCAAGAAGGAAGAAGCTGAGTGAACCATGTGGAGGTAATTATCCACCAGGCCAGGGGGTGGCAGGGTGCACTTAATCCTAGCAGACTGCAATTCAAGTGATGTGAAAATGAAATCAACTGATGTGTGTTAGTGGAGGAGGATCTGGGACTAACTGTTGTTCAATTTTCTTCAACATATCATTTTTGAAAGTATACCCAATAAAGTCGGATCCAATAGCAAATGAAAAATGTCTATTGAAGAAACTGTCCAGTGCTAGTATAAAGTCAATGTCAATATTACCCTATGAAAGGAGAACAGGAGTTTCACTAAGTTCGTCATCTAGCTAGTTATATTAATAAAAACACGATAATTCATTACAATTTTATACATTGTATAAGTAGGTGTTTTGAAAAGAATGGATTTATTTTATAACGGGAATATGAAAGGTGACAATAATCTTAAAGTTTTCAATTTCATGGGTCTGGATAAACCATAGTGCACGTTCAGTATGCTGTGTGTTATGCTACTCAATAATCAGCACCTATCAAACCGTAATCCTGCCACTTTGCATACAGCTTCCATGAAGAAACGAAGGAATTCTGACTTGGAAAGGCCCCAATTGTTCTTTATAATTAATTATATTTATATACCGCTTTTCTAACTACCCAAAGTGCTTTAGATAGTGTCACACATGTGCAAGTAGGAAGAAGCTGAGTGAACCAAGTGGAGGTAATTGTCCACCAGGTCAGGGGGTGGCAGGGTGCACTTAATCCTACTTCTGATATCTCTGTAGGCCAGATATGGGAAAACCTACCAGACGCACCATCAATGACATCACTTTCGGTTCCTGCGCCATGGATGATGTCACTTCTGGTTCCGGCACCATGGACGATGTTACTTCCAGTTTTGGCCTTTAAAGCCGCCATCATTTCACCATCCAGACTGCTCAGGGACAATATATAGGTGGCTGCCCCAAACCTTTTTGTGTGTGTCGAGGCCGTTCATTTCACAATAGACAGTGGGGAACCACTTCAACCACCACCAATGTGCACAGTCCATCCGGCAGATATTCTTGCACAAATCCGCTCATCACATATTAGCTATTAGGTGGTGAAGCGTGAAAGAGATAGCTAGCCAACTAGGGACAGGGGATGATTAGGGGGCGAGAATGGACAAGGCTACTGTGGGCAGTTTAGCTAGGGCATTGGGAACCCCCTACTATTTTTGAGAGATGCCCAGGGACCTTTTGTGACCGTGGAAAGTCAGGATTTCGATTTTACATCTCATCTGAAAGACGGCAATATTATTAAAGAACAGTGGGGCATTTAGATGATCTACCATTCAAGTACTGGCCAGGCCCAGACTTGCTTAGCTTAGCTAGGTGCAGGTGGCATGGCTGCAGTCTATCTATCTATCTATCTATCTATCTATCTACAAAAGAGAGACTTTACAGTAAACCCTCGTTTATGGCGGTTAATCTGTTCCAGACTCTACCGCGATAAATGAATTTCTGCGAAGTAGGATTCTTTATTTATAAATCTAATATTTTTGCAGTTAGAGCACAGAAAACCTGTTTACTACCTTCTAAATACGTTTTTTAACATTATTAGAGCCCTCTAGACATGAAATAACACCCTTTAGTCAAAAGTTTAAACTGTGCTCCATGACAAGACATAGATGAGAGTTCTTTCTCACAATTAAAAGAATGCAAACATATCTTCCTCTTCAAAGGAGTGCACGTCAGGAGCAGAGAATGTCAGAGAGAGAGAGAGATAGAGAGAGAAAAGCAAACAATCAAAAATCAATACGTGCTGTTGGGCTTTTAAGTATGCGAAGCGCTGCCCAACAAAGCAGCTTCAAGAAAGGGAGCAATGTGAAGGTAGTCTTTCAGCATTTTTTAGAGGAGCATCCATATCCTCTAGGCAAAAGCCCCTCTGCTCACACCCCCTCCGTCAGGAGCAGAGAATGTCAGAGAGAGTGAGAGAGACAGAGAAAAGCAAACAATCAAAAATCAATACGTGCTGTTAGAGCTTCTAATTATGCGAAGCACCGCGCAGGAAGCATATCGTATAGCATTGAGAAGTTTTATTTAATACGTAATATGTGCTCTGATTGGGTAGCTTCTCAGCCATCCGCCAATAGCGTCCCTTGTATGAAATCAACTGGGCAAACCAACTGAGGAAGCATGTACTATAAATTAAAAGCCCCATTGTCCAGCGAAAAATCCGTGATACATATTTAGATATGCTTACATTAAAAATTCGCGATGGAGTGAAGCCGATATAGTGAGGGATCACTGTATATTGTTACAGGGACGGTAACTTCAAAAGCCCAGCTTGAAGGAAGTGTTGGAACAGATAGAGAGACAGAGGTTAGGAGCACGCACTGATATAGCACATTGCAGCACCCACCACATGACAAACCAACCCAGGATCCAGATTACGACTCGAGTGCAGCGAAGCAACGGGTGACACCTCAGCACCATGCTGGTTCAGATGGAGTGGAACAGTGTGATTTTTTTCATGGTGGCTGGAGTGCCAATTCTGCCACCAAACCCCAAGTTTTTCCCTGCAGGTTGGAGGGTCTACATGCAGGGACGGATGCAAAGGTATGTCAATGTTTTTGGAACAATGGATGCCAACACTGAGAGGGAGACAGTTCATGGAAGACAACAAGAGAATGAGGAAGAGAAGGAGAAAGGGGTGGCACACCATTTATAATCAGACTAGCTATGCTATCCGCCTAAGAAAGGTTCAGAGCTACATAATTAATGTAGACCTCTGTGTCCAATGCACATTTCTCTGTTATATGCTGTTTGGTATGGGATTTGTAATAGCAGTCTTAATGTTTGTGACGTGCCATCTGTTGGAATGAAAAATGCAGTGCATTTTATTGCTGAAAATGTTTGTGATGCATCATCTTTTGGAGTGACGGAGACACAACAACCAGACGAAAACACAGACAGACACAGAGACAGGCACACAGACACTTATCCTTTTATTACAGTTTTTCTCCATTGCTAACACACATTGAGCGAAATAATTAAATGAGCAAGCTGTTGTTCCCGCTAACATTTCAAAACCATATACAGTGCCCTCCATGATGTTTGGGACAAAGACAACTTTTTCCTTGATTTACTCCTCTGCACCACAGTTTAAAATAGCAAATCAAACCATTCGGATGTGACTAAAGTGCAAATTGATGACTTTTATTTAAGGCAGGGGTGTCCAACTCTGGGCCTGGAGGGCCGAAGTGGCTGCAGGTTTTCATTCTAACCTTTTTACTAACCAGTGGCCATTTTTCACTACTAATTAACTCCTTTCCCCTTTATTTTGATAGATAGATAGTTAGATAGATAGGATTCAGTCCTCTGAATCGATTAGTTTCTTCATTATATGGCAGAAATGAGATGTGAAATGAGCCAATAGATGGTCAGCTAAATTGGAATGTCAAACTTCAGCCAATTTCACTCCAACCAGTTTCTTAATGAGAAGCCAATTCTTGCTGTTATTGAATATCAGGACTTGTGGCTGCTCTGATCCTACCACAGCAGACTGTTGATTTTCTGTTTTTTCTAATGTTTTGGTGACCGACATGACCGAGACCTTCATCTTTCTTTATTTTCAGGTTAGCCAGTCGTGTGGTGGCTGGTTTTGTGTCTCATTATTGTTTGGCTGCTCATTAAGATAAAAAAAACAACTAAGGGGTCTGAGTCATGTCAATTAAAAATAAGACAAAACAAGTGAATCAGCAGCAAAAACGGCTCACTAATTAAGAAGTTGGTTAGAATGAACACTTGCAGCCACTGTGACCCAACAAGACTGGAGTTGGACACCCCTGATTTAAGGGGATTTGCATACATTTCTGTCAGATCATGTACAAATGACAACACTTTTTCTGCTATGGACAGAACGTCCCTGTCGTGATGTGAAATTTTGTATGCAAGTTGATAAATATTTTGTATGTCTTTATTTGTAACTTAGACAAAGCAAATGTAATATTAGTGTTACATTATTGATAATAACAGCAATGGTTCAAGAACCCCTTCCCCCTTTTAGGAATGAGTCTCTTTGTAATTTTACGACAGGGTTGGGGGACATGCCTCAACCCAGTTTGGCTAAATTTACTCTGCTGAAGTCTCTCAGTCAACCCCGACAGGAAAGCCAGGCCGCCTAACTGCCAAGCTTTACCTTAATGCATGGTTTGGAGGGCAGGTGTGAAGGTTTTCTGTTCCCCCATTGGTCTGAAGTATGGCTGTTTGGAAGTGGCTTGTATCAAAAGCCAAAAGTACCACAACGTCTTATTGGCTCTAGGGGATGGACAGAAAACCTATAAATTTGCTTGCTTTACCTCACTCTCTCTCTCTTACTAAACTGATGAAAGACCATCACACACCATGAACTGAAAAGGACAACACAATGAAGAGCACAGCTCAGAAGCCATATTGAGACAGGCATGCAGTCTGTTCTGAAGAAAGCTGACCACAAATGAGGACTGAACCAGAGACATTTTAAGTAACTAACAAGTCTGTGTGCTGCCTGAAACTACACATCACCATTTATCAGGTTGTATGGTTGCCAATTTTCAAATGTAATTTGCATATTATTATTATTTATTAATATTATCAATAATACATTATTTAAATTGTAACTTAACACCTGCCTTTCTTTTACTACACCTAATTGCCTGACATTATAGATGTAGAAGGGAAGGTGGGGAGAAGTTATATGGTACAATACCTTATAAACAGTGGTACGTCTGTGAGGTTTGAGGCATTCTGATAAAGGTTACATATTAATAATACAAAAGGGGAAATTAGACTATATATTAAATATTACTCTACCAAGACAAAACAGTCCCCCACCGTATACTTAGTGGCAGTATCTTGTCTGGCAAGCCCCATTATAGACAACTGCAGGGCAGTGTAAGAGTTGTGGTCCTAAGGGCCTGCTCTGTCGGGTTCTGTGGGGGCCGCCAGGGGTAGCTCTAGAAGGGGCCTGAGTTGCCTCGAAAGCTTGCATATTGCAGTCTTTTTAGTTAGCCGATAAAAGGTGTAATTTCCCTTGGGATTAATAAAGTGTATCTAATCTAATCTAATCTAATCCAATGTGAAAGGTTATGCGTTCAGTCATTTCAAGGGTGGATCTGAAACACACAGGCTTATTTTCCTTGCTGTTAGAAAACTGATAACATTCAGCATAATGTGGATGAGTTTTTGTGGCCTGACCCTTCGCCAAGAAGAGCCGGAGAAGAGGCTGACTTTGATGATTGCATCTTTTTGGAGTATTGTAATGTAATGTGCTTTGCATTCTGCTTACTGTGGGGCTTAGAACGCTGGCATGTGCAGCTCTATGATATTTTACTTTTCACGCTGGGTGTCATGTATTTATTATATACAGTGCAGTAAGTCAATTTGTGTTTTTTTTTTTCATTTCTGACTCAGTAGAGCAAATAAAAAATTTGTCTCGAAAGACGATTTGTTGTTTTTTTGGTCATACTTACCATTTTTTGTCCGCTAGAAATAAAATAACATTATTCTGCAAATAAGTGTTAATTCCTGAACATGAACGGATTTTGTGGCAGTGTTGTGAATTTTTCTCTCTAGCCTGTTTTGGTCATCACCACTGCTTGTGTATTTGACTTCTGGTGTGTGTCACATGATGGCAAAGTTTATTTTGATGGTAACGTGAATGTTTTTATTGGTTATGTTTCATTTTGACCTGGACATTTAAAGTTTGCCCAGACGAGTGTGTGGTTTTAAAATTGGGGAAACAAAACAGTGTCTTAGTTATTCAAAAAAGTGTCTGTAATTGGACTACTAGAGTGCCCCCCAGTGTTCAGATGAGTGCTTTCCCTTTATTTAATGTGTTTACTCATTTTATTTTGGGCTGTACATATTGATATTGGTCTTCTGTGAAGGTTCATGGTTCCTGATTGCACTGGAGTTTAAAGAGCACAATTATTGACCATAATGTTTATTTAAAATGCAGGCACAGATCAACAAAGAAGAAAGAGCAGAGCCAACGTCACAATAAGAGAAATGGCTTCTGTTAAGGAGTTCAATGGGAATTGTAAGAGACATTAGTAATCACTGATCATTGACATTTATTTTGGACCAGGGCTGTGCTTCCAAAGACACTAAAATAGTGAAAGAGATATTAGTAAAGAGTTTATATTCTTGAAAGATAACGTTATAGTCCATTAAACATGCAAAGTATGGAGGGTTTAGCTAATGCATATGTATGACCCACACGAGGACCTGAGCCAATCCACTTGAAGCCTGCTCTGTCCAATCAGTATGCACATTTTAACCTGTTAAACAGAAACAGACTCATGTAGTGTATCATAAAATATCCATCTGAATATCTCTCAGATGGTAAGGTGGCCACTGGAAAATATTTCTTAAAACGCAACTAATGGTGTTGTGATCAGTGACATGCGGTGAGGTTCATGGCTGGTGAGGCACTGATTCCTTCAAAGTCAAATTTACTAATATATGAACCCAAAGAGTAGCTTATTCACTATTCATTTGGCAGCATTCCCATTGACTGCTGATTATGTTTCATATCTTATCAGCATTCTTTGCACACTCATAGATGAGGTTCATATTTGGCTAAGAATGAACGTTACATGTATAGCGGCGAGAGAGAGCGGAGAGAGCGCATTTGCTCCTCACCCTCTAATTTGCCTTGCAATTCCACAATTCAAACTCATTCAACAAAAAAGAAAGTATAGCGTGGTGAACAAAAAAACAGATTTTAATTTTGACCTTGATTGAAATATTTAGTTGTTTTTAAAAGCTTTTAATTCTGTTGCTTCGATCAATTTTAATACAGACTGTTCAACAAAAGGATAACAAGAAAAAAAATTTTATTTAAGGTCAAAATTTAGTTTTTAGATATTGGATTGTTTTTTTTCTTAGTCGTATCCCATTTTTTATAAAATTGAAAACTGTTTATGGTCTTACCTTTGTTTGTAAATGAAGTCCATGTGCCTATCCTTTTCCATGAAAATCTCTGTCACTTTTCCTTTATTTTTAAAAAATCTTAATCTTCCATTTTGGCAGTCAGTCGAAACAAAACATAAAAATAAACTGACAACTGCAGTGCACTTGACTTTCTTATATCGCCAACTTATTGGCGCCTCTACGTAGACAAACAGCAGCAACGAGCACCAGTTGGGCTCACATGCGCCCCCTTCAGGTCGTCACGGCCCTGTCTGCTCACCTTGTGCCTTTTCATTTCGGTTTTACGTCTGATCAGCAAGACCAAATATGTCACACACATTTATTAAAGATATCAGCCAGACTGTGGAAAGTCAGGGTGTATAATAAACGTGTCTGCAGACATTATATTGGTGACATACAGAGAGACAGCAAAAGGCAGGCGGCAATTGCATGCATCAACCCGGTGTGTGAGGGAGAGCGCAGTCTGAGGTGAGGTGAGGCTCATCGCTGCCATGCCTCGTGTTTCTCCACTGTAATTGAACAGGAAATGCGCCAATTCAATGATTTTCAGTATAAAAACATTCAAAATTATTGGAATCATACAGAAAACAAATTTATAGCACAGACCAGTAGACAGATTTATTTTATGTTATCATTATTAATTTTTTTACTTTTCACGTTGACAGGAGCCTCACCTGCCTCCCCTTACTGCACTGCCCTGGTTGTGACATGACAATGGAGTTTGTCTGCTTAGTACAATAAAAGTGGCAATGTGTAGCCCTAGAGATAGAGAAACAACATTTTCTGTTTCACTGTGGGAAATGTTTTAAAATATCTCAGCCCTTTATCTTTTATTGGATAACTAAAAGATTACAATATGCAAGCTTTCATTGCAACTCAGGCCCCTTCTTCAGGCAAGTTGTAATGTAACATAATTTAAGATGTAATGTTATGTAGGAGGGTGGCATGGTGGCGCAGTGGGTAACGCTGCTGCCTTGCAGTTAGGAGACCTCCCTGTGTGGAGTTTGCATGTTCTCCCCGTGTCTGCGTGGGTTTCCTCCCACAGTCCAAAGACATGCAGGTTAGGTGGAATTGTCCCTGGTGTGTTTGCGTGCCCTGTGGTGGGCTGGCGCCCTGCCCGGGGTTTGTTTCCTGCCTTGCGCCCTGTGTTGGCTGGGATTGGTTCCTGCAGACCCCCGTGACCCTGTAGTTAGGATATAGCAGGCTGGATAATGGATAGATGGATATTATGTAGGAAGTAGGGGCCTGAGTTACCTCGAAAGCTTGCATATTGTAATCTTTCTAGTTAGCCAATAAAAGGAGTCATTTTGCTTAACTTCTCACTACATCAATAATGGCTAACATGGTACAACACCCTATTACTTCACCCCTTTATCCAAAGGTTTTAGAGTCTAATACAGGGCTCCCCAATTGTGGTCCTGGAGGGCCCCAGTGGTTGCAGGCCTTCATTCTAACCCTTTTCTTAATTGGTGACCTGTTTTTGCTGCTAATTAACTTCTTTTGAATTTGTTTTATTTGACCTGTTCTTGAAGACTCCGACCCCTTCATTGTTTCTCTTTCCTTAATTAGCAGCCAAACAATAGTGAGATACAAAATGAGCCAAAACATGACCAGCTAAACATGACCAACACTGTTGATCATACAATATCTGAAAATAAAGAAAGGTGAAGGTCTCAGGAATGCTAATCTGCTCAGGTCCACAAAACCTTTTATCAGGGCTCTTAGAAAAGAGAAAATCAACAATTTCAGAAATGTCTGCTAATGCACAATGAGAGCAGCAACAAGCCATGGAATTAAAGAACGGGTTTGATTAACGACGAGACTCAGCACCTAATTAAGCAACTGGTTGTAGTGGAATTGGTTGGAGTTTGAGGCCCTGACTTAGTTGGTCTTCTGTTGGCTCCCTCACTTCATATTTCATTTCTGTTTAAGGAAAGAAGTGAAGCAATTCAGAGGAACGATGAAGAAATTCAGGGGAACAAATCTTGACAAAACAAGTCAATTATAATTAATTCAAGAGAAGTTAATTAGCAGCAAAAACAGGTCATTAATTAAGAAAAGGGTTAGAATGAAAACCTGCAGCCACTGGGGCCATGCAGAACCAGAGGTAGCGACCCCCTGGTCTAACAGAATCTCCTAACTTCAGCAAGGGCACCAGACCCAAAAGGAAAAGAAAAATGAGCCATTTCTAATCTGTCTCTCTAGTTGGCTCATATTGCGCCCTCAGTTTCTAATTGCTTGATTTAATGTCCGTGAGATGTCAATTTTGGTATGGAATTTCAGGATATATATATAAAACTGTGACAGCCAATTATTTGTTGTTTTAAGTGACATTTGCCTCACATTCTCCATATGCTGTCTGACCACTCCGTCTGACAGGAAATGTCCCTGGCCAAAAGATAATTGTAATAACTAAAGACCAATGACATGAACTCCCTTTGTCGTGAAATGCTCTGATGTTTGGATATATAAAATTTAATATTCCAGATCATCTGGGCCATCTCCAATTTGTGTAGTATATTGTCTCCACTGGGTCACAGAGAATACCATAATTTTTCAACTTCTTAACAATTTAGTAGGATAAAATATCTGCTATCTCAGAATTCTCTTTACAGACTACAGCTCAGCATTTAATACTGTTGTACCAGTAAAGCTGATCACCAAGCTTGTGGACTTGAGCATTAGTGGGACCAAATACAACCAGATTTTACACTTTAACTGGCAGACCCCAACGTGTGGACAGCATCATTTCCTCCATACTGATCTTCAGCACAGGCACCTATCCAAACACAGGGCCATCTCCATCATTAAATCTGCTGATACCACCACCATCACAGGCCTGAACACCAACAATGATGAAACACCTTTTACAGAAGATGTTTGCCACAATGGCATCAGGATAATAATTTCACCATAAATGTCAGCATGAGACTTCTGCCACAATTGTGCTGTACTCAGTTAGGCAAGCAATTATAATTTTATTTATGGAAATAAATATTATAAGACATTACCAAAAACCAGCATACAAGTTAATGTGCTGTGTCACACATGTGCGCATGGGAGGCAGCTAAAGGGTTCAAATGAGGGTAATTCCACACCAGACCAGGGGGTGGCGAGTTGCACTAATCCTTTCTCTCTTTCCACTGCAGACCAATTATGGGAAAATCCACCTGGCCTTGATGACGTCACTTCCGGTCCCCAAAAATGCCACTTACGATTTTGGTCTCAATTACTTCACTTTCTCCGCCTCACTTTAAAACCGCCATCTTAACCTCCCAAAGTCAGTTCTGTTTTGGAGTCCAGTCTGTACACGACTGTACATCCGATTTTAACGTTTTGCGGAGGAGGCTCTCCCAAACCTTTTTGTGTCTCTTTGTCTTTTCTTTCACACAGACTCAGACGGAGAATAGGAGACAATTGCCAGAGAGAGAGAGAGAGAAAGACGCGCTGGGCGAGCGAGCAAGAGAGATAAGGAGAGAGAGATGCGCTGGGCGAGCGAGATATGGAGAGAGAGAGACGCGCTGGGCGAGCGAGCGAGATAAGGAGAGAGAGAGACGTGCTGGGCGAGCGAGCGAGAGAGAGAGAGATAGACGCGCTGGACGAGTGAGCGAGATAAGGAGAGAGAGAGACGTGCTGGGCGAGCGAGCGAGAGAGAGAGAGAGACGCGCTGGGCGAGTGAGCGAGAGAGAGAGAGAGAGACGCGCTAAGCGAGTGAGCGAGCGAGCAAGATAAGGAGAGAGAGAGAGACGCGCTGGGCGAGCGAGATATGGAGAGAGAGAGACGCGCTGGGCGAGCGAGCGAGCGAGAGAGAGAGCGAGAGACGCGCTGGGCGAGTAAGTGAGCGAGCGAGATAAGGAGAGAGAGAGAAAAACCATCAGCTCAGTTGTGATCACATGACGCTCAGCAGACAAAGTGTATCCATACTACTTGTATTGCAAGACATCGCTCGTTTATCAAGTTAAAATTTATTAAAAATTTTTGCTCGTCTTGCAGAACACTCGTAAACCAAGTTGCTCGTAAACTGAGGTTCCACTGTAAACATCTCGCCAACGTGTTGTAGACTTCTTTCATTGGGCAGAAACATTATCTTTTGAGAAAAAGTACTATGGAGGGTCGACAACAGCTGTGTTTGCACACCACCACATTTTTCAGAATTATTATGTCAATCATATTAAATGACATCATCTACTGTTAAATTCTGCTCTGTACTTGTAATATTTCTATTGCACTACACTGCAAAAAATGCATATGCAAAAACTAGACAAAAAAACTTCAAATGAGAGTTGTTTGCCTTTTATTTAGCAAAAAAATCTGCCAATGGGGTAAGCAAAAATTACTTGACAAGATTTCTTAAAGCATACTAAATAATTGTAAATACAAGTCTTTCAACAAGTCAATGATTCTTATAATAAGGAAAACAAGATTTAATGTCATGATATAAATACTTTTCACTTGCTTATGTAGCCCGTCTACTCTAACAGTGTGTAGAAAGGGGCCCCGAGTTCTTCACTCCAATGCCTAAATTAGTATAATTTCAATTACTTTAATATTTTGAGTCTCGGGTCACTATGAACAAAACATTATTAATTAAGTATAGCAATACACTGGTCAGGTAATAACAAATAAATAAAGGTAGATTAAGTTACCTGTTACATTTGTTCCCAACTCAATGGTTTATACTAAACAAACTTATAGAAAAACACCAAGAAACTGGGTTATAAAACAATGGTAAACTCCCCTTTTAATTATAAACCAACAAAACACAAGTAATAAACTGAAAATAATCAAAAACTATATTACAGTATTAATAATAAAAACACATTCACTCTTATCACTCTATTTAAAACAAAACGTTGCAGGCCTGATTCGTAGCTTGTGAGCATTGCGACCAAAAACCTATCGGTCCCTTCACTCCACCAGGAGCAACAAAACAAAATAAAAAGTACCCTACTTGGCAATGTGGTTATCAGTCCAGCAAATCCTTCCGACTTCTCCGCCTCTATCCACGAGCAGGGAACCGCTGCTGAGCTAATCATGAAAGCGTCTCCAAATAAACGAACGTCCACCAGAAGCGTGTTGAGCTGCGTTAGCTACTGCCTCTTCACCTTGCTACTTCTCCTCGCTGAGTTAACGAGTGGTTCATTGCCGGATAAACACTGCGAACGTCTAATCGAAATTCTCCGTTTATATCAGCAGTTCATATTCCAGCAAATTATCGTGCTGATAATTTGTCTCCCCAAACTTTCTGCTACACCAACTCGGCGTCCTGCTCTCTCCTTCTTTTTTCTTTTTTTTTTTTTTTTTTGCGGTTCTTCCACCACCTTCCGTTTTTTCTACCCATCTGGTTATCAAAATAAAAGTCTGCATAACCAGGTAACGAACTGCTATACTAAAATGAACAGTTTAAAACATAACATTTACATTTTTTTTTACATCAGTAACTTATTTACATAAATCAGTTAGTTAGTTAAGCACATTTTAACCTGGGCTACACTTAGATTTCATTTTTGCAGTGTATTGTATTGTATTGAGGATTACTTGTGTTCTGTTCTGTGTATTGTATTGTATTGACTCCCTTGCTTTTTGACACCCACTGCACACCTAACCTATTTGGACAGGGGTCTCTATTGAACTGCCTTTTTCTGAGGTTTCTTCTATTTTTTTTCCCTACTAGGACTTTTTTTGGGGGATTTTTTTCTTGTCTTCTTAAAGAATAAAGGCTGGGGGGCTCTCAAGATGCAGGGCCTGTTAAACCCCATTGTGGTTTTGGGCTATACAAAAAAATAAATTGTATTGTATTATATTGTATTGTATTTGGTTAATTTGCCAAACACAACTCTATGAGCAAAACACCTATAATTATTAAACAACTGGCAGATTACTATGTGTGGAGTGAAAAGGACACATTTGAAATAAGTGAGTGTATAACAAAAGGGCAGCTCAGCTCGGGATGTACCCTGATGTGTGTCAATCTAATGATAGTAGATGGGTGACTTTCATTTAACTGTATGATGTTGCGTATTTATTCTCCAGTAGCCACCATATCAACATAACCTTAATTTAGTTTATGTCAAATTACATGTCAGCTCTTTTGTTAATAATATTCATTTTGCAGTCTTTGATTAACATTTTCTACATATGTCAAATTTAGTCTGCATTGCGCCTCAACTTTTTTCTTTATTTTATTTTATTTTTAAAAATGTGTCATACTACTAAATCAAAAAAAATAATAACAGCATCACATGCGTGTGCTTGTGAGGCAGCTTAAGGGCTGTGATAATGTTAATTACCTGCCGAACCAGGGGATGGCGCTGTGTTCTAATACCTTCTCTCTTCCTCCCTCCGCAGAGCTGAAGATTGACAGCCATTCCACTTCTGAGGTCACTTCCATGGTCCGACCTCCTGGACCCGCCCCTTCCTGCCTGGAATCCATATGACTAGACGTTCAGCCTTTGTAAATCAGTTCTATATTGGGTTTTGGACTCCTATCTAAAAAGGCTTCATTTTGTTTATTTCCATTATACAGGGTCACAGACATGCTCCAAACCTTTTCCTGTGTTTGCTTCTTTTCTTTCCACAGATGCAACCATTTACTTTGCAATGAATTCAAAGGAGAAAAAAAAACAAAGTTTGATCCTCACCCAAGATTTTCCTGCCTTTAAAGCGTTCACCCCACCTGCGTGCATCACTTTCATAGTGTAGATTAGAGGGTTTGGAGGTTGGTCTAACAAGGCGCTGCTATTTATTTCTTGCCACCTCTTTATGTATTTTGATTGACTCTGGTCAGGTCAGGTTAGGTTGGGAAGCATGCGCTGGCACAGTGTGTTGCTACACCCACCACACAACGAAACAGCTCGGGATCCCAGTTGGCGAACCCCACAGGCAGACAATTAGTCAAGTTCCACCCTCGGGAAATGAGCATCTATCTGTTGCAGCCAAATGTTACATCGGCATCCCCTTGGCCAGGTCCAGACTCTCGAATACTCAACAATGAGGATCCTGAAAGCCGGATCACCCTCGAGGAATTGTGTCACATGGCCGTAGTGCTGTAACTGACACTCCTTCACAATGCAGGTGATGTGCCTCATTCAGGCCTCTGTGAACAACCGCTCATTCGATTTGATTGACCATTTTAACCCTATGATGCGATTCTGTAAGCAATGACAGCAGACGCTTAGCACGACTACCACAGCATGCACAATTACACCCATTGTGCACAGTGTTTTCTATGGTTCAATCAGTTCCTTGTCAGATCACTTTCATACCTTATACAAACTGCTCCAGGGTTTGCTTGGTACCTCACAGAGACCACTCTTTTCCAAAGGGTCTCAGTCCAGTTGTTTTGGTTCGTACCATAGTGTGATTGCCATGTTCACAACGACTTAATGCTCTGAACCTGAGGTTAAGTCGAGGTAAGTCGTATCTCATTGAGCCTGTCAAAACGTGGCATATGAAATCATTTGTTTGTCAGTACACAGCCACGATAGACGCAGCCAGGTAGCTGGTGAGCTTTTCTGCCGAGTATCTCAGTTACCTACTACAGTGCTGCCATCTAGTGGATAGCCATAGAATTTTTTTTTAACAATTTGCGGAAAAATAGTGCTATAATTAACTTGCTTTGTCGTTGTAAAAAAGGTATAAAGCTGCTGATGTTTTAAAACAGCTAGATTTATTGTGTAACAACAAGGGGGCAACAGAGAGCCCCAAACATCAGACACAATAATGCCCAGACATACTTCCAAATCAAGTACGAGGTGAGACACAAAAATAACCGGACTGGGCTTGGGGCTTTCCTGGAAAACCGTCTGGAGGTCGGCCGAATGTGAATCATAGAGCTATATCCCCTCCTACACGCCCTTTCAAACCGCTGACCGGCTAGGTATATCCTGTGAATAGCCCAGTCAGTATTTGCACAACAATCGCTACACAAGTTGCTGCTATAATGTTGGGTGAAAAAATTGAACAGCGAATTAACATCAAATTTCTTGCAAAATTTAACAAAATGGCCAAAGAAATGATAAAAACATTGTATGGTGATAACAGTTTGTTTCACACAAAAGTTTTTGAGTGGCACAAACGTTTCAAGGAAGGACAAGAAAATGTGAAAGAAGTTCAAGGTCGAGAGGGGGTGGGTGCTTCACCAAGACAATGCTCCCACGCACAATGCTTATTCTGTAAAGCAGTTTTTGACTGACAAAAACATTCCTGTCCTCGATCATCCTCCTTGTTCACCCGATTGAGCTCCCTGTGATTTTTACTTGTTCCCGAAAATCAAAAGTGACCTGACGGAAACACATTTTTCTTCAAGGGAAGACAGAAACAGTAAGCCTGTTGAAGAGCCTCAAGCTAGAAGACTTCCAGCACTGTTTCAATCAATGGAAGATATACAAAGTACGTTTGGAGCGGTGTAGACATCGAGTGGGGGAGTATATAGAAGGTAGATAGATAGATAGATAGATAGATAGATAGATAGATAGATAGATAGATAGATAGATAGATACTTTATTAATCCCAAGGGGAAATTTTCAAATTTACAAATTTACAGGTAACAAAGTTTAGAATGCTGTAATTCATCAATAAATATACTTTTTTTACCAATCCGATTATTTTTGTATCTCACCTTGTAAAGCTTTTATTGAGCCAAAAAGCCTTCTTCACAGGAATAATAACTACATAAATAAAGCACTAACACAAAGCACAATCCTTCTTCCTCCTCCAAGAGTCTAGCCCACTGCCTCCTGACTCTGACTCATTGCGCTTAGGCAGCATGCTTTCTTTTAAAGTCAACCCGAGAACTGCTTCCATTCTCCTCTCCAAGTACAGTGATCCCTCGCTATATCACACTTCGACTTTCGCGGCTTCACTCTATCGCGATTTTTTTCTCAAACACGCTTACGTCACTACGCATGCGCTTTCTGAGAACTTTTATCTAAGCCCCACGATGGCTCCTAAACGTGCTGCTTTTTCTAAGCCTTCTGACAATAAAACTAAGCGCCGGAGGAAGATGCTTACTATCCAGGAGAAGGTGAAACTCTTGGATATGATTAAAGATGGCAATACCCTACAAAAGCCTCCTCACGCATATGAAAAGACAGCGCAGCAACTGCCTATCAAGATGTTCTTCAGCCGCGCACCCAGACACCCACTGCCTACTCCTAGTACTCCTTCAGCGGAAGAAGACAACAGCGCACCTGCTGAAGATACTGCACCACCTCTGAAGACTCTCCTACTGAGGTCGTGCCTTCATAGGTTAGTGGTTGTGTGTAATTAAATGTACAGTACAATAATGTACTATGTAAAAGTGTTCGGGATTGTCCTTCCGTCCTGTGAGTGCAAAGCGTATTCCGCTTATCACAGACTTACTACTTGTGGCTTGAGGTACGAAGCGACGTGATGTGAGCAGAGTTCTGGTGCTCTCATCGTTCCCTTGCTTTTGTGCGCGATGCGCTGGAAAAATAGACAAAATTATGTCTCTGGAAATAATTAATGTTGATGGAGTACAAATGCCTCACTGCGTATTAAATATCAGGGGAGATGGTGCTTGCTTATTCTCATCTATAGCTTATTTAGTGCATGAAACTCCGTCTTTACTGGTACAGATTCGGGCTGACATTGTACAACTTTGGACAGGCACTTGAGGGGATAAAAAAAAACGTAGGTTTTCGTGAGATGTTATGAATGGGCACTTTAATGTTCTCATTCCCTACACTTACATGCCTGATGTACACATGGAGCGCACAAAAATTGAGGATAAAAGTCGGTCGCCTTAAAAGGCGGGTAAGCCTAGTAATAATATGATATTTGTAACGTCTAATATGTCTTATTTTCTCTTACTTTGTCTAATATATTGGGTAATACGAGTGTAATGGTGACTAAAGGGTGTTATTTCATGTCTGGAGGGCTCTAATAATGTTAAAAAACGTATTTAGAAGGTCGTAAACAGGTTTTCTATACTCTAACTGCGAAAATATTCGATTTATCAATAAAGAATCCTACTTCGCGAAAATTTATTTATCACGGTAGAGTCTGGAACGGATTAACCGTGATAAACAAGGGTTCACTGTACTTCCGGGTAGTGTGGGAACCAGGGAAGTCCTCCCCTAGCTGTGCCTTTTGGTGGTCCAAAGAGCCCAAAAGGGTTGCCTTTCTGAACTCCATTTCCCATGCAACCCTGTGGGTGTCCTAATCGTTTTTAGTCCTGAGGAACATGGCCTCCTGCCATGCGAGGGAATGACCTGTTCCTGGTGTGTTCATTCTTCCACTCATTCCATTATGGCCTCCTGGCCACGTATGAATCCTTCTGTTGCCCATCCCCCTGGGCACAAAACCATTGAAAGATGAATATTCTGATGATAATGACAGTGATGGAGATGGATAATGTGGAACCTGTAGGCTCTGGCAGCGATGTGGATAATTACCCTGAAGCTGTTTCAAGGCATCAGGACATCAGTACCTGGATATTAGGACACTGACTGTGGACAAACAGATACCAACTACCAAATGTGTTGTGTGCAACAAGCGTGGAGAGTGCAATGGAACACGTTATAGGAGTGCGGCACATAAGCTCCTTAGCCTGCACTCTGTGTGGCCATACTTCTAGGACTCTCACTCAAATAAAGACTTTGAGTTGTACTGCTGGTCAAAATAAACCAATTAACAGTTTATTTACATTTTTGACAGAGTTACTGTTGATAATAAAACGGTTGCTTTCTAATACATCTCTTTACATTTTTTACAAGTTTTGATAGAGTTCATCACTTTTCATATATGCATAGACCAATACTGCAGTGTCCTGCATTCAGTGTTCCTTTGGTGAAATCACACCAGAGTTTAAAAAAAAAAATAAACACCCAATGAAGTAGATGTAAAAAAGAATTAAATTGTTAAGTCAAACGTCCAGTATGCAAAAAATATTTCTACAACAGGTGCAATGAGTTATAAATTACATTACGAGGAACATTCATAAACTTTCCGCACTTTTATATATTTGTTGGAAACAGTGAAGACGGGAGGGAGAAGTAGTAATTGGGGGTGTCTGAGAGTGTCATGTGACTCGTTCTGTCTAGCAAGCCGGGTGCCCTTGCAGTTTGATATAAGATGTCATTTGTTTTTGAAATTCTTAATAAATAGAATAAAAAAAAAAAGTGTGGACATTTTTTGAATGTCCCTCATATACACTCACCTAAAGGATTATTAGGAACACCTATTCAATTTCTCATTAATGCAATTATCTAATCAACCAATCACATGGCAGTTGCTTCAATGCATTTAGGGGTGTGGTCCTGGTCAAGACAATCTCCTGAACTCCAAACTGAATGTCAGAATGAGAAAGAAAGGTGATTTAAGCAATTTTGAGCGTGGCATGGTTGTTGGTGCAAGACGGGCCGGTCTGAGTATTTCACAATCTGCTCAGTTGCTGGGATTTTCACGCACAACCATTTCTAGGGTTTACAAAGAATGGTGTGAAAAGGGAAAAACATCCAGTATGCGGCAGTCCTGTGGGCGAAAATGCCTTGTTGATGCTAAAGGTCAGAGGAGAATGGGCCGACTGATTCAAGCTGATAGAAGAGCAACTTTGACTGAAATAACCACTCGTTACAACCGAGGTATGCAGCAAAGCATTTGTGAAGCCACAACACGCACAACCTTGAGGCAGATGGGCTACAACAGCAGAAGACCCCACTGGGTACCACTCATCTCCACTACAAATAGGAAAAAGAGGCTACAATTTGCACGAGCTCACCAAAATTGGACAGTTGAAGACTGGAAAAATGTTGCCTGGTCTGATGAGTCTCGATTTCTGTTGAGACATTCAAATGGTAGAGTCAGAATTTGGCGTAAACAGAATGAGAACATGGATCCATCATGCCTTGTTACCACTGTGCAGGCTGGTGGTGGTGGTGTAATGGTGTGGGGGATGTTTTCTTGGCACAATTTAGGCCCCTTAGTGCCAATTGGGCATCGTTTAAATGCCACGGGCTACCTGAGCATTGTTTCTGACCATGTCCATCCCTTCATGACCACCATGTACCCATCCTCTGATGGCTACTTCCAGCAGGATAATGCACCATGTCACAAAGCTCGAATCATTTCAAATTGGTGTCTTGAACATGACAATGAGTTCACTGTACTAAAATGGCCCCCACAGTCACCAGATCTCAACCCAATAGAGCATCTTGGGGATGTGGTGGAACGGGAGCTTCGTGCCCTGGATGTGCATCCCACAAATCTCCATCAACTGCAAGATGCTATCCTATCAATATGGGCCAACATTTCTAAAGAATGCTTTCAGCACCTTGTTGAATCAATGCCACGTAGAATTAAGGCAGTTCTGAAGGAGAAAGCGGGTCAAACACTGTATTAGTATGGTGTTCCTAATAATCCTTTAGGTGAGTGTATATGGTATGGCCAACATGAAGCAAACGCCACAGATGATGTTGTTGAATAGTATTATTTATGTTTTAACATTTTAGTTTAACATTATAGACAATCAGTCACATGAACACGGATTTATGCAACAGTCATTGATGAGGTTGAAACTTTTGTAAAGCCTACCTAGAAACAAAAAAGAAAATGCCATAATTAGTACGCAGGGATGAACATACACAGTATTTAGAGACATGTAGGATAAGCGACAAGCTTCTCACATTCTCTTAGCTGGTAATTAAGGAGAAATTGACCAATTGTAATGGAAGTTTTGATCCCTCACACACTAATTTTTTCAGTCCTCAGTTACTTAACCAGCCTTTAATAAGCTGCAGAAACATGGAAGTAATTGTTTTAATGCAGTTTAGATTAGAAAAACATGTAATATGGATCCATGAGGTAGCACATATACAGTACTGGGCAAACCAATGGCATTTTCAATTCTTTATATTGTTATCATGCCATCTTATATATAAACGTCTACGCGTGGAAGTGTATGTGTCTGTCCGGCCCTGAAGTGAGAGGTGGAGTCGGGGTAAGGGCTCCGCCTCCGAGGAAACAGAAACTCGCTAAACCGCTTATAACACAAACGAGGCCAGCATGTCAGAAAAATGAAACCTCCGAAGAAAGACAAAGTTGCTTAGTTGCTAATGCACAAGCAATGCAAGCACATTGGCAAAGCGGTATGCCTTTAACTTTTCCACCCGCCGCTAATACACAAGCGAGGTGAGCATGTCGGCAACATGAAACCTCTGAAGAAACACAAAGTCACTTAGCCACTAATACATAAGCGATGCAAGCATGTCGGCAAAACTAATCCTTCTAGGAGAGAGATGACCAGAGTAGTTCCTTTCAATTACCTGACATTTCAATTTTTTTCTGAAAATTTCAATAGTTTCTAGGACGCTGGGCTTTTTACAACACAGGTTTACACAGCTAGTAGTACATAAACATCTATAAAAAAAAAATGAACACCATTCTTGACATTAACTAATTTCTCTTTGTTATTTCTGAACTTATTGTGAAGTAACAGCCCAGATCCACTGTACCAATTCCTTTCATAATATCATAATGCTAATCATGTCACCTCTTCATCTTTCCTCATAACCCATACCCTGCAGTCATCATCACTCTTCTCTGGACTTTTTCTAGCACTGCCATGTCTTGTTTGTAGCAGTGAGATCAAAACTGAACATGATACTCAAGATGAGGCATCAGAAGTGTTTTATAAAGCCCAAGAATAACCTCCATTCACTGTGCTTATTAACCATCCACTTAGACTCCCTGGTTCTTCTCCTAAGTTGTAGTTTTTATTATCTGACCTCCTACTGTGCATTCAAATCTAACATTTTTACTTCCTACGTGAAATACTTGACATTTACTTACATTAAATTTCATCTGCCACAAATCTGCCCAACCCTGTATGCTGTCCAAGTCCATCTGTAATGATTTGACTGCTTCTAGATCATCTGCATATCTAGATATCTACATTATTTACATATCATGTATTAAAAGCAAAATCACAGATCTAAGCAGTAAAATTTATGTGATTATGAGAAACGGTCAGTTGGCCTGAATTGAACTGCAGTACGGACTCTTTCTGTCACTGTGTCCAGGGTGGCACATGAAAGAGTCGCCCAACACACATTAAGTAAAATTTATGTGATTATGATTAAACTGAATTCCTGAAAGGACTTTTCCTGTCATTATGTACAGGGTGGTTCATGAAGAGTCGCCCAACACAAGTTAAGAATTCACTCCTTTGTTTTAGCAGTAGTACACAAAGTCAGGATAAGCTGGTGGTATTTAATGCCAGTGTTTCATTTAGTTAGTTCTGTCACAGCATCTATGCAGTTATGAGCAAGAGAAAGAGACGTGCCCTACTCATAACAGTGTATGCCATTTATGGAGTTGTATGCTCAGACGGTCTCTTGCAAGTTGGCAGGTGATGGTTTCATGGAACACATTCCTGTTGTAAGTGCTCACAATTGAGTTATTGGTGGAAAATTGTGATGTTACTGGTGTCGAGAGCAAAGCACAGAAAACAAGATACCCTTCCTCCTGTACCTCACATTGTTCACTTTGTGGATTAAATGGAAAGAAGTTCTCAAAGGGGGTTATTCAGATGGGCTGAGATTTCTTGTCCTGAAATTATGGCACACAGCTCTTTGCATGACTGGGGATTGAAATCATTTTCAGCACAGCCTTCTAGTGATAATTAAAAAAACACACTTTTGAATGTAATGTAACATTTTTTGTGTTTTAGTAACTGAATTCTTAATGACATAACCGCTAAGATGGTAACCTTTTCATGTGTCAATGTGTACATGTGCATGTATTATTTCTTTTTTAAAATTATTTGATACCCAACTTTATGCAAGCCAACTTAAAAGGTCACGATACAGTGATCCCCCGCTTATCGCAGAAGTTACGTTCGAGATCCATCAGCAATAGGTGAAAATCTGCAATATAGAAAGACCATATTAATAAACATTTTCTTAAAATACCCCTCCCACACGCTTTAAACACATGTAAACTTATTAAAACATACTTTGTAAACACATATGATATGTGGATGTCGGGTGAAGGATATGAGTAACATAATAATAATAACTAGCCAACCCGCGGCGTACCATACGGCGCATAATCAGGCTGGTTTTTTAATAATTTTCAAGCACAGGGAGAAAATTAATATTTGAAAAATCGGTAATGTAATAAATCAACAAGAAAAGCAACAATGTAACAATGCACGGAACGAACCAACACACAATCGTCCGTGCGGCGCTCAGGTGCGGAGGGTTGAACGGGAGGAGAGGAGAAGGACATCCACTCGGCTCCCTCCGTCATGCTAGTCTGCTGATTTCTCGTTCAGTATACACTGCCTGCTCATGTGCCCACCTCCAACTCGTCACTCGAGTCGTTGTCGTCTTTGTACAGTCCAGATGTAGCTGTGACTCACGTAGACTTTTCATTGCTCTGTGCGGTTTTGGCTGCCTTTCTATATATAATCCACCAAGACACCCGACCACGGTGGGAGGGGGGTGTGTACAAAGTGCATGAGCATCAAAGAAGACGCATGTTTGTTGCGGATGCGAATTGCTGTATGTAGCGTGTAAAACAGTTTGCTATGGTGCACGCTGTCGTGCGTTGTAACCGAAAACTCGGCTTTTAAGGACTGTTCACTTCATTGTGTATACGACTGTAGATGAATGAAAAGATGCAACTCTGGAGAGGGAAACATACAATACAGCGTTTTACACGCTGCATACAGCGATTCACATTCACGACAAATTGTTTTACACGCTGCATACAGCGATTTACATCCGTGACAAACATACCTCTTCTTCGATAGTCTTGTCACGTCCACCCTCGTTCTCGAAGCATACACACCGCCTGGTCATGTGGTGCCTCTGTGTGAATCGGTCAGGCACAGAGAAGGTCAGCTGCCGAGAGAGCGTCTCGACTGTTGCAGGGCTTGCATTGGTGAAACAGGTGAGACGGTAATGAAACAGAGGCACAGGGCTTATTGGTTTTTAAAGACTGCCTCCTTCATTGGGTTTTAACCAATGCACGGAACGAACCAACACACAATCGTCCGTGCGGCGCTCAGGCGTGGAGGGTGGAACAGGAGAAGGACGTCCACTCCGCTCCCTCCGTCATGCTAGTCTGCTGATTTCTCGTTTAGTGTACACTGCCTGCTCATGTGCCCACCTCCAACTTGTCACTCGAGTCGTTGTCGTCTTTGTACAGTCCAGATGCACCTGTGACTCACGTAGACTTTTCATTGCTCTGTGCGGTTTTGTGTACAAAGTGCAGGAGCATCTAAGAAGACGCATGTTTGTCGCGGATGTGAATTGCTATATGTAGCGTGTAAAACAGTTTGCTATGGTGCACGCGGTCATGCGTCGTAACTGAAAACTCATTTTTTAAAGACTGCTCATTTCATTGTGTTTTAATCTCAGTTGTAAAGTTATGTTTTAAGGATCCCATGGGATACCCCTCACAAACAGTTTTACATGCTGCATATGGCGATTCACCTCCGCGAGAAACATGCCTCTATTAACAGTCAACGTGGGTCGGAGCTGCATGTGACCGCTACGACAGACGAATATAAATGACGCCAGTTTCTCTGTGTCGTCTCGTCCGAGTTGGTGGGTGTGGCTCTGTGAGTTGTTGTCGTATCCAATGGTCTTGGAGTTGGTGGGCGTGGCTCCTTCCTGCGTGCGCCATAGGTGTCTCACTTGTAGGCAGCTTAGTGAATCCACGCCCCTTCCGGCGTGCTTTCCATGGTTGTCTTGCCTTTCCATGGGTGTCTTGCCTTAGTGAATTATATATATAGATAATAATAATAATGTAGCGTACCATCGATTCATGGTGAGCGACATCTACATAACGCTTTCCTTTCTTAGAAGATGCAGGACACTTGGGAGCCATCGTAGGTCTTAAAACAAAATGAAAAGTTCACAAAACGTTTGCTCACAACAATTAGACCACAAGCAAGGTACGTGATACGCAGAGAACTGAGATGTGTCGGGGAACCACGCTCGCTGTTCTTGCGAGATTACACCGGACAGCCGCAGTAGCATATTATATATAAAGACAGTCCACTAGTACTCCCTGGTTCTTCTCATAAGGAATACTTGTGTGTGTTTAAACTTAAAATTTGTACTTCCTATGTGTTAATACTTTACATTTGCTTAAATTAAATTTCATCTCTGACAAATGTGCTTAAGCCAGTATGCTGTCCATGGCCCTTTGTAATGATTCAACTGCTTCTAGATCATCTTCATATCTACATAGCAACATTATCTAAGTATCAATTTTTAAAACAAAATAACATACATAAGAAGTAAAATTTATGTGATTATGAGAAACGGTCAGCTGGCCTGAATAGAACTCCAGTACGGTCTCTAACTGTCACTATGTACAGGGTGGCACATGAAAGAGTCGTTAATCACACATTAAGGAGCCCCTCCTTTGTATTAGCAGTAGTGCGACGATGTGGGTTCTGGCTCCACACTCCCATCTGATTTTTGGAAGCACTTGAACCCAACACCGTCGATAATGTAACCGAGTGAGCTAGTCAATGGAGGCAATAATTGAGCAAAAGGGGATGGTGCAAAAAGTGAATAGTGCTTTTATTTAAAACAGCCAAAACAGGTGTTCCAATAAATAGTGCAGTTCAAAAGTTCTTTAAATAAATAATCCATTAAAAGAACGAGGAGGTTAAAACAATAGAAAAAACAATCCTTTAAAACGAGAGGTTTAAAATGTTCTTCAGGAAGCAGTTTTTTTAAAAACAACAACAACAAGCTCGGTGCCTTCTTTTGTGCTAGCGTCTCACCTGCTTCTCCCAGTTGGGCTTCGCAGCAGGCGAGACGCTCTCTGCAGCTGCCCTCTACTTCTCACTCATGAGACTGGAGACCTCCCGAACCCTGGCTTCAGGTGGCACTCATCCCAGCCTCAGAGACTTGGATTTCCACAACGGCCAGGTCGCCCACGTTGAGGATTCCATCACCAAGTCTCTCGACTTCTGCTGCCTTTCCGTGGCCTCTCTGTGGCCAGTCGCTTCCCTTGGTCACTCCTGCTACCTGATCGCTCAGCGGGAGCGACATCTAACGCCAATGCCTGGGTATAGGCCCAACACCCCAGGCCCTCGCAGCTGCCTGTGACCGCTTGTTCGCTCGCTCACCCGCTCACTCTTCGCGGCTCTCTCTCTCTCACCGACCTGCCTCCTCATCTGCTCCCGGTAACCTCCGTCCTCTTTCCTTTCTTTTCTCTTCCTTTCTTTTTTCCTCCTCTTGTTCTTTTTTCCATTCCTCAGCCGCCTCGCGCTTTTTAAAATGACGCGGGCCACAGCAGCTGCAGCATTAGCCATGGGACAATCACGAATGTGGGCAGTTCCTCACCTGTGCACTCGGTGAGAAACGCCCACACCCTACGGATCGCCCCACGGCCCGCTATGGCCCAACGTCCCCTCGCTAAGCCGCGAGCGCGGTGATCATTTATTTAAAATGGCCTTTGCTCAACGAGCTGTGGACCCATAACACCACAAGTAGCACACAAGGTCAGGATAAGCTGGTGGATCTTCCTGCTACTGTTTCATTTAGTTCATTCTGTCAAAACCTCTATGCTGTTATTAGAGAGAGAGAGAGATTTGCCTTACTCATAACAGTGTATTTCATTTTTAGAGCTCTATGCTCAGACAGATTCTTTCAAGTCAACAAGTGAGGGTTTAATGGAACACATTCCCGTTGCAAGTGCTCACAACTGAGTTATTGGTGAACAATTGTAATCGACTGTTGGTGTATTAGTTACTGAGTTCTTAATGACATAGCCACTAAGATGGTAACTTTTTCATGTATCAACGTGTATATGTGTATGTTGTCACAATAACGAGTCACAGACTTCGTAAAGATTTGGGGCAGCCATCCATATATTGATTCCTGGCTGCAAAACTGATTTAAATTTGAACAGAGATGTTCATAGAGCAGAGTCCAAAACAGAACTGGTTTGTATTGAGGCAAGATGGCGGTTTGAAGGGGCAATACAGGAAATTAGGTAATTGGCGCCGGAACTGGAATTGATGTCATCATGACTGGAAGTGATGTCAACGTGGCCGGAAGTGACATCATCATTGGCACCAGAAAAAACCCGGAAGTGAAATCTTCAGGACCGGAAGTTACACCATCAGTAGTGCCAGAAACGAAGTGACATCTTCGGGACCAGATGTGATGTCATCAGTGGCGCCGGAACTGTGTGGGATTTCCCGTGGATCGTCTGCAAGAGATTGTTAGCACACTCCGCCATCCCCTGGTCTGGCGTAGAACTACTATCATTTAGGCCCTTCAGCTGTTTCCCAATTGCACATGCGTGACAATGTATTATTTCTTTTTTTAATTATTTGATACAGAGCTTTATGTAATTTGGAATTTGTTTGCATATATGGGTATAGAATATGGCTAAGTATTATTTAAAAAATTTTCTGAGTTTCCTATTATGTTTTTCTTGATGTTAATTCTTCTCATTTGGGTTTTCACCTCATATGTGAGGTCTTCACACATGAGGAAGTAGATAACCTCTCAACATTAAAAGGGACTACTAAGGATTTATTTGCAAATTGTAGAGGGAGAAGTGCTGCTCTGATTAAATAGGCTGAAATGAAAGAGTTTGTAAGGAGGTTAGCAAATACTTTGAGAAGCCCTTCATATATATATCGTATATATATATATATATATATATATATATATATATATATATATATATATATATTTTTTTTAGGAAGTCATTGCGCATGATAATACTGACATAATATAATTTGTTCAATCTCCTCCTGACTGATAGACCATGACTATTGTGTTATTTCACTAACACAATGTCTTACTTGTGTTTCTAAATGGATGAATAGTAATTTTCTCAAGCTTAATAAAGAGAAAACAGAAATTTTAGTGATTGGCATTAATGGATATAATGAGGTTATCAGAAATAAACTTGATACATTAGGAATTAAAGTCTCAAGACGGAGGTAAAAAACTTAGGGGTAACTGTTGACTGTAACCAAAATTTTAAATCGCATATTCATCAGATCACTAGGACAGCATTTTTTCACTTAAGAAACATAGCAAAAGTTAGACCTCTTATATCATTGAAAGATGCTGAGAAATTAATTCAGTCGACTAGATTACTGTAACGCACTCCTCTTAGGACTGCCCAAAAAGACATAAATCATTTACAACGAGTGCAGAAAATCCAAGCACATTTCTCGAGTTTTGATGTCACTACACTGGTTACCTGTGTCATTTAGAATTGACTTTAAAATACTGCTTATGGTTTATAAAGCCTTAAATAATCTCGCCCCATCTTATATATCATAATGTCTGACACCCTATATTCCAAATCGTAACCTTAGATCCTCAAATGAGTGTCAGCTTAGAATTCCATGAGCTAAACTTAAAAGAAGTGGTGAGGCGGCCTTCTGCTGTTATGCACCTAACTCCAATCTGGAATATCTGACCGATACGAATTTCAGTGGAGCACTTTAAAAAACTGCTAAAAACATATTACTTTAACATGGCCTTCTCATAACTTCGTTTTAATTTAATCCTGATGCTCTGTATATTCAATTTATCATCATAACTATTCATGGTGGCTCTAAAATCCGTACTAACCCCTACTCTCTCTTCTGTTTCTTTTCCTGTTTTTTTCTGGGGTGGTGATCTGTGCCATCACCACCTAATCAAAGCACCGTGATGTTCCTACATTGATGGACTAAAAGCCAGAAGTCTACATGACCATCATCATCAAGTCCTTCCATGAGAACCCTAAATCCAAAGAGGACTGTTTGATTTATGTTAGGTAGAATGCCCAGAGGGGACTGGGTGGTCTTGTGGCCTCAGAACCCCTGCAGATTTTATTTTTTTCTCTCCAGCCATCTGGAGTTTTTTCGTTTATTTCCTGTCCTCCCTAGCCATCGGACCTTACTCTTATTCTTTGTTATTTAGTTTTGTCTTATTTTAATGCTTACTTTGTCTTTTTTTCTCTTTTTTTGATCATGTAAAGCACTTTGAGCTACGTTATTTGTATGAAAATGTGCTATATAAATAAATGTTGTTGTTGTTGACATTTGTTACGATTTATTTGGAAAAGTAAACATTTGATAATTTTTATATGTATTTGAAGTTGCTTTATAATGCTTTTCAAACACATGGTGATCAGCAATTTGATTTATGAGGGCTTCTGGAACCATAATCAGTCTTGGACTGTCGCTCATCTATTTTCATCTTTATGAGAAACTGTTTCTGACTGGATACTTTACACTCTGAAAAATTCAAATAAACACCACTAAGTGTTTTGTCTAAATGGAAAATGGCAGAATATATTTTTGCAATGCTGTTCAAAGAGTAGCGATTGTGGCCTTGGGCACATCAATCAAGAAAAACATTGCATCTCACAAAAGCTAAACCTCCTCCTGCCTTACATAATTTTTGCCCTTGCATACTTTTTACCGCACCCCTATCCTTATGCTTCCTGCATCAGCTTGCCAATAAATTACATTTTCTAAAACTTACCCCAAGCCATTTGTTCCAGACAACTTTATAGGGTATGATTTATTTATCACTTCTGCCTGGTGCACTACACCTGAAGCAAATTGCAATTAGTTTAGTGCAGGATTAAACAAGGAGTGTACTGTGAACACCAGAAGAGTGGAAGAACACTGTGACAGCACCCACTTATAAGGAGAAGGATGATATTCAGGATTATGGATACTAAGGAGGGATAAAGCTGATGTTACACACAATAAGATTTTGGGAAAGGCTTAAAAATGGAAGGCTTAGGGAGGAGACAACCGTAGAGGCTGAGTAGTTTAGTTGTGTACCAAGGAAAAGAACAAGTGGTGCAGTCTTTCAAATAAACCATATGGTATCAAGGAGTTCAGCCCCAGGTGTTCGGTAAGGGCAGAATGGGCCACTAGAAAGGTTAAGAGAAGAAGAAAAGCCAGCAGGTTGGAGATTCTGAAGTATTGGGTCATTCTGGCTGAAAATGTCAAAATGATCTGCAAAATAAAATGGAAAAATAATACCAATGAGGTTCAAAGATGATATCGTCCACTGCTTTGTCGTGATCTCCATCTGTAAAGAATCACTGTAATTGAATTTCATAGAATTCAAAAAATGTCATTGAAATTTCCATACACAATTTTTATACACAGATCTCTGTCCTTTGTACTTTATTCTACTGAAATCACGGTTGGGTTAACAAAGGTAAAAAGGCTAACGCATGCATAAACAGATGCTGCCACAGTCATTGGACAACCGGTTTTTTCAAAAGTTTTGCATCATGCAAAATTTTCGATGATTATGACAGACAGCTTCAGCTTGAACAAAAATATATTTCAGATTGGCTGTATTATGAATGAATTTGGGGGAAACATGACATAAACCGTTATTGCATTTAGTGTGTTTAATCACTTAATGATGCTCACACATTGCATTCTTTCAGTCGAACTAAAAATGTTTTCCTGCTGATTTTTGCTGGTACTCCACATCTAATGATTCTTATGTCAGTGTCCTACAATAGTTAACCAGTACTGATGAATTCCACTTGCACTGATTATGCTTTTCCATCTTGCTTTTCACCATTTTTGTCACTGATTGCACCATGATAAGAAAGAATGCAGAAAATGAATCTTTCGCAATAAGTTCTACTTCATGGCTTTGTATGCTTAAAATGTTTTCAACCAGTTGGACATAATTTGGTGCTCTATTGTTGCCAAGAAAACTCTCAACATTATGCTTGAGTGCCTATCATGGCAGGGTTTGCAAAGGTATAAAGGCTAATGCATGCATAAACAGATGCTGCTGCAGTCAATGGGCGACCAAAATTTTCAAACGTTTTGCATCCTGAAAACATTTTGGTGATTATCACAAACAGCTTCAGCTTGAACAAAAATATATTTCAGATTGGCTGTATTATGTATGAAATTGGGGAAAACATGACAGAAATTGTTATTGCGTTTAGTGTGTTTAATCATTTAATGGTGCTGACATATTGCAATGGTTCGATTTAGCGAAAAATGTTTTACTGCTGAATGTGGTTTGCACTCCACATTTAATGCTTCTTTTTTTGTTGTCCTACAACACTCATCATGGATTTCACTTGGACCCTGGGCTTTTTACAACACAGCCTTACACAGCTAGTATATATATATATATATATATATATATATATATATATATATATATATATATATATATATGTGGTGTGGCAGAAGAGTAATGAGACTGGCAACACTGCAAGCGATCTGGCAACGCTGCGCTGTTGTCCTTGATAGAGCCCGTGTATCAGTACCCTCCCAAAGCTCAGTGCGAGTTTCAACTCCTTCCGTTAACTACGTGATTTATGTGACTGCTATTAGCGAAGTTGTGTTTTTGGTTGTGCGTCACGCAAAATGGAACAGCGGAATTTGGAGCAATGTTGTGCCATTAAATTTTGCGTTAAGCTTGGAGAATCGGCAAGTGTGACGTTTGAAAAGTTAAAACAGGCCTATAGGGAACATTCTTTATCCCGAGCTCAAGTTTTTCAGGGAGGCCTTCAACTTCGAAAACCAATGAAAACATTGAATGTGTGAACACTCTTGTGAGATCAGACCGTCGTTTAACATTAATAATGTTGAGTGAACAATTAAATTTGAACAGATTTACTGTTCATCAAATTTTGACTGAACATTTGCACATGCGAAAGGTCTGTGCCAAAATGGTGCCGAAAAACTGCCCTCTCCATAACAGAATTTTTGACCTCAAAAGGCATTCCTGTGGTTCCCCAGCCCCCTTATTCACCTGACCTCAGTCCGTGTGACTTTTTCCTTTTTCCTAAACTGAAAAATGTCCTCAAAGGACGTCATTTCGGGTATTTTAGAAAACATCCAAAAGAGTGTAACAGACATACTGAAGACCATACCGGTTGAAGACTTCCAGCGCTGCTACCAACAGTGGGAACAACGTCTCCATCGGTGTGTAGCTGCCCAAGTGAACTACTTTGAAGGGGATAACATTGATGTTTGAAAAAAATAAAATCTTTGGTAAATAAAAAATCGGTCTCATTACTTTTCTGCCACACCTCGTATAAGAGAAACAACCAATAAGATGGTGCCACCTCATAATGAAAAAATGAGGAGTACATAATAAAATCATAAATCTTCAAAAAGTGTAGGGATTCCAAAACTCAGAACTACAACAGGGATGACAAAGCAGCCAGCATTTTACCATCTAACTTGGCACCATTTAAACCTCTGTGTGTTCATAATAAAGTACCGTATATACTCGCGTATAAATCAGGTCTTAAAACCCAAAAAATCAATCGTAAAATCAGACCCCGACTTATACGGCCATTCAAAAATGTGACACTTACATTTTTTGTTTTACATCTTCTTGCTTCCTCCAATCTCGTATTAGTTTCTCAGACACATCGGATTTTATTGCTGCAGTGCAGTTACCAATTTCTTTTGCCACTTCAACGACTTTTAAATTAAAACCAGCTTCATATTTTCTTCTGATTGAACACTCCGTTGTACATAAGGGATACTCTTATGATAAAGATGTATGAGGATGTGAGATAAAAAAAAACACAAATCAGTGCAAACGTTGCTTTAGAATAGTTCGGGTATTGCTGTCTGGTCACGTAGGCACAATACATAGAAAAAAAAAGGCAGTGTGCTTGGTGGTTACTCTCTCAGGTGGCTGTTAGCATATCATAATCTCTTGGACCAATAGTGTGAGTTTTCCGCATTTGACTTATATGACCGACATTATAAAATACCAGAAATTATACGGTAAAATCAAGCCCCGACTTATCCATGCAAACGTATCTCTTTTAATTGCATTTTTGGAAAGCAGCTAAAAAGTGAAAGACTAACAATCACTACTCTGCTGCAATGCACACATCATTTAGATGAGACCCTAAGGAAGGAAATATCTACAATATAAGAATGATGTGAAGTGGCAGAATAAAACCATCACCATTAAAAATTCTGTGATCAACAAAGATTATCTTTTAATTAGGCATTTGAGTTGGAACAGAAACTTTCTGCCACAACCCTCCAGGACCTGAGCCCCCCTAAAATTCCATCCATCCATCCATTTTCCAACCCGCTGAATCCGAACACAGGGTCACGGGGGTCTGCTGGAGCCAATCCCAGCCAACACAGGGCACAAGGCAGGAACCAATCCTGGGCAGGGTGCCAACCCACCGCAGGCCACACACAAACACACCAAGCACACACTAGAGCCAATTTAGAATTGCCAATCCACCTAACCGGCATGTCTTTGGACTGTGGGAGGAAACCGGAGCGCCCGGAGGAAACCCACGCAGACACGGGGAGAACATGCAAACTCCACGCAGGGAGGACCCGGGAAGCGAACCCACAGGTCTCCTAACTGCGAGGCAGCAGCGCTACTCACTGCGCCACCGTGTCGCCCTCCCCCTAAAATTAAGGGTTAAAAATCTTTGCAAGCAAGTAAACTAATATGAAGTACAAAACATTAACACTGGTCTGCACCCACACAAATAAATCTGAGTAATTTATTGGTTTAGCTGTGCTGAATCCATTTCTGAAATTGGGATTTCTCTACCATAAACTCTTTTCCTGAGACATCATATTCAGTGAAAAACACCACTTTGGGGGAAAAAAATCTTGATTTTTGTTAAACATAAGTTATGTATCTTTAATAGCATTTTTCATGCTTTGAATATCATTTGAAGTATATTTTCAGCAGAAAAATGGCAATCTTCCTCATTCCTAACTGTAGCTGAGGTAAAACAATCCAATATCATCTATTTGCTATACATTTTTTGCTCCCAATCTGAATTTGTATTTCTCACTCTTCTTATTCCTTCATAATTGCCACAAATGTTTATATAGAAAGTTAAAAAAATGTCTTTCAAATTGATCAGAACAGAGGAAGTTGTTAAAATGCTTTTTACATGAATATCCAAGGTCAGGTTGATTCATCGGTTGTCTTGACCAGGTAATAGGTGTACACTCCATTCCTTTGTTGAAATAAAAAAATGTGTGTCCTAATTTTAAATTTAGACATATAAAGGTGAAAAACTATGAGGAACTAGTGGAGGAGCTTCTCTCTCTTCCTAGCTAGCACTTGAATGACATTTTCTAATCCACTTAATGCAGACCAGGGTTGCGGAGGTGGCTTGGGCTAACAAGGGCAAAACAAATTGTGGACGGAGTGCCAGTTCATCACAGACCAAACGCACACACACACACGCACCAAACACACACTAGGGCCAACTTATCACTGCCGATACAGCAGACCAGCAGCAGACAATTGGTGAACAAGGAGGAAACCCATGCAGGCCTGAGAAGAACATGAAAACTCAATACAGGGAGAGTGAACTCCTCTTGACTCGTGCTACCACTGTGTCACTGTGCCACCCAAGGAAGAGATTCAACCAGGACATCATTTAAATTGGGAGATGTTGTAAAGGGAAGTGGAGTGAATCTACGTTAGCAGACGTCTGATGGTCATTCCAGCAAGAAACACCTTAGTGGATTGAAAGAGAGAAAAAAAAAACTACCAATTGATTACCTTATGTAAATGCCAATTATATTTCAAACAATTATATTTGTAACTAGCGGCTTTGCCCACATAGAAGTGAAAGAGTACAGCGAGGAGGGCCCTGTCTGGATCCACACTCCAGACGTCATGCTTCCCCCTCCTTTCGGCCTGCAGCCTCTGTCTGGGATTAGTGCGAATACAGTCGACCCTTGACATACGACTGGCCTGACATACGAACAACTTGATTTACGACCAAAATTTTTGTTTTGATTTATGACCAACATCTTGTGTTACGACCCGAATGCGGTCACGTGTATCCGCTTGTGCGATTGTAAACAAACCAGCCAAGAGCATTCGTAAGCATCAGTCGGAGCCCAGATACATGTGTTTGTGGACATAGTTTCGGTCAGTGCAGTGATTTATCTATATATATAATTCACTAAGACCATGGCAAGCAAGATGCATAATTGCTAAGGAAGGAAGAGAAGGTAACGAAGGTAAAGAAAGCAACTGTTAATGGATATTAGTTAGCTGACGTGGCACATGATGATGTTATCAGGCTGAGTCAGCACCGGCTTGCTTTGGAGTGTATTACAGCAGTTAACAACACGACCAGCTTTGAACTGAGTGCTCGACTACTGTCATTATTAACTTGAGAAACAGCGATCACAGTTGAAACGAAGAAGGAAATTGTGCGGAAATATGAGAGTGGTGTTCGTGTGACCGATCTCGCTAATATGTACAGCATGTCGAAATCCACCATCTCGACATTTTTACAAAGAAAAGATTTGCATAAGGAGGCTCCTTCTAAACAATAATCACCTTCCGTTTCATTCTCCTCCTCCTCCCTTCCTGCAGCCCAAAGATGTCAAATTAAATGGTGAGTACAGTATGAAATTGTTGTTTCTAGAATAGAATAGAATGCCTTTTATTGTCACTATACACATGTACAATGAGATTAAAAGCAGCTCCTTTAGTGCAGACATATGTGTAGAACCCAACAAGTAAATAAACAAATGGTGCGAAAAGATGCAAAGAAGTTGCAAAAAAAAAGTTCTGTATAGGGCTTGTATGGTTGTTTATTTAGCCTTAGCATAATGGCGGATCTGCGGCCCCGCTTCTGCTTTCTTTCCCTCCTCCGTCTGCGTCGTCTCCTAGACCCGACAACAATCCACGGAGAGCCCGCTGGTCTCGCTATGTTGTCTGGGATGTTGTGTTTGTGATGAAAAACACTCAAAAGAGATGTCTGCCTCTGGACACCGATGTCTATAAGGTTCTGACGGGTGTAGCGGATGTTTGCCAAACCGATCGTGCACAAACAAGCAAAAAAAAGTACAAAAACAACAAAAAAGTGCACTGAAAAGGAGAGCTCTGAGCCGCTGTGACCATGCGCGTCACCTTGCTCCTAGCTTAATCTAGCCTACTTCTGGTAGGCTAGGCACTTTTTATAACTTTTTGGTTCGCTGAATCCGAATCCGATTGGCTGGAGCCAATCCCAGCCAACACAGGGCACAAGGCAGGAACCAATCCTGGGCAGGGTGCCAACCCACCACAGGACACACACAAACACACCCACAACACCAAGCACACACTAGGGCCAATTTAGAATCGCCAATCCACCTAACCTTCATGTCTTTTGGATTTGTGGGAGGAAACCCACGCAGACACAGGGAGAACATGCAAACTCCACGCAGGGAGGACCCGGGAAGCGAACCCAGGTCTCCTAACTGTGAGGCAGCAGCACTACCACTGCGCCACCGTGCCGCCTATACTTTTTGGTTAGTACATTAGAAACATTATTGGTGTTTTGGTAAATTATGCACATTATACAACCCTTTTTTTATTATGAACAGGTTAAGTAAGTGTTGTAGTGGGAGGTTCGGAACGCATTATGGGTATTTCCATTATTTCTTATGGGAAAAATAGTCAACCAGCCCTCACAAACAAATTGAGTTTGTAAGTCAAGGGTCCACTGTACATCGCTCCCGCAAGCGAACTATGATCCTTTGCGCAATGAGAGAAGTTGCAAAATCAACCAAAACGGAGAAATCGCAAAATCAACCGGAATGTTCAAGCAAATTCTAAAAAAAAGCCCAATCTAAATCCCTTAAGTAGTTCTCTCATTCTCTAGCTAAGCAGAGGTAAGATATGCCCCGAGGCTGGCGCGTGAGTGAGGAGGATCCAGCCCCCTTCCCTTCACCCCACTACGTCTCTCTTGAGTTTGCGCAATTAAATTGGTACCACAAGCGAACTATGATACTTAGCGCGATGAGGGAAGTCACAAAATCTACCAGAATGTTCAAGTAAATTATAGAAAAAAACCCCATCTAAATCCGTCTAACCCCATCTAAATCAAGCAAATTTACACCTTTTATTGGCTAACTGAAGTGATTACAAAATACAAACTTTTGAGGCAACACAGGCTCCTTCTTCAGGCAGGTCATTTTGCTTGACTTCTCATTACATCCATAATGGCTACCACGGTATAACAACCTACTAATAAAAACAATTAAATGTGTAATTTATCATTTTTTTCCATGTTTAAAAATTATTTCTAAATATATATATTTTTTTGTATTGCCAGATCTGGATTTAGCACCCTCACAGCTATAAAATAAAAAAATATTGATAGGAGCTGAGTTTCTTGTCTTTAAAGACTTTCTAAATAAGAAACTTCAGCTGAACCAAAACCCTGCCGCCTATGAGGCCCTCAGGACTGAACTTGAAGACCACTGCTCTGAAGACTTTTTAGGTATTTATATTGACCTGCTATGTTCAAACACCCACTGGTGCAGGGGGATTTACGAGGGAAGTTTTAGTCAGCCGGCACCACTCATCAACAACCACCATATGTCAGAATATGATTAGAGTCGGAAAGAATGAGAGATTCACATTACACCTATTGTTTAAGTTTACAAGATTCTACTTTGCTCAAGACATCTGGTAGTAAATCTTTTGAAAAGTTGTAGCTCATCTCCATAAATAAATTTACAAATATTAATAATCCCAGACTGGCAGGGTTTGTAACATGTTAACATATCACAAACTCAGTAACATTGTGTAAGAAGGGTAAAGAGCTGTCATTGCTTGGGAAAACTTTCTTTCATTAACCCTAACCCTGACCCTAACTAAAATTGGAATTTTCTTTCTGCAAAATAACATTTTAGATTTTCATAATTATGTATTACATACATTAATATTCCCTTTGTTGCATATTGACTTTGTTTTCCAACCTTCCAAGTCTAGGCTGAAGAATTACTATTTATCTTAATGAGACAAAATTAATAAAATAAAGTTTAAGCAAGAGAACAGCTGTAGTGTTACCATTTTAGCACTACAACATTTCTTAACATCATAATAATGTTAAATATGATTTAAAATAAAGCTGATTAATTATTACCCTCTGAAAGAATCCAAGCAGCAGGTTCCTCTCGTTATTTCAGTATGTCTCTGCTATTTTGCACTGACCACCCCTTGTTATATTAAAAGGCTTTTCAGGTCATCAGCCCCGTGTTTACCATTCACTTTGCCTGCAGAAGGCACGTTATCTTCACACACAGATGTTCCAATAGTTGTTGTTTTCTCCCGAGAGGTGGGTTCATCAACTACTACTGCACTTTGTGACGTAACCACTTGCATCCTGTTAACACTTGCATACTTGTTAACAGTAATTTATAAATAAAAATTAATAATTCTTTGGTCCTTGATGTTGTTAGTGATTATAGTAATATTAATATATTAATATTATTTGTCAATGTCAATTTATTTATATAGCACATTTGAAACAACATAGGAATACTGTGGCCAAAGTGCTATACAATAAAATAAGAAAAAAAACCATACAATTAACATAAATAACATACATAGAAATAAAATAAATGAACATAAATAAAATAAATAATAAATAGAAGTAATGTTACATAATCACAATGAGGAAACCATCAGTATTACTGAAGGTCACGGAATGCAAGTGAATAGAAATGAGTCTTTAATCTTGTTTTGAACCTTTGTTCAATTGTCGACGACTCCTTTATGTGACGATGTAAAGAGTTCCACAGGCGAGGAGCAGCAGCTGTAAAAGTCCTGTCTGTCCCTCTTAGTTTTACACTTGGTATGAGGGACAACAAGAGACAACTGACCAGAAGATCTAAGCACTCTAGATGGCTGGTGTAAAACACACAATTCAGATAAATAGGTAAGAGCAAGCCCACGAAAAGATTTAAAAACTAGGCAACAAGATTTTAAAATCAATTCGAAAACTGACAGGCAGCCAGTGTAAAGAAGCTAATATTGGAGAAACAGAATCAGACTTTCTTGCCCCAACCAGAAAGCAAGAGGCAGCATTCTGGACCAACTGTAACCTGCGTATCAGATTTACTAATCCCCGAATACAGAAAGTTGCAGTAATCAAGGCGAGAAAAAATAAAAGCACGAGTGGCTTTCTCAAGATCCCTAGAAGATAAAAAATACAGTCGACCCTTGACATACGACTGGCCTGACATACGAACAACTTGATTTACGACCAAAATTTTTGTTTTGATTTACGACCAACATCTTGTGTTACGACCCGAATGCGGTCACGTGTATCCGCTTGTGCGATTGTAAACAAACAGCCGAGAGCGTTCATAAGCGTCAGTAGGAGCCCAGATACATGTGTTTGTGGACGTAATTTAGGTCAGTGCAGTGATTTATCTATATATATAATTCACTAAGACCATGGCAAGTAAGACGCATAATTGCTAAGGAAGGAAGAGAAGGTAACAAAGGTAAAGAAAGCGACTGTTAAGGGATATTAGTTAGCTGACGCGGCACATGATGATGTCATCAGGCTGAGTCAGCACCGGCTTGCTTTGGAGTGTATTATTACAGCAGTTAACAACACGACCAGCTTTGAACTGAGTGCTCGACTACTGTCATTATTAACTTGAGAAACAGTGATCACAATCAAAACGAAGAAGGAAATTGTGCAGAAATATGAGAGTGGCGTTCGTGACCGATCTTGCTAATATGTACAGCATGTCGAAGTCCACCATCTTGGCTTGATCTTACTTAATAGTCAAAGCAGGAAAAAGCAACTCTTGACTACAGAATTAATCTGTTTCTCAAAAGAGAGGTTACTTTCAAAGATAACACCAATATTGCGGACTTGATTTTTGCAAAAGACAGAGAAACAGCCGAGAAGTCCAAGACCAATTTGGGCTTTAGCTGATGGACCCACTATAAGCACCTCCATTTTATTTTGATTCAAATCAAGAAAATTATTATCCATCCAGGATCTTAGTTCAAAAAGACAGTTGTGCAGTTGATTCATTGCAGAGTTGCAGACGGGAATATAAACCTGAGTATCATCAGCATAGCATTTAAAAGAAATGTTACATTTCCTAAAAATAGCTCCAATACCCAATTTGTGGTATCCATTACTGTTCTTACAGTAAGGTTCCACCACAGGCAAATAGTTCCAGTCAGTAATGTGATGTTCGTCAGGTCATTTAAGGTTTTACCCAAGTGATTAAGACCTGACTTTTGTAGTGGTTGTGCTCTCCCCCTTGGCTCTTGTCTCAAAACCCACATCCACCTAAACACAAGTTCTGTGGCCTACTTGGCTATCTTACTAACTAACTATTATAAAGACTTGTCAATAACGTTCAAATTTAGTGTACCTCCATATCTGCATGGTATTTTAATTTTTTTTCTTAACAGGGAATGTGGAAGTGAGGTGAAAAAAATGTGTAATGGGTGGAGAAGAATGTCAGGAGTAATTAGTGACAGACGGGTATCAGCAAGAGTGAAAGGGAAAGTCTACAGGACGGTAGTGAGACCAGCTATGTTATATGGGTTGGAGACGGTAGCACTGACCAGAAAGCAGGACACAGAGCTGGAGGTGGCAGAGTTAAAGATGTTAAGATTTGCATTTGCATTTGTGATGAGGACGGACAGGATTAGGAACGAGGACATTAGAGGGTCAGCTCAAGTTGGACGGTTGGGAGACAAAGTCAGAGAGGTGAGATTGTGTTGGTTTGGACTTGTGCAGAGGAGAGATGATGAGAATATTGGGAGAAGAATGTTAAGGATAGAGCTGCCAGGTAAGAGGAACAGAGGAAGGCCTAAGAGAAGGTTTATGGATGTAGTTATCGAGGACATGCAGTTGATGGGTGTGACAGAACAAGATGCAGATTACAGAAAGATATGGAAAAAAATGATCAAACGCTATGGCAACCGCTAATAGGAGCAGCCAAAAAAAAGAACATAACAATGTCATGCTGCTTGATCAGAAAAATAATAATTAACTCTTACAGGCACATGCTAGGGTGGTAGCTTAAGGGTTCTGATGATGGTAGTTGCCCATCAAATCAGGGGGTGGTACTGTATTCTGATGCTTTCTCTCTTCTTCCTTCTGCAGAATGGAAGATTGACGGCCATTTCACCACTGACGTCACTTCCATTGTCTGCCCCCTCCTGTCTGGAATCCATATGACCAGAAGTTTAGCCATTGTAAGTCACTTCTGTATTGGACTCCCATCTAAAAAGATGTCATTTTTCACCTTTGTTATTAAAGGACCATTTTGCTCTTCTTAATTTCCATTATATGGGGTTATGGACATGCCCCCAAACCTCTTCCTGTATTTACTTGTTTTCTTTCAATAGTTACAACTATTTACTTTGCAATGAATTCAATGGAGAAAAAACAAAAAAATGAAATCATATTGAAAGCTTGCATATTGTAATCTTTTTAGATATCCAATAAAAAGTGTCATTTTGCTTGACTTCTCACTAACAATTTGTGGAAATTAATACTATAAATAGGTTGTTCATAGGTATGTCATTGCGAAAAAGGTATAAAAATGGTGATGTTTTGAAACAACTAGATTTATTCAAAGATAAATATTTTGATGTCTCGTAACCATATAATAAAACAGGACTCAAAAGACTGGATGAAGAGTGGACTCCTTTGGTACTGTGTATCGCTGGTTTGACTTTGTGTTGCTCATGAAGTCCCAAATGTGACACATTACCTGCATTGTGAAGGAGCGTCAGTTATGGCACTACGCACACATGAAGTGATTTTTGTGATCTGGCTCACAGGATCCTCATTGAAGAGGACCTGAACGGCTGGGCCAGGCCAAGGGGATACCCACGTAACACCTGACTGTGACAGACAGATAGGTGGGACAGGACCACGTTTTTGCCTAAGGGGTTGCCAACCGGGATCCCAAGCTGTTTCATCATGTGGTTGGTGCAGCAACACGCTTTACCGGTACATGCTCCCTAACCTGACGTGAATGTTTTGATGATAATGACAGTGATCAGGATAGTGACGATCAACAGGATGATGGGGAACCTGTCGGCTTTGAGAGTAATGTGGATAGCTGTCCTGAAGGCCTTTCTTCATTAGGTGTCCCAGATGGATATTCTGACACCCACAAACAGTCACCAACTACCAAATGTGGACAGAGCAAAAAAACGAGTTATATGAGTGTGGGACGTGTGCTTCTTAGCTCGGACTATATGTATACTGCCATAATTCTAGGAATTTCACTCAAATGAAGACTTTGATTTGTGTTGCTGGTCAAAATAAAGTAATTAACAGTTTACATTTTTGACAGATTTTTATAGATCAGGAGCCCTCAATCACAGTCCTGGAGGGCCACAGTGGTTGCAGGTTTTTGTTCAAACCTGGTTGCTTAATTAGAAAGCAATTCTTGCCAATAATTTCATTTCACGGCTTGTTAGTGCTTTACCTCTGCTAGATAGATAGATAGATAGATAGATAGATAGATAGATAGATAGATAGATAGATAGATAGATAGATAGATAGATAGATAGATAGATAGATAGATAGATAGATAGATAGATATTTTATTAATCCCAAAGGGAAATTCACATAATCCAGCAGCAGTAAACTGATACAAAAAAAAAAAAATTAAATTAAATACTAATAAAAATGCATGTAAAAGCAGACAATAACTTTGAGTAATGTTAGCATTTACTCCCCCAGGTGGAATTGAAGAGTCACATAGTGTTGGGGAGGAACAAACTCCTCAGTCTGTCAGTGGAACAGGACGGTGACAAAAGTCTGTCACTGAAGCTGCTCCTCTGCCTGGAGATGACACTGTTCAGTGGTTGCAGTGGATTCTTCATGATTGACAGGAGTTTGCTTAGCGCCCATCACTCTGCCACAGATGTTAAACGATCCAACTTTACTCCTACAATAGAGCCTGCCTTCTTAACAAGTTTGTCCAGGCGTGAGGCGTTCTTCATCTTCATATGCTGCCTCCCTAGCACACCTCCGTGTAGAAGAGGGCACTCGCCACAACCGTCTGGTAGAACATCTGCAGCATCTTATTGTCAGGTAATTCTCATATCCTAGATTTTCTTTCCCTTTCTAAGGATATCATCCAAATGATATGAAGGCTAAAATGGACGAGTAATTCTCAGTCCTTCACTTTCCATCCAAGTATTTAATTAAACCCAATAGTGCATGATAAATACACACTGGTGTAAATGGTAACAAGCTAAATGGAGAAATGTTGGTCTTTTTTGTCATTTGCATTTTATTGCTAATTAGGAGCTTTTAAAAACCAAGAGTATAGCTGTTTAAGGCTAAAATAAGCAATAAGGGTTCAAAATCTTAATGAGAGAGTCAGGTAAGGTGAAGCATAGATAGATAGATAGATAGATAGATAGATAGATAGATAGATAGATAGATAGATAGATAGATAGATAGATAGATAGATAGATAGATACTTTATTAATCCCAAGGGGAAATTCACATAATCCAGCAGCAGTATACTGATACAAAGAAACAATATTAAATTGAAAAAAAAACAAAAAACAAAAGCAGACAATAACTTTAATTAATGTTCGCATTTACTCCCCCGGGTGGAATTGAAGCGTCGCATAGTGTGGGGGAGGAACGATCTCCTCAGTCTGTCACTGAAGCCACTGAAGTGGATGTAGTGGATTATTCATGATTGACAGGAGTTTGCTTAATGCCCGTTGCTCTGCCACAGATGTTAAACTGTCCAACTTTACTCCTACAATAGAGCCTTCCTTCTTAACAAGTTTGTCCAGGCATGAGGCGTCTTTCATCTTTATGCTGCCACCCCAGCACACCACTGCGTAGAAGAGGGCACTCGCCACAACTGTCTGGTAGAACATCTGCAGCATCTTATTGCAGATGTTGAAGGATGCCAACCTTCTCAGAAAGTATAGTCTGCTCTGACTTTTCTTACATACAGCATCAGTATTGGCAGTCCAGTCCAATTTGTCATCCAGATGCACTCCCAGATATTTAAAGGTCTGCACCCTCTGCACACAGTCACCTCTGATGATCACAGGGTCCATGAGGGGCCTAGGCCTCCTAAAATCCACCATCAGCTCCTTGGTTTTGCTAGTGTTAAGATGTAAATGGTTTGAGTAACACCTTTTAACGAAGTCTTTGATTAGCTTCCTGTACTCCTCCTGCCCACTCCTGATGCAGGCCACAATAGCAGTGTCATCAGCGAACTTTTGCACGTGGCAGGACTCCGAGTCATATTGGAAGCCTGATGTGTATAGATTGAACAGGACCGGAGAAAGTACAGTCCCCTGCGGCGCCCTGTATTGCTGAACACAATGTCAGACCTGCAGTTCCCAAGACGCACATATTGAGGTCTGTCTGTAAGATAGTCCACAATCCATGCCACCAGGTGTGAGTCTATTCCCATCTCAGTCAGCTTGACTCTAAGGAGCAGAGGTTGGATGGTGTTGAAGGCACTAGAGAAGTCCAGAAACATAATTCTTACAGCACCACTGCCTCTGTCCAGGTGGGACAGGGATCGGTGTAGCATATAGATGATGGCATCCTCCGCTCCCACCTTCTCCAGGTATGCGAACTACAGAGGGTCGAGGGCCTGGCGGACCTGTGGCCTCAGGTGGTGAAGCAGCAGCCGCTCCATGGTCTTCATCAGATGTGACGTCAGAGCAACAGGCCGGAAGTCATTCAGCTCACTAGGACGTGATATCTTTGGGACTGGGGTGATGCAAGATGTTTTCCAAAGCCTCGGGACTCTCCCCTGTTCCAGGCTCAGGTTGAAGATGCGCTGTAGAGGACTCCCCAGTTCCAACGCACAGGCCTTCAACAGTCGTGGCGATACACCAACTGGACCCACTGCTTTGCTGGCACGAAGTCTTTTCAGCTCTCTGCTCACATGGGCTGCTGTAATTGTGGGTGGGGATGTCTCACCTATGCTGGTATCAGCAGAAGGATGGTTGGAGGATGCAGTACTCTGAGGTGAGAGTGGGTTAGGGTGATCAAACCTATTAAAGAAGTTGTTCATTTGGTTTGCTCTCTCCACGTCTGTCTCGATGGCGGCACCCCGCTTCAAGCTGCAGCCAGTGATAATCTTCATCCCATCCCACACTTCCTTCATGCTGTTGTTCTGCAACTTCTGCTCCAGCTTTCTCCTGTACTGCTCTTTCGCCCTGAGCTGGACTCGGAGTTCCTTCTGCACGCGCTTGAGCTCATGCTAATCACCACCTTTAAAAGCCCTTTTCTTCTGGTTCAAAAGGCCTTTCATGTAATCCATGGCTTGTTGTTAGCATAGCAGTGTGCTGTTCTTACTGGAACTACAATGTCCATACAGAAGTTGATGTAATCAGTTGTGCATTCAACAGCCTGTAGTTCCAAAGCAGTCTCTCAGAGCCTGCTCTGCCTCAGGGGACCACTTCCTGAATGAGCGTGTAGTTGTAGGTTGTGCCCTCACTCTTGGTTTGTATTGAGGCTGAAGCAGAACCAGGTTATGATCTGCTTTCCCAAGCGCAGGCAGCGGGGTGGGGCTGTATGCGTCTTTAACGTTTGCATACAGTAGGTCGATAGTCCTTTTTCCCCGAGTGTTACAATCCACATACTGGGAGAAGGCAGGTAATGTTTTGTGCAGCGTCACATGGTTAAAGTCTCCAGAGATTAGCACAAGTGCCTCAGGGTGCTGCGTTTGTAACTTAGCAACTACGGAATGGATGATGTCACTCGCCATCTCCGCGTTCGCTTGAGGGGGGATGTAAACAATAACAACAATCACGTGTCCAAACTCTCTGGGCAAGTAATAGGGGCGCAGACTTACAGCCAACAGTTCGATGTCCCTGCAGCAATGGGAGATTTTAACGTTTACATGTCCTGAGTTGCACCACTTTGTATTGACATAGAGAGCGAGTCCTCCTCCTTTCTTCTTTCTGCAGGTACTTGCGTCTCTGTCCGCTCTAACTGTGCTAAACCCGGGTAGCTCCACGTTAGCATCTGGGATGATAGACGTTAGCCACGTTTCACTAAAACACAGCAAGCTGCATTCTCTGTAGGTTCTGACATTTTTCACCTGCACAGCCAGTTCGTCGATCTTATTTGGTAGTGAGTTTACATTTCCCAGGATCACAGAAGGCACCGATGGTTTATAACGCCATTTTCTCTCAAGTTGTCTCGATTTAATCTTATCTTTAATCTTTGCACCGGCTCGGCTCCCCGGATATCGTCTTCTTACCTCGTCAGGTAAATAAGGAACCACACCGGCATGAGCATTTCTTCTCAGTGCTTTAAGCTGACTACTTGAATAGGCGAGTCTCGGAGTGTAAAAATCCATGTCAAGTAGTAAAATAGTAAAAAGTGTCCAGGGAGCAATTCCACATAAAAGAAAGTGGTAGAAGTGATCAGTGAAATAGAGAAAAATAGAGATAAAAAGGTAAAAAGATAAAGTCATATACGGAGCTGCTGGAAAAGCTGCCACTCGGATGCGGCGCCGAAATGATTACTTGTTACTTGATTAAATGATTAATAATTAAATGATTAAGTGTTACTAATGCATAAAAAGTGCAATGGATGTTCTTGCAGCGCCTATTCTAACCGTTATCAATAGTTCATTACTGCATGGCACCGTACCTGATGCACTAAAAGTGTCAGTCATTAAACCTTTACTTAAAAAGTCAGACCTAGACCCACACATACTAAATAACTATAGGCCTATTTCAAATTTACCATTTCTCTCTAAAATACTAGAGAAAGTAGTCGCCAGTCAGCTTCAGTCACACCTTACGCGTTACAATCTATTTGAGAAATTCCAGTCTGGCTTTCGTCACTGGTCATAGTACAGAAACGGCACTAACACGGGTTGTAAATGACATTCTGATATCCTCTGATGAAGGAAATTCCACTGTAATTATGTTGTTGGACTTAAGTGCAGCATTTGACACCATTGACCATTCTATTTTACTGCACAGGCTAGAAAACGATGTTGGGCTTACAGGCCCCGTGCTCGCTTGGTTCAGTTCTTATTTATCAAATCGATTCCAGTATGTACAGAAATGTGCAGACAGTACTCCATCATTATACACAGAAGTTCAATATGGTGTCCGCAGGGCTCAGTACTGGGACCTTTACTGTTTTCACTTTACATGCTTCCACTGGGATCTCTCATTAGGAAACATAATGTTAATTTTCACTCGTATGCAGATGACACCCAGTTATACCTTTCATTTAAATCAAATGAAGTTTCTCCGATGTTGTCTTTAATTAGTTGTGTTAGTGAATTAAAGGAATGGATGAATGAGAACTACTTGTCTTTAAATACAGATAAAACAGAGATGTTAATTGTTGGAGGGAATGACGCTGATCACAGCAATATTTTTCGTCATTTAACTCAGTTGGAATCCCAATTAATTTTACTGAATCAGCCCACAATCTAGGAGTTATCTTTGACTCTAGCATGTCATTTAAAGCGCATATTACAAAGTCGTCCAAAACATGTTTTTTCCATCTTAAAAATGTTAGGAAATTAAGGCGCTTTCTAAATAAACAGGATTGTGAGAAATTAATTCATGCATTTATCTCTAGTAGGATTGACTACTGCAATGCGGTGTTCACTGGCTGTTCAAACTGTTCTCTATACAGCCTCCAGTTAATCCAAAATGCGCTGCAAGAATTATTACAAGAACAAGAAAATATGAACACATAACCCAGTTCTTAAATCTTACACTGGCTCCCAGTTAAGTTCAGGGCAGATTTCAAAATCCTCCTTTTAACATATAAAGCATTAAATGGCCAAGGTCCGCTTACTTGTCTGAACTTATCATGACTTACAAACCTGAGCACATTAAGATCTCAAGATGCCGGTCTGCTTAGGATTCCAAGGATTAATAAAATAACAGTGGGAGGTCGAGCTTTTAGTTACAGGGCCCCTAAACTGTGGAATGGTCTTCCTGCTTCCATAAGAGATGCCCCTTCGGTCTCAGCCTTTAAATCCCGGCTGAAGACTCACTACTTCAGTTTAGCATATCCTGACTAGAGCTGCTGATTAACTGTACAGACTGCATCTCTGTTGTTAGTCATTAGCACTATAACATAAGTAACATGATAATTATATTTGAATACTAACCCTCACCTATTCTGTTTCTTTTCTCGGTACCCAAATGTGGCCATTGGTGCCACGCCCACCTGCCAAGTTGTTTGCCTGCCTATGGTAAAGTCATCCCTGATGGAGGATCACAGGAATCATGGGAAAGAGGGGTCCTTTCATCGGAGCAACGTTTCAGCCGTGGCATGGCCAAATGGGGAGGCAGCTAGATGGATGAGGTCTCCAGGACTCTAAAAATATCCAAACCTAATTATGTCATATCATCTACTGTTAAACCGTACTTCTAAAATTTTTATTATTATGCTGTCTTAAGGAATTGTTCTGTTCTGTGTATTGTATTGTATTGACCCCCTACTTTTGACACCCACTGCACGCCCAACCTACCTGGAAAGGGTCTCTCTTTGAACTGCCTTTCCCGAGGTTTCTTCCATTTTTCCCTAAAAGGTTTTATTGGGAGTTTTTCCTTGTCTTCTCAGAGAGTCAAGGCTGGGGGGCTGTCAAAAGGCAGGGCCTGTTAAAGCACTTCCTGTGTGATTTTGGGCTATACAAAAATAAACTGTATTGTATTGTATTGTACTTGAGCAATAAGTGCTTATCATTAAGCAACTGGGTTGAAGCAAAAACCTGCAGCCACTGCGGCCCTCCAGGACTGTGATTGAGGACCCCTGATCTATAGATAAGAAAACCATTTCTTTCTAGTTCATTTCTTTACATTTTTTACGTGTTTTAATTGTTACCATACATTATTATCATACATGCATAGACCAATACGGCAGCGTTCTGGTGATGAATGGTCCAGCAGTCAATGTGCCAAATCAGTGTTTCTCAAATTCAGTCCTGGGGATTCCCTGTGGCTGCAGGTTTTTGTTCCAACCAACTGTTTTTCATTGGACTGTTCTTAGCCTAATTAAGTGAGTCCTTATTTTGGAGTCAATGTAGAAATTACAAACTAAGTTTGGTAGATTTTTATTAAAATGTAATAAGCAGATATATGGGGAATATGTGTTTTTTTTAAGTCATTAACAGTATTTGCAACCTAATTTTCTTTCTGCTTTTCCAGGTGTTCTGGTTATTTAATTTATTATTTCCTAATCGGCGGGTCTGACACTGAAGTCGTTGCTGCTTTCATCATCCTGGGCGCCTGTAGGTTGTTAATTTTCACTATTTGGGTTAAATGAGGGGTGGCACGGTGGCGCACAGTGGTAGCGCTGCTGCTTCACAGTAAGGAGAGCCGGGTTTGCTTCCCGCGTCCACCCTGCGTGGAGTTTGCATGTTCTCCCCGTGACTGCGTGGGTTTCCCCCCACAGTCCAAAGACATTGAGGTTAGGTGCATTAGCGATCCTAAATTGTGCTTGGTGTGTGTGTGTGTGTGCCCTGTGGTGGGTCGGCGCCCTGCCCGGGATTTGTTCCTGCCTTGTGCTGGCTGGGATTGGCTCCAGCAGATCCCCGTGACCCTGTGTTAGGATATAGTGGGTTGGAAAATGGATGGATGGATGGATTAAATGAAGAGAGAAAACTACACAGGAAAAGGGGAAAATAATAGGAAAGCAACAAAAGAAAGTTAAGCATTTATCACTTTAGAAAAAAACAGAAATATTTCTAAATATGTTATAAATGTAAAAAACATGCAGTTGTGTTTTTCTGAATGCAGAATAAGAGAAGACTAAAAAAGACCAGCTAATTAAATGAGACGAGTTGTTATCGATTAATATGTGAATCTGGTTGGAACAAAAATCTGCAGCCACAAGGGGTCCCCAGGACCAAGTTTGGGAACCACTGTGCTAATTAAACTGGACTTTTGGGGAACTCACACCTGATGAACTAGGTGTATAAATGCCTTAAGGTATAAAATCTACAAGTTGAATGAGTTACAAATTATATTACACTAGCCATGTGCGCCCAACTACGTTGCGTATTAAAGTTGTCTGTGAAGGTCTCCCTGTTTAAATGCGGCTACCAGTCGTGAACTGGGCCCTTCGTCACACAGCATTTTGATTTTTTATAAGGGAAACAAAATTACAAAAGAAAACCCTTGGACATTGATAGGAACGGTCTACTCGGAATCACTGTCCGAATAGTAATTATGTGGTGGTGTAGGAGCATTTCTGCTTCTGTCCTTTCACAGTCCGTCTCGTTTTCACGACGCTATTGTTTCCTCTCACGATGTCTTCTCAACCTTTCTCCAATCTTGCAGGTTGCTTTGTGGCAATCCAAAGATTAAGGCAATATACACGGAGCAATGGTTATAAAAGGGGGACACATAGGTATCCAGGCTCTTTAAAGCATAAATAGAGATCACTTCACTGACATGTGAGCAAACCACGGTACAACTGTGAGACGTGCAGCACTCGCTGGATACAATGTAACAATAATAATTTCTGGAACGTGTCATTTATTCTACCCACTGTCTTTCTTTCATTCATATGTTACGTAGGCACGTACCTTTTATCTTCGGCAATCTCATTCTCTAACCAGGCCTCAGGAGCTAACCAGCGTAACACTGTCCACCACCCCTTTCGTTATTCAGGCACATTGTTGACATCCGTGAGTAACAACAACGTACTAAACTGGAAGGTGGTCTACGCATGCGTGGAATTTGAGGACAAACAAAGATCAAGATCTAAATGAAGATCTCTTTAGTTAATTTAAAGCACAACAATTTGTTTAGTTTGAATGTCTGTGTTTTGAGGTGTGACTGGAGTAATACAGTCCTCAGTAGTATAAGCCTGGAAGAGATTCTTAATGCAATGCCTATGTTTTAGCTGTCTCTCTACTGCCATCTAGTGCTTCTTCTTCTAATTCATTCGCGGACAAACAAAGATCAAGATCCAAATGAAGATTATATAGAGAGATATGGCATAGCCACCATGAAGTAAACACCAGAGACTGTGTTTTTGAATAGTATTATTTATGTTTTAACATTATAGTTTAACATAAATGACAAACAATCACTTGTATTCTTCGCAGTACTCTTCCAAATAAGTCAGAGAACAAGAATTAATGCAACAGTCATTGTGGATGTTGAGCTTTTTGAAAGGTATACCTAGAAAGAAATTAGAAAATACCATAATTAGTATGCAAGGATCATCGTACACAGTATATAGCAACATATAGGATAAGTGACAAGCTTCTCACACTCTCTTAGCTGGTAATCAAGGATTTATTGACCCCTCTTTTTTTAAGCTGAAGCACTGCAATGCCAGTTCTGACCCCTCACTCGCTAATTTTGTGAACCCTCAGTTACTTAACCAGTCTCTGCTAAGCTGCCAAAGCATGTAAGCATTAGCGGGCAGAATACAACCTTGTACAGGTAATATGGATGAATGAGGTAGCACATATAGAGCACTGGGCCACCTCATGGCATCTCAAGGATTATATTGTAACTTTTCTCCGTGCCGCAATCAACACAACCCAAAATGGGCTAGAAAACCTAAGGAGGTGCTTGTTCAATAATCTGAGCCCCATGATTAAATGATTAATAATTAAATGATTAAGTGTTACTTGAGCAAAAAGTGCTTATCATTAAGCAACTGGGTTGAAGCAAAAACCTGCAGCCACTGCGGCCCTCCAGGACTGTGATTGAGGACCCCTGATCTATAGATAAGAAAACCATTTCTTTCTAGTTCATTTCTTTACATTTTTTACGCGTTTTAATTGTTATCATACATTATTATCATACATGCATAGACCAATACGGCAGCGTTCTGGTGATGAATGGTCCAGCAGTCAATGTGCCAAATCAGTGTTTCTCAAACTCATTCCTGGGGACCCCCTGTGGCTGCAGGTTTTTGTTCCAACCAACTTCTGTTTTTCATTGGACTGTTCTTAGCCTAATTAAGTGAGTCCTTATTTTGGAGTCAATGTAGAAATTACAAACTAAGTTTGGTAGATTTTTATTAAAATGTAATAAGCAGATATATGGGGAATATGTGTTTTTTTTTAAGTCATTAACAGTATTTGCAACCTAATTTTCTTTCTGCTTTTCCAGGTGTTCTGGTTATTTAAATTTATTATTTCCTAATCGGCGGGTCTGACACTGAAGTCGTTGCTGCTTTCATCATCCTGGGCGCCTGTAGGTTGTTAATTTTCACTATTTGGGTTAAATGAGGGGTGGCACGGTGGCGCACAGTGGTAGCGCTGCTGCTTCGCAGTAAGGAGAGCCGGGTTTGCTTCCCGCGTCCACCCTGCGTGGAGTTTGCATGTTCTCCCCGTGACTGCGTGGGTTTCCCCCCACAGTCCAAAGACATTGAGGTTAGGTGCATTAGCGATCCTAAATTGTGCTTGGTGTGTGTGTGTGTGCCCTGCGGTGGGTCGGCGCCCTGCCCGGGATTTGTTCCTGCCTTGTGCTGGCTGGGATTGGCTCCAGCAGATCCTCGTGACCCTGTGTTAGGATATAGTGAGTTGGAAAATGGATGGATGGATGGATTAAATGAAGAGAGAAAACTACACAGGAAAAGGGGAAAATAATAGGAAAGCAATAAAAGAAAGTTAAGCATTTATCACTTTACAAAAAAACAGAAATATTTCTAAATATGTTATAAATGTAAAAAACATGCAGTTGTGTTTTTCTGAATGCAGAATAAGAGAAGACTAAAAAAGACCAGCTAATTAAATGAGACGAGTTGTTATCGATTAATATGTGAATCTGGTTGGAACAAAAATCTGCAGCCACAAGGGGTCCCCAGGACAAAGTTTGGGAACCACTGTGCTAATTAAACTGGACTTTTGGGGAACTCACACCTGATGAACTAGGTGTATAAATGCCTTAAGGTATAAAATCTACAAGTGCAATGAGTTGCAAATTATATTACACTAGCCATGTGCGCCCAACTACGTTGCGCGTATTAAAGTTGTCTGTGAAGGTCTCCCTGTTTAAATGCGGCTACCAGTCGTGAACTGGGCCCTTCGTCATACAGCATTTTGATTTTTTATAAGGGAAACAAAATTACAAAAGAAAACCCTTGGACATTGATAGGAACGGCCTACTCGGAATCACTGTCCGAATAGTAATTATGTGGTGGTGTAGGAGCATTTCTGCTTCTGTCCTTTCACAGTCCGTCTCGTTTTCACGACGCTATCGTTTCCTCTCACGATGTCTTCTCAACCTTTCTCCAATCTTGCAGGTTGCTTTGTGGCAATCCAAAGAGTAAGGCAATATACATGGAGCAATGGTTATAAAAGGGGGACACATAGGTATCCAGGCTCTTTAAAGCATAAATAGGGATCACTTCACTGACATGTGAGCAAACCACGGTACAACTGTGAGATGTGCAGCACTCGCTGGCTACAATGTAACAATAATAATTTCTGGAACGTGTCATTTATTCTACCCACTGTCTTTCTTTCATTCATATGTTACGTAGGCACGTACCTTTTATCTTCGGCAATCTCATTCTCTAACCAAGCCTCAGGAGCTAATCAGCGTAACACTGTCCACCACCCCTTTCGTTATTCAGGCACATTGTTGACATCCGTGAGTAACAACAACGTACTAAACTGAAAGGTGGTCTACGCATGCGTGGAATTTGAGGACAAACAAAGATCAAGATCTAAATGAAGATCTCTTTAGTTAATTTAAAGCACAACAATTTGTTTAGTTTGAATGTCTGTGTTTTGAGGTGTGACTGGAGTAATACAGTCCTCAGTAGTATAAGCCTGGAGGAGATTCTTAATGCAATGCCTATGTTTTAGCTGTCTCTCTACTGCCATCTAGTGCTTCTTCTTCTAATTCATTCGCGGACAAACAAAGATCAAGATCCAAATGAAGATTATATAGAGAGATATGGCATAGTCACCATGAAGCAAACACCAGAGACTGTGTTTTTGAATAGTATTATTTATGTTTTAACATTATAGTTTAACATAATCACTTGGATTCTTTGCAGTACTCTTCCAAATAAGTCAGAGAACAAGAATTAATGCAACAGTCATTGTGGATGTTGAACTTTTTGAAACGTCTACCTAGAAACAAATTAGAAAATACCATAATTAGTATGCAAGGATCATCGTACACAGTATATAGCAACATATAGGATAAGTGACAAGCTTCTCACACTCTCTTAGCTGGTAATCAAGGATTTATTGACCCCTCTTTTTTTAAGCTGAAGCACTGCAATGCCAGTTCTGACCCCTCACTCGCTAATTTTGTGAACCCTCAGTTACTTAACCAGTCTCTGCTAAGCTGCCAAAGCATGTAAGCATTAGCGGGCAGAATACAACCTTGTACAGAAACGGCACTAACACGGGTGGTAAATGACATTCTGATATCCTCTGATGAAGGAAATTCCACTGTAATTATGTTGTTGGACTTAAGTGCAGCATTTGACACCATTGACCATTCGATTTTACTGCACAGGCTAGAAAACGATGTTGGGCTTACTGCCCCCGTGCTCGCTTGGTTCAGTTCTTATTTATCAAATCGATTCCAGTATGTACAGAAATGTGCTGACAGTACTCCATCATTATACACAGAAGTTCAATATGGTGTCCCGCAGGGCTCAGTACTGGGACCTTTACTGTTTTCACTTTACATGCTTCCACTGGGATCTCTCATTAGGAAACATAATGTTAATTTTCACTCGTATGCAGATGACACCCAGTTATACCTTTCATTTAAATCAAATGAAGTTTCTCCGATGTTGTCTTTAATTAGTTGTGTTAGTGAATTAAAGGAATGGATGAATGAGAACTACTTGTCTTTAAATACAGATAAAACAGAGATGTTAATTGTTGGAGGGAATGACGCTGATCACAGCAATATTTTGTCGTCATTTAACTCAGTTGGAATCCCAATTAATTTTACTGAATCAGCCCGCAATCTAGGTGTTATCTTTGACTCTAGCATGTCATTTAAAGCGCATATTACAAAGTCGTCCAAAACATGTTTTTCCATCTTAAAAATGTTAGGAAATTAAGGCGCTTTCTAAATAAACAGGATTGTGAGAAATTAATTCATGCATTTATCTCTAGTAGGATTGACTACTGCAATGCGGTGTTCACTGGCTGTTCAAACTGTTCTCTATACAGCCTCCAGTTAATCCAAAATGCGCTGCAAGAATTATTACAAGAACAAGAAAATATGAACACAAAACCCAGTTCTTAAATCCTTACACTGGCTCCCAGTTAAGTTCAGGGCAGATTTCAAAATCCTCCTTTTAACATATAAAGCATTAAATGGCCAAGGTCCGCTTACTTGTCTGAACTTATCATGACTTACAAACCTGAGCGCACATTAAGATCTCAAGATGCCGGTCTGCTTAGGATTCCAAGGATTAATAAAATAACAGTGGGAGGTCGAGCTTTTAGTTACAGGGCCCCTAAACTGTGGAATGGTCTTCCTGCTTCCATAAGAGATGCCCCTTCGGTCTCAGCCTTTAAATCCCGGCTGAAGACTCACAACTTCAGTTTAGCATATCCTGACTAGAGCTGCTGATTAACTGTACAGATTTCATCTCTGTTGTTAGTCATTAGCACTATAACATAAGTAACATGATAATTATATTTGAATACTAACCCTCACCTATTCTGTTTCTTTTCTCGGTACCCAAATGTGGCAATTGGTGCCACGGCCCACCTGCCAAGTTGTTTGCCTGCCTATGGTAAAGTCATCCCTGATGGAGGATCACAGGAATCATGGGAAAGAGGGGTCCTTTCATCGGAGCAACGTTTCAGCTGTGGCATGGCCAAATGGGGAGGCAGCTAGATGGATGAGGTCTCCAGGACTCTAAAAATATCCAAACCTAATTATGTCATATCATCTACTGTTAAACCGTACTTCTAAAATTTTTATTATTATGCTGTCTTAAGGAATTGTTCTGTTGTGTATATTGTATTGTATTGACCCCCTACTTTTGACACCCACTGCACGCCCAACCTACCTGGAAAGGGGTCTCTCTTTGAACTGCCTTTCCGAGGTTTCTTCCATTTTTCCCTACAAGGTTTTTATTGGGAGTTTTCCTTGTCTTCTCAGAGAGTCAAGGCTGGGGGGCTGTCAAGAGGCAGGGCCTGTTAAAGCCCATTGTGGCACTTCCTGTGTGATTTTGGGCTATACAAAAATAAACTGTAATGTAATGTAATGTAATGTACAGGTAATATGGATGAATGAGGTAGCACATATAGAGCACTGGGCCACCTCATGGCATCTCAAGGATTATATTGTAACTTTTCTCCGTGCCGCAATCAACACAACCCAAAATGGGCTAGAAAACCTAAGGAGGTGCTTGTTCAATAATCTGAGCCCCATGCATTTGTTTTCTGTATCTATCAAAAACGAGTTTCACATATTTGAAAAACCAATGGTTCCGTAGCGCTAACTTAAAGATGTATCCCAGGAGGGTTATTGGGGAAAGGAAAAAGTAAGGTGGAACTCCTTCCTATCACCATTAACAAAAGCTGAACAAAAGAGAAATTTTGGCAAGAATAGACCATTCATTTCAGCAATGCTCCTGAGTCCTATTCACATAATTTTTCCAAAACAACACCAACAGTTCTTAAGATCCCTAAAGTCCTACTAAATACCACAGTTCCTGTTAAAGTATTGCTTTTGTCTATGGTTCTGTGTAAACAAAACTTTGTAAAATTTCAGTGCAATTAACATTAACTGTTAGGCAAGTGAGAACTTGTAAAAGTATGTTTTGAGTGGGACAGGTTGATTAGACATAGGCAGAAGGCAAAAATGGGGTTGAAACTGAGAGATCAAAAAATCGTGCATGGGGATGAAAGTCAAAAAAAACAAAAGAGTGGACTCCCTTAGACTTTATAATTTACTAAGATATGGGATGGTTATTTGAGGAGTAAATCGCAAGACAATAATTATATTATTCACATTAAAGAACCATCAACAACAAATCAAATCAAATTTATAATGTATTGAGCAATTATTATAAAAGTAAAATTGCTGCATATATAAAAGGTAAAGTATCACTTCCGGTTAGTGGAAATAGCCCAAAAGTTGATAGAAATCTGCGTTTTTAACCTAGTACTTGTATGCAAAATTTGGTTGACCTAACTGAAAGCATACTGAATTTATTGTGTTTATATACACACACACACACACACACAGACAGACACAGAGACATAATTCCAAAAATTACATTTTTGGACTCAGGGAGTTCTAAAACATCGAAATTTATCAAAATCTCAAAATGGAATTTTTGGAGGATTACAAATATTTTCCGTATACAAGAAAGACGGGGTGGTCTAAAACATTGAGATTCATCAAAATCTCAACACTGAATCTTTGGACAATTGCAATACTTTCCAAACAGAGAAAGTAAAAATCAAGCAACAGATCTGCACTAACAAAAGACTGTTGAGTAATTTGGTTTGAGAACAAATTCGTTTGACAAAAATCAGTTACATTGTAATCTAGTGGTCATAACCTTCAGGAGCACACAGGTCTCTGACCTAATGACAGGAGAAACAAATGAAGGCATCTGTAAAAAATATATATATATAGTGTGGCAGACCCAGCCAGGATGCCTGGAAGGACTGGGAGGCAGGTTATTCATCCCCCGGGCCATGAGGGGGCACCCACCCTGGATAAGGACGGGACCATTGGGACGGAGCCAAGCGTTGTGGAGCCCGAGAAACCTGCACTTCCGCCACACCTGGGTGGGTGGAGGAAGAACCTTCTAGGGACACCCGGAGTGCCTCCAGGTGCTAGTGCGGCATTTCCGCCACACGAGGAAGTGCCACCGGAAGGGCATCAGCAAACACCTGGAGGACATACGGGTGAATATAAAAGGTGCCACCTTTCTACAGTTGAGGAACTAGAGTCGGGAGCTGGAGGTGGACGAAGCTCCAGTGACGAGAGGAATAAAGGTAGCCCTCGGACAGTTGAAGGCGTGAGTAAGGGTGTTGTGGTGCTGGAGCACTGTGTGTGTGCGGGACTTGTGTTTGGGGACACTAGTTTAATAAAAAGCATGTGTTTTAAGACCTGCTGGTGTCTGTCTGGTTGTGTCCGGGCTGAACATCTCACAATATATATATATATATATTGTGAGATGTTCATGTTATATATATATTATATATATATGTTATATATATAAAACACAATAGCCATGATTCAATAACCTGACCTCAAAATCTGATTCCTTGCCTTGAAAAAATTATAAACAACACAATCCTTCACATTAGGTAGTTTTGTCATGTTATTGTTGAACTCATTGTAAAGTAACAGCCTAGATCCACTATCCGTCTTTCCTCATAACTCATGGCCTACAGTCCTAGTTGCTCTCCTCTGGATTTTCTCTTGCACTGCCATGTACTGTTTTGTAGCATGGAGACCAAAACTGAACATGGTACTCAAGATGAGATTGTCACACATGTGTTATAAAATCCAAGCGTAACCTCCTTTGACTTGCACTCTGCATACTCTTCTTTATAATAACTGTCCTCTGTGACTCCCTGGTTCTTCTCATAAGGTGTGCTTTTAATTATCAGACCTCCCATTGTGTGTGTTTAAACTTAACATTTTTACTTCCTATGCGTAATACTTTACATTTGCTTACATTAAATTTAATCTCCCACAAAGGTGCCCTAAGCCAGTATGCTGTCCAAGTCCCTCTGTAATGATTCAACTGCTTCTAGACCATCTGCGTATCTAGACATCTACATTATCTATGTATCATGTTTTAAAAACAAAATAACATATCTAAGAAGTAAAATTTATGTGATTATGAGAAACAGTCAGTTGACCTGAATTGAACTGCAGTACGGACTCTTTCTGTCACTGTGTACAGGGTAGCACATGAAAGAATCGCCCAACACACATTAAGGTGCCCCTCCTTTCTGTTAGCACTAGAACACACGGTCAGGAACAGCTGGTGGGTCTTCCTGATACTGTTTCACTTAGTAAGCTCTGTTACGGCATCTATGCAGTTAATAGTGAGAGAGAGACGGAGACATGCCATACTCATAACAGTGTATTTCATTTATGGAGCTGTATGCTCAGACAGACTTAATCAAGTCGAGAAGTGAGGGTTTAATGGAACACATTCCTGAAACAAGTGCTCGCAACTGAGTTATTGGTGAACAATTGTAATGCTACTGGTGTTGAGAGCAAAGCACTGAAAACAAGATACCCTTCCTCCTGTACCTCACAAGTTCACTCGTTGCATTGTATGGAAAGAAGTTCTCCCGAACACATTATAGCACAGAGCAGTTTGCATAACTTTTGATGGAAACCATTTTTAGCAGTCTTTAACTTGATCAGTAACATTCCTTAATAACATTTTCTAGTATAATTTAAAAACACACTTTTGAGTGTAATATAACATTTTTTATTTGTTTAATAATAACTGAATTCTTAGTGACATAAACATTAAGACTAACTTTTTCATGTGCCACTGTGTATATGTTTGTGAATTTTTTATTTCAGTCATTTGATATACAGCAAGCCAACTTAAAAGAACACGATATATTGGACTTTTTCTGTATATATGTATACCGAACGTGGTTAAGTAGTACTGAATTTTTTATCAATTTTCTGTTATATCTTTCTTAACATTAATTCTTCTTGTTTGAGTTTTGAAACATGAACAGTTTCTGTTCATGTTTCATCTCACTTGTGATGTCTTTATATGCAAGGAAGTAGATAGCATCCCAGCATTAAAATGAGGATTGATTTGGAAATTGTAGAGGGAGAAGTGCAGCTGAGATTAAATAGGCTGAAATCAAACATTTCATGTATAAATGGTGCGTATGCAGAAAAATGTTGCGTATGCACGTTTCCACGCTCACATCGCAATGTAAAAAAACTAAACTCCTTGGCATACGCAGCGCTACTGTTCCAGTGTTGTTTCCCTTTCTTTTTTAAATCCACATCCCTGACACGGCATTATCAAATACACTGAAATTAACTGCATATCGTTTATTAGTTTAAGTCATCCGATTGTAATTAACCTGTAACAATATAATGGTCCATGGAATAGCCAAACTATTCCAAATACCATAACTGCTTTAGCATTGTTACTCTCAAGTATTTATCCCACTGTATCTGAGTGTGGAATCACAGCTCTACAGCAGCTGATCCGAAAGAGAATTATCGCTATACAGCATCAAGCACACACTGCCTCAGCTATGCACACTGTCTATTGAACTGGTCCCATATGACAAATGCTTCAGGAAGACAAAGCCCGTTTAAGAAGCATGTAATGATTCACACACATAGAGCACATAGAAGAACACATACAATGCAAAAAATTTAACATGCTACTTTAGTTACGATGGGATTTGAGAAACTAATAAATTAAACGATTTTAAGATAAAAGTTTAAAATTTTTTACTTTAATGACAAAATAAACTACAAGATTAAAGTGGAAATTTTGAGATTAAAGTTGACATTTCAAGCTTTTTTTGCCACTGTATGCCTATTTTTTGTCTTTTCTCTGTACCCTAATAGATGGTGGGCTACAACTCGCTTTTTCACGATGACTTTGATATCTGACAACTTCTTTTTTTTTTGGGCACTGTGCGACTTGTGAACTTTAAACTTTTGAGTTTCTCCGGCACTCTATGTCACTCGATCAATTTTCTGTTGTTGTTTATACCACTGTTTAAACCAACAAATAGTACGTTTTTCCTTGCCTCCACTTGGTATTTGCTGAACATCTTCTATTTTCCCCTGTGCTTTTGCCATTGTCTTTTCACAGAACGCTGAGCTTAAGGGCTATTTATAATGATATGCATATTCAAAGAGTCGTAATTCTCGGAGGAGTTGGGGAGTGGCATCAGGTGCGTACTTGTGCGTTACTTTTTATGCTGACCGGGATTTATGTAACGGAAAAACGTCTAAGTTGGCGTGTGCATAGATTCATGTATCTGGATTTTTTTGTGCGTACAGACATTTCCGCTTTTGTCCATACGCCATGTTTTAGTGTTAATTCTATGCACAGCGTTATGCATGAGGCCCCAGGACCAGAGTTTCTAAGGAGGTTAACGAAAACATATACTGTATATGCTCATGTATAAGTCGGGTCTTGAAACCCGGAAAATCAATCATAAAATCAGACCCCGAATTATATACCCGTTCAAAAATGCGACATTTAATTTTTTTTTTACATCTTCTTGCCCCCTCCAATCTCTCACCAGTTTCTCAGACACATCCAATTTTGTGACAGCAGCACAGTCACCAATTTCTTTCGCTACTTCAATGACGTTTAATTTAAAACCAGCTCCATATTTCCCTCTGATTGAATGCTCCATCGTAGATAAGGGATGCTCTTATGATAAAGGTATATGAGGGTGTGAGGTACAAAAAACACAAATCAGTGCAAGAGAGTTTACAAACCTCACATTTTCTTGAATGAGTGCTGCATTAATAGAAATGTTTCTTGAACGAGCATCTCTGAACCACATAAAAACTGAACGAGCATCTCTGAACCACATAAAAACTGCTTTTTCGATGTCTTCAAATGCAGCAGTTCACATACGTTTGCAACCCGAGATTTTTTTTCTTTTTTTGCTTGGTCTTTCAAGAAAGTTGACAGCGTCAATGGCGAAATTCTGAATTTGCTGGCAATGTCTTTTTTTTTTCTCACAATCGAGAGCTGCAAAAACGTAAAGTTTTTTTCTAATATGAACTATTATTGTTTTTTCGTGTCTGCCGTTTCTATAGGAGGGTGACAATGAGTTAAATTCCAGTGGATGATTTTTTAAATGTTTACGAACAATAAGCAAAAGGTATCACTGAAAACCGCAGGAAACAAAAAGGGCAAAAAAAAAAAAAAACAGTACGAAGAAAGTTCGAAGAAAGAAAAAAAAATGACAATATATCTGTTTGGGGATCGTTGTGCACAACTGAGCTGTGGCCACAGAACTAGCTGCTCTGCGGATGACTCATTCAGGCATTTCAAGGTCTTTGGGCACTTCGTTATAATGAAAGTCTCTGCTGAATGTACTTCGTAGTAATGAGATTTCTATAGACTCACGTCATATAGAGAAACTGTCGGGACCATAAAAATACTTCGTTGTAATGAAAATTTCATTGTAAAGATATTCGTTTTAACGGAATTTTACCTGTATATATATAGTGAAACAGGGCGGCACGGTGGCACAGTGGTAGCGCTGTTGCCTCGCAGTTAGGAGACCCGGGTTCACTTCCCGGGTCCTCCCTGCGTGGAGTTTGCATGTTCTCCCCGTGTCTGCGAGGGTTTCCTCCTGGCACTCCGGTTTCCACCCACAGTCCACAGACATGCAGGTTAGGTGGATTGGCGATTCTAAATTGGCCCTAGTGTGTGTTTGTGTGTGTCCTGTGGTGGGTTGGCACCCTGCCTGGGATTGGTTCCTGCCTTCTGTCCTGTGTTGGCTGGGATTGGCTCCAGCAGATCCCTGTGACCCTGTGTTCAGATTCAGCAGGTTGCAAAATTGATGGATATAGTGAAACAGGACAGTAAAGATGAACCTGTCTGGCTCCCTACTCCTGACGACATGCTTCCCTCAGCCCACAGCTTCTGTCTCAGATTAGCGTGAATATATCGCTCCTGCAAGTGAACTATGATTCTTAGTGCAACGAGAGAAGTCGCAAAAAATGATACAAATTATAGAAAAATACCCAATCTAAATCCATTAAGTAGTTCTCTCCTAAAAATCGGAGAGAACTACTTAACAGATTTAGATCCGGTCTCTCCTGAAAAGCAGACAGACAAACGTTAAATTTTATGTATAGAGAGATGAATATATATCTATACTAATAAAAGGCAAAGCCCTCACTCACTCACTGACTCACTCACTGACTCATCACTAATTCTCCAACTTCCCGTGTGGGTGGAAGGCTGAAATTTGGCAGGTTCATTCCTTACAGCTTCCTTACAAAAGTTGGACAGCTTTTATATCGAAATTCTACGCGTAATGGTCATAACTGGAAGCAGTTTTTCTCCATTTACTGTAATGGAGATGAGCTTCAACGCCGTGGGGGCGGAGTTTCGTGTGACATCATCACGCCCCCCACGTAATCACGCAGTACATAGAAAACCAGGAAGTCCTCAAAAAAGCGCTCAAGAAAACATGCATTATATAATTGAGAAGGCAGCGAAACAATAAGAAGCGAGCGAGTGACATATACAACCATATTCATGAGTTCTGCTACTTCGGAAACAAAGCACGATGTAAACCTACACTTTAAATTAAGTTCATAGACAGCCTGCCGCTGGCGTTTGTAATTTAGTGCCTGCCCATATAAGGCCGTCCATCAGCGGCAATCCAATAGCAAACTGCCACGGGTAAATATTCACGGGTGAAGGACTGTGCTTATGGAGAGGAAGATGAGATGGTCAGGGTGGTGTTTGACACAAACTCAGCGAAACTGCGAGAGAAAGTTTTAAGTGCCAGGACTAAGGTAACATTAAATAAAGCTATGGACATAGCACGAGATGGCACCAGCACAGCTGGGAACCTTCGATGCAAGTACACCGAGTGGCTCACGTGAACTAGACGCAGTGCACAGATAAAAGCAACAGTTCCAAATAGCGCTGAACAAAACCGAATTACACAATTGAAAAGGCAGCAAAAATATGAAGCGCCTGATAAGCATATTCATAAATGCAGCTACTGTGGAAACAAAGCACACGGTGGAAAAAGTCAATGTCCCGCTAAAGGAAGACAGTGTAAAAAAAACCCGTGCATGCAGTGTGTCAGGTCTCAGATAAAGAAGAAGACGAGCTGTTTATTGATGCAGTAAGAAACGAATCGATGAATGAAACCTGTCATCTTTACAACGATTGACAAACACGGAATGTAACTTGAACACAACACATCCTACAAATACGAACCTGATTGAAAGAAATAATGATAATCAAATCCTTGATGACAGCAACACTCAGTAACACTCACAAAACAAATACTGTATATTGACAGTCATGTTACGTTATTTTTAAAATGTTCCCTTTTCTTTTCTACCTTTTTAACACACTACTTCTCGCTGCGATACGCTGGTATATATATATGTATATAAATATATCCCGCTCTACATACTCGAATAATGGATACTTTATTCGCCATCAATGATTGTTTTGGTAAAGCCATACTCAGTGTATTCATTAGATGAACGGTAAAAAGTAAGAGCGAGGGGAGGATGACTTATTGAGGCATGCAGGCTGTAGTGCGTCAACTCTATCTGAATTGTGCGATCACATTTGAAAAACATATCTTTTCAAGTTCTATTTAGTCCATATGTGTCAAACTCAAGGGCGCGGGCCACATCCGGCGGCGTGTAATTATAGCCCGAGATCATTTTATATACTGTATTATTGTTATTAAAGCCCGGTATATGAAGCGCTGGTAACACAATAAACTACAGATCCCATAATGCAGCGCTTCAGCTGCCTTGCTAACACTTACCGCTTACTAGAGTTATTGCGCACTGAGTTTGCACGGCGCTTTGGTGACTTTGAAGAACAAAAAAAGTCCGTCTACATGCGGCTCGAACCTTGTGCATGTTTGGTAGCACATATCTGTGTGAGAAGCTCTTCTCAGTGATAAAGAATAACAAAACAGCACACAGGAGTCGCCTCACTGATGAGCACCTGCAATCCATCCTGAGAATCTCCACAACACAGAACCTCACACCAAACAGAAACGAACTTGTGGCCAAAAAGATGCCAGGCGTCCAGCTCTAAAATGACATATGAGCAAAGACAACTGAATGATTTGATTTTTATTGCACGTAAGAGCGGAGTCAACGTTTTAACAAACAGCGTATTGCACTGATCTGAAATAGCTGTGTGTGTATATATGTAGATATGTATGTATATGTATATATATGTTTATATATGTGTGTGTGTATGTATGTATATATATATATATATGTATTTGAGTGTATATATGTGTGTATGTATGTATATGTGTGTATATATGTAGATATATATGTATGTATATATGTGTATATGTATAGATATGTATATATATATATATGTTTATGTGTGTGTGTGTAAATATATATATATATATATATATATATATATATATATATATATATATATATGACAACAACACTCATCACTCACAACAGTGACAAAACAATTACATTGACAATCAGGTTACGTTATTTTCAAAATGTTTCCTTTTCTTTTCATTGCTTCTTTAACACACTAATTCTCCGCTGCGAAGCGCGGGTATTTTGCTAGTATAAAATACTTAGGCATTATACAGAATGATAAATACTATTTAGGCAAAGTATAGATTTCCTAGGCATCCTAAACCATGCCTAATTTCACACATTGATGGTAACATATGCTTTTATATATATAACCATATGTATAGTCATGAATGTGAGTCTTAAGATCACCTTGTCGATTCTGATCAAGTATGCAGTACCAGAGGAGGCACTGTAGCTATCTGTCTTGGCCCAAGAAGCTGGCTGACCACACTCTCATCACTACCTCAAGCCTTCTGGTCTGAGACATGTAAAAAGAACCTGTCCCCAGACTCCCAGCAGGGTGGTGCTCCCAGTTAGATGAAAGTAGAAGAAGATTTTGAATTCTAGTGCCCCTGTGGTCTGTTTATTTAATTGCAGTTTTTGATTTAGGAAAAAATATTCAGTAGGGTGGCCTGGTTGGCACTTCAACTGTTGTTGGGACTGTGGAATTTCAGTCGTTCATGGCAAGATAGATAGATAGATAGATAGATAGATAGATAGATAGATAGATAGATAGATAGATAGATAGATAGATAGATAGATAGATAGATAGATAGATAGAAACACACACACATGCACATTGTTCTGAACACACACCAGAATAACTATATAGCAAGAAAATTAAAAACAAAGAAAACTTCTGGCTTGTCTGATCCAGCCACTGTGAAGTATTATACAGATGTATGACTGTTGGTATAAAGGAGCCCTCAGTGTTTCTTGACACACTTCTGCAGAACAATTCATTGGCTGAAAGTCCTCAGTGTTATTGTACTTTCAAATATCATCTATTTCTTTTAGCAGTATTGGGAAAATCATATCATGCCAAGAAGTGGTGTTCATATTCCATGCACCTACAATCTAAAAATCCTGATCTTTAATGGCACTTTATGGTTTTTTACTGAGATTTGTGTTTCCTAGTAAAAGTATTGCTTGTCAAAGCACTATTTTATTCTGGGATGGGTTCTTTGTATACGAAGTTGATTCTTTGTGCTTTGAAAAACTTCCTAATATGTAGAAAAAACTGAAAAATTTAACATATGGTAGTCTACAAGACACTAAGAGATTAGGAAAACCTGGACAACCTTTTTTTTAACAATCTATAGCACTAAGCACCTGTAAGTCTTCAGTTGTAAAGTTTAAATGCAGCTTCTGTTTACATCTACCTGAAGCTATCAATATATTTTTTCTTATTTTAAATTTACTTATACTTACATTTCGTACTGATTTTATTTACTAATTTTACATGATTTTTCTTTTGTGCCTTAAGAGACTTTATTAGTCCCCAACAAGGTTGTGGGGGTTGCTGGAGCCTATCCTGGATAGTATAGGGCCTAGGCAGGAACAAGCCGTGGACAGCGTGATAGTTCATCACAGGGCGAACACAGATACACACTCACCCTAAGCACACACTACGGCCAATTTCACCAAACCTGCATAACTTTGGACTGTGGGTGGAAACCCACCTAGATATGGGGAGAATATGCAAACTCCATGCAGGGAGGTCCTGAAATGCCAACCCTGGTTTTCATACTGTGAGGCAGGAGCACCACTACTGCGCAACCCTTCTTAATTATTTATTCCAATTTAAAGTGCAGAACTGAAATGAAATGTAGGTGCGATGTTTTTGACCCAATAACCCAAATTTAAAATGCTTTAGTAAATTTTTCAGAAGCCTAACTGTACATTAACACTAGAATTAACAAAGCTTACGAGAACACTGATAAATCCAGCCCACCTTAAATCCACTCTCACGTCTCCATTCAGCGTCTTTTGTCTTGTAAATGTGTCGATAATCCCAAACAGCAAACAGCCTGCTATACTATCTCATACCATTAGTTTGCACGATACGTTGGCGAGCATTGTAAGCCGTGCTGTTTCTTTCAAGGACAGGTGATTGGCTGGATGATGCCGGACTTCGTCCTGTATCCAAACTATGGTGCCATCTTTCTCCTTTATGCCTGGTGCAGCTTCGTTGTTCTTATACGTGAGTGAACGTTTCTTGTGGGGAGGGCTTCTTGTTCTCTTTCTCCGATCTGAGTTCACCTCTGTTATAGCGCGTCTTTATTTGAAAAGAGCAGTGTCAGATCGGGGCGAACGTGAACGCAACTGAGAGAATAAAACTGAATAAAAAAACGCTGACTTTGACAAGCACTATAAATTTACAGCACCTGTTACAGACGCAAATAAAATGTATGTTTTTATTATATAATATTAACAATAATAGCAGCTCTCTATTCAAAACAGTAAACTTGAGAAGCTGCCAGCATCGAACCCAGAACCTCTTGATTGGGAGTCAGCAGTTCTTAGTATTTCAATACGCAAGCTGTCACATCAACCTCCTACTGTAACCTGCTTTCTTTTTTTCTTTGGTTATATTCTTGAATATAAGCACACTTGTTTTGTTATACTTGTACTTTTTGTGAAAGTGTTTATTTAAAATTTGGACTTCACACCTTATACACGTGTTGTAAAGACGGTCCTTGAGTGTGTGCGTAGGAAATGTTCACATTTGAATCTGATGATTGTGTATAGCGCAGAACTGTACCTCTCTGCACTATGCTGTCCTCTGCATCTCCTGGAGTTCAAAAGAAATACCAACATGCAGCAACAAGATCAGAACAAAAAAACCAAATGCGGTCACTAACTACAACCGCATGAAGCTATGCAAATTATTATAATGTGGCATTAGTACAACAACGTTTTCCGAAATGTACAATACAGGTCATAGAACGAATTATTCCAAATGTCATATATACCGAAGTCTCTGTTTTGTCAGTGTGGCTTTGACATCATGGATCAGAAGGTGCATACTAATTCAGCATGAGCAGGAGCACTCAAGAATAAAACTGAATAAAAAAAATTCCCATCCACAGTCATTCTCAGTCACGCACAACACTCACATCCACAGTTTTCCCAGTCTCATTCGCGTACAAGATCTGACACGGTTTTCAGATAAAGAGGGGGTGTAACAAAATAAGTTTGTTTGTTATATCACGTCTTTATCTGAAAACGGCGTCAGATCCAGGGGGTGTGTGGGAGCTTGAACGTGAGTGAGAGAATAAAACTGGACAAAAATGATAACTTTAACTATAAATTTACAGACACAAATCAAATGTATGCTTTTATTGTGTGATATTAACAATAAGAGCAGCTCACTACTGAAAATGGTAAATTTGGGAAGCAGCTGATATCGAAACCGCAACCTCTTGAGTGAAAGGCAGCAGTTTTTAGCATTGCACCACGCAAACTGTCGTATCAATTGCCTACCATAACCTGCTTTCTTTTTTCTTCGGTTAAATTCTTCAATAAAAGTGCACTTGTTTTGTTATACTTGTACCTTTTCTGAAAGTGTTTATTTCATATTTGTATTGCAGGCTTCATACCTTATACATTTCATGTCTACATTTTTTCAATTATTACTAAAACATGAAAAACATTTCTGTGTTAACTACGTTTTACATAGATTGTTGTTGACACAGAACACACATGAAATGTATGTATTCCAAATGATGATGTACTTTTTTACCCTATAAAGCTCCAGCACTTCACTCGAAGATAAACACTGAGCACTGACAAACTTCTTTGTGAAATGAACTGCAGCGGTGGGGATACCAGGCTGCTTGTTGCTTATCGACACATTTATAGGACAAAAGATTCTGATGGAGAGGTGAGAATGGATTTAAGGTAGGCTGGATTTACGAGCTTTCTCCTAGGCTCTGGTAATTCTAGTTTTAAGCTACAAATTAACACAGAAACATTTAATATTTGTTCTTACGATTGGGATTCTTTCGTGGATCGATTTTATACATATCAAATCCACAAAGAAAATTTATGGCATCAACGAGGTCACCCCCACAAAGGTGTTCGACAGGAGCAGAATGGACCACTGGAAAGGTTAAGAGAAGAAGAAATGCCAGCAGGCAGGAGACTCTGTAGTACAGGACCATGCTGGCTGAAGGTTTTAGAAAGCTCTGCAAAATAAAAAGGAAAAATAATACCAATGAGGTTCAACAGTGATATCAGCCATTGCAATCATCTTCTTTGTCAGGAACTTTGTCATATCTGTAAAGAACTGTTGTGTCTGAATTTCAGAAAAATAAAAAAAATAAAAGATTAAATACAGATGATTTTTAAACAGAGATCTCTTTCCTTTGTACTTTAAATTTCTGAAATCATGGCAGGGTTTACAAAAGTAAAAAGGCTAATGCATGCATAAACAGATGCTGCTGCTGCAGTCAATGGATGACCAACTTTTTCAAACGTTTTGCAATGTCGCGCACATGCGCATGGGAGGCAGCTTAAAGGCTCAAAAGAAGGTAATTCCTGATCAGACCGGGGATGGCAGAGTGCATTGATCCTTTCTCTTATCTCCCCACAGACCAAATGCGGGAAATTCCACCTGCTCCGCCCCAGAAGACGTCACTTCTGGTTCTACCTTCCAAGAAGTCGTTACCCGATGACGTAATTTCCAGTTCAGGTCAAGATCCTTCCTCTTCCTGCCATTCCACTATATAGCCACCATGTTTACTAGCCAGGACAGTTCTGTTTTGGACACTTGTCTGTAAAAAAACATTTTTCTCCGAATTTGCAGCCAATTGTCAAGTATACTTGAGGCTGCCCCAAACCTCTTGTGTGTGTTAAGGCTTGATTATTTAGCACAGAATCTTAAAAAAAGTTTCTGATTGGCTGTATCATGTAGGAATTTAGGGGAAACATGACATAAACATTTATTGAATTTAAAGTGTTTAATCACTTAATGATGGTGACATTGCATTGGTTCAATTGAGCTAAAAATGTATCTTTAGTAATATGATCTACTTCATGGCTTTGTATGCTTGAAGCATGATGTCAGCCACTTGAACATAGTTGGGTGTTCAGCAGATGCCAAGAAAACTCTCAACATGAAGTGGTGAGGCGGCCTTCTGCTGCTATGCACCTAAAATCTGGAATAGCCTGCCAATAGGAATTTGCCAGGCTGATACAGTAGAGCACTTTAAAAAAACTGCTGAAAACACATTACTTTAACTTGGCTTTCTCATAACTTCACCTTAATTTAATCCGGATACTCTATATATTTAATTCATTATAATAACTATTCATGGTGGCTTTAATAGCCGTACTGACTCCTACTCTCTCTTTTGTTTCTTTTCCCGGTTTACTGTGGTGGTGATCTGTGCCATCACCACCTAATCAAAGCACCGTGATGTTCCTACATTGATGGATTAAAAGCCAGAAGTCTACATGGTCATCATCATCAAGCCCTTCCATTAAAACCCTAAATACAAAGAGGACTGTTTCATTTATGTGAGGTAGAATGCCCAGAGGGGGCTGGGTGGTCTCGTGGCCTGGACCCCCTGCAAATTTTATTTTTTCTCTCCAGCTGTCTGGAGTTTTTTGTTTTTTCTGTCCTCCCTGGCCATCGGACCTTACTCTTATTCTATGTTAATTAGTGTTGTCTTATTCGAATTCTTACTTTGTCTTTTATTTCTCTTTTCTTCATCATCAAAGCACTTTGAGCAACATTATTTGTATGAAAATGTGCTATATGAATAAATGTTGTTATTATTCCTGAGTATCTTTCGTGTGCTTTCCTCCAGCCTGGCTCACAGATCTTCAAAAATCTTGTCATTGAAAATGTGGACCAACAAAAATGTCCTCCTTAATCTTGGCGTCGCTTATTCATGGAAACATTTTCCTCAAATATCAAATTCCTTCACCCACCTATCCTGACTGGGATTAAACAAAGATCATGAATCGGCTGGGAGGCCAATTAAAAGGAAGGACTAAGGGAGATGAGCACTGATAAATATTTTCTCCCCCAGTATGCAAGGTGACAACTGCCTTAGTTTAGGATTCAACACAGTTCATGCTGGGACCTGTAGTCCTGTGAGGCAGCCCTGTTGGGTCTCTTGGGAGCTGCAGGAGGGAAGTGATGTGATTCATCATCCCTACTTTTCCAAATCCAAATCATATTATGTGATATCTTCTACTGTTAAATTCTGCTCCGTACTTGTAATATATTATGTCTGTGTGGGTTTCCTCCGGGTGCTACGGTTTCCTCCTACAGTCCAAAGATATTTAGGTTAGGTGCACTGTGTGTGTGTGTGTGTGTCCTGCAGTGGGATGGCACCCTGCCCAGGGTTTGTTTCCTGCCTTGCGCCCTGTGTTGGCAGGGATTGGCTCCAGCAGACCCCCGTGACCCTGTGTTAGGATATAGTGGGTTGGATAATGACTGACTGTATTGAGGATTACTTGTGTTCTGTTCTGTGTATTGTGTTGTATTGACCCCCTTCTCTTTGACACCCACTGCACACCCAGCCTACCTGTAAAGGGGTCTCTCTTTGTACTGCCTTTCCCAAGGTTTCTTCCATTTTTTCCCTGCAAGGGTTTTTTTGGGGAGTTTTTCCTTGTCTTCTTAGAGAGTCAAGGCTGGCGGGCTGTCAAGAGGCAGGGCCTGTTAAAGCCCATTCCAGCACTTCTTGTGTGTATTGTTCTCACTATAAGATCCCCGAAGGATATTCCAGTCTGTAGTTCCAAAGCAGTCTCTCAGAGCCTGCTCTGCCTTCAGGGGACCACTTCCTGAATGAGCGTGTGGTTGTAGGTAGCTCCCTCACTCTTGGTTTGTAGTGAGGCTGAAGCAGAACCAGGTTACAGCAGGGTGGCACTGTATGCGTCTTTAACATTTGCATACAGTAGGTCAATAGTCCTGTTTCTCCGGGTGTTACAAGATTGTATTGTACTTTTGTAGAAATTCCAGGTGACCCGAAAGATACTTTTGTTGGGCTATACCATAGCACTGAAAGTACACCCAAGTCCAAAATAAAAGAGACCATTCTACCTCATCCCAGTTGAGTTGGAGTCAGGTATGGAGGACAAACAAAGCTCGCCTAGGAGGTGTGGAGGAGAAGACAGAGAAAGAAAGAGAGAAGAATTATGTGGTTTACGTCACATTTGGTGCATTTCTTTAAGGTATTCTTGTGAATAAACCATTTATTTATACAGGGACTTGTGTATGTGACATTGTGTCTGGGGTTTGGGGTGCTGCAATGTCCCCTAAGGTTCACAGAGAAAATCACAGAAATCAAGGAACTGCAATAAGTGGTACATGATACCAAAAGTTAAAGGTGATTTGCAGGCCAAAATCTATAAGATACACCCAAAAGTGTTCAAGAAGCAATATTTTTGTTGTCTAGTGTGCTAAAAAGAGACCTGGTAGGTGAATCAGGAACAGTCGTTACCTCAATATCACACACGGGAAACTAATCATTGCAACTTACCTGATCCTCAGTTGCCAAAGACCCTTGGTTTTGTTTGTTTATCCCACCATGGGCCACAACAAGGTATACCAGTCTGCTATGCCGTTTATAAATATGGTGCTTCTCTAAACCTGGAAGGCGTTTCTGATTGAACAGGAAGTAACCCCTAAAACAGCTTTATTGGCATAGTGCGACCAAGCACTTGACTACAGGAAGACAGCTACAACCTAATGACAGCCAGGGGGAACTAGGAGATGACAAATAGAGAGACATGGACCTTGTGTAGAGTAAGACACCATACACAGCTAAGAACGGTAAAGCATTGTGGAAACTGTCTAAGGAAGACTATAGACTTGTTTGCCTGTTACCATACTAAGAATGTTCATTTTTTTGGAGCACTATTGTCACAATAAAAGTTTCCTCACTTTATTCTTCAAATCATGCTAAAATATGTATTTTTATATAAATGAAAAAGTTGGGATGCTGTGTAAGATGTAAACAAAAACAGAATGCAATGATTTGCAAATCTCTGCAGTCCATATTTTATTCACAATAGAACAGATGTTGAAAGTGAGAAGTTTTAGTATTTCATGGACACTATTGGCTCATTTTGAAGTTGACGACAGCAACATGTCTCAAAAAAGTTGGGATGAGGGCAACAAAAAGCTGGAAAAGTAAGTGGAACTAAAAAGAATCATTTGGAGGACCATTTTTCACCTAAATAGGTTAATTGTCAAGAGGTTAGCAACATGACTGGGTATAAAAAGAGCGTCTTAGATTTGTAGAGTCTACTACTGAATCTACAAATCATGGAACAATTTCATAATAATGTTCCTCAATGTAAAATTGTGAAGACTTCGAATATCTCATCATCTACATTACGTAATATCATCAAAAGATTCTGAGAATCTGGAGATATCTCTGTGTACAAGGCACAAGGCCGAAAATCAGTATTGGATGTCCGTGATCTTCAGGCCCTCAAGCAGCACTGCATTAAAAACAAACCTGATTCTGTCATGAACATCACTGTATGGACTCAGGAACAGATCCAGAAATCACTGTCTGTGAATGCAGTTCACCGTGCCATTCACAAACACAGGTTAAAGCTTTATCATGCAAAGAAGAAGGCATACATGAACAATATCCAGAAACGCCGCCATTTTCTCTGGGCCAAAGCATCATTTAATGTGGTCAGAGGCAAAGTGGAAAACTGTTCTGTGGTCACACAAATCAAAATTCGACATTCTTTTTGGAAAACATGGACGCTGCGTCCTCCGGACTAAATAGGAGCGGGACCACCCGGCTTGTTATCAGTGTTCAGTTCAAAAGCCTGCATCTCTGATGGTATGGGGGTGCATTAGAGCTTATGGAATGGACAGCTTGGACATCTCGAAAGGCCCCATCAATGCTGAAAGGTACACACTCAGGTTTTAGAGCAACAGATGCTCCCATCCAGATGACGTCTTTTTCAGGTAAGATCTCAGCAAGACAATGCTAAACCGCATACTGCATCTACAGTGTTACAACTGCCTGGCTTCATAGTAGAAGAGTCCGTGAGCTGAACTGGCCGGCCTGCAGTCCACACATTTCATCAATTGAAAAGATTTGACGCCTTATGAAGTGCAAAATAAGACAAAGAACACCCAGGTCTGTTGAGCATCTAGAATCCTATGTCAGACAAGAATGGGACATCATTCCTCTCCCGAACGTCCAAGAACTGGTCTCCTCAGTTCCCAGACGTTTATGGACTGTTGTTAAAAGACGAGGGGATGTTACCCTGCTGTCCCAACTTTTATGAAACGTGTTGCTGCAACCAAATTCAAAATAACTTTACTCTTTTCTTAAAATGGTACATTTTCTCAGTTTAAACATTTGATGTGTTTTCTATGTTCTGTTAAGAATAAAATATGGGTTAATGAGGTTTGCAATTCAGTGCATTCTGTTTTTATTTACCTTTTACACAGCATGCCAAACTTTATGGAAATGGGGTTGTATTTTAAACAAAATAAATCACTGTGATTTTGATGAAATGCCATCATTTTATACCTGTCATGCCCTGTTTTCTGTATGTAGCAGGCACGTCAAGGAGCATAAAGGAGATTGCAGAGGTGCTGAGTCCTCATAGGAGTGTAATATTCTATTTTCACTCTGAATTTGTGTCTAAAAGACAGCTTGGAATCTTTAATGTACAATAGTAAAATAAAGGAAATAAAAATGGATTATACAACTCATACTTCTGGTTTCACTCTACCTGCCTAGTGTCCTACTGTATACATCTAGGCCAGGGGTGGCGAACTCCAGGCCTCAAGTGCCGCAGTGGCTGCAGGTTTTCATTCTTACCATCTTCTTAATTAGTGACCAGTTTTTGCTGCTGATTATTTTTTTAATTAACTTGACTCAGGCCCCTTAGTTGTTTCTTTTTCTTTAATTAGCAGCCAAACAATAATGAGACACAAAACAAGCCACCACATGACCAGCTCCCCTGTGCCCATCACACAATATCTGAAATTAAAGAGAGGTCTTGGTAAGGTTGATCTCTCAGGTCACCAAAACATTTTGACATTGGTGCTCTTGACGGAAAGATCAGAAAAACAACAATTTTTGAATGTGTGCTGTGGCAGAATGAGAGCAGCAATAAGTCATGGAATTAAATAACAGGTTTAATTAACAGCAAGAACTGGCTTCTCATTAAGAAAGTGATTGGAGTGAAATTGGTTGGAGTTTGAAGCCCCAGTTTAGCTGGTCATCTGTTAGCTCATTTCTGCTTGGCTGTCATTTAATGAAGAAAGGAATCAATTCAGAGGGTTGAACTCTTCTAACAGGGCTATTAAAGTGATGGGGAAAAAGTTAATTAGCGGTGAAAACAGGTCACTGATTAGGAAAAGGGTTAGAATGAAAACCTGTAGCCACTGCGGCACTCCTGGCCTGGAGTTCGCTACCCCTGATTTAGGCTAACTTACTCATGTTCTGAATGGAATTTGTTAAAAGGAAGAAAAAAATGTAATATACAAAATATTTTGTAGAAGAAAGGTGGTGCAGTGGACACGCTGGTGCCTTGCAGTAAGGATCCCAGGGTTCATATTTTACATGGTTTCCTTGTGTCCCTGTGGGATTTCTTTGAGTGCTCCAGTTTCCTCCCTCTGTCCAAAGACATAAAAGTTAGTTGAATTATAAACAGTAGATTGGCCCTGGTGTGTATGTGGGTGGTCGCCCCACTGCTGCTTTGTTCAGGGACTTTTCCTAACATTTGCCTTGCTGGGATAGGCTTGATGCAGGTGTGACCCTGGCCTGGATAAGGCAAGTTAGTAAATGACATTCCCAACGTATAATTCTTTTTTCAGTCTTAATCCTTATGATGTCTTCAAATGCTGACTCAAATCTGTAGCCTGATAGCAAAACCCCTTTTAGGTGCCCTGGATGTCAAGTTTATCTCCCTAAACCTACTTCACCTGGCCATCTTAACCAGTAGTAGTGATGATCATTATGTCTTAGAACAGATGGCATTTAGGATGTTTTTATGGGTTTTGAGGAACTAGTGGAGGAGCTTCTCTCTTCCTACCTAGCACTTGAATGTCATTTTTTAATCCTCTTAATCCAGACCAGGGTCACAGGCAACATAGGACAAAAGGCAGAAACAGATCCTGGATGGAGTGCCAGTTCATCACAGACCAAACACACACTGGGGCCAACTTATCACTGCCAATACAGCAGACCTGCATGTGTTTGGACAGCGGGAGGAAACCCATGCAGACCTGAGGAGAACGTGCAAACTCCACAAAGGGAAAGTTAACTCATCTGGTCTCTTTAGTGCAAGGCAGCAGCGCTACCACTGTGTCACCGTGCCGCCCCAGCTGAGCACAAAATTAGAACAACAGAACAATCTAGATGAGAACAGGCCATTCAGCCCAACAAACTTTGACATCCACTTAATTCTTCCAAAAACACAATATAGTTAGTAATAATAAATATCAGTAACATTAATTAATATGTCTTTACAAATCCTAATCATCTGGATTTTTCCCTCGGACATCATTCAAATTGGGAAACATTATAATGGAAAGTGGAGTGAGTCTATGTTAGCAGACGTCTGACGGTCATTCCAACAAGAAACACCTAAGTGGAATTAAAAAGAAAAAAAAAACTACCAAGTGACTACCTTATGTAGCTGATAATTATATTTTTAACAATTATATGTGCAATGAGAAATCAAGCAATGTGACACCTTTTATTGGCTAACTGGACAGATCACAATATGCAAGCTTTTGAGACAACTCAGGCCCCTTCTTCGGACTTCTCATTGCATCCATAATGGCTAACACGGTACAACAACCTACTAACACAAACAATTACAGTATATGTGTAATTTATCAGTATTTTTAAAATCAGTCAGTCATTGTCCGACCCGCTATATCCTAACAAAGGATTATGGGGGTCTGCTGGAGCCAATCCCAGCAGGTACAGGGCGCAAGGCAGGAACAAACCCCCGTGCAGTGCGCAAACCCACCACAGGACACACACACACACCCACCCACATACCAAGCACACACTAGGGGCAATTTAGAATTGTCAATGCACCTATCATGCATGGCTTTGGACTATGGGAGGAAACTAAAATCTTAATTCTAAAAATAACCCTAACCCTAACCCTAACCCTAAACCTTCATATATCATAAACTGAATGAGACTGAGTAATGCTGTTACCAGATCTGGTTTTAGCACCTACATAAAGTAAAATAAAAGTATATAAAGTAAAATATTTGACAGGAGCTGATTCTTTTTTCTTTACAGACCTTCTAAATAAGTAACTCCAGTTGAAACAAAACTCTGTTTAAGGACTGAACTTGAGGACCACTGCTCTGAAGACTATTTAGGTATTTATATCGACCTGCTATGTCCAAACACCCACTGGTGCAGGGAGATTTACGAGGGAAGTTTTATTCAGCCTGCACCAGTCGTCGACAGCCACATATGTTAGAATATGATTAGAGCTGCAAAGATGAACAAATTAGACACATTACACCTGTTCTTTACGTTTACAAGATTCCACCTTGCTTGAAACATCTGGTAGTAAATTCTGGAAAAGTTGTGTGCCATCTCCATAAACGGATTAACAAATATTAATAATCAATGTCTGGCAGGGTTTGTAACACATAACAAACCTCAGTAACATTTGTCTAAGAAAAAAAAAGTGTTGTCATTACTTGTAAGAATTTAATTGTATATGTTTAACTGAAATTGGAATTCTGTACAATAACATTTTAGATTTTCATAATTATCACATATTGACTTTGTTTTCCACCTTTCCAAGTCTAGGATGAAAAATTACATTTAATCTTAATGAGACAATTTAATAAACTAAACGTTATGCAAGAGAAAAGCTATGTTGTTGTCATTTTAGCATTATAGCATTACTTAACATTGTAATAATGTTAAACAGGATTTAAAAGGAACTTGATTAGTTATTACCCTTTGAAAGAATAGAAGCAGCAGGTTCCTCTTGTTATTGCTGCAAGTCTCTGGTGTGTTTTGCACTAACCACCCCGTGTTATATTTAAAGGCTTTTCAAATCATCAGCCCTCTATTTACAGTTGACTTTGCCTGGGGGCGGCACGTCCTTTTCACCCAGACTTTCCAAAAGTTGTTTTTTTCGGGAGGCGGGTTAATCTGCTAGTGCTGCCCTTTGTAACTTCACAACTTTTATACTTACATCCTGACCCAGCCTGATCTCTTGTGTTACTCTGAAACTGTGAACAACATTTTATAAATAAAAAGTAATAATTCTTTGGTTCTTGATGTTGCTGTTAGTGACTATAGTAAAATGTAGGATCGTTTGGACTGTCTATGAATGTTCTTATACTAAGGTTGCCTGTAAGAAAAGAGTTACATTTAATGCATTGCGTTAACGTGAATTGTGTCTTAATCTTCATTTTTATAAAGCATCTGATAAGGTGCCACGTGAGAGGCTGGGCATCAAACAAGAAGAATTTGTAGTTCAGCATGTTATTTGTAGATGGGTTCAAAACTGGCTCAAATACAAAAAGGAGAGCGTTGTGCAACCCTATCAGAAGGTGAAGTCAAGAGTGGTGTCACACAGTGGTCAGCGTTAGGGCTCCTGTTATTTTTAATATATATAAATGATTTGGATAGGAACATAAATAACAAGCTAGTTGAGTTTGCAGATGATACCAAACATGGTGGATTGGCAGATAATTTGGAATCCATTGAATCATCACAGAGGGACTTGGACAGCTTGGACAGATTTGGGGAAGATGATGTTTAATTAAGTTAATGTAAAGTATTCCATATACGAAGAAAAACCTGAGGTTTAAATAAACAAATGGAGGCCTAGAAATCGAAAGTATACCTTATGAGAAGGAGTTGGGTGACGTAGTGGACTCAAGACAATCAACTGCCAGACAGTGTTCAGAAGCCATTAAGAAGGTTAACAGAATGTCAGGTTATATAGCGCCTTAATGTGTGGAGTACAAGTCACAGGAGGTTCTGCTCAAATCTTTATAACTCACTGGTGAGGCCTTGTCTGGAGTTTTAGTCTCCTCAAAAAGGACATAGCAGCACTAGAAAAAGTCCAGAGAAGAGCAACTAGGCTGATTCCAAGACTGCCACGTATGAGCTATAAGGAAAGATTAAAGCAGTTGAAACTTTGGGTGTTAAGAGGTGACATGATTAAAGTTTGTAAAATTATGAAAGGATTTAGGAAAGTGGATTCAATCTAATACTTTAAAAAGAGCTCTATAAGAACACAGGGGCACAGTTGGGAATTTTGGTCAATTTCACACAAACATTAATACAGGAGAAAGTAGGGTGAAATGACAGCTTTTATTGGCTAACTAAATAGATTATAAATGCAAGCTTTCGGGGCCGCTAAGGCCCTTCATCAGGCAAGGTGTAACAAAGAAAAATACTCTCGCTTATATTGGGACAGCAAAGTGATTTTTTTTCTTTCATCTTAACAACCTTTTTGTTCAAATGTTAGCAAAATTAAAAAACCTTAGATGAATTAGCCCTGAAAGAAGAGACCAATGAACTAATAAAATGTAGAAATAAGATAACCATCACTAGAGAAAGTCCTGTAAGGTGTTTTTTGAAGTGCATTGTCTGTAAGATAGGCCTCTGATGTAGTAAGATGGTCAATCAGTCTGTTAGTCCACATATCTGGTCATAAAACTCTTGTCTATATTAAGACCATTTTGTAGAGTGTTGAATTTAAGCATACGTTTGTATTCCAATTCTCTCCGCTCCTGTTGGGTCTTGAAATTACCCATAAGCACAGTGACCCTCAGATCTTTTATACTGTGGCCATTACTGTTAAAGTGTGCTGCCACCGGAAAGGTCAATACTGTTGTGATTAATATGAAATCTATGTGAACTCAGGTTTGATGTTATTTTGCAGAAATTACGTGGGTATGATTTATGAGCTTTGATGGGCTGAATGGCCTGTTCTCATCAATATTTTTCTAATGTTCTAACAAAGTCTCTCCATTCATACTATTTAACTAAAATTACAATATTTTTGGAGTGTGCTCCTTATGTTTTGAACACAATGTCTAAAGAATGAATGAGGTGAGTATGTCACATCTTAACTGCTCACTGGCCTATTGCCTGTCCCCCGTCGTACAACCCAAATATAAATGCTCATGATGTACGTAACGAATGGTCTGTGCTGTTGACCTCAGGTATTATATCCTGCTCTTTAAAGTTCTAAAGCAACTGGTAGTGGGCAAACAGACATCTAATGATATAATTACTTTTGTAGTGAATGCTTTTTAACTGTTTTCACATTCAGCCCAATACCTATAAAGAATATACATACCTTACATTTAAGAGGCCAGAATTCCTGTCTTTGAACTTTATTAAAATGTATTTGTTCTAGTCACTGAAATATTGTTTTAAGCCACACTAGACAAAATTCTGGACAACGAGTGCTATCCTATTTATGTATGCTCTCTCAGAAGTACTTGCGGCAGCTTAGCTATTAGCTGAACAAATGGGTTTAATGGACTGAATGGTCTCCTCTAATTTGTCAAATTTCTTATCTTCAGACTACTCCATCCATTTTTACTCACCCCATGTTACTTGTAATGCTGGCTGGAAACCAGCAGGTTTTCTGTGGTGGTAATCTGCGCTACCACCACCTGATCAGAATACCATGTAGTCCCTATATTGATGGGTTGAAGGCCAGAGGTCCATATAACCATTATTATTAAATTCGTCCACGCGAAGCCTGAAAACCATGAGGACTGATTGAGATCATTGATGTTAGGTAGAATGACCAGTGGAAGCTGGGTGGTCTCATGGCCTCAGAACCGCCGTAGATTTTGTTTTTCCAGCCCTCTGGAGTTTTTTTTTTTTGTTTGATTTTTCTGTCCTCCTGGTCATCTGACCTTACTTTATTCTTTGTTACATAGTATTGCCTAATTTCTTAAACCAGAGATTACAAAGTCTATGATACAATAGATATTAATGGGCCAAAACTGAACAACAGCAAGCACGATTAAAACATTTATAAAAAAAATCTCAATCTACTCATGTCGCGTAATCAACATGTCCATTACTCAGTCACATGTTCAAAACATACAAAGAGGATTCATTTTCTGCTAAAATATTGTTTAATAAAGTGCATAAACAGTGTGGTCAAATGGGATTAAGCTTTTAAATGGAAGACAGGACTCCTGACCAATCAATAAGAGGCACATTCATTAAAACATTGAATAAAATTTTATCTCAGCCATCCTAGCAACCAAAAAGAATCATTTATGGGTGGCGCATTCCTTTAAGAACACTTTCCTTGACACATCCTGCGATGCAAACCTGGACACATCTTTAGTGATGTGATATTTGTTGGGTCATTTAGAGTTTTCAGGTCTTCCCTCACTCAGGTTATTAAGACCTGACTTGTTTCCAAGTGGTGCTCCCCACTATGGTTCTCCTCTCCTAATCCACAGCCACCTAGAGGCAACCTCAGTGGCTATCTTTCTGGCCATTCTCTTGTTGGCACCAGAAGTACTAAGGATGGCAAGTATCTTGCAGAAGGACTGGCCAGCAAGCCGGCTGCATGGTCTCGCACCTCAACCATCACCCATTATTCCTGCACTGATTCTCCTGCTCTTCATATCCTGCTTTTGTTGGCCTCTTGGATCCGATCCTCCCATGGAATAGTAAGGTCCATAAGTATAACCCGGTTGGAGGATTTACAGAGCAGGACAATGTCTGGTCTCAATGATGCTGCTGTGACCGTGACCTCTACTGGGAACTTAAATGGTCTGTCTAGGTCAACTGTCAGTTTTCAGTCAAGTGCTGTGGCCAGGCACTGCAGAGGCTAAGTTTCGGGACCCAGTTGCAGTTAGTGGCTTCTCCCCTACCCCAATTATGGTGACAGACTTCTCTGATATTGGCTGGTGGCAATTATTCTCGTTGACTTTGACTTTAAAATACTGCTTATGGTTTACAAAGCCTTAAATAATCAGCTCCATCCTATTATCTCAGAATGTTATTCACCTTACACTCCAAATCGTAACCTTAAATCTTCAAATGAGGGTCTGCTTAGAATTCCAAGAGCTAAACTTAAAAGAAGTGGTGAGGTGGCCTTCTGCTGTTATGCTCCTAAAATCTGGAATAGGTGACCGATAGAATGGTTGACTGGACGACTGCTCCTTGTAGTGCCAAGATCTTGGTTGAAGTCGAGGGGAGACCGAGTTTTTTAGTTGTTGCTCCTAAGCTTTGGAATGACTTGCCTCTGCACATCAGGCCTTCATCCTCTAAGTCCGCTTAGGACCTACTTGTTATCTTCTGTCTTTCACTATGTATGATGGGATTGTGGTGGATGTTATAATTGCTTGTTTTATTAATCTGGTTTTGCATGATTGTTTGTATTGTGTTTATTTTAATGCTTTTTTTGTACAGCTCTTTGATGCAACTTCTGTTGTTTTAAATGTGCTTTTATAAATAAATAATCTAATCTAATCTCGAAATTCACCAGGGTAATATGGTGGAGCATTTTAAAAAACTTCTATAAACCCATTATTTTAACATAGCTTTTTCATAGCTTCATTTTAGTGTAACCCTGATATTCTATACATGCATTTAATTATCATTTTTTTTCATTTCTCCACAATCCATACTAACTCCTACTTTCTCTGCTGTTCTTTTTCCGGTTTTCTGTGGTGGTAATAAACGCTATCACCACCTGATCACAACACCATGTAGTCCCTATATTGATGGGTTGAAGGCCAGAGGTCCATATGACCATCATTATTAAATTTGTCCACGCAAAGCCTAAAAACCATGAAGACTGATTGAGATCATTGATGTTAGGTAGAATGACCAGTGGGAGCTGGGTGGTCTTGTGGCCTCAGAACCCCTATAGATTTTGTTTTTCCAGCCCTCTGGAGTTTTTTTTTTTTGTTTTCTTTTTTCTGTCCTCCTGGTCATCTGACCATTATGGCTTTGAAAATCTGATTATGCCACCACTGATATCTCCCTTCCCTCAAAGCTGTCTCAAGGTAGCATCTCTAACATCTCCAGAAGGACGTGGTAAACAAGATTCTCTGGTTTGATGAAACCGACCATGTTTGCAGAACTCTAGGCACTGATCATCACCTGTGCAGTTGCATTCCACCAGTGAAGCATGGAGGTAGCGGCAGCATCATGCTGTGGGGCTGGGAGAACAGACAAGGTTGAGGGAAAGCTAAACAGAGCAAAGAACAGAGATATCCTTAATGAAAAGCTGCTCCAGTGTGCTCAGGACCTCTGACTTGGCAGAAGGTTTTTTTTCCAAACAGAACAAGAAACCTAAGCACAAAGCAAAGACAGGGTAGGCCCGGCCAAAGCCATGATTTGAACCCAATCGAACATCCCTGAAATAGCTTTCCACCAATGGCCTCCATTAAATTGGACAGAGCTTGAGAAGATCTGCAGAGAAGAATGGCAGAACATCTCCAAATCCAGCCTTGTCACATCATACCCAAGAAGACTCCGAGCTGGAATCAATGAAATACTCAGGAAAGTGTCTGATCACCTGTGTCAGTGTGATAATCTCAGTTTTGTATTTTTAATAAATTTCCAGAAATGTCGAAAATCCTGTTTTCACTTCCTCATTACCGGAGTATTGAGTGCTGCTTGATGTGGGGAAAAACTCATTTAGATGGTTTTAGCATAAGGCTAACTGATTCTGAAAAAAGTGAAAGGGTCTGAATACTTGAATTCCTTGAATGAAGACAAGAAATATCCTTAAATGTTTGAGCTTTGTGATTAGTTTGACAGATAACAAGATGAACAAGCAGAGAGACAAAGTATGTGTGAATTCATCATTTTTTACAAGCACGAATTAAATAAATAAATGTATCAAAGACGGAGCAAGGTTTAAAGTCTGTCTGCTGCAGACTTTTTGACTTTTTTTTAAACATTGTGAAATATTCAAAGTTAGCAACAAAAAAAGAAAAACAAACATTAGTCGTGTTTGTTCATGCTGTTTATTTAATCGGCACACCATATAACTGGCAACGTTAATCAAAAGTAGAGTTCACTTAAAAATAAATAATACAAAAGGAACAGACCCTGTAAGCCTGTAAGCTGGAACTAAAAGCTCCGCACCCTGCTTGGAAAATGTCTGAATAGAGGAATATGAAAATAAAAGATTTTAGCATAACTCATATTTTAAGAATAAAGTCCATGTTGGCATCTGCCTCATGTTTATTTAGTTACAGGAAAATGCTTCATCCTTATTTTTTCATTTTGTCTTACATTAGAATTCCTAAGTTCAAGTATTTCTTATTTTTAAAGCTTCCATGCTTAAAACAAATAAAGATCACATAAAAGAAATCACAGATCTGTGTATTTTCATTGAGCTCAATGTGCTTCTTTGTGTTAAAAAGTCGGGTCAGATGAGCTCAAGTTGTGTCTGACTGTGTTTTGTTGCATTAATAGCATGTGACTTGCTGAACCTCTTTTGAGGGATCCCGAGTCAGAGACAATAGTAACTTTGGGACCTTAACCGAACATATGACACAGAAAATCAAGAATGGATTTAATTAACATATTTAATAAAGAATATGATATTTTTGCTCTAGTTTATAAAAACAATGAGGAGCATGAAAAGTAAGGGCAAATAAAGTACATGCTATACTGGAGAAATGTAAATTCCATTAACTCTCACTTCTACTATTAGTAAAAGAAGATTTAGTAATGGAACTGTAATGACTAGGAGTCCCAAGCACTAAAGATTTCCAAAGCACTTCCAATAATACAATACAGTACAATACCATTTATTTTTCTATAGCCCAGAATCAAACAAGAAGTGCCGCAATGGGGTTTAACAGGTCCTGCCTTTAGTCAGCTCCCCAGCATTGACTCTCTAAGAAGACAAGGAAAAGCTCCCAAAAAATTAAAATAAAATGGAAGAAACCTGGGTAAAGGCAGTTCAAAGAGAGGCCCCTTTCCAGGTAGGTTTGGCGTGCAGTAGGGGGTCAATACAATACAATACTCAGCACAGAACAGAAGTAATCCTCAATACAATACAATAGTGCAATGGAAATATTACAAGTACGGAGCAGAATTCAACAGTAGATGATATCACAGAATATGATATGGATTTGTTAAGAGTCCTGGAGACCTCGGCCTTCAAGCTTCTTCCCCAAATTGGCCATTCCACAGCTGAGTCAGTGCTGGGCCAGCCAATCCGATGAAAGGACCCCTCTATCCGACGATTCCTGTGATCTTCCATCAGAGATGACTTTACATTAGGCAGGCAAAACAACTTGGCAGGTGGGCCGTGGCACCAAGTGCCACATTTGAGTACCGCGAGGAGAAATAGAATAGGTCAGCGTTTCTCAACCTTTAAGTATTTGTGACCTGAGTTTTCATAACAGTTTTAATCGTGCCCCCCATAACATTTTTTTGAAATGTAGATGCATATTTTATTATACCTACTTAACTTTTATCGACAGTTATCTAACTCTATATTTATCGTTCTAGTATCAGAATATAGTTTAAGTTAATTTGTTTTGGTTTGAACAGATGTTTTATTCATATTTTTGATTCTTGTTTTCTTTTTTTCACATCTTCGGGCCCCCTTTTTTGTTACTTCGCACCCCCTAGTGGGGGCCGCCCCACAGGTTGAGAACCACTGGAACAGGTGAAGGGTTAGTAACAAATTATTGTTATATAATTATTATTACTTATGTTTAAGTGATAATGACTAACAACAGCGATGCGTCTGTACAGTTAATCAGCAGCTCTAGTCAGGGTGTACGAAACTGAAGTTGTGAGTTTTCAGCCGGGATTATACAGCTGAGACCTAAGGAGCATCTCTTATAGTATCAGGCAGACCATTCCACAGTTTAAGGGGCCTGTAACTAAAATCTCCTACTGTTATTTTATTAATGTTTGGAATCATAAGCAGATTAGCATCTTGAGATCTTAATGTGCACTCTGGTTTGTAAGTAACAATAAGTTCAGATAAGTAAGTCATTTAAGGCTTTATATGTTAAAAGGAGGATTTTGAAATCTGCCCTAAACTTGCAGTCATATGAAAAAGTTTGGAAACCCCTCTTAATTCTTTGGATTTTTGTTTATCATTGGCTGAGCTTTCAAAGTAGCAACTTCCTTTAAATATCTGACATGCTTTATGGAAACAGTAGTATTTCAGCAGTGACATTAAGTTTATTGGATTAACAGAAAATATGCAATATGCATCATAACAAAATTAGACAGGTGCATAAATTTGGGCACCCCAACAGAGATATGACATCAATACTTAGTTGAGCCTCCTTTTGCAAATATAAGCCTCTAGACGCCTCCTATAGCCTTTGATGAGTGTCTGGATTCTGGATGGAGGTATTGTTGACCATTCTCCCATACAAAATCTCTCCAGTTCAGTTCAATTTGATTACTGCCGAGTATGGACAGCCTGCTTCAAATTATCCCATGATATTCAAGTCAGGGGACTTTGACAGCCATTCCATAACATTGTACTTCTCCCTCTGCATGAATGCTTTTGTAGATTTTGAACTGTGTTTTGGGTTATTGTCTTGTTGGAATATCCAACCCCTGCATAACTTCAACTTTGTGACTGATGCTTGAACATTATCATGAAGAATTTGTTGATATTGGGTTAAATTCATCTGACTCTCAACTTTAACAAGGGCCCCAGTCCCTGAACTAGCCACACAGTCCCACAGCATGATGGAACCTCCACCAAATTTGACAGTAGGTAGCAGGTGTTTATCTTGGGATGCGGTGTTCTTCTTCCACCATGCAAAGCACTTTTTGTTATGACCAAATAACTCCATTTTTGTGTCATCAGTCCAAGCACTTAGCTCCAAAATAAATCTGGCTTGTCTAAATGAGCATTTGCATACAACAAGCGACTCTGTTTGTGAAGTGAGTGCAGAAAGGGCTTCTTTCTCATCACCCTGCCACACAGATGTTCTTTGTGCAAATTGCGCTGAATTGTAGAATGATGTACAGATACACCATCTGCAGCGAGATGTTCTTGCAGGTCTTTGGAGGTGATCTGTGGGTTGTCTGTAACCATTCTCACTATCCTGCTCATATGCCGCTCCTTTATTTTTCTTGACCTGCCAGACCTGAGTTGGTTTAACAACAACTGTGCCTGTGGCCTTCCATTTCCTGATTCCATTCCTTAGAGTTGAAACTGACAGTTTAAACCTCTGAGGTAGCTTTTTGCAGCCTTCCCCTAAACCATGAGACTAAACAATTTTTTTTTTCAGATCTTTTGAGAGTTGTTTTGAGGATCCCATGCTGTCTGTCACTCTTCAGAGGAGAGTCAAAGGGAAGCACAACTTGCAGTTCCATTCATCCATTATCCAACCCGCTAAATCCTAACTACAGGGTCACGGGGTCTGCTGGAGCCAATCCCAGCCAACGCAGGAAACAAACCCCGAGCAGGGCGCCAGCTCACCGTAGCAACTTGCAATTGACCACCTTAAATACCTTTTCTCATGATTGGACACACCAGCCTATGAAGTTCAAGGCTTAACGCATTAATCCAACCAATTTGGTGTTGCAAGTAATCAGTATTGAGCAGGGACAGGCATTCAAATCAGCAAAATGTACAAGAGGACCCACATTTGTGCACAGCCAGTTTTTCACATTTGATTTAATTTCATACAACTAAATACTGCTTCACTAAAACTCTTTGTTCAGAAAACAGCCCAGTAACTCAGATGTTCCTAGGAAATGAAAGACATACCACTGTTATCTTTTTTGTTGAAAGTAGAGTAAATTATTATGCAGGCTGTGAGGGGTTCCCAAACATTTTCATATGACTGTAACTTGGAGCCAGTGTAAGGATTTAAGAACTAGAGTTATGTGCTTGTATTTTCTTGTTCTTTTAATAATTCCTACAGTAGGATCAACTGGAGGCTGTATAAAGAACAGCTTGAACATCCAGTGAACACCATATTGCAGTAGTCATCCCTACTAGAAATAAATGCATGAATTGATTTCTCAGAATCCCACTTATTTAGAAAGCACCTTAATTTCCTAACATTTTTAAGATGGAAGAAACATGATTAGAAACAACTTTGTAATCTACGCTTTAAATGACATGCCAGAATCAAAGATAAATCCTAGATTGCAGGCTGATTCAGTAAAATTAATGGTGATTCCAACTAAGTAAATTAAATATTGTTGCAATTTGCATAATTCCCTCCAATAATTAACATCTCTGTTTTATCAGTTTTTAAAGACAAGTAGTTCTCAACCATCCACTCCTTTAATTCAGTAACACAACTAATTAAAGACAACATTGGAGAAACTTTATTTGATCTAAAAGAATGGTATAACTGGTTGTCATCCGCATATGAGTGAACATTAACATTATGTCTACATGCATAATTAACATTATGTATGCCCACTAGTGGTGGATTTCACCATCGACCCTGGCTAGTAACTACAACATTTATTTATATAGCACATTTTCATACAAATAATGCAACTCAAAGTGCTTTACATGATGAAGAAAAGAGAAGAAAAAGACAAAGTCAGAATTAAAATAAGAGAACACTAATTACCATAGAATAAGAGGAGGTCCAATGGCCAGGGAGGACAGAAAAAAACAAAAAAAAAAAAACACTCCAGACGGTTGGAGAGAGAAAAACTAAAATCTGCAGGGGTTCCAGACCATGAGACTGCCCAGCCCACTCCTGGCTGTAATAAGGGGAACCCCGGAATCTTGATAAAATAAAAGATTAAGGCCCTGTCCGTATGGGCGTTCGAATCTTGAATGCGCTCTGAGCGACCTAGGTGCTTAAGTTGCAATGGCGCTTACCTGAATTCAATATGACGTTACATTCTCATTCATTTGCCTCTGGTCAATGCCAGCCTGCAGCCCAGATTGTACTTTTACCAGTTGTCAGGCAGTCCATAGTGTTTTCAACCTGTAGGATTTAAGGATCATCCTTCATTAGATTCACGAATAACAGATCAGTTGGCTTTATTAGACATGAACCTTATGTTAAAAATCCTCCTGATACGGCAATGTGGGCAGTGAAAATATTGCGTGTGAAGAAAGGAAGCTTTTGTGTCATCTATGAAGAAATGTGACAATTTCCACATAAGGTCTTCAAATATTGTTGGATGTCAGTTTTGAGTTTTGATTGCCAGAGCAGCTGGTACAGCACCATATTACTGTATATGCCAGTCAACCCATATGTGAGTCAGTGTTATCCCTGAAGAGAGACTACTTGTCTCCTTTAGATTAGCAATGTAAGAACAGTACTCACATATGCACTCACCCACTGGCATTAATAATCCATAGTAGTTAAATTTACGTCATTAGCACAAAACTACAGACTATTTTAAATTCTCCATTATTGTCATTATTTTGTTGATAATGTGTGTGTGTGGGTGTGTGCGTATATATATTGTGGAGGACCGGCATGGGAAGCCGGTCCTCACCCCCAGGCCGCCAGGAGGAGCTCTCCCGACAGCAGGATCGTGCCCCGAGGTCCAGCAGGGCCATATGGACTTTGTAGTGTTTATACACAGCCCTGCTAGATACCTTGGGGACCACCAGGAGTCGCTGTGGGGGGGCTTATGGGCTCTGTGATGCCGTATGACCCGGGAGTACGTCACGATCACGTGACGGGAAGAAATGTCGTGCTCTCAGGTTAAAGTAAAGAACTGATTGCCCTGACCCAGAAGGAATAGGGAACTGTGGACTGCTGGGACAGGAACACCTCCGGGTCAGGGGCTATAAAAGGACAATGCCTCAGTCCAGACACTGTGCTGTGCTGGGTGGGAGAGGAGCAAAGTGTCTGGGGCAAGGAGGAGAGTATTGTTAGAGAGATTGTGTTTATTTAGTGATTAGTAGGAGTAGTGTGGAGGGTGCTTTGTGCACATTGTTGTTAGATGAAAATAAAGAGTCTTGGACTTTTACCTGGTGTCTGGAGTTGTACCTGAGGGTTCAAGGGAGCACTAGCGCCCCCTACTGCCACAATATATATATATATATATATATACATGTAATCATTGGACAAATCTGGTCCTCCAGAATGTTAAATGAACAACATGTAGTCACATTACAGACGTTTTCTTTGTGCTCTTCAGAATTTTGGCAGAAAATGACGCCAAGAAAAAGCTGCATGCAACGTTTTCTGAATGCACATCCAACTGAAAACAAGTGGTGAAAGCCCATGTGGATGGTTGGTTTCGCTGTAATGAGAAGAAAAATGCTTGATCCACGCTCACCTGACACTACAAACAGCAGGAAAATGCTCAATTCAGACCTCCATGTGGACAGGGCCTTATTCTTCACAAAAAAAAAGTATTTCAATCACAATGAATCTCTGTGGAGCAGAAAGGCACGAATGTAATCCAAATCAAATAAGTCCTGATACAGATTTCAAGGTCAAAATACAAAGAAGAAAATCAAAGAAATTACAGATCCAATAACTCACAGAAATCATAATGAACACAAGTACAATCATCAACTCCCTAGAGTATTCACAGTGAACTGCCAGGAACTATGGAACACCCCCCGATATATATTGTGTTCCTGGCGATGACTGACAGGTAGCCCCGCATCTTTGGTGAACCCGCTACAAAACACGTGGAACATAACAAAGGCACCTCATATACATACACAAAACTGAAAATAAAAAATGTGTTCTGCCGAAGCAGAATGAATTTTATTTCTGGATCAGAAGAGGAAGCAAAAACAAAACAGACAAAGCACCGGGATAACAACCAAAGAGACTAACAAATCTTTCACCAAGATTCAGATTCATAAACTAGAAAAAAAGTCAGAAAATTTACAATGAGAATACCAAGCAGTGTACGTGAAGTCTTTTTATATTTACTCAAACACAGATACCCAAACGACACATAAATGACCTTTTTATTGTGTTCTTCAAGTAACGTCACATAAGCACATTTCCTGGGACTTCTGGAAACAGACAATGTGAAAATCACAGCAATGCTGCCGCCTTTAAATATTCAAAATGATGCTACAAAATAATAACTTAATTGGGAGCCAAGATAGGATGAAATAACTGTTAGAATACATCCCTCGACTTCAAAACCTCCAGAACAGCCGCCAAAAAGTCCTGGAAACTTCTCAGGAAAGCACAAAAACATTTATAAACAACACCGATTATAGAAAGATGCATAAAATAAATATAAAATCAACGTTACCAACATGGATGAATCAAAAACCGAACTAAAGAGACATAAAACGTGCATTTGGAACAAATTCAAGGAGGAACCCTGGCTTAGACATGACAAGAACAAGCTAAAGTACATCCTGCTTCTGTAGTACAGCTTCAAAGATTTATAGATTTACAACTGACAAAGAACACGTGTTTAACAGAAAAAAAATATCCTTGTTGCCAGTACTATACCCCAAAATATTAAATGCTTGGTAGCAATAAATACTGAAAGTTAATTAACACCTTTCTCTCAAGCTTGGTCATAAAGTGACTAAAGGATTTCAAAATGTTTATACATCATAAATCAGATCTCTGTTTTGAAGTAGATGCTGAGGTTTCTCTTATTGGAGTTGAAGCTCTACCTTCTCAGCCTTTTGGCTTTTCTCAAAAATCGCATTCTAAAATGTTTGTAGTAGCCATGAGGTACTCAGATTCTTACTATCTTAAAATGATGATTTTTTAAAATTTTTTTTATTTAGGGGGTTCCATTCACACGCACAACCTCGACTCAGCTCTCACATTCACACAAAGATACATAATACAGCAAGTTAAGGAGACAAAACAAAATAGAAAGGTTTGTGGGCTCCACCTTATGTGTTGTAGACAAAGCAGCAAAATTCAGAACGTAATATTGAGTAATCACAATGGTCTGAGTCAAACAGTGACTGAACTGGAGGGTGGAATGATCGGTCTTACAGGAGCTGTGCAGGCAGAGGTGGGTTCTAGCCAGAAGTGTTGTTGGGAAATGGAAGTGGGTGGAGCTCTAGTTGGGCTTCCCTTCTGGTGGTCTGTGGAAGAGAGAGAAAGTTCATTAACCCTTGACTCTGCATCTTATCCCCACTTAAGCCCTTAGACTGCCTCTCATTCATGCGTGTGTGAAAAGCAGCTCAATTAAATCAATGATTAAGAATGTATTGAATAAATAATGAAAATAATCAAAAATAATGCATACACAAAATCCCAGCCTAATAACTCCAATATAACGGTAAGAACAAAGACAGAAAAGAAACTCTACAGTACATTAAACACCAAACAATCAACAATGAACTCTCATGGCAGATGTTCACAGTGTAGATGACGGTGAATAATGAAAGAGAAGTGAAAAGCTTCCCTGATATTATGTAAATTTTGTCTTACCATGATATCAATGTAAATGGAGATTTGTAGAAGTTGGGAACACTCTCCAGAGGAAGACATTTTCCAGCCAAAATGAAATCACATGAACAAGAAGACAAGAACAAGAACATAAATCTAGAGGAAAAACTAAAATACAATGGATGATAGTATTTGTAATCCATTTGTTGGGTGAAGCATTGCATTAAAAAGACAATTCCAACAATTGCAATCCTACCATCTTCTTATGGGTCCCTTTTAAATTCTACACCATACCTTTTTTTCCCAGTAAACCATGCAGCAACACCTGGAGCTACCCAATGTAGTAGTACTCCTGGGACTGCTGGGATTTGCAGTCCATATAAGTAATGCTGCTACATTCCATGTTCCCAGACCTTTGTACACAGCCAAACCAAGGCTTCATGGTGACAATGTCTACTTTTGTGATTCCTGGCAATCCCAACTTAAAGAAATAGGTCACCAGACTTTTCTTCTGCAAAATGGTGGCTAGGCCAAAGCAGTTAGTAGCCAGTTTATTAGTAAATTTACCTGAGACTTTGGTGAGGGGTTGCATTCTGATCCTGACTTTCTCATAAATTGAACTGGCTTGTTTCTCCGATCGCATGACTGAGATTTTCTGGAATGGGCTGCCATCATCCTCTCATTCTCCTGTTGTATGATATTATGGGTGGTTTTCAGCTGCTTATGTAAAGGGTGTACTCTGCCCTTGCAATTGCGTATTCGTGCAAAGCTAGACAAATAGCAAACAATTCTTGTTTCTTGTTCAGAGTAAGGCTTTTACTGATAAATCTTTCATTCTTGACTGTATAACTACAAAACACAATACAAAGGGTACTTTCAGTACAGTTCACGCCAAATAATCAATCAATAAAGAAATGCATTATAAAAAAACAAATTAACTATAGCAGATAAACATCTTAACAAACATTTACAAAATAATTATTTAAAAGGCATAATTACAGGCATATCTTCGCCAAGGCTTAACGTGAAAGAAGTGGTGTCATGAACAGCGTTCAGAACTTCACTAAACTGCTTTCTTAAGAATGTTGAATTGAACAACTTGACAACATCAATACTTAAAATACAGTGTGAATAGAATAGGGTGGGTTGACTGGAGCCAATGATAAAGTCTTCTTCAGAGTGTCAAAAAAGTCTTAGGCCACCTGCATCCACTTTCAAGGGAACCTCAGCAGCAGAAGTAACAAAGCTGTGATGTCAGCAAACCTCTGAATGAACTTGTGGACCTACCCTTCCAGCCCCATGATGTGTTAGAGAGTTTTTACCTCTGGGAGAACAAAAGGGCAAAATGGCTTTGATTTTCTTTGGGTTCATGTGGACCCCATCTGTTGACAAGCCACATCAGATTGTCTTGGAACAATCTACACATCATTAAACTGAAAGTGAGATGAACTTTGTAAATTCATTGGAAAACACTGCCTGGGTTCTTCAGATGTTGTTACACAGATGGTGAGAACATAAGGATTTCATCTATGTACAGAAAGTAGGTCCTGGAAAATCTGCTCCATCAGCTTTTGAAATGATGCCCTGACATTTTTTTAGGTGAAAAGGCATCGTTTACATTTGAAAAGTCCTTCTGGGATGATAATGGCCGACTTCTTTCTATTGTCCCTCCAACCTTCCAATACCCAGGCTTTAGATCCAGGCAACTGAACAACAATGCTTCATGCAGAGACTCTAGGATGTCATGAACGAGTAGCATGGGGTGGGTGTTGTAATAAGTCCATTTGTTCAGCTCTCCATAATTGATGCAAAATCAGTAGAACCTATCAGACTTTTATACAAGCACCATGGGACTAGCCCATGGCAAAGTAGAAATGCTCAATCACCCCTTCCATCAACACCTGGGGCCTCATGCATAACACTGTGCATAGAATTCACACTAAAACACGGCGTACAGACAAAAGCAGAAATATTCTTACACACAAAAAAATCCAGATGCATAAATCTGTGCGTACGCCAACTTCCACGTTCTTCCGTTCCATAAATCCCGATCAGCATGAAAAGTAACGCATGTGCCCGTGCCTGCTGCCGCTCCCCAAACTCCTCCCAGAATTACGCCTCTTTGAATATGCAAATCAATATAAATAGCCCTTAAGCTCAGCGTTCTGTGAAAAGCCAATGGCAAAAGCACGGGGGGAAATAGAATAATTTTAGCGAATACCAAGTGGAGGCAAGGAAAAACATACTATTTGTTGCTTTTAAAAGTGGTATAAACAAGAAAATGAAGTTGATTGAGTGACACCGAGTGTCGAAGAAACTTGAAAGCTCAAGTTCACAAAGTCGCACAGTACCTGAAATAAAAAAGAAGTTGTCATATATCAAAGCACACCGTCTGAGTGTCATATGAAAGTTTCTTAGGGAGCAGAGAAAAGAAAAAACAAATAGGGTCACAGTCGGAAAAAAGATTGAAATGTCAACTTTAATCTTGAGATTTCCACTTTAATCACATAGTTTATCATTAAAGTAGAACATCACGAACTTCATCTTAAAATTGTTTAATTTACTAGTTTCTCAACCCCCATCGTAACTAAAGTAGCACGTTAAATGCTTTGTTTTGTATTTGATCTTTTATGTGCTCTATGTGTGTGAATCATTATGTGCTTCTTAAATGGGCTTTCTCTTCCTCCAATAGGACACAGAATCCATTACATTCATGATATTACAGCTCTCTGAATAATTAAAATACTGAGATGTATACTTAATATCATTTTCATGATGATAGGAGTTAAAGCATGTATTAAACCTGTGAACACGGTGGCGCAGTAATAGTGATGAGCTGGCGCCCTGTCCAGAGATTGTCCCTGCCTTACGCAAGATGCTTACTGTGCCGTGCGCGGCCTTTGATGAAATAATTTATTGCAGTAGTACTGTCTCTTTCAAACTTACTAACCTCCAATTTGCGTCCTTCCTTTTTTTTCTCCAAATATCTAATCGCCACACAATCAGCTCTGTAATAGACATCTGTAAGCTTAGAACACCGATTCTAAACATTGAAATATCTTCATAGTACAGGTACATGTTTAATTATTCTATAGATCTATCCATCCAGGGTCAAGCCAGCTCCAGCAAGAATACAGCACGAGGCAGGAACAATCCGTGAACGGAGCGCCATATCCTTGCTAGTGCTGTGACACAATGTCCTCACATGTTAAATAATTAACAATATGATTATTTAAATGAAGTTAAAGTTATATCTGTATAATATAATAAACATATTTTACTGCATTTCATCTTAAGAATGACATCATCATCATATGTAAATACGTGGTGGCTCAGGTTGTGCAATATTATAACTGTATCATAAGTTTACAGTGAGGTAATTGTACTAATAAGTACAAACAGTTCTACAAGGAGCACTTCACGGACTGACTAAGTGCGTTTATAGTTCTTGGGATGAAACTGTTTCTGTACTGCAAGGTCAGTACAGGAAAGGCTCCGAAGCGTTGGCCGTATGAGAGCAGTTCAATAGACAGCATGGCTGAGACAGCATGTGCTTGATGCTGTATACCGATAATTCTCTTTTCAATCAGCTGCTGTAGAGCTGTGATTCACACTCAGATACAGTGATATAAATACTCCAGGCGGTGTAGTAAGAGTAATATGGAAAAAGATGATCCGCTGTGGCAACCCCTAACGGGAGCAGCTGAAAGAAGAAGAAGAAGGTGCAGTGAGTGTAAGAACGCTAAAGCAGTTATGGTATTTAGAATAGTTTGGCCAATCCGTGGACCATTATATTGTTGCAGGTTAATTACAATCAGATGCCTTAAACTAATAAACAATATGTGGTTAATTTCGGTGTATTTGATAAAGCCGCATCAGGGAAGTGGATCTAAAAAAGAAGGGGAAACCACACTGGAACAAAAGCACTTCTTTGACGCTGAGTGCCGCCAGTTTGCAAAACCGAGCGGAGAACTTGCGTATACCAGGGTTGGAGCTACTTGTGGCTTTACGCCAAACTTAGGCTTTATACATCATGATTTGAGCGTGGAAACATTCATACACTACATTTTTGTGTGTACGCACCATTTATATATGAGGCCCCTGGTCAATCACTCCTTCATTATCCTTCTTTTAGGAGGTAACACTCTATAGGCTCTGTGGTGACACACCACATCAGCTAAACTAGCTCTGGCTTTTCAAGAATTGCTTTCTTTACTGAGCTTGGCTCGTCAACCACTTGTGTGAATTAGTAGTGCAAGTTAGGCCAAACCAGATATCTCTGAGCCTTCATCCCAAACTGATGCACATCACAACCATCCACCCCTCAGCCACCTGTACAACAACAACAAAAAAAAACATTTTATTAAATTCAAGTAACCAGGAAAAAACATCCATTCATCTTCTTATTTTCTGAATCAGCTTTATCCATTACAGTTGTAAGCCTCAAATCAACACTGATCAGGATTTCAGTCTGTCATAAGACCTACTTATGTTCTTAATTTAACTGACAACAGACAATTTCAGAGTACAGTAGTAAGTTGCTTTAATTTGCAACATGTGAGTTAACTGGAGCACCTGGAAAACGTACATGGACACCACAAGAGGATTTAAACTATTATGACCATTCCAGGTGACCTTTTCTCATCTCACATTTTACTTTCTCTTTCTTGCCATCTTTCTTTAGCTTTAAAGTTATCTACCTCTCTGGTAATAAGCCTTTCTTCCCATTTGTATAATATATAGTATTTGCACCCTTGCTCATTTATTCTGGTTAATTTCTTTCATTATTGAAATTATTTACAATTGCATTGTAAGAGCCATTTGTTAGTTAGTAAGGTTATGATAAAATTGATGGGATTTTCTTAGTTATGTTAAAGTGCCTAAATATATTAGAGCAAAGACAATGGGAGGTTCTGTTATAACCTCCACAAGCTAAACTATAAATTGAATATTCTAATTATTTCTTGTCGCTCTAACTACAGATGAGACCCAGTTTGTGCTGTGCCTTGCAATTGGTAAGGCATGGAGGGCAAACAGTTTCAAATGTACTGAAGGTATTAAGTGAAAGGTTAAGGGCCTTGCTCAAGAGCCCAGCAGAGTAAGATCTCTTTTGGCAGTGACCGGGATTCAAACCGGCAACCTTCGGGATACCAGTGCAGATCCTTAGCCCCAGAGCCACCATTCCACCCCCATTCTTGAAGGTAACTGAACTTTGATAAGAAAAAGCTAGGATTGTAGAAGAAACCTTTTTCCTCTTTTTTGCCTTTTCCTCTATGTGTGTAATAACTTTCTGATTTTTTTGTAATTTGTTCCTTTTTAAAATTTTCAGTAAACGTTTGAAATTAACTTTATTGGACTGAGGGTCTTTTTTTTGTTACGTGTTAGACTCATGCTGGATCCTACCTTGTCAACTCAGTAACTGCTCGATTTTGGGAACCTGGAAAAGATGCAGCTATGTGCATTGTTACTTTAGTATCACCATCACAGTGACATTTTGTGTTTGTCTTTTTTGTGATCAAATGTTTACTGAAGTTAAGGAAGAAAAAAGCAAACATGAAAATTGATATAAGTTAAAAATTAACAATTGAGATAACTAGTAAAATGACCTTCCATCCCTCATTCCACCCAAAACACCCTGGTAAAAAGGTCCCCAGTGGATCAAAAGTCACTGATATCTGTGAAGATCAGGGAGAGTGTCACAAAGACTCAGTGAAAAAGGCAAACTAAAAAAAGGGGCAAACTAGTTTCCAACCAAATGCATAGGACATTGCCAGTCATCGGTATTACACCCATTGATTGACACCTCTGAAAATTAATGCAAAACAAAAGAAAAATGATTTCCAAGTGATTAACAATACCCCCAAAAAAGTCTATGCTGAATAAAAAGGAGGGTAAAAGCAGAACCGTTTCAAATTCTGACCGGTACATCATACTGTTGAGAGGGTGAACACTTAAGTAGGGGATCTTCTACTGAGGATATACAATTAGTGGTGAAGGCTTTGGCCAAAGACTCACCTAAGACTCAACTCAAGATTGGCAGGCTGAGTAGGAATCCTGAAAAATGAGTGGCAAACACAGGCAGTACCAGAAGAAAGCAATGTAATTATGCCAAGAAAATCATGAATCGAAGGTACAAAAGATCTAAGAGTACCAGCATAAAGGGGACCAATACACAATGGGTCTCTCACCTGGGGCCTCATGTATAACGCCGTGCGTAGAACTCGCACTATAACATGGCGTAAGCACAAAAGCTGAAATGTGCTTACGCACAGAAAAATCCAGATGCAGGAATCTGTGCGTACTCCAACTTCCACGTTCTTCCGCTACATAAATCCCGACCAGCGTGAAAACTAACGCTCGTGCACGCGCATTATGTAACGCCCCAAATCCTCCCAGAATTACGCCTATTTGAATATGCAAATCAATATAAATCGCCCTTAAGCGCAGCCTTCTGTGAAAAGACAATGGGAAAAGCACGGGGAAAATATAAGAATTTCAGCGAATACCAAGTGGAGGCAAAGGAAAAACATACTATTTGTTCAAATAAACCGTGGTATAATCAACAAAAGGAAGTTGATCGAGTGACATAGCGTGTTGGAGAAACTTGAAAGCTCACATTCACAAATCGCACAGTGCCGGAAATAAAAAAGAAGTCACATATCAAAGTCGCCGTGAAAAGCCAAGTTGTAAGCCCACTGTCTGATGTCACTGTCATATGAAAGCTTATTAGGGTACAGAGAAAAAAGGCACACAGTGAGGAAAAAGCATGAAATGTCAACTTCAATCTCGACATTTCCACTTTAATCACGTATTTTGTCATTAAAGTAGAACATCATAAACTTCATCTTAAAATCGTTTAATTAACCAGTTTCTCAAATCACATTGTAATTAAAGTAGCACGTTAAATGCTTTGTTTTGTATTTGATCTTCTATGTGCTCTATGTGTATGAATCACTACTTGCTTTTTAAACCCACTCTCTTCCTCCAACTGGACACAGAATCCATTACATTCGTAATATTACAGTTCTCTGAATAATTAAAATACTGAGTTGTATACGTGATATCATTTTCATGATGATAGGAGTTAAAGCACGTTATTAAACATGTGTTTCACTTCGATGAAATAATTTATTGCAGCAGTACAATCAGGGGGCTCTAGGCTTGTGGTGGCAATCGGTGGCTCCTTCGCCCGCCCGTCAGTAAGGTAGCTTATGCACAGTGGATGGCTGCATAGCCGCCTCGTGCTCGTGACACAAGCATTTAACTTTTGCCGAAGTTTGTCGCTGTGTTTTTAGCTGTGTTGTTATTTTCTCTTTCTGTTTTATATTCAATATATATTGGCGTAGCCGTCACTGCAGTCAGTGCTTTTCTTTACCCAAGTAACCGATCGCCATACAATCAGCTCTGTAACAGACGTTAAGCCATCTGTAAGCTTAGCGCCGATTCTTCAAAACGTTTAAAGAACATTGAAATATCTTCGTAGTACATGTTTAATTATTCTATCCTTAACGACACTCCCAGTGATGAATATAGATTATTTAAATGAAGTTAAAGTTTTATCTGTATAATTTAATAAACATTTTTTGCTGAATTTCACCTTATAAATGATATCGTTTCTGTTTCTGAACCGCGAGGTCCGTACAGGAAAGGCTTTAAAACATTTTGCAGTGGCTGAGACAGCGTGTGCTTGAAGCTGTATACCGATAATTCTCTTTCTGATCAGCTGCTGCTGTGACTCACACTCAGATACAGTGATATAAATATTCTGAGTGGTGCAGTGAGAGAAATATTGAAAAAGATGATCCGCTGTGGCAACTCCTAACAAGAGGAGCTGAAAGAAGAAGAAGAAGTGAGAGTAACAACGCTAAAGCAGTTATGGTATTTGGAATACTATGGCTGTTCCCTCTACCATTATATTGTTACAAGTTAATTACAATCAGATGCATTACACTAATAAACAATATGCGGTTAGTTTCGGTGTATTTATAAAGCCACGTCAGGAAAATAAGGTGTAACCACACAAGAACAGTATCATTGCTTTGACGCTGGGTGCCGCCAGTCTGCAAAACCGAGAGGAGAACTTGCGTACGACAAGGTATGAGGTACCGTGGAAAAGTGCGTGGATTTACGCCAAGTGTAGGTTTTATACATCGCGATTTGAACGTGGAAAAGTTCTTACGCAACATTTCTGTGCGTACGCACCGTTTATACATGAGGCCCCTGGTATGGATTGCCATGAATGACTTGAATGAAGTTATTGTTCTCAACACTGATACCATTCAAATAACAACATGGGATGTTTAAACCTTACATAAAGCTGGTAAACTAAAAAAGGTAAAGAAATGAGTAGCAAGATTAAACATTGACATACTGGGTATAAGAGAAACAAGATGGCCTAGAGCAGGAAATATAATCATAGTCAACATGACTTTGATATATTTAGATGACAACAAGTATGAAAAGGGAGTGGGAATCTCATTGGATAACAGATTGCCAAAATGATCAGAACAATATTGGGCAGTGTCTCACTATGAAATTAGGTAGATCGATTAATGTGGCAACAACCCAAGTTGTATGCACCGACTACAGATTGTAACGAGAGGACATTTTACGCAGATTTAGACCAATGTAAATCTCATAAATATGCATAGTCATGATAGACTTGAATGGGAAAATTGCAAAAAGGTAGAAAAGGAGAAATAGTAGGACCATGAGGAATGAAAGAGGTGATCAATGAGTAGAGTGATGTGAAGCAAATGAACAGGTGGTAATGAATACATGGTTCATGCATCATCCTTGTTGATTGTGGATATGGAAGAGCCCAGGAGATCAAGCATGGAACCGGATAGACTATTTTGTTAAAACTAAATCAAGAATTTTGATTGTCTCACTTGTTGGACTTCACACTTTCTCTTATGCTTGACAGACTACTTTTGAATTTTGGGGCCATGTTAAGCTAACACAAAGTTATATTTTTAGTGGTACAACAAGCATGGATAATGTTTACACCGTGGCTGCTATAGCGTGACTAATGGTGAGAGGGAGGCTGGCTGGATGGCTGGAGTGGATGACGGATAAAGGAGCGAACAACACAATCGTTCATGCCAGATCCGGTTTGAAAATGTTCAGGCATGTGGTTTAACTCAATATAATGAATTTTTATTTTTTGGATTTTTTTTTAACTTACTATTTTCAAAGTACAGTTAATTGAAACTGTGGTTGGAGAATCAGTGGTTGAGGAAGGAACACTATACACTTATATGAATGCGACTTCATTGTCTAGCCAATGGCCATATTACAAAAGGGCATTCAAAAGGTTTCCACACTTTTTTTAACTCTATTTATTAAGAATTTAGGAATAGACAGGTTGACGAGACGAGACGAGATTAGATAGGAGTCCCAATGGACTATGATGTTTGCTGATGACATTGTGATCTGTAGCGATAGTAGGGCGCAGGTTGAGGAGATCCTGGAGAGGTGGAGATATGCCCTAGAGAGGAGAGGAATGATAGTCAGTAGGAACAAGACAGAATACAGGTGTGTAAATGAGAGGGAAGTCAGTGGAATGGTGAAGATGATGCATGGAGTAGAGTTGGTGAAGGTGGATGAGTTTATATACTTGGGATCAACAGTACAGAGTAATGGGGATTGTGGAAGAGAGGTGAAGAAGAGAGTGCAGGCAGGGTGGAGTGGGTGGAGAAGAGTGTCAGGAGTGATTTGTGACAAACGGTTATCAGCAAGAGTGAAAGGAAAGGTCTACAGGATGGTAGTGAGACCAGCTGTGTTGTATGGGTTGGAGACGGCAGTACTGGCAGAGCTGGAGGTGGTAGAGTTAAAGATACTAAGATTTACACTGGGCATGACGAGGATGGACAAAACAGCAAATGAGGACATTAGAGGGTCGGCTGAAGTTGGACTGTTGGGAGGCAAAGTCAGAATGGTGAGATTGCGTTGGTTTGGACATGTGAAGAGGAGAGATGCTGGGTATATTGGGAGAAGGATGCTAAGTATAGAGCTGCCAGGGAAAAGGAAAAGAGGAATGCCTATTAGAAGGTTTATGGATGTGGTGAGAGAGGACATGCGGGTTATGGGTGTGACAGAACAAGATGCAGAGGACAGAAAGATATGGAAGAAGATGATCTGCTGTGGCAAGCCCTAATGGGAGCAGCTGAAAGAAGAAGAAGATTTATTAAGAATTTCAAAAACAAATTACATCAATTTTCTACATAGTCACCTTTGTATGCGATGCAATTTTCCTAGCGTCGTATCAACTTTTTAATGCCCAATTACAATATATACTCGCATTTAAGTTCTCCTGCACATAAGTCAGGACTTGATTTTACTGTTTAATTTCCAGTATTTTCTAATGTTGATTGTATAAGTTGAATGCGGAAAACTCATGCTATTGGTTCATGAGATTATGATATTGTATTGGCCGACCCCTTTACCCAGAACTACACTACCAAGACTATTCTATTGCCTCGGCTAACCTGAGGATTTTCAAGCTAATATCAAGCCGTACTCCTTACAAACAGTCCTTTTTCCCCCAAACGACAAAATAACAGGGACTCCAAGTCAGAAATGTAAAATCAAGTGCAGATATATTGACAGTGGATAAATCTATATATACAGACATGAGGGCTGACAAATACTCAATACAATATATGTGCACACAATTCACCGCTATCCCAAAGACACCAGTGAATAATTATACATATATATATATTATTTATATGAACACACAAATATACAATAATAATATTTACAAAAACCCTCCCTTGCCCCTAAACAATAAATGAATAAACACGGAACACAAACACAGACTAATGATAAATGGCACTTGAAATGTATGTGATAAATGAGTCCAAAGCTAATAAAGTCAGGCGATAATTGAATATTGGCTGAAGTGACATTTTGCTTCTTCCCAAAAATACAAAATGACCTCACCATGTAAGTCCTCGGCAATGGGCGGATAGGAATCCAAAAACCGGGGTTTCTCTGCACTGGTTGTCGTGATGATGATCCAGATACTGAAAAAGCAAGCAGTAGAATTGCACAATGAATGGAAATGGGAAAATGATGGCGTAAAAATGGCTCCTTTCTTCTCTCGATCTCCTTTTTTCTCTCCTCACCTCCCTCTTTTTTTCTACTCCTCTCGTTTAAAAACTGAATGTCCCGGATGTAATTGGTTGAATAAACAGGAAATTCCCGTCTTGGGGTTGCAGTCTCCCATCATCGTCTTTCCCCGTTTGACTTAAGGGGACAACATTTACTTACACACACATACATGATAGTAAACGGGATGACGAAAACAAAACACAACTCAGCACAGACACAAAAAAAATACAGATTATTATGTGGTCCCGCTTCAATATGCTAACGCCCACCTGAGTGAGTTACCACGGAGCACACTATCTTTTTTTTTCTATGTAATGTGTCTACGTTACCACACAGTAATATTCCGAAGCGTCGTTTGCACTGTTTTGTGTTTTTTGTATCTCACACCCTCATACACCTTTATTGTAAGAACATCCCTTATCTACAATGGAGCGTTCATTCAGAAGAAGATATGAAGCTGGTTTTAAATTAAAAGTCGTTGAAATGACGAAATAAATTGGTAACTGCGCTGCTGCAAGAAAATTCAATGCGTTTGAGAAACTGATGTGAGATTGGAGGAGGCAAGAAGCTGTTGAAAAAAAAAATTAACTGTCGTATTTTTGAACGGACATATAAGTTGGGGTCTGATTTTATGATTGATTTTTTGGGTTTCAACACCTGACTTAAGGTTTAAGGTTTGAGGTTTCTTTATTTAGTCATGATTACACAAGAAAACATGAAATTTGCCTTTTCAGTTGCATCTAATAACAGACAGAATTAAATAAAACAGACAAATAGAAACAAGAAAGGTTAAGGTAAGGCAGTTAGATATTACATATTTACACAAAAAAAAGGTTACAGGATATGTATCAAAACCTTAATCATCATTTCTGATATTTCTTATTGAAAAGTCGTATAGCACTAGGAAGAAAGAAGTTTCTGGAGCGATTTGTGTGGGTTTTCAAAGCGACTATCCTTCCTGATTTACTGAACGTTAGTTCTACATATAATGGATGACTGTCATCAGTTGAGATGATTTCCAGTTCCTTTAACATTGCCCTCTGACACACACACACACTAGTCAAATCTTCTACATCAGCCCCAATAACTTTAGCTGCATACTTCGTAATCTGCTGGAGCTTTTTTGAGCTTTGGTTTGTCAGACTATTAACACTAGAATTACCAGAGCCTACAAAAAAACACATAGATCCAACCCACCTTAAATTGCTTCTCACCTCTCCGTCAGCGTCTTTTGTCCTGTAAAGATGTCGATAAGCAGCAAGCAGCCTACTATCACATCCCCCCACCTCTGCAGTTTTCTCAGCTCAAGTCTGTTTACCTGCGTATCAGTTGCTTAGAGTTGTATAGAGTGAGAAGTCAAGCAAAATGACACCTTTTATAAATACTATATCGTTATTTGGAACACTTGCATTTCATGTGTGTTCCATGTCTACAGCGATCTATGTAAACACATCGTTAAAACAGAAACGTTTTTCATGTTTTAGTAATAATTGACAAAATGTAGACATGAAGTGTATAATGTGTGAAGCCTGAAGTCCAAATATCAAAGAAACACTTTCACAAAAGGTACACATATAACAGAACAAGTGCGCTTTTATTCAAAAATATAACTGCAGAAAAACACCCCCGCGTTAGGGTGTGACATTGACACGCATTTGCTACAACTGCTTCGGTGGCACAACGGTATCAACTGTTGACTGGTAATCAAAGCTTCACGGGTTCGAACCCTGATGAGTCCGTTTTGAGAAGTGAGCTGCTTGTATTCTTACTATTTTACAATAAAAACATACATTTGATTCCAGTCTGTAACAGCTGATGTAAATTATGATACTGTACTTTGTTTTAGTTTTTAATTCAGTTTTATTCTGTCAGTCGCGTTCATGATCCTACAACCAACCCCCCCCTATTTGACACTGCTGTTTGCACATAGACGCACTATAACAGAGGTAAACTCAGATCATGACGACGGTTCTACATCGCAGCATACACTTTTGTCATCGCTGTACTTTGTATATGTACAGTACATGGGAAGCTCTGCACTCTACTTGTGACTTTACACTGTAGGAAGTGAGTAAATAACTAAAGGTAAACAGGTAAATAACATTCGATCTGGCTCTTACATACAAAGGACAATGTACGTAAGGACGGTGCATTTGCCCAAAACATTAACATTTATATGTTACTTACATAAGAGCCAAATCGAATGTTATTTACCTTGAGTTATTTACTTACTTCTTACAGCGTAAAGTCACAAGTAGAGTGCAGAGGGCATGCTCAAAAAATACGTGTAATACCACGAAAAGTGCCTGCTGACACTTTAGTACGCAAGCAATGGTAAAAGAATGCAGTTAGACTTCTTTTTGGGGCACATACACCGTCCAGATCTAAACACTATGTTAATTATTATTGTCTTATTTTAATTCTTACTTTGTATTTTATTTCTCGGTTGTTCATTGTGTAAAGCACTTTGAGCTACATTATTTGTATGAAAATGTGCTATATAAATAAATGTTGTTGTTGTTGTTGATTACCAGTCAACAGTTGATACCGTTGCGCCACCGAAGCGGTCGTAGCAAATGCCTACTAATGTCACACCCTAACGCGAGTTCTTTTTCTGCAGTTATATTTTTGAATAAAAGCACACTTGTTCCGTTATATGTGTACCTTTTGTGAAAGTGTTTCTTTGATATTTGGACTTCAGGCTTCACACATTATACACTTCATGTTTACATTTTGTCAATTATTACTAAAACATGAAAACATTTCTGTTTTAATGATGTGTTTACATAGATCGCTGTAGACACGGAACACACATAAATTGCATGTGTTCCAAATAACGATATAGTATTTATAAAAGGTGTCATTTTGCTTGACTTCTCACTCTATACAACTCTAAGCAATTGATACGCAGGTAAACAGACTTGAGTTGAGAAGACTGTGCGCCAGTGGAGGATGTGATAGCAGGCTGCTTGCTGTTTGCAGCTTATCGACACATTTACAGGACAATAGACACTGATGGAGAGGTGAGAAGCAATTTAAGGTGGGACGGATCTACGTGTTTTTTCGTAGGCTCTGGTAAACCCTAGTGTTAAACCAGGCAATGAAAATGAAAGTGATCACAGACTGGATCAGACTGCGAATAAAGGACAGCATGAGGTCCTTGTCTACTAAATTGTTTGAGTTTATGGAGGAGAAATAAGCACTGGTTGCATTTAGAGAATACTTATATATGAGTATATACGTTACTACTCCCACCTTTACCGTTTCCAATGAAAATGTAAAAGTGCAGAAACTTTTTGAACGCCACTCATATTGGTGGCCATTATGCCTGTGACCAGTCACGTGCTTGTGGTGTGCCTGTTGAATTTTGGTTATGACTTTGGCTTCTGGTATTAGGCAGAATAAGAACCATGGTTTTCACGTTTGCTTTGTCTATTGATGCCTTGTTATAAAATTTGCAAATCCTTCTGAAAATGTTTTTATATTATTACTGTAGGTCATTGAGGGTAGATTGATGGGTAAAAATGACAACTATATCTATTAAAAATTACATTTTCAACACAGTACAGTGTACAGAAAATGATGGGGTCTAAATACTTTCTGAATTCACTGTATATCTCTTCCATATAGTAGAATGAAACATGAAAGTTCCATGACTTCATCGGGAAAGGGCATAAATATAGCTGTCCTCTTATTGTAACTTAAGTCAGCCTAAAGACAAACTAAAATATGAATTGTTTCTTCTTTAAGAGGCTGCCTTCTTTCCCAGGAGTATGGGGGCCGTTTATTCTACTTGGAAAAGTGAACTAAATAAACATTAATTTAATGCAAGTTCAAGAGGTCGCCAAATATTTATACTGACATAATAATGAAATTGGTGTTAAAAGAAGGTTTCTTTTTTTCTGTCTTTTTAAAATTTTGTCTGTAGGGAGCATATATAGGCCTACTGACCTTCTTTTCCTACCGAACCACCATACATTGGCTTTCAACATTATCCAAGCCATTTTAAGTTCATCTTTTTCCCTTCATTTTTTCCAAATAGTTTCCATGTTTGTCATTATTTCTTTATCCTACTCAATTTTTCTGTCTTTTTTGTTTTTTCCTTTTAATAATGTTAAATTCTTATACTTTCCCAAACAAACTATATTTGTGGATGCATGAGTCACATGTTTTGAATTCACTTCTCTTCACAAATTTGTTCTTAGAGATGTCTGAATGTCAAGCAACAACAACATTACAGCCTGATGAATAAATGTAGGCAATACAAATTAAGCTTTCTATGACAAAATATGGGGCAGCATGGTGGCACAGTGGTAGAGCTGCTCCCTCCTAGTAAGGAGACCAGAGTTTGTGTCCCAGGTTTCCTCTGCATGGAATCGGAATGTTCTCCCCGTGTCTGCATGGGTTTTCTTCATTTTCTCTGCCTAACTCCCACTGTCTAAAGAGGTGCAGGTTGGGTGAATTGGCAACGCTAATTCGGACCTCGTGTGTGTGTGTGTGAGTGGTCACCCTGCTATCAACTGGCACCCTGCCAGGGGTTTACTCCCGCCTTGTGCCCTGTGCTAGATAGTGCCATCCCCCACTGTGACTCTGGTCTGGATTAAGTGGGGTACAAAATAACATAACATAATATAAGCCTACTTTATACTCTTTCAAATGACTGAGAGAAAGTGAAGTAAAAATAAGTCTTACATATGAGTTCATGCTTCTCTGACCTCTCACAGGAGCTCTCAGCCATGTGCTGCTCCAGGCCTTACCAATCTCTCCAAGCTTGTGCCCTGCTCCTCTCTCACTAGGCATCTCAGCTTTAATCCCACATTACTGTACTCCCCTCTATCACGGAGACAATTTAGGTTGTTTGGGCCTCGGCTCCCTTCTCTTACTGGGCCACTCAGGCAGTGTTACTCGTCTACTGATACCTTCCTTCACAGTGGTACTCCTCTGTTTCTCCAGGACTTTTAGTGCCATGCTAGTTCCATCTGCTAAGGGTGGCATTTATAGTGCAGGAACAAAAATAAAGAGATATAGAGTCTAACTCATTACTGTAACTTACTGCATGATATGTAATATATAATTCACAAATTATTTAGACATCTTCAATTTATACACACTTTATTGTGCTGTAGATTTAATTTTAATTGAGTAAATTGGCCATCCATTGATGTAAGATTTCGTGTGTGGCAAAAAGTTTTTCAGTATGCACTATAATAGATAGATAGATAGATAGATAGATAGATAGATAGATAGATAGATAGATAGATAGATAGAATTAGGTCCATAAATATTTGGACAGCGACAACTTGTTTCTAATTTTGGTTCTGTACGTTACCACAATGAATTTTAAATGAAACATCTTAGATGCAGTTGAAGTGCAGACTTTCAGCTTTAATTCAGTGGGTTAGAAATAAAAGATTACATAAAAATGTGAGGCAACTAAAGTATTTTTTTAATACAATCCCTTCATTTCAGGGGCTCAAAAATATTTGGACAATTGACTCAAAGGCTATTTCATAGGCAGGTGTGTTCAAGTCCGTCGTTATGTCCTTATCAATTAAGCAGATAAAAGGCCTGGAGTTGATTTGAGGTGTGGTGCTTGCATGTGGAAGATTTTGCTGTGAACTGACAACATGCGGTCAAAGGAGCTCTCCATGCAGGTGAAAGAAGCCATCCTTAAGCTACGAAAACAGAAAAAACCCATCTGAGAAATTGCTACAATGTTACGAGTGGCAAAATCTACAGTTTGGTACATCCTGAGAAAGAAAGCAAGCACTGGTGAACTCGGCAACGCAAAAAGACCTGGACGTCCACGGAAGACAACAGTGATGGATGATCGCAGAATCATTTCCATGGTGAAGAGAAACCCCTTCACAACAGCCAACCAAGTGAACAACACTCTCCAGGGCTTGGTAGGCGTATCGATATCCAAGTCTACCATAAAGAGAAGACTGCATGAAAGTAAATACAGAGGGTGCACTGCATGGTGCAAGTCACTCATAAGCCTCAAGAACAGAAAGGCTAGATTGGACTTTGCTAAAGAAAATCTAAAAAAAGCCAGCAGAGTTCTGGAAAAACATTCTTTGGACAGATGAAACCAAGATCAGCCTCTACCAGAATGATGGCAAGAAAAAAGTATGGAGAAGACGTGGAACAGCTCATTATCCAAAGCATAGCACATCATCTGTAAAACACGGTGGAGTCAGGAAGTGTGATGGCTTGGGCGTGCATGGCTGCCAGTGTTATGTTTGTGTATGTTTCATTTATGTTAGGTAGAATGCCCAGAGGGGACTGGGTGGTCTCATGGTCTGGAATCCCTACAGATTTTATTTTTTCTCCAGCCGTCTGGAGTTTTTTTGTTTTTTCTGTCTCCCCTGGCCATTGAACCTTACTCTTATTCGATGTTAATTAATGTTGATTTATTTTGTTTTATAATTGTGTCTTTCATTTTTCTATTCTTTAATATGTAAAGCACTTTGAGCTACTGTTTGTATGAAAATGTGCTATATAAATAAATGTTGTTGTTGTTGTTGCAGTGGCACTGGGACACTAGTGTTTATTGATGATGTGACACAGGACAGAAGCAGCCAAATGAATTCTGAGGTGTTCAGAGACATACTGTCTGCTCAAATCCAGCTAAATGACGTCAAATTGATTGGGCGGCGGGCGTTTCATGATACAGATGGACAATGACCAAAAACATACAGCCAAAGCAACCCAGGAGTTTATTAAAGCAAAGAAATGGAAAATTCTTGAATGGCCAACTCAGTCACCTGATCTTAACCTAACTGAGCAGGCATTTCACTTGTTGAAGACTAAACTTAAGACAGAAAGGCCCACAAGCAAAGAGCCATTGCAGCAAAGGCCTGGCAGAGCATTAAAAAGGAGGAAACCCAGCATCTGGTGATGTCCATGAGTTCAAGACTTCAGGCTGTCATTGCCAACAAAGGGTTTTTAACCAAGTATTAAAAATTAACATTTTATTTCCAGTTATTTAATTTGTCCACTTACTTTTGAGCCCTGAAATGAAGGGATTGTGTTAAAAAAATACTTTAGTTGCCTCACATTTTTATGTAATCTTTTTTTTTCAACCCACTGAATTAAAGCTGAAAGTCTGCACTTCAACTGCATCTGAGTTGTTTCATTTAAAATTCATTGTAGCAATGTACAGAACCAAAATGAGAAAAAAAGTTGTCTCTGTCCAAATACTTATGGACCTAACTGTAGATAGATAGATAGATAGATAGATAGATAGATAGATAGATAGATAGATAGATAGATAGATAGATAGATAGATAGAGAATGAACAGAATGGCACACAGGCCTGTTCCTTGTGGTGCTCCAGTGTCACTCACATCCATATCAGAGACACAGCCCTTGAGCATCACAACCTGCAGTCTGCCTGACAGATACTCCATTATCAAGACACCACAGGCTCACAGGCTCATCCTCCTGCATACCTCTGAGTTGACCCCTTAACAGGGATTGCTGGATGGCACTGAAGACACTGGAGAAATCAAACAACATAGACTTCTCACTACTGCCAGCTTTGTCCAGGTGAGAATAAGCCGTGTTGCGCAGAGTGATAATTGCATTCTCCACTGCACTCTTTGTCCAATAGGCACACTGCAGATATATAAAAAAAAAAAACTAGAAAGCAGATCAGATACAGTGGTACCAATATGGTAGATAAAGTGAAATAAATCAAAGGAGCAAATATTCAGACTTCAAGGAAAGAGCAGTTATCGTAGAGTAGTGGAAGAATTGACACTTTAAAGTGAAATGAAAGGTAATTGAAACTAGGAATAGTTTAAAGAAAAACATCATTACAAAATATTAGTAAAGAAAACAGTTATTTTAAGTAATTATTATGTCAAAAACTAAAGCTACACTTTGGAATGTTTATCACTAAGTATAGCATGAGATGTTTTTTTATCTGAAATTAACCTAACATAGAATAAGATAAAAAGACAGCCACTCGGCATACCACTGCTTCTGTGCAGAATGTAGAGCCTTGAGATGTTGGCCAAGTGATTCCCTAGTGTGTTGTAGGGGTTTTACACACACTTTGACATACACACAATTTTTAAAAATACTCACAGAATGGAAAATATGAGTTATTTACAAAAAGCATTTTGATGTCACTGTTACCTTTTAAGGCATAACAAAACAAACTCCAGCTTAGTCAATGCACTTGCTTCGATTTTCCATGCTATTTTTCTTCTTTTGAGAACTGGTTGGTATATTCTTTTTATTTTTATATTTTTTATATTATTATTACTTTTTTGCTGTGTGAATTGAGAGACAGTAAACGGAGTACAAATAAGCAAGCATAGACATATTGCTTTATATAAGCAATGAAGAAGTGACAGACGGCATGGCAAAGGAAAACAGAAGTGTTTAGACGAATTCATAACATATTTATTGGGATAAAAAAGAAATATAGAGAAATTTGCAAGGTTTCCCCCTCATTGCCATCACAAGTTCCTCTGATTTTTCACGTAGTTTAACAATGGAGAGCAGCTGGAGATTTTGCCAAATATTTAATGTATACACTCATTTACAAAGTCTTATATGCAGCATTTATTTGTCACTATAGTCCAGTATATTATGAACACTCTGATCATCACTAATAATTTAAAATTTCCATCTTATAAATTCTACAAATATATCACATCCTGATCAGAAGATATTCATGTATCCCTCAGGCTAATAGCAGAAGTAAAATACGCACCACAGATAGATAGATAGATAGATAGATAGATAGATAGATAGATAGATATGTAAGGCACTATATAATAGATAGATAGATATGTAAGGCACTATATAATAGATAGATAGATAGATAGATAGATAGATAGATAGATAGATAGATAGATAGATAGATAGATAGATAGATAGATGTGAAAGGCACTATATAATAGATAGATAGATAGATAGATAGATAGATAGATAGATAGATAGATAGATAGATAGATAGATAGATAGATGTGAAAGGCATTATTAGATAGATAGATAGATAGATAGATAGATGTGAAAGGCACTATATAATAGATAGATAGATAGATAGATATGTACGGCACTATATAATAGATAGATAGATAGATAGATAGATAGATGTGAAAGGCACTATATAATAGATAGATAGATAGATAGATAGATAGATATGTACGGCACTATATAATAGATAGATAGATAGATATGTAAGGCACTATATAATAGATAGATAGATAGATAGATAGATAGATATGTAAGGCACTATATAATAGATAGCTACTATATCCATCCAACCATTATCCAACCCACTATATCCTAACTACTGGGTCACGGGGGTCTGCCATAGCCAATCCAAGCCAACACAGGGCGCAAGGTAGGAAACAAACCCCGGGCAGGGCGCCAGCCCACCGCAGACAGCTACTATAATATAAATCACTTTCTATCCATTCAGCAGTTATGCACTGATGGGCATATTCAGGATTAATATTTGCAATGTGCCATCAATTGAAATGTGTGGCGCCACATAGGTGTCAAGCAAAAAAGAAACAGTTTCAGCAAATTACTAACTCCTTCAAATGAATTATGACCTGATTATTTTTATTTTTTTTCCCCCTTGCAGTCCAGTTCTTATTAAGGAGCCCCGTATGGTTTTCTTGGCATACATTTCAGTGAATCATTAAGTGAACCGTAAGGCGTGTGTTAAAATCAGCGAACCAGAAGAAGAACTAGTTGGAAGACCACCACGGTTCTTTGAGGAGTCCTGAAGTGAGTTTCAAATGCAGGTGAAGTTACGAGAAAGGATTTATGGAATTTTTTAAGAGAACGTGATATTCCTGAGTCAGTGGTGGAAATGCTAATAGAAGAAAAAGAAAGTTAAAAATCTAGTCGATAATGGCACCGAACAGCATAGAATAGACTGAAACTATTAGCTGGCTATGCTCTTCCTGGTTTTGGTTCATGAAACTGAACATTAGGAAAAATAAACCGTTACTAAAATAAGATAAGAGAGAGAGAGACAGTTTGGGAGCAGGCGCAGATTACAGCTCATTGCCTCACCCACCACATGACAAACCACCCAGACTGGGACCCGAGGGCAGCCGTGCAACGGGTGACACCTCAGCACCACATTGGAACAGAGTGAAGGTTTTTACAGTGGCTGGAGTGCCAATCCTGCCACCAACTCCCAAATTTTCCCTGCAAATTGGGGGCATTATGCAGATTAGCTTCATACCCAGGACAGAGCAATTGCAGGTTAAGGGCCGCCAACGGAGTCAAGTCATTTCTGGCATTTATGGAATCTGTACTGCCAACCTTCCAATTGCCAGCACAGATCTCTAGTGTCAAAGCCACCACTCCACCCAATAAGATAAGAGTCATGGAAAAAAAAATATTAAAATAATTAGTTTGAACGAGTTATGTAATTCATTTGAATGAATTATTAATTCACTTCAACAAGCTAATAATTTGTTTGAACAGATTTTATTTTGCCTGATGCCTGATCTAATAACCAACTTAAAACCCAGTTTTGCAGCTGACCATTTACTTGGTTTTTAATATCAAAGTTAATCTTCAATATAGTGCTGGACCAATAACTTTTGTAAGACTCAGGGTGTCCTCTTCAGCAGGGGTGTCGAACTCCAGTCCTGGTGGGCCGTAGTGGCTGCAGGTTTTCATTCTAACCCTTTTCCTAATCAATGACCAGTTTTCACTGCTAATTATCTCCTTTTCCCTTCATTTCAATAATCCTGTTTTTTAGGAATTCAGTCCTCTGAATTGATTCCTTTCTTCATTAAATGACAGCCAAATTGAAATGAGACGTTAAATGAGCCAACAAACAACATTTCAAACTCCAACCAATTTCACCCCAACTAATCTCTTAATGAGAAGCTTATTCTTGCAGTTAAATAAACCCGTTATTTAATTCCATGGCCTGTTGCTGCTCTCATTCTGCCACAGCAGACATTCCCAAAACTGTTGGATTTTCTGTTTCTTCTAAGATCGCCGTCAAGATGTTTTGGTGACGTCAGAGATCAACCTTACTGAGACCTTCACCTTTTTTTTATTTTCAGATATTGTGTGATGGGCACAGGTGAGCTGGTTATGTGGCGGCTTGTTTTGTGTCTCATTATTGTTTAGCTGCTAATTAAGGAAAAAGAAACAACTAAGGGGTCTGTGTCAAGTTAATTATAATTAAGGCAAAAGAAGTTAATTAGCAGCAAAAACAGGTCACTAATGAAGAAGATGGTTAGAATGAAAACCTGCAGCCACAAAAGTCCAAGAATTTAGTTTGACAGGACCTTCCCCTTACAACAACAACATTTATTTCTATAGCACATTTTCATACAAACAATGTATCTCAAAGTGCTTTACAGGATGAAGAAAGAGAAAAATGACAAAATATATTAAAAAATAAAATTAGGGAACACAAATTAACATAGATAAAAGTAAGGTCTGATGGCCAGGGAGGACAGAAAAAACAAAAAAAAAATATCCAGATGGCGGGAGAAAAAAAAAAAAATCTGCAGGGGTTCCGAGGCCACGAGACCACCTAGCCCCCTCTAGGCATTCTACCTAACATAAATGACCTCAATCGGTCCTCATTGTATTCAGGGTTTTCATGGAAGAACTTGATGATGACGGTCATGGGGACTTCTGGCCTTCAATCCATCAATGTAGGGACATCACGATGCTTTGATCAGGTGGTCGGGACGCAGATCTCCACCACAGAAAACCAGAAAAAGAACAGAAGAGAAAGTAGTAGTTAGTACAGATTGTGGACCCTCCATGAATGATAATGAAAATTAATTGAACATACAGAGCATCAGGATTAAACTAAGATGAAGCTATGAGAAAGCCATGCTAAACTAATGAGTTTTTAGCAGTTTGTTAAAGTGCTCCACCGTATTAGCCTGCAGAATTTCTATCGGTCAGCTATTCCAGATTTTAGGTGCATAACAGCAGAAGGCCGTCCGCCTCACCACTTCTTTTAAATTTAACTCTTGGAGTTCTAAGCAGACCCTCATTTGAAGATCTAAGGTTACGATTTGGAGTGTAAGGTGAGAGTCATTCTGAAATATAAGATGGAGCAGATTATCTAAGGCTTTGTAAACCATAAGCAGTATTTCAAAGTCAATTCTAAATGGCACAGGTAACCAGTGTAGTGACATCAGAACTGGAGAGATGTGCTCGAATGTTCTGTTCCTAGTTAGGGCTCATTTATACTATACGCTCAGAACGCGTACGCACCCGCATCATGGCTGCCACGCGTTCCCAGTGTTCATTTCACGCGTCCTCTGAGCAGGTCCTCAGAAATTAACACGACGCGTGCGCGAGTTGCAGTACTAGCAAAAGTCGGGGGGCGCAGTGTGCTAAAAGTCGAAGCGTGCCGTCAGAGTCTCTGTTTACTATCTACATGTGACAGCAAGCCTCTATGGAGATCCTTCGCGGATCGATGTGTGCGCTTTGCTGTTTGATGAATGGTTTAAAATGGTGAAGCAAAATGCCAACATACAGATGCATTCGTGGTGCTTTTATATTCAAGCGTCGCATATTCCCGATCGTAATGACACGATACATTTTAAAAGTCTCACATACCATCTTTTGTGCCGTCTATTTTTTATTTTTCTTACTTTACCTGCTGTCAGGTCCAAGAAGCTCATAGCGATTAAAAACTGGGATGACGTTTACGATGGTCTGCTTTAATGATAAAGTAAACTACGAGGTTAAAGTGGACATTTCGAGATTAAAGCCGAAATTTCCACTTTAATCACAATATACACGTTTTCACCGTGTCTTTTATTTTTTTCTCAGTGGCTCAAATACAGCGCTATACATTATGTTGCCGATGTGAAGTTGCAAAAAAAAAATAGGCGGCACTGAGATTTTTAAAATGTATTGTGTCATTACGATCGGAAATATGCGACGCTTGAATATAAAAGCACCACGAAAGCATCTGTATGTCGGCATTTTGCTTCAGCAGCAATACATCGCCAAACAGAACAAATTAAATGTATGATGTTCCAACTCTCTGCACATTTAGAATGTTTAGATTCATACTTGATATCACTTTCATGATGAAATGCATTAAAATGTGTATGTTACATTTTACATATAATTTTGTTTAAATAATGAATACTGTTAATAAATACACACATGGGGGAATAATTACACACATGGGGGTGTCACGGTGGCGGAGCGATAGCACTGCTGTCTCGCAGGGAGTTACATTGCTGGTATTTCCAGCTTGTATTCCACACTGTGCTCCGGTGTCCTTCCAAAGATATGCAGATTTAGGGATTTGGTGCCGCTAAAATGACGCTAGTGTATGTGTGTGCCTGTATTCACTTTGCGATGAGCTGAGGCCTCGTCAAGGGACTGTTTCTCACTCGTGCCCAATGCTTCCTGGAATGGACACATACATCCCTGGATTTATGGATTTGATCAATAAACATCTTTTTCAGAGATACTGCGGTAAGGTGTCATCAGAATTTAATAGGTGTTTTAGGCAATTCACAACACAGAGAAGCCGAACATGTTCTCACCGTGATAATATCTCGCACTGCCACCTGGTGGATTCCTCCAGATTTATGTAAAGTACGCGCGCAAGTATAAACACTACAACGCTTGCGTAGCAGGAGCGTCCGCTGCAGCATGCGTCACGTCGCGTGAAGTATAAATGAGCCCTTAAGATTCTGGCAGCTGCATTCTGCACTCATTGCAATCGATTGATATCTGTTTTGGGTGGTCCTGAGAGGAGTATGTTACATTAATGAAGTCGATTAAAAACAAAAGTGTGAACTAAGTTCTTATCGTCTTGCAATGTTATAAGGGGCCTACAAACTCTATCTGGTTATTTTTATTAGTCTACTAATGACGCTACCCCAAGACAGGTAATAGAGAGAGAGGTTAGAAGCAAGCTCTGATTTATGCAGCCCACCACATGACAAACAATTCAGGATCCCAGATTAGGGCCCGAGTGCAGTCATGCAATGGATGACACCTCAGCGCCACACTAGTTCAGATGGATTGGAGCAGTGTGAGGTTTCTTATGGTGGCTGGAGTGCCAATTCTGCCACCAGCCCCCAGGTTTTTCCCTGCAGGTTGTAGGGCCTACATACAGGGGTGGATGCAGATTAACGTCATACCCAGGACAGAGCGATTGCAGTGCTAAGGACCTTGCTCAAGGCCCATCGGAGTGGAATCACTTCTGGCATTTATGGGATTCAAACAGACAACCTTCCAATTGCCGGCACATAACCCTAGAATCAGAGTTGCCACTCCACCCAATAGACAGGTAATAGAAGAATTTAAAAATACTTGCTAACTTTTGCCCTATGTGTACCTTCAAAAGTATTCTCAGGTGTCTCAACCTCTCTTGAAAAGTGCGCGCTCCTTTTGAAGGTCTTCCTGTAAAGCCTGTTTCTCAGACTCTGTCTTTATTTTCTTGAAGTCCTTCTTGCCTCTTGACTTAATCAATTTGAAATGATTGGCCATAAATAATGTCTGGCGTATCTTTCAACACCACTAGAAAAATTCAGTTAGGCCCTAAGGGTTTTATTACAATGCAACACAATACAATTTATTTTCGTATAGCCCAAAATCACAAAGATTGCCACAATGGGCTTTAACAGGCCCTACAGCCTCAAGTCTCTAAGAAGACAAGGAAAAACTCCCCCCAGCAAAACCCTTGTAGGGAAACCTTGGTAGTATTAGGGTGTTGTACCATGTTAGCCATTATGAAAGTAAAGAAAAGACAAGCAAAATGACACCTTTTATTGGCCTACTAAAAAGATTACAATATGCAAGCTTTCGAGGCAACTCAGGCCCGAGAGACCCCCTTTCAAGGTAGGTTGGGTGTCCAGTGGGTATCAAAAAAAACACAAAGTTTTATTAGTGGTTCATGTTCCAATATTACAAAGTACATCTGATACTTTTAAATGTTTAAACACAAGCATTCTATTTTTTTCCTCTTTTACAAATACTTGGTCATAGTATTTATTAAGTTCATTTGTGATTTGCTGAATATTTCCAATGACTTCTCCCTATATTTGTTGCCTTAAACACAGTTATTCTTCTTAAGGTTTTAGACATGAGTACCCTGTGCTAGTTGCTATTTAACTGTCTTTGTGAAAAATAGCAGACGGCGAAGCTGACAATCAACATCTCTGAGCCTGTTGCAGTGAGTCCAGGTGCCACATGGGGGTTTGTGTCTTATCAACATTTCCTTGTTGATCTTTGATGTTTGTTGATCTTATCAAGTCTTATTTGCTGTGCACCGGTGACACCATTTCACCTGTGAATTCTAGGAGGTTAGTCAAGCTGTTGATGCTTCGTGCTGGTCCCCAGCCCAGATAAATGGGGAGGGTTACGTCAGGAAGGGCATCTGGTGTAAAATTTTGCCAAATCAATATGTGGACAACAATATAAATTTCCATACCGGACTGGTCGAGCACCGGGTTAACAACAACCCCCACCAGTACTGTTAGGCAATAGGGTGCTGGCAGAAATTGGGCTACTGTTGGCCGAAGAAGAAGAAGGAGAAGAAGAGGGGGGAGATGTGTCCGGAGGCAGGAGGAGAAGAGGAAAGTAAAGAGAGTGGAACTGACGGTAGGAACTTTAAATGTGGGCAGTATGACTGGTAAGGGGAGAGAGTTGGCAGATATGATGGAGAGAAGGAAGGTTGATATTTTGTGCATTCAAGAGGCTAAATGGAAGGGGAGTAAGGCCAGGTGGATTGGAGGTGGATTCAAATTGTTCTATCATGGTGTGGATGGGAGGAGAAATGGAGTAGGAGTTATTCTGAAGGAACAGTATGTCAAGAGTATTTTGGAGGTGAAAAGAGTTTCAGACAGTGTGATGATTATGAATCTGGAAATTGGAGAATTGGAGGTGTGATGATGAATGTTGTTAGTGCATATGCACAGCAAGTTGGGTGTGCAATGGGTGTGAAAGAAGATTTTTGGAGTGAGTTGGATGAAGTGATGAGCAGTGTACCCAAGGGACAGAATGTGGTGATTGGAACGGATTTCAATGGGCATGCTGGTGAAGGGAACAGTGGAGATGAAGAGGTGATGGGTAGGTATGGTGTCAAGGAGAGGAATGAAGAAGGTCAGAGGATAGTGGATTTTGCCAAAAAGATGGACATGGCTGTGGTGAATAAATATTTTAAGAAGAGGGAGGAACATAGGGTGACGTACAAGAGTGGAGGAAGAGGCACACAGGTAGATTACATCCTATGCAGAAGAGCTGATCTGAAGGAGATTGAAGACTGCAAAGTGGTGGCAGGGGAAAGTGTAGTTAAGCAGCATAGGATGGTGATCTGTAGGATGATGTTGGAGATCAAGAAGAGGAAGATAGTGAGGGCAGGGCCAAGGATCAAATGGTGGAAGTTGAAAAAGAAAGACTGCAAGGTTGAGTTTAGGGCGGAGGTGAGACAGGCACTGGGTGGCAGTGAAGAGTTACCAGAGAGCTGGGAAACTACAGCAGATGTAGTTAGGGTGACAGCAAGAAGGGTGCTTAGTGTGACGTCTGGAAAGAGTAAGGAGGAAAAGGAAACCTGGTGGTGGAATGAGGAAATACAGGAGAGTATACAGAGGCTATTCCAGATTTTAGGTGCATAACAGAAGAAGGCCACCTCACCACTTCTTTTAAGTTTAGCTTTTGGAATTCTAAGCAGACCCTCATTTTAGGATCTAAGGTTACGATTTGGAATATAAGGTGTCAGACATTCCGATATATAAGATGGAGAGAGATTATTTAAGGCTTTATAAACCATAAGCAGAATTTTAAAGTCAATCCTGAATGACACAGGTAACCAGTGTAGTGACATCAAAACTTGAGAAATGTGCTTGGATTTTCTTTTCCTAGTTAAGATTTTAGCAGCTGCATTCTGCACTCGTTGCAAGTGATTTATGTCTTTTTTGGGTAGTCCTGAGAGGAGTGCGTTACAGTAATCTAGTCGACTGAAAACAAAAGCGTGAATTAATTTCTCAGCATCTTTCAATGATATAAGAGGTCTAAATTTTGCTATGTTTCTTAAGTGAAAAAATGCTGTCCTAGTGGTCTGATGAATATGCGATTTAAAATTTAGATTACAGTCAACAGTTACTCCTAAGTTTTTTACTTCCGTCTTAACTTTTAATCCTAATGCATCAAGTTTATTTCTGATAACCTCATTGAATCCATTATTGCCAATTACTAAAATTTCAGTTTTCTCTTTATTTAGTTTGAGAAAATTACTATTCATCCATTCAGAAATACCAGTAAGACATTGTGTTAGTGAATCGAGAGAGTCGGGGTCACCAGGTGCTATTGATAAGTACAGCTGTGTGTCATCAGCATAGCTGTGGTAGCTCAAGTTGTGCCCTGAGATAATCTGACCTAACGGAAGCATGTAGATTGAGAAGAGCGGACCCAGGATAGAGCCTTGTGGAACACCATATCGGATATCATGTGTCTTTGAGTTGATTACCACAACTAACAAAGAATTTTCTCCTGCCAGGTAGGATTCAAACCAATTTAAGACACTGCCAGAGAGGCCCACCCATTGACTAAGGCGATTTCTAAGAATATTGTGATCAATGGTGTCAAATGCAGCACTCAGATCTAAGAGGATGAGAACAGATAAATGGCCTCTGTCTGCATTTACCCGCAAGTCATTTACTACTTTAACGAGTGCAGTTTCTGTGCTGTGATTTGTTCTGAAACCTGACTGAAATTTATCAAGAATAGCATGTTTATTGAGGTGGTCATTTAACTGCATAATGACTGCCTTCTCTAGAATTTTACTTAAGAAGGGCAGGTTAGAGATGGGTCTAAAATTTTCAAAGCAGAGGGTCAAGATTATTTTCTTAAGTAGGGGTTTAACTACAGCAGTCTTAAGACAGTCTGGGAAGACCCCGTATCTAATGACGAATTTACTATGTCAAGAATATTGTCAATTAGCACACCTGAAAAACCTTGTTGGTTTTGGGTCAAGGACGCAGGTGGAGGGTTTCAGTTGAGAGATTATACTATGTAATTCAGGTAAATCTATCCTGGTGAAAGCATTTAATTTGTTTATAATGGAGTACGGGGCTTTGGAGGTTCTGCAGTGTTGGGGAGATATACTATGTTATCTCTAATATCATTAATTTTTTGATTGAAAAATACAGCAATGTTCTCACAGGTTTCACTGGAAGTATTCTGGGGCATTCCTTTGTGTTACCTGGGTTTAACAGACGATCAATTGTAGAAAATAAGACTCTGGGATTACTAGCATTGTTATTTATAATATTAGAGAAATAGCAGCGCCTCTCAAGACGGACTGTGTTATTGTATTCTGTTATTTTAACCTTCAATATCTCATAGTGGATAGTTAGTTTAGTTTTCCTCCATTTACGCTCAGCTCTACGACATGTTCTTTTAAATCAGACACTCTTTGGGTCTTCCATGGAATAACAATACTAGAAGATTTTTAACTGTCTTTTCAGGTGCAACTATGTCAACAGCAGCTCTTACTTTAGAATTAAAGTTTTCCACTTTACTATTTACATTATCCTCGCTATTATAGTTGGCATTATAAACGGACTGATTGCTTAGAATGTTTGTAAGTTTTAAAGCTGCTGATGAGTCAAAGAAGCGTTTTTTAACAAAATGCTTCTCATGAATGTTTTCTATCATTATTTCTATATTAAATAGTAGAAGGAAATGGTCTGATAGACCGATATCAATGACCTGCTTTATATCAACTTTAAGTCCTTTAGTAATCACTAAGTCTAATGTATGACCTGCTTTATGTGTAGGCTGATTAACGAGCTGTCTCAAATCAAAAGAGTCCAGGAGATTCATGAATTCTTTTAATTTTTGGTCACACTGATTGTCGATATGAAAGTTAAAGTCGCCGACTATCAAGAGTGTGTCATAGTTTGTAATTAAAATTGACATTAAGTCAGAAAATTCCTCAAAGGAAAGACGCGTTATATTTAGGAGGTCTATACTCGGATAATACTAGAACGTGAGAATCTCCATGAATAACAACGACGAGATACTCAAAGTACTTGAATTTACCAAAACTAACATCTTTAAATTTTAACCGGCTCGAGTAAATGTTTGCCAAGCCGCCCCCCTTTTTTCGGAACATGGCCCATTCGGACTCAATGTCCCCCACCTCCCTCGGGACATGGTCGAAGTTCTGCCGGAGGTGGGAGTTGAAGCTACTTCTGACAGGGGACTCTGCCAGACATTCCCAGCAGACCCTCACAACATGTTTGGGCCTACCAGGCCTGATCGGCATCCTCCCCCACCATCGAATCCTACTCACCACCAGGTGGTGATCAGTTGACAGCTCCGCCCCTCTCTTCACCCGAGTGTCCAAGACATGTGGCCACAAGTCCAACGACACAACCACAAAGTCGATCATCGAACTGAGGCCTAGGGTGTCCTGGTGCAAAGTGCACATATGAACACCCTTATGCTTGAACATAGTGTTCATTATGGACAATCCATGATGAGCACAGAAGTCCAATAACAAAACACCGCTCGGGTTCAGATCAGGGGGGCCATTCCTCCCAATCACGCCCTTCCAGGTCTCACTGTCATTGCCCAAGTGAGCATTGAAGTCTCCCAGTAGAACGAGGGAGTCCCCAGAAGGTATGCCCTCTAGCTCCCTCTCCATGGACTCCAAAAAGGGTGTGTACTCCAAACTGCTGTTCGGCGCATACACATAAACAACAGTTAGGACCCGTCCCCCCCACCTGAAGGTGGAGGGAGGCTACCCTCTCGTCCACTGGGGAAAACCCCAATGTACAGGCTCCAAGTTGGGGGACAATAAGTATGCCCACACCCGCTCTGCTCCTCTCACCGGGGGAAACTCCAGAGTGGTAGAAAGTCCAGCCCCTCTCAAGGAGATTGGTTCCAGTTTCCAAGCTGTACGTCAAGGTGAGCCCGACTATATCTAGCCAGAACCTCTCAATCTCGCGCACTAGCTCAGGCTCCTCCCCCTTCAGAGAGGTGACATTCCATGTCCCCAGAGCCAGCTTCTGTAGCCGAGGATCAGACCGTCAAGGTCCCCGCCTTTGGCCACCACACAACTCACACTGCACCCGACCTCCTTGACCCCTCCCATAGGTGGTGAGCCCATGGGAAGGTGGACCCACGTTGCCTCTTCAGGCTGTGCCTGGCCGAGGCCCATAGGTGCAGGCCCGGCCACCAGGCGCTTGCTATCGAGCCCCACCTCCAGGCCTGGCTCCATTTTACTTGTAAAATTTACATTTATTAGTATTATCCCATCTGTCACACTCCAGCTGCCCTCTGTTTATTCTGTTTACGTTAAGTAAATGGCTCAGGTCAATCATGACCAGGACCACTAGTACCTAACCACAAGCCACAGTGCCCTCCACAATGTTTCGGACAAAAACACACTGTTCCTTGATTTACCCTTCTGCTTCACAGTTTAAAATTTCAGACGTTATTAAAGTGCACATTGCAGACTTTCAGTTACAGGGATTTGCACACATTTGGGTCACAGCATGTAGAAATGACGACACTTTTTCTACATGGCGTGCCCATAATGTTTGGCACATTGCAAAGGTGGGTCTATTTAAGCAGTGATATTTATCACTTTGTTGCATATCCCTTGCATAAAAAGACCACTTGAAGTCTGCGATTCATAAAAATCACCAGGTGATGAGGATCTTCTCTGGTGATGCCTTGCCAAGCCCCCGATGCAGCCATATGCCACTGCCATCATCAGTTCCATCATTGATGAAGAGAAGTGTGCCAGTACCTGTGGCAGCCATACAGGCTCAAGCCATAACACCCCCACCAGCATTTTCAACAGATAAGGGGCTTGTGGACACCAGGGGGCATACAGCTCCCCAAACCCCTGGCACAACAGCACACATTTAACTCAGTGGGGAAGCACTTTTCCCTCATATCCCACAGCAGAGCACAGTACAAAGAACCAAGCAGAATAAATACACAGTCCTTTCTTCTCTTCACTCTTTTCTTCCACCTCTACTCCTCCCTCAAGCTTTGTCTGCTTTCTCCCAACTGGTTCTCTGAATGGAGTGAGGCAGATCCATTTATGGAGCACCCGGAAGTGCCCCAGGTGTCTTCCAGGATCTCCTTCCAGGTGTGGCGACAGAACTGCTGAGGAATACTCGGCCAATCCCCTTGCACCTGGCAGTGTTGAGCTTCCATGCTGTAACCCTCTGGCGACAGACTGCCCTCTGTCGTCCCAGGTGAGGTACTACCTCATGCAAGCTCCTTTACCTGGTCTTTCCCTTAAGAAGGCGTCCCTGCCAGGCAAGAGACCCAGCTGTCCACCACATAGTCTGCTTTGCATCTTGGACAATTCCTTTTTTGGTCTCCACACTGCTCTTGCCATCACTCTGATCAGGTTCATCTTTGTCTCATCTGTCCACAAGATCTTTTCTCAGAATTTTGCAGGCTTTTTGAAGTCCTTTTTCACAATCTGTAATCAGGCCATCCTGTTTTTGTGGCTAACTAGTGGTTTGCATCTTGCAGTGTGTCTTCTACGTTTCTGTTCATGAAGTCTTCTGCTGATAGTTGTCTCTGACACGTCCACATCTGCCCCCTAAAGACTGTTTCTGATCTGTTGCACAGGCGTTTGGGGCTTTTTTTTCTGTCATCATTAGTCACTTTGTGATTACTGAACTCACCAGTGTGTTCTTTCTTCTTCATGATATCCCAGACAGTTGATTTCGGTCATTCCAAGGTTTCATTGATGTTTCTAATGGTTTTATTCTTAGTTTTGAGCCTCATAATGGCTTCTTTTACTGTCATTGGCACAGCTCTTGTCCTCATGTTGTACAATGGCAACTACAGACTCCAAAGGTATAAGCAAGCTGAGGTATCTTATGGAGCAATGAAACTCACCTGAGGAATCACAAACACAAGTGACCCCAATTGTCCCATATGGTGCCCTGAAATGGGAGGCCATGTAGAAAAAGTGTTTTGTGTGGCCAAAATGTACGCAGATACCCTCAAGTGAAAGTCTGCAATGTTCACTTTAATCACAATATTTAAATTTTTAACTATGGAGCAGAGGGGGAAATCAAGGAAAAATGTGTCTTTGTTCCAAACATCATGAAGGGTACCGTACAAAACATCTCTAATAACAAACTTAGCATTTTGATTTTAAAAGTCTTGTGCAATAACCTAACAAATATTCCTGTGTGTGATTTCTTTTTCAGATTTCATTTGCATGGATGTCACCTGTTCTCATGATCTCTGGCATTATTATAGAAGTACTAGGGGGCTTAGCCCCCTCCTGGCTTTGCTCGCCCACCTCCGGGCCTGCTCTACGCACGAGCCTCTGTGCATCCTGCCACTCACGGATGTATTACAGTGAGTAATTAACCATATTAAAAAAAAGTAAAACGTAATAATTTGAAAGTAAATTATGTTTCATGTTGCATTAGAGATATTTGTTGCGTAATACAATTTCGTTCTGTTTGGCTTTGAAATTAACAAGCAAATATTTTTAAAACTTATACTGTAATACTTCAGTAATAATTTTTTTAATTACATTTTCGTCAAAATCGCATTGAATTTCGATTCTGTGTGGTGACTTTCATTGTGACACCTCAACGTATAACTGCCCGTGAGTGAAATTCCTTTCTTTCTCTCTATTAAATAAAATGACTTTTTTCATCCATCCATCCATTTTCTAACCCGCTGAATCCGAATACAGGGTCACGGGAGCCAATCCCAGCCAACACAGGGCACAAGGCAGGAACCAATCCTGGGCAGGGTGCCAACCCACCACAGGACACACACACACACACACCCCAAGGCCAATTTAGAATCGCCAGTCCACCTAACCTGCATGTCTTTGGATTGTGGTAGGAAACCGGAGCGCCCGGAATAAACCCACTCAGACACGGGGAGAACATGCAAACTCCACGCAGGGAGGACCGGGAAGCGAACCCGGGTCTCCTAACTGCGAGGCAGCAGCGCTACCACTGCGCCACCGTGCCGCCCAAAATGACTTTTTTGAATTCTAATATTATCCGCGGAAGATGTACTACATTACCTTTCTTGGATACATCCTTCTTTCTACAGTAATTTGGCCGGTGGAAGACCGGACGGTGTTAACGGTTGTAGATATTCTACGGGATATTGTAAGTTGATGTTTACATCTTCAGCACGATCACGACCAACTGTTTCAGCATAGTCTGTTGATATACATTTAACCAATTTGCCATGTAACTGATCGACATATTTGGCATTAATTCAATTGACTTCATCATTTCTCATTTTTTCCGTTGATAACCCTTCATGATGAAATTCTTCAATAAGATTTGGGCATAGTACGTCTTGTTTAAATGGGAACTTAAAGTGAGAAAAACATAATTTATAAGAGCTGAGAGAGCAGAAACTGTGTCTGTCAAAAGCATTCACATGAATGAGAGGTGAGATTACCGTGTGCGTGGTTGAATATGGTTGAGAGGAGGACATGACTTGAAAAAATCTCAAGGCAAAACTCTTGTCTCGTGGGACTTGAAAAAATCTCTTCAAAAAAGTCTTGTCTTGTCAGAGGATTTTTTTTTATATAACAGAGAAAAATAAAAAGATGTGCAAAGTTACCGTCCTTTATTCAAATAAAAAAGGTAAGACCCTACATTTAAATGAGTATAATTCATTTAACCTAAAACATCTGAGCAACTTTTACAAGAAAAGGCCATTTAACTCAATAAAGCTGGTTCATCCATTTGGCTGAATTCTTCCACTATAATATTGACTTTTGAAGGTTGTGATGGACAGACCTGCATTCCAGCTGGGACAGACCCCCCATTCCATTACGTGGCCAATAAAAAGGATGGTAAAGAAGGGGTGTGTGACATTACTCTTCTAGACCATGAGGTGGGCATGGAGAGGCTCTGCTGTTGGTGGGAATCCTTTATCAGATCAGAAGTCAGCAACCTTGTGTGGTGTTATGGGTCCACAGCCCGTTGAGTAAAGGCCATTTTTAAATAAATAATCGCCGCACCCGAGGCGGCTTCGTGAGAGGGGGCGTTGTTGTAGCGAGCCGCGGGGCAGTCGGCAATGTGGGCGTTTCTCACCGAGTGCGCAGGTGAGGAACTGCCCACATCCGTGATTGCTCCCGTGGCTGCTGTGGCCCCTCGCTGTTTTTAAAAGAAGCGCTAGTCGGTTGTGGAGGAGGGGAAAAAAAATCAAGATGAGAGAGAGAAAGGAAAGGAGAGAGGACGGGGGTTACCGGGAGCGGGAGAGGAAGCAGGTCGGTGAAAAGGGAAAGAGAGCGAGCGAACGAGCGCTCACGGACAGCTGCGAGGGCCTGGGGTGTTGGGCCTACACCCAGGCGTGTGAGTTGAGTTGTGAGTAGATGTCGCTCCCGCTGAGCGATTATGTAGCGGGAGTGACCAAGGGAAGGCGACTGGCCGCAGAGAGGCCGTGGAAAGGCAGCGGAAGTCGGGAGGCTTGGTGGTTGGAGTCCCCAATGTGTGCGTCCTGGCCATTGGGGTAATCAAGTCTCCGAGGCTAGGGATGAGTGCCATACCGGAGCCAGGGATCGGGAGGTCTCCAGTCTCGAGAGTGTGTTGTAGGAGGGCAGCTACATAGAGAGAGTGGCTCCCCTGTTGAGAAGCCTGGACAGGGAGATGCAGGGGAGTCACATGTTAAAAGAAGCACCGAGCTTGTTGGTTGTTTTAAAGACTGCTTCCATGAGAAGATTTAACCTCTGGTTTTTAAGGATTGTGTTTTTTTTTTCTATTTATTGATTTTAACCTCCACATTCTTTTATTGGATTATTTATTTATTGAATTTTGAAACTACTGCACTATTTATGGAACACTGTTTTGTTTTGATGGACAGTTTTAAATAAAAGCACTATTCACTTTTTGCACCACCCCTTGCTCAATTTTTTATTTGCCTCCACTGACTAGCTCACTCGGTTACGTTATCGACGGTGTTGGGTTCAAGTGCTTCCAAAAATCAGATGGGAGTGTGGAGCCAGAACCCGCATCGTCACACCTTGGTGAATGGTTAACAATCCTTTTCCCATTTGAGTGACCAGAAGAAAGGTGACCCAATAGGAGACAGCCTCCCATGCTCAAGTTGTTTCCATATGCATTGGGTGGCAGCACCCTTTGAGGCATGAATACCTGCATGGCAGCATGGGAATTGTTGTCTGATAGAGCTGCTCTGTTGGATTCCATGGGGAGCTGTTTGGAGTTGAATGCTCTTTCACAATGTGGCTCTGCTAGACTTGGATGTGCTTCCTGGAGACAATGGTTTGGACAATGGATGTGCTCCTGGGTCAGGTTTGAAAGAGTGCCCTCCACTTTTCCCAGGGAGATGAAGTTGGAATTGGAGCCTGGGGGTGAGTGGAGGTAAAAGAAGAAAAGAAGAATGATTGAACTGAGTGGGGCTCTGCTGTGTGAAAAGAACCTGTCAAGACGTATTGTGTGAATAAAATCATGCATTTGAACCCAGGACTTTGTCTGTACCCACTGCACCAGCATAAGGTCTGACAGTGGCTCTGAGGATTTCATCCCGATACCTAACAGCAGTCAGGGTACAGTTCCCTAGCACGTGGAGGTCTGTGTGACCCTCCAAGGATATGCCTCCCCAGACCATCACTGACCTACCGCCAAACTGGTCATGCTGGATGGTGTTGACTCTGACCTAAGTTTTAAGTTTTAAATCACATATTAATCAGATCACCAGGACAGCATTTTTTCAGTTAAGTTTTAGTCAACTAGATTACTGTAACGCACTCCTCTCAGGACCACCCAAAAAAGACATCAATTGGGTACAATGAGTACAGAATGCAGCTGCTAGACTCCTAACTAGGAGAAGAAAATCCAAGCACATCTCTTCAGTTTTGATGTCACTACACTGGTTACCTGTGCCATTTAGAATTGACTTTAAAATACTGCTGATGGTTTACAAAGCCTTAAATAATCTGCTCCATCCTCTATCTCAGAATTCCTGCCACTTTACACTCCAAATCGTAACCTTAGATCTTCAAATAATGGTCTGCTTAGAATTCCAAGAGCTAAACTCAAAAGAAGTGGTGAGGCGACCTTCTGCTGTTATGCACCTAAAATCTGGAATAGCTGACTGATAGAAATTTGCCAGGCTGATATGGTGGAGCACTTTAAAAAACTGCTATAAACCCATTATTGTAACGTAGCTTTCTCGTAGCTTCATTTTAGCATAACCCTGATATTCTGTATATGCATTGAATTATAATTTTTCTTCCTACTGTTCTTTTTCTGTTTTTTTCTGCACCACCACCACCCAATCAAAGCATCGTGATGTCCCTACATTGATGGATTGAAGGCCAGAGGTCCACATGACCATCAATCCATCCATCCATCCATTTTCCAACCCGCTATATCCTAAAAACAGGGTCACGGGGGTCCGCTGGAGCCAATCCCAGCCAACACAGGGCACAAGGCAGGAACCAATCCCGGGCAGGTGGCCAACCCACTGCAGTCCACATGACCATCATCGTCTAATTCTTTCATGTGAAGCCTGTAAACCATGAGGACTGATTGAGATCATTTATGTTACACACAATGCCCAGAGGGGGCTGGGTGGTCTCGTGTCCTTGGAGCCCCTGCAGATTTTGTTTTTTTTCCAGCCCTCTGGAGTTTTTTTAATTTTTTTTCTGTCCTCCATCAGACCTTATTTTATTCCTTGTTATTTAGTATTGTCTAATCTTGCTTTATTTTTATATTTCTATTTTTTATAAACTTTTCTTTCTTCATCTTGTAAAGCACTTTGAGCTACATCATTTGTATGAAAATGTGCTATAGAAATAAATGTTGTTGTCGTTGTCGTTACAGGCTGCATAATGATCACCACACCGTCTCCAAATCTTTCACGACTGTCACTAATATTGGTATAAGATACTATATTAAGACTATATAAATTCAAAGAGGAGTTAAACATTTAGATATTTATTGTTGATAGTTGTCTGTGGGTGCATAGGACATTAAATATAAGTCTATTTGTGGAACTAGTATACCAGAGCATTTACCTTCTGGCTTTTATCCCCTACCCTAATCCTGCTCTCATCTGTGAAGAGAACAGGGTGTCAATGGAGGAGCTGCCAGTTGTGGCTTTCTCTGGCAAATGCCAGTCAACCTGCATAGTGATGGGCTGTGAGCACAGGTCCCACTAGAGGACATCAGGCTCTCATGCCACCCTCATTGAGTCTGTTTGTCACAGTCAGAAACATGCATACTAGCAGCCAGTTGGAGGTCATTCTGCAGGGCTCTGGCAGTGCTCATCCTGTTTCTCCTCACACAAAGGAGCAGATACCGGTCCTGCTGATGGGTTCATTTTCAGGCAGGTTTTAGAACAAATCACAGCACAGAAACTGCACTCGTTAAAGTAGTAAATGACTTGCAGGTAAATGCAGACAGAGGCCATTTATCTGTTCTCATCCTCCTCGATCTGAGTGCCGCATTTGACACCATTGATCAAAACATTCTTAGAAATTGCCTTAGTCAATGGGTGGGCCTCTCTGGTAGTGTCTTAAATTGGTTTGAATCCTACCTGGCAGGGAGAAAAGTCTTTGTTAGTTGTGGTAATCACATCTCAAAGACACATGATATCCAATATGGTGTTCCACAAGGCTCTATCCTGGGTCCACTGCTTTTCTCAATCTACATGCTTCCGTTAGGTCAGATTATCTCAGGTTACAACGTGAGCTACCACAGCTATGCTGATGACACACAGCTGTACTTATCTATAGCACCTGATGACCCCGACTCTCTCGATTCACTAACACAATGTCTGACTTGTATCTCAGAATGGATGAATAGTAACTTTCTCAAGTTAAATAAAGAGAAAACGGAAATGTTAGTGATTGGCAATAATGGATTCAATGAGGCTATTAGAAATAAACTCAATACATTAGGATTAAAAGTCAAGACGAAAGTAAAAAACTTAGGGGTAATTGTTGACTGCAACCTGAATTTTAAATCGCATATTCATCAGACCACTAGGACAGCATTTTTTCACTTAAGAAACATAGCAAAAGTTAGACCTCTTATATCATTGAAAGATGCTGAGAAATTAGTTCACGCGTTTGTTTTCAGTCGACTAGATTACTGTAACGCACTCCTCTCAGGACTACCCAAAAAAGACATCAATCATTTGCAACGAGTGCAGAATGCAGCTGCTAGAATCCTAACTAGGAAAAGAAAATCCGAACACATTTCTCCAGTTTTGATGTCACTACACTGGTTACCTGTGTCTTTCAGAATTGACTTTAAAATTTTGCTTATGGTTTATAAAGCCTTAAATAATCTCGCTCCATCTTATATATCGGAATGTCTGACACTTTATATTCCAAATCGTAACCTCAGATCCTCAAATGAGTGTCTCCTTATAATTCCAAGAGCAAAGCTTAAAAGAAGTGGTGAGGCAGGCGGCCTTCTGCTGTTATGCACCTAAAATCTGGAATAGCCTGTCAATAGGAATTCGCCAGGCTGATACAGTAGAGCACTTTAAAACACTGCTGAAAACACATTACTTTAACATGGCCTTCTCATAACTTCACTTTAACTTAATCCGGATACTCTGTATATTCAATTCATTATAATAACTATTCATGGTGGCTCTAAAATCCGTACTGACCCCTACACTCTCTTCTGTTTCTTTTTCCGGTTTTTTTGTGGTGGTGGCCTGTGCCACCTCCACCTACTCAAAGCATCATGATGCTCCAACATTGATGGACTAAAAGCCAGAAGTCTGCATGACCATCATCATCAAGTCCTTCCGTGAGAACCCTAAATCCAAAGAGGACTGTTTCATTTATGTTGGGTAGGTTGCCCAGAGGGGACTGGGCGGTCTCATAGTCTGGAATCCCTGCAGATTTTATGTTTTTCTCCAGCCGTCTGGAGTTTTTTTTTTTTTGTTTTTTCTGTCCTCCCTGGCCATCGGACCTTACTCTTATACTGTTAATTAATGTTGACTTATTTTAATTTATTTTATTTTTCTATTCTTCATTATGTAAAGCACTTTCAGCTACATTTTTTGTATGAAAATGTGCTATATAAATAAATGTTGTTGTTGTTCATGCCCTTCTACAGTCCTGTCCAGCTCTCCTCATGTAACGGCCCATCCCCTGGTATCTCCTCCATGCCCTTGAGACTGTGCTGGGATACACAGACAACTTTCTTGTGATGGCACATATGGATGTGCCATTCTGGAAGAGCTGGACTACCTGTACAACCTGAATGGGCTGCAGGTACCGCCTCATGCTACCACTAGTGACAAGGTGTAATAAGTGTATAAGTTTAATATGTCACTGTGCTCTGTGCAAATATATTTTATAAATCTGCCTTTTTCTACTCACATGCACAGTTGACACAGAGACAGATTTAGCACAGGGGTTCACCATACAGAACTGCTAGGCATGCATTATAAGACAAGACAGATAGACACAACTGGGAAATGGGCAATCAGACTGAGGACTGTTGGATACTATTTTTGTCTGTCAAAGTCAGCATGAAACTGTATCCTCTTTTGCTTTGTTTGGAATGGCATGATTCACGTAAGTGGGGGCCTGCACAACACACCGATGGATGGATGGGAGATAACGTCATCCGATCCTGAAAATCCATCCACCGCAGCGGCAAAAAATGGCAGACTCTACACATTGAACTGGGTTCTTGCCATTGGCTTCCTTCGTCTATTATGCAGCATAAGCTGTCATTAAACAAAGCTAAGTTATGTCACCTATGTGATTTCTTTATACTGCCATATCACTAAGGGAAGGGTATCACCTTTTTATATTATATTTATATAGATTTGGGTTATGTAACAAGATACAATTACAAAAGAACTCATTCCCAGGGAGCTATCGCTCTCTGCAGGATACACAAGGACACTAGCAAAACACAAAATAAGAGATAAATCAGTCAAGATGATAAGGAGAGAGCAATTGTCTGTGGTGACTAACACTTTTTGAGGTTGTCTTGCTGATACCTCCCCAGTGCACTTTCATTAGGTTAAGCTGATTCAGAATCGCTTATGCTTCTCTGAAAGGATTCCACCAGACACAGGAAAAGGTTTCGGGGCAGCCACCCGTCTACTTGAAATAGGCTGCCAAGTATGAAGAGTTTGGTTCAAATGAAAACAGGTTTTAACAGACTTCAGTCCAACAATCGAATGAATCTAGACAGGCAAAAACGGTGGTTTTAAAGTCGGCCAGGGTAAGTGACGTAGTCGGAAGTGATGTCATCGGGCCCGGAACTAGAAGTGGTGTCATCGGGCCCCAGAGCTGGAAGTGGTGTCATCGGGCCCAGAACCGGAAGTGGTGTCATCAGGCCCCAGAGACGGAAGTGATATCATTGGGCAGCCCGGGACCAGAAGTGACATCATCATGTCCAGGCGACATTTTTCCATGGTTGGTCTGCTGATGAAAAAGAGGAAGGATCGGTCAACTCTGCCACCCCCTGGTCTGGCATGGAATTATCTCTTTTTGAGCCCTTTAGTTGCCTTCCATGTGCACGTGTACGACACTTCCTAACTGGACACATTGATATCCCTGAAGCTTAACTGACTTGGTGTTAGCCTGGGATGATTAAGCATTCCCGTCACTTTTTGAGCTGTGTATTTTTCCATGTGTTTGCAACAAGAAAAATATGCTGGCGACTTGAAAGGATATGCTTTGTTGGTTATTGTAAATTCCTTCAAATGGACTCTCTGCAGGGAGCTTGGCCATAAAGCTCTGGAAGTTTTAGGTTATTTTTGCTAGCAAACAGTTTCAGTATCTTACCTGCAATAACTTTGTCATTAAAGTCTTCAGGTTTCTTGCTAACATCTGAAATAATTCAATCCATTAATTACAAAGAAGAGTCAAACTGGAGGTAAAGTTGCTTCAGGCGCTATGGAGTTATTACATTTCTGAAGCAGCATAAATTATTACAAAGTTTCGTTTGTTTTCTTTTCGAGTGCACTGAGCAGTAAAATACAAAAGTGATTCAAGGGGGTCTGATTACAGCCCCAGCCCTAGCTGTCCTCAAATGACTCCTCGCACACGTTGGATGGAGTTATCTGAAATAAGAAGCACATCAAACTCTGCTCATTAAAAAGACAAATGTGGTGTAGGAGGCAATGTGAATAATACAGGAATTATGCTTTGCTAAGATTAACTGATAGACATACTGACAGCAAAGCTTGGCTTCCTTCCAGCACAAGTGCATTTACCTCTTTATCAGCAAGCCAAATTCTGACACAGATGAAATAATGTATTTTTTGTTGACCTGCCGTATTGTGGTAGAAAAAAAGTCAAACACGGGTGAAATTTTAATTGTAGGCTTTTGTGCAAAGCAGAGACATATTTGATATTCCACATATTGTGCTCTCACACCTCTGGTAGACCCAAATCGCTACACCTTAACGCACAGGTGTCAAACTCCGGGCCTGGAGGGCCGCAGTGGTTGCAGGTTTTCATTTTAACAGTTCACCAGTTTTCACAGCTAATGAACTCTTTTCCCTTCATTTTAATAGCCCTGTTTTTAAGGATTCAGTTCTCTCAATTGATTCTTTTCTTCATTAAATGGCAGCCAAACAGAAATGAGACGTGAAATGAGCCAACAAATGACCAGCTAAAGTGGGGCTTCAAACTCCAACCAGTTCCTTGATGAGAAGCAATTTCTGGCTTTTTGTTGTTTAATTCCACGGCTTGCTGCTGCTCTCATTCTGCCACAGCAGACATTTCCCAAACTGTTGATTTTCTGTTTCTGATTATTGACCTGAGAGATCAACCTTACCAAGACCATCAGCTTTCTTTATGTTCAGATAATGTGGTTAGCTGGTCACCTGTTTGTTTGTTTTGTGTCACATTATTGTTTGGCTGCTAATTAAGGAAAAAGAAAGAACTAAGGGGTCTGAGCGGAGTTAATTAAAACTAAGGCAAAAGTTAATTAGCAGAAAAATTGGTCACTAATTAAGAAAGTGGTTAGAATGAAAACCTGCAACCATTTTGGCCCTCCAGGACCGAAGTTCGACACCCCTGCCTTAGCGTGTCAAAAATGATAAGACAAAGAATCCTGTTTTCTTATAGTTGTATGCAGAAGTGACCATTCGAGAAACTTTTCAGTGAAGTCTAATATCTAACATAATCAAGCTGCCTCTTCTAATGGGAGGCCACACTGGACTGATGGACTGAAGGATGGATGGACTTCCCTTTCCCAGAAGGGACAATAAAATGGATGGACACGGGGAGACAGATTGTATGTGTTCCTGGGCTGGTGTACCCATGCATACAACCGCAGTGCCATCTCAAAGCTGTAGTCCCATTGGGCAGCCTTGTTGGATTCTGTAGGTGATGCAGGGAACGGCTGTCCGTACTTTGAGGAGCTTCACTCCGACCCGAAAGTGATTCCGTCATACGATATTGTGGAACTAAAAATTCATTAAAGGAACCTCCACATCTCATTCGGAGAGTCGGAACCAGAGGGCAGCACTTGCTGGAGGAGGTTTGGGAGAAAAAGAAAAGTGGGATTTGTGACTTGAAGGTATAAACTTATAATTAAATGGTCACTTGGACCCATAGTGGAGTTTCTGTATTTTGTGTTGAAGGTTTGGGGTCACACTAAATGCCTCTCAGTGTCTACACTACAGAGCTCTCAAGCCTAAATGTTTCAGTGTTTAAATAAGTATAATTTAGTATATGTGAGTCCTTAAAAAAGAAATTTCGATGTGGGGAGCTGATTGTACTTCCTGTTAACAACTGATGTGAATTAAATTTTTTCACTTATTATTTTCATTTCATCATTTTCACTCAGCTCACCATGATGAGTGTCTCGGTTACTAAACACAGAGTTGGACTGACCAGACTGAGACCGCTATCCTCAGCAACTGTTTCCAATGCATCCTAGAGATAAATTAGACAATTCCTGGCTAGTTAAGAGATATAATCTCTTGTCTTCTCCCACTTAGCCGTTTCTTATACACCACCAATGGAAGGGATTCTCACTCCAACCATACCCACGTCACACTTCGAGTCCATTTCAGTGCTCAAATAGTCCTAAACTGGATTCCCTTGATCTAGAAAAGCAGCGGTTCTACTCCAAGGTTTTCCCATTCTGCTGATCTTCTAACCCTATCACAGAGAGTGAGCCCAGCAACCTCACATTGAAACTTCATCTTGTACTTGTAATGTTCTTTTTCCAGTCACAACCTAGAGCTCATAACCATAGGTGAGGATATGGATGTAGACTCACAGGTACATCAAAAGCTTATTCCATGGTATTTGTTTCTAGTTCACCACCATCATCCAGTAAATGACCTCAAAATTGCTGCAGCCAATCTCATCATCACCTGTTCATCTCTCATAAACAAGACCCTGAGGTTCTTCAGCTCCTTTGGATGAGAAGCTCATTCCTTATCTGAAGAAGACATATCACATTAGCCATAAGTCATTCTCGTACACAGTCTGATGAATCCCAGAGGACTTTATGGTTGTAAATAGTGCTGATACAATCCTTAGGTTCTCTGATCGGATACTTTCATAGTCTTACCTGTGCCTTAATATAAGCTGACGATGACTTAACTTAACGCCAAGTATGTGAACAAAACTCTTCTTCTACAAATACAGGGACAGAATGGTATGTAGCTGCCCTTGAACCTTAAACTCTTGAAGCAACTTCCACAAGATACTGTAGTGTATAGGGTCATAAGCATTCTTCCAAATTCAACAAACCACATGCTGACAATATTGGCAAATTCCCATAACACTCTCCCTAGCCCATAATTTTCAGTATGTGCCAAGGTAAAAAGTTTGCTTCACAGCTGGGACAGGATCTGTTTTGTTCTTCTTGGATCTGAGGTTTAACTATTTCCCTAGAAGGCTGTCAAGTGTGATCCCTTGGTAGTTAGTAGCACAGCCTCATATCACCTTTTTTAAAAATGAGCACCAGCACTCACTTTGCCAGTCCTAACACAATGCCCCCACTCTTTCACGCAATATTAAAGAGGTGTGTTTGTCAAAACAACCCCAGAAGAGCCTTTTTGGTTGGGTCTCACCCACCGCTATTCCTTATTACTACTAAGCATTTTAATCATACTTTGGTCAAAATCATGGATTTATTCTTAACCACCTCTTCTAACTCTTCATCCTCTGAGAAAAACAAGCCCGATTGTTTTAAGAGTTTCCTAAAGTGCACCTTCCATCTTCTAAATATATGCAATTGAAGTCAACTTTTCTCCAACCTTAATGAGACAAGAATGAGTAAAGTCCTCCCTGTCCCTCCTGATTCAATGAATGGTCAGCCAAAATCTTATCAAGGTTGTTAGAAAGTCTCTTTCCATGTCTTTGCCTTTCTCCAGTCATACATATACTGTATGTTTCCTTCATTTAATACCGTAGCTACCAGCCAAATGTGGAGACCTTTCCCATAGAAAAATGCACTCAAATGGTTGATGGCTCAACAGACTTAACAGATATTCTCATTTATGTTTCACATTGCCACAGATGTTTCTCCTAACATTCCTCATGAGAAATAGCTTTAGACAAAAAGGAGACATGAAATACAAGGAGTCAAAATTGAGAATTTGGTTTGAAAAGCATGATATTTTTTGTGAAATCTCTTCCTAATGTTGTTGTAATTATGGAATTTTAATCAAATATTTTGAATCAATTTAATACAAGCATATTGAAGTTGTAAAAATGGATTATTAAAAGCATATGGAAAAGGTTTGAAGGCAACTAGAGCTTAAAGCTTGAGCATGTGAGGCTTGTCTCATCTTTGGAGGACCCATCAATGTAATTAGTAAAGCTGAAAATAAGTAAATGAGTAATAAACACCCCATTAAAACGCGAGAACAATCTAGTGAGAAAGCCCAAACACCCCCATTATGATGGGAAATCCATAGGACACCCCTGTGAACAAGAAATGTTTAGAATCGACATGTATATGAAGTTACTCGTGCCTGTAGTCGATTTGCTAGGATGACAGAATTCTGCGTATTAAGAGTTAGATGACGTGATGTATTAGATAAAGTAAAAGTATTAAAAGGGAATGAATGATATCAATGATTGCTCACTCCATGGACTGAGACATTTGTGCCTAACTGTGTGCAAATAAAGAATTGCTCTGCATTATCATCTGGTCTCTGTGTGTGACTTCTTTGAAAAAAGAGAAAAGTTTTTTCCACAACATAATTATGGCGTTATTTCAAGCGCTCAACTCTCTGTACACCGTTATAGTGTGCCACAAAACCAACCAATCACAGACTTGGTTTCAAAAATTCTGATTGGCTCTACGGTCTCCAATCAGCTCGCTAGCTGCTGCATTCGAAACAGTCCGAAATGTAGCTAAATCCAGCTAAACTCAATTAAACCCCAATTTGCGGATAATATCTTTAATTATTTTATTTTAAAATATATTATTTAAGACTATCGTTGGTGTAGTATAATGTAGTTGCATTATACAACCATGCCAACTGACTCTCCAAATTATATTTGAGTAGCTCTCTTTTATGTCGTCGAATACTGAACAGCAGCTGATTGAAAACCGTAAGAGCCAATCAGAATTTTTGAAACCAAGTCTGTGATTGGTTGGTTTTGTGGCACACTTATAACGGTGTACAGAGAGTTGAGCGCTCGCAGCAGAGAATGTTGTGAGCGCAAGCAACACATTAGCAGCAAGCGCAAATGAAAAAACTGAGCGAGAGGAGGTGTTATTGTGTGTGTGTATATGGATAAGCGCAAACACTGAAATACATTTTTTGCATGCAGCTTTGAATTTTGTTCACTCAAATTCAGCTTTTGTACGCTCAAAATAAATTTCTCTTCAAAATGCAACACTTGCACTTGCAATCTTTTTACGTGCGCTCAATATTTTTTTACGTGTGCTCAGAATAGTGGCACTGAAATAACGCCATACATAATCTCTTTTAAGACTTTGTATTGTTTGCTTAGTACTAGACTGATGCCTTTATCCAAGGCGATTTACAACATCTGAGATATGTTTGCTTTCATTTCTTTTCCTTCTACACTTCTGAATACATACACACAGTGATTGTAGGGAGAAATCAGACCCCTTTCTCTGTCTGCACCCTTTATGGAGTTGTAGATTGTTTATGAATAAATACATTTGTCATTTTTGCCTAACAATCTATTGTAGAAAGAAGAGACTTGAGGCATGGCAAGGTTTGGGGCAGCCACCTGTTTAATCCGGTTTCCCGGCTGCTAACGTAATTGATTCATTCAGAGTCAAGTTTACTCAACAGAGTCCAAAACAGAACTGCCTGCCAGAGCAAAGGCAGGAGGCTTTATAGGACGGAGGGCGGAAGTGAGGTCGTCCTCGGGGCTATAACCGGAAGTGAGGTCGTCCTCGGGGCCGGGACCAGAAGTGATGTGTCCCACTTCGAGGTGTCGGCTCCTGGTGGGATTTCCCAGGAAAGACCTGTAGAGAACTCAGAAAGAGCGTTAGCGTACCCCTTCCCCCCCGGGCAGATGTATCATCAGTCCTCTCTAAGCCCTTCAGCTGCCTCCCATGCACACGTGTGTGACACTATACTCAATAACCCATAATGACAAAGTACAAACCCATTTTCAGAAAGATCTGCAAGTTTATTAAAAATCAAAAAGTGAAATCTCTCATTTCTGTAAGTACCCAAACCATATGCTGTGGCACTCCAGCTTGTGCTCAGGTGCCTCTCGTCTGTTTTAATTCTTTTAGAGATTTTTCTGGAATGTGACTGGAGTCCACCTGTGGCAAGGTGAATAGATTGGACATTGTTTAGATAGGCACACGTGTACCTGTGTACAGTATATGAGGTTCAACAATTCACACTGCATTGCGTGGGCAAAACCCAAGTCAGGGAGGAGCTCTCTGCCATCACATTGTGGTGAAGCACAGATCAGGGCAAAGGGTATAAGTTAAGTTAATTACTAAAGCTTTGAGTGTACCCAGGGGCACAGCGGCCTCATTATTTGTGAAATGGAAGAAGTTTGGAAATATTAGGTGTGACAGGTGGCCATGGCAATTATTTGGCCGGGATGCCAATGGAATGGAAGGACTAGGGTAGAGAGCGTCGGAGAGACAATACCTCCCCTGGTATGCTAGAGAGCAGCCTTCCTGGATGGCTGTGGCACCACAGATTCCTGCAGGGCATGCTGGGAGTTGGAGTGTGGTGCAGCCCTATTGGGTTCCGTGGGGGCCACCAGGGGGAGCTACAGAGCCCTGTAGATGACATGGAATCACTCCCATTGGTGGTGAGAACCCAATGAAGGGCTCTGCAGCACCCCCTGGAACTCAACAGGGCTGTGCCAAGCTCCGACTCCCAGCATACCCTGCAGGAGTCCATGGTGCTTCTGCCACCCAGGAGAGTTGCCCTCTAGTGTCCCGGGGGAAGGTATTATCTTGCCGATGCTCTCTCCCCCAGTCCTTCCATACAGTTGGCATCCTGGTCAGCTAAAGGCCGTGGCCGCCTGTTACAACATCTAAACTGCCTTCCTTCACCCTTTTTTTGTAGCGTTCTAGTGATGTAACCATATAAAAGAAAAGAACACGACTTTTGTGTAAAAAGTAATTTCATTGAATGGAGTGTAAATCTAATTGGTGGACTGTTTAGCGCTGCTGTGTCACAGCTCCAGGGATTTTAAGGCCATGTCACATTAGGCCACTGGCTCTCAACATTCAATCCTGGGGTCTGCTTGTGGCTGCAAGTTTTTGTTCCAATCCTCTTCTACTCTTTATTGCACTCCTGCATTAATTAAGCAAGTTCCTATGTTATTTACAACCATTACAGCATTAGTACATCCTAGATGAGAACGGGCCATTTAGCCTAAAAAAGCTCACCAGTCCTACCCATTTAATTCTTCTAAAAAAAAATATCAAGTCGAGTAACATTATGCTGCAAAAAAATCATGAATATTTCTATGTGTTTTGCCTTCTAAGGTAACTCATCAATATTCATGAGTGGGGTGGAGCCTTCAACCAAAACACAATGGTGTGTAAATGTACTGTAAATCTGTAAAGCCAGTTTAAGAACAAACTGAAACTGAATAATGAATTAGTTGAATCAAGCGCTAATGATAACAATTGAATTGTGAATTCATTATCGAATAGTAAAACTGATGCATACAGCACTGTACAACCAAACTGCCATGACATGACACACCAGGAGAATTTGGGCACTTGAAGCATCACTGTGGTGCGAATAGGTGAATGAGAAAAAGGGAAAATGATTGTGATGAAGAAGAAAAACAAAAAGACATTAGTCCCTGTGGACACTAGAGGGCACTATCGCTCCTCAATCCCAACACACAGTCACACGTTAAAAGCACCAAGAGCTTCTTTATTTTTATAAAATCTTCACAATGCTTCTCCCACTACCACAGCCACAAGTAAATAAGTCAACGAGCACACAGTTATGATTTCTTTCTCTCTCTCTTTCTTATTCCCCAGCTCCCTCCCAGCAAGCTTTGTCCCCCTTCCACCCGACTGGCTCATTTCTGTGAGGTCAGTCCAGTCCTTTTATATTGGCCAACCCAGAAGTGCTTCTGCTCTTCCACCCAAGTGGTCTGTTAGGTGGAAACCTTGTTCCATATGGTTCCTCTATATTCACAGCACCCTGTGATAAGTCAGTCAGTCATTGTCCAACCCGCTATATCCTAACATAGGGTCACGGGGGTCTGCTGGAGCCAATCCCAACCAGCACCGTGCGCAAGGCAGGAACAAATACCTGAGCAGGGCATACACACCCACACACACTAGGGACAATTTAGGATTGCCAATCCACCTAACCTGCATGTTTTTAGACTGTGGGAGGAAACCGGAGCACTCGGAGGAAACATGGGGAGAACATGCAAACTCCATGCAGGGAGAACCAGGAGAGCAAACCCAGATCTCCTTGCTGTGAGGCAGCAGCGCTACCACTGCACCGCCATGCCTCCCACCCTGTGATAAGTCAAGTTCAAAAGCCATAATTAATGCAAGTAAAGAGGCAGCCAATCGGCTTATCACAGACATTTGGAAGGAAAAATGTAAAAGAAATAAAGTTTTCAGCGTCCCTACACAGATTAACACAGCAGTGGTATAAAGTTTTAGCGGTGGTTTGAGTGCCGGGATGCTCGAAGGGCTGCATGGATGCCTCCAGGTGCTCCGAGAGCGAGCTGTGGGGCTCAAACTTGCCAACACTGAGGCACACGTCTGAGGCTGTTTTTTGAGCGCGCTCATGGATTCTGACGGCCAAGTGCGGTTGCGCGCTTTTATAACTGCTGAAGGAAAGAGAGCAGAAGTGGTATATTTAACATCAGAGAAACAGGTCTGAAGGATTGAAAGCTTCGTTTTAAAGTAGCCAGCAAAAAAGGTAATTCATATGTGTGGCAAAGTATAGGAGTGAACGCGGGAGAAAGTAAAGTATTATTCACTGAACAGAGACTGAACGGGCAGCCCACAGGTTCAACAAGACAGACGGGTATGCGCACACGTTGGGCAAAGAACATTTAATAGGCTGGTCAATAGACATATTATAGGTAGACGCCGCATTCACTGTGTTGCCCAGTCGAGACGATACGTCAGCGTGTCCGCCCTATTGCGAGTGACAAAAGTGCCATTTAAACTAATACAGGTAGACGTGGAAACCGGGTTTTCTAATGAAAAAACAATAACGTTTAAAACAGTATCGTTTACATACAACAGATTTTGGCGAATCGTTTAGATGCAATTATTTATATCCATTTATACACTAATAATGGCAATTGTTAAATAATAATAATAATCATCATCATATTATTATTATTATTATTATTATTATTATTATTATTATTATTATTATTATTATTATTCCCATATAAGTATCATTTCTCTGACTGCCTTCTTCCATCTCCGAAACATTTGTAGACTTCGTCCTGTTCTTACGCAACACAGTACTGAAGTATTGGTTAATGCCTGAGTCACCTCACGTACAGATTACTGTAATGCTATTCTATCTGGCATCCGACAAAAACTTATCCATCGCTTACAACGTCTTCAAAATTCTGCTGCCAGGATAATAACCTGCGGTTCTAAATCCACTGAACATATTACACGTATTGTGGCTCAACTTCACTGGCTCCCTGTTAACTACAGAATACGATACAACATACCGCTCTGAACATTTAAAGATCTCCACAACCTCACTGATCGCCTACAGACTTACACTCCTTCTCGCTCCCTCAGATCCTCATCTGCAGCTCTACTTTCTGTACCACACATCAAACTGTGCTATGGGAGCTCGAGCGTCTCTCCTAGTGCTCCTCAACTCTTGAATTCTCTTCCCACTAATATCCGTCATCTGGACTCAATAACACATTTTAAAACTGCCCTCAAAACTTATCTTTTCAAACTGGCATACCAATTGTGAATTTTGCACTGTTACTGCCAGTTATCTTTGTTTGTTTGCTAATTATTGCTTTTTGATTTATCATTCTCTTGTTTTAATTTTACTAATGTTGTTTAATTTTATTGTAAGGTGACCTTGAGTGCTAAGATTATAAAAACAGGATTTTCAAATGGCCAAATATAACCAAAACAATTGTTCAGCCTTACTTATGAAATGTAATCCCCCGGGATCTAGTTTGGAGCGTACAGCGGTTTGCACAATCCCGAGTAGCACATGAGTGAGGCATCTTTATCCATTAATTCACTCCACAGCAGTGCCACTCGCAATATGGCGGCGACATTGACGATTCACACTTAATATTTTCAATCTGAACCAATATAATTCAATCCACCCATTTTCCAACCCACTGAATCTGAACACAGGGTCACAGGAGGTCTGCTGGAGCCAATCCCAGGCAGGGTGCCAACCCACCACAGGACACACACAAACACACACTAGGGCCAATTTAGAATCACCAGTCCACCTAACCTGCATGTCTTTGGACTGTTGGAGGAAACTCATGCAGACACGGGGAGAACATGCAAGCTCCACGCAGGGAGGATGTGGGAAGCAAACCTGGGTCTCCTAACTGTGAGGCAGCAGTGCTACCACTGCACCACCATGCGGCCCCCAATATAGTTCTTTTTAGCTTATTGATTGCCACAATTTTTAAGTTGAGGCAAATCATTTAGAGTGATTGGGTGCAATTCATTTTTTTTTTTTTTTTACTGAAGTAAATCTATTTTTTTAAGTTGTTCTTCTTTTTTGGCAGTTGGAATGCCATCAATCTGGAAAGTTCGACCAAAAGAATATACAAATGGCCCCTCAAACACAGCACATGAACAACCTAAAATATTAAGTTAAATGAAATAGGATTTTTACGTTTATTCCCTCCACCATAACTTAATTTGGTACAAGCAATTTTCTTTTTACTTTGATTGAGATCTGAAACCAAATATTTCAAGCTGAAACACTAAATGACTAATCTTAAGTTGCTTGAAAGAGAAAATGTATGTTGAATGAACAACGTCAATGTTATACTTTTTTCAGTGTACGTACGATGCTGCTGGTCATGCGGCGTCTAGTAACTCTATGTCTATGGGCTGGACTGTATCTGAGCAGGTGTTGTTGAAAGGTGAATGTCCCGCCATGTATGATTATTGGAAAGGCGGATTGGATGGTCAAGAGGGCTCATGATATAAAATCAGGGTCGTCTTTTGAGCAGGTCTTCAAGCTGTAGTGAAGATCTGGGCTACTGATTTATTTAATTGAGTATTGGAGAGACATACTGTGCTTTGTGCTTATAATAGGCACTTAGTTTATTCATTTTGTTTTAATTATTTATTTATTTTTCCCCTGTCCTTTGTGATCCATTTTGTAGCTGAACGAAGGAGGTGGAAGAGTTTTTTTTTTTTCTGTTTTGGTCTTTTCTTCACTTTTGCTTTGGAAGCCACTGTAAATATTATATCACCTGCACTGGTTTTTCTTTGGGGAAGTGTCTTTGCATTGGATATTGTAAATATATATTATTTTTCGCAAGACATTTCTTTGTAAAATAGTATGGACATTGCTGGAATTTAACAGATTCCTGATTTTGAATATTTTAGTCTGAGTCTCTCTTACTCCATCCCTTGGTTGCTCAGTCTGGTTTACTGACACACCAAGTTGAGAGTTGCACAACTGGGTCCTTACCCAGGGTGTCACACACCCACAACACCCAACAGGGCTGAGATAAAGAACTCCAAGTCCCATGATGCCGGTGGGAATCTGGGGCACTATTCTAATCCATAGGAGCTGCCATCTAGTGGTTTGGGGAGGCAGTGCCCTAAAGAAGCTGTCTTCCCCCAGCCTTCTATGTCTTGGGTGTCCCTACCGGGTCGGACTGCCAGCCATCTTTTACACCCCCTAAGCATTGTTCACAATGTAGCAACTGTCAATGTTTGTTTGGGGAAATGTGGAAGTCTCTAAGCCTTGCGCTGTGGTAGCCTACAATAACACAAAGGGCGCATATCAAGATGTGACATTCTACCCTCTCATGTACAAACAACAGGAAAAATATTATATGGACGTGTACTGAATTTGCATTGGTACAGCAGTGGACACTGGGCATGCCTTTGTGCTGTATTTAGGTATTCATATTAACATGTTTCTGTTACAGTTATTAACATTTTTTCTTGTTGAAAACAATTCAATGATTTTGACTTGTACAAATAATGTTAAGGAAGTTAAACCCCATAGACTATCAGTGGAGAGACTTGGATATGGCAGTTTACAGATGCTTCCCATTATGGAACTTGAGAGGGTCTTCCAGATGTGCAAAGCTTGTAGAGATTTTCCTAGGAAGATTCAAAACTCGAATTGCTGACAAAGGGACTTCTAAGAAGTACTGAATACTTATAGAAATGAGAGATCTCAGTTTTAATATGTTTGCAAACCTTTCTGAAAAACATGTTTTTGCTTTGTCACTATACACTCACCTAAAGGATTATTAGGAACACCTGTTCAATTCCTCATTAATGCAATTATCTAATCAACCAATCACATGGCAGTTGCTTCAATGCATTTAGGGGTGTGGTCCTGGTCAAGACAATCTCCTGAACTCCAAACTGAATGTCAGAATGGGAAAGAAAGGTGATTTAAGCAATTTGGAGCGTGGCATGGTTGTTGGTGCCAGACGGGCCGGTCTGAGTATATCACAATCTGCTCAGTTACTGGGATTTGTAGGGTTTACAAAGAATGGTGTGAAAAAGGGAAAAATATCCAGTATGCGGCAGTCCTGTGGGCGAAAATGTCTTGTTGATGCTAGAGGTCAGAGGAGAATGGGCCGACTGATTCAAGCTGATAGAAGAGCAACTTTGACTGAAATAACCACTCGTTACAACCGAGGTATGCAGCAAAGCATTTGTGAAACCACAACACGCACAACCTTGAGGCGGATGGGCTACAACAGCAGAAGACCCCACCGGGTACCACTCATCTCCACTACAAATAGGAAAAAGAGGCTACAATTTGCACGAGCTCACCAAAATTGGACAGTTGAAGACTGGAAAAATGTTGCCTGGTCTGATGAGTCTCGATTTCTGTTGAGACATTCAAATGGTAGAGTCAGAATTTGGCGTAAACAGAATGAGAACATGGATCCATCATGCCTTGTTACCACTGTGCAGGCTGGTGGTGGTGGTGTAATGGTGTGGGGATGTTTTCTTGGCACACTTTAGGCCCCTTAGTGCCAATTGGGCATCATTTAAATGCCACGGGCTACCTGAGCATTGTTTCTGACCATGTCCATTCCTTCATGACCACCATGTACCCATCCTCTGATGGCTACTTCCAGCAGGATAATGCACCATGTCACAAAGCTCGAATCATTTCAAATTGGTGTCTTGAACATGACAATGAGTTCACTGTACTAAAATGGCCCCCACAGTCACCAGATCTCAACCCAATAGAGCATCTTTGGGATGTGGTGGAATGGGAGCTTCGTGCCCTGGATGTGCATCCCACAAATCTCCGTCAACTGCAAGATGCTATCCTATCAATATGGGCCAACATTTCTAAAGAATGCTTTCAGCACCTTGTTGAATCAATGCCACGTAGAATTAAGGCAGTTCTGAAGGCGAAAGGGGGTCAAACACCGTATTAGTATGGTGCTCCTAATAATCCTTTAGGTGAGTGTAGGTTGTTGTGAGGCAGCACGGTGGCTCAGTGGTAGCGCAGCTGCCTCACAGTAAGGAGACCAGGGTTTGTGCCAACATCCTTCCTGTGTGGAGTCTGTGTGGGTTTCTTCTTTCAGTCCAAAGACCGCAAGTTAGGTGAACACTACGTTGGCTCTAGAACGTGGTCCTCCACTCTGGACTGGCACCCTGTCCAGGGTTTGTTCCTGCATTGTGCCCAATGCCAGCATGAACGGGCTCGATCAAAGCATGACTCTGGTCCGTATTAAGCTGCTTACAAAATGACATCATAGGTTGCAGTGTGTAGATTGATGGGCACTAATGGCAAATTTATCCAATTAAAATTGCACATATTTGTGTGCAGCCATACTCTAAAAGCAGGTAACGTGCACCTTATATTTTTATTAAATAAAGTTAAATTGAGTGCAACTTTCTGTTTTTTGGGGTCCTATGGGAGAACAAATGGAAAAAGGGCAAAAAAGGACTTCACACCTACTGTACTCTAAATTCTTGTTTAAGAGCCAGAATTACTTGCAGCCAGGATGAGAACATCAAGGGTTTTTAACATAAAGGCAAAGAAATAATCAGATTACACAAATATTTGAATTATCGAAATTCTTCCAAAACCTGGTATCATTATCATTTATTTTAAAACAAGGCCGTGCCACCCTAAGAAGCTGAAAGTTAAAAAGCGTAAAATGAGGAGGGCTGGAGGTTCTGGTTGTCCGAAAAGGGAGGCGGTTATGCAATGTTTGACATTCCTTCCTAAGGAAGCCTGGTTAACATTGCATATATCATCCAAAAGATGACAGCTCTTTCTTTATTTCTCAGGAAGATACGATCAGAATGCAGCAGGTTTAACTGAGACAGCAAAAAAAAAAAAAAAAAGAGGCCGATTATTTTAATCTTTCACAACATGCTCAGAGATGGCAGTTGGAGCTAATTTATAAAAGGAACCGTCTAAATAAAAAACAGGGTGAAGAATCTCAGCTTGCATTCCATCTTATGAGTAAATTGTTGATTTCAGCTTTTAACAACAGCGCCTGCAGATTGAGAAAAGAAGCTGTGACAAAACGTCAAGCGAGGTGAAATGCCTGTGAGTTGAATGGTGGCTACTGAGGGGTGACATTACTTTCGTTAATTCACAAATATTTCTGTGTCTTCAATGTTCAGGATCCCAAGGCATCATCACTGGCCCACTCTGCATTTTCCTACTTTGATGTTTTCATTTAAGGAAATGTCTGCCATGAGCATTTGGCCTAAGAAATGAGTTTGACAATTAGGAGGTGACAGAGTTGAACTACCCCACGGACCCCTGTCCTCTTATCATTACACCATTATTCAACCTCATTAACTAGACATTGCCATCATTATTCAAAAATAAGTAGGAGTTGAACGTAATGTAGAAGCCACCATTCCTCCAACTCCTACGTTAATTAAGAAAGTTTCTATGCTTTAAACAACCATTACAGCATTAGAACAATGATGGCCATTCCGCCCAACAAAGCTCGCCAGTCCTATCCACTTCATTCTTCCAAAAAAATATCAAATTGAGTTTAAAAGTCTCTAAAGTCCAACTGTCCACCATACTGCTTGGAATCCATATATCTATCGTTCTTTGTGTAAAGAAGAACTTCCCAATGCTTGTGTGAAATTTACCCTTAACAAGTTTCCAGCTGTGTCCCTATGTTCTTGATGAACTCATTTAAAGTCACCGTCTCGATCCACTGGACTAATTCCATTCATTATTTTAAACACATCACTCATGTCACCTCTTAATCTTCTTTTGCTTAAACTCTAGAGGCTCTGCTCTTTTAATATTTCCTCATAACTGTAGCCCTGAATCAGCCTAGTCGCTCTTCTCTGGACCTTTTCTAGTTCTGCTATGTCCTTTTTGTAGCCTGGAGACCAAAACTGCCCCCAGTACTCCAGATGAGGCATCACCAGTGTGTTATAAAGCTTGAGCAGAACCTCCTGTGACTTGTACTCCACACATCAAGGTGCTATATAACCTGACATTCTGTTTGAGAGGTGACATTGCATTTTTTAATTCACAGATACTTCTGTGTCTTCAATGTTCAGGATCCCAAGGCATCATCACTGACCCACTCTACTTTTCCTGCTTTGTTGTTTTCATTTAAGGAAATGTCTGCCATGATCATTTGGCTTGGGAAATGAGTCTGGGGGAACTAGGGGGTGACAGAGTTGAACTACCCCACGGACCCCTGTCTTCTTATCATTACAGCATTATTCAACCTCATTAACTAGACATCGCCATCATTATTCAAAAATAAGCAGGAGGTGAAGTACCCGCCGAACGTAATGAAGACGTCACCATTCCTCCTACTTCTACCTTAATTAAGAAAGTTTCTATGCTTTTTACAACCATTACAACATTAGAACAATGAAGGCCATTCCGCCAAACAAAGCTTGCCAGTCCTATCCACTTAATTCTTCCAAAAAAATATCAAGTTGAGTTTAAAAGTCTCTAAAGTCCAACTGTCCACCATACTGCTTGGACTCCATGTGTCTGTGGTTCTCTGTGTAAAGAAAAACTTCCTAATGTTTGTGAGAAATTTACCCTTAACAAGTTTCCAACTGTGCCCCCTGTGTTCCTGATGAACTCATTTTAAAATAACAGTCTTGGTCCACTGGACTAATTCCCTTCATAATTTTAAATATTTCAGTCAGGTCTCCTCTTAATCTTATTTTTCTTAATCTGTAAAGGCTCAGCTCTTTTAATCTTTCCTCATAACTCATTCCCTGCAGCCCTGGAATCAGCCCAGTTGCTTTTTTCTGGACCTTTTCTAGCGTTTCTATGACCTTTTTGTATCCTGGAGACCAAAACTGCACACCCAGTACTCCAGATGAGGCCTCACCAGTGTGTTATAAAGGTTGAGCAGAACATCCTGTGACTTGTACTCCACACATCAAGGCGCTATATAACCTGACATTCTGTTAGCCTCCTTAATGCCTTCTGAACACTGTCTGGCAGTTGATAGTTGGCAACCATCTGGAAATTACAATCTAGTTATGCTGTATTTTTAGTGAATTTATTTTTATTGTCCTGGTTACTTAGCAGATTATTTACCAATAAACACAAAAGTGGATAACACTGAAGTAGTTACTCTTTTCAGTGTCATTATCACTGGTGTCTCCTCTACCCAACATGAGTTCTCCCTATTCTAATACAATTAAAAAAGAAAACTGCAGAGGAAATGTCAGTCATTTTCTTACACACTTAGTCCTGAAGTGGGTCATCAAGCGGGTGCTAGAGGCCATCCCAGCTAGCACAGGGCACAAGGCAGGGACAAACCCTGAACAGGGTGCCCCAGAGAAAAGGTGAATGAAGAAATAGAAAAACTAAAGTAAGTATGTAAACATAGAGAAAGAAATACAAATACACTTCCCTCCATAATTGTTGGGACAAAGTTGCATTTTTCCTTGATTTCTGCTCCTCACTCAGTCTCTCAAGACCCCCAATCAGAGCCTCCATTGACTCCGTGAAGATCCCAGCATCGTTGGCAAAGTCAAGATCAGTGAATCTTTCTTCACCAACAGATCACCCACAGCTGCTGGACCCCAACACCCTGCCCAACACCCACCTCAAGCAAGCATTAAACAGAGTAGGGTCAGAACACACCCCTGACAGACCCCAGAATCAACTGGGAAAAACGCAGAGGTTCTGCCTCCACTCTGCACAGCACTCACAATACCAGTGTACAGGCCAGCCATGATATCCAGCAAACTCGAGGGGATCCCACGAAACGTCAGGATGTCCCACAGGGCAGCTCGATCAACTGAGTCAAATGCTTTACGAAAATCGAGAAAGGCTGCAAAGAAACTCTGCCGATATTCGTGTTTGCGTTCCATGAGAACCCTTAGTGCCAGGATGCGGTTGTTGGTAGACTTCTTAGACGTAAAACCAGACTGCTCCGGTCGCTGGTAGGTGAACAAGTGATTATGGATCTTATGAGGACGACCTTAGCAAGGACCTTACCTGGCACCAAGAGCGGTGTTATCCCCCTGTAGTTGCCCCAATCCAGGCAACTTCCCTTTCCAGAGACAGACAGACAGACAAGTCCCGTTTTCCAGTCAGTTGGGATGATTTTAGTCTCCCAAATGGAAGCAAAGATTGTTTGCAATGCCAGGAGGATAGGCTTACCACTAGCCTGGAGAAGGTCACCTCGGATACCACAGATCCCTACAGCCTTCACTACCCTCAGCTGGTTCACCACCTGTGCCATCTCAGTGAGACGGTGGGGTTCACAGCTAATTGGATATTCAGCCTCAAGAATCATAGACCCAGAGATATCGAATATCCTAGCCGGAGGATCAGCTTTGAACAACTGCCAGCCCGGCGGGTAACAACTGCAGTGTACACTGTAAAAAATGTCAGTAAATTTAACAGTACAAATACTGTAAATGGTGAAAGTAAAAGACCTTTTCTGAAAAAAGCAAAGTTAGCCAAGTTCTGTAAAATCAATATTTTTCTACCTTCAAAATATGCTAAATACCGTTTATTGATACATTACAGTTATACTGAAAAATCTGTTCATTTTACAGTGTAAAACTGTTAAATACATTTGGTCTTTTTATAACTTCACTTTAACTTAATCCTGATACTCTGTATGTTCATTTCTTCATAATAATTATTCACAGTGGCTCCAAAATCCGTACTGATCCCAACTCTCTGTTCTGTTTCTTTTTCCGGTTTCTTTGTGGTGGCGGCCTGCGCCACCACCACCTACTCAAAGCATCATGATGCACCAACATTTATGGACTGAAAGCCAGAAGTCTACGTGACCATCATCATCAGGTCCTTCCATGAAAACCCTAAATATAAAGAGGACTGTTTGACTTATGTTAGGTAGATTTCCCAGAGGGGACTGGGCGGTCTCTTGGTCTGGAACCCCTACAGATTTTATTTTTTCTCCAGCCTTTGGAGTTTTTTTTTTTGTTTTTTCTGTCCACCCTGGCCATCGGACCTTACTCTTATTCTATGTTAATTAATGTTGACTTATGTTTATTTTTTATTGTGTCTTCTATTTTTCTATTCATTTTGTAAAGCACTTTGAGCTACATTTTTTTGTATGAATATGTGCTATATAAATAAATGTTGATTGATTGATTGATTGATTGATTGAATAACGAAGGTAAACAACCGTAAAATGTAAAACGGTAAATCACTGTTTCAGTAAAACCGGTTACAATATTTGCATAAGGACACGCCCCTTTTTACAATATTGTTCCTGGTGAACCGCATACCTTTGAATAGCAGGGAAAAAAACTAAGTTAGCAGACTTATTTTTCCCCACGTTCTGAAGGTGTTTTGAGGTTATGGAAGCTGATTTATGATGGGTTGTATTCGATAAGTAGGACACCATATACCACAAAAGAAAACTTTACTTACCCACCAGACAGCGTGCCATAACTTCCTTAATCATTGAACTCTTTTTAATGTTTATAATTAAATGGTACGTGCTTGCCATTGGATGCTGTTACATTACTGATGCAAGTTGTGTACTGGGGTTTGACCCTGTCAATTCATATTGTTTATTGATTGTCATGTTTATTACACAATATGAATTTCTGGTGATGCTTAAACATTCCCTTATGTTGGAATTTGTTGCAAAGAACAAATAGTTTTTACTATGAAATTATACTGCAAATCTAAAAATATTGTCATCTTATTTATTATAGTAATTTTTTATTATTTTTTTTTAAATTATTTTTTATTATTTTTTCTCCAGCCGTCTGGAGTTTTTGTTTTTTCTGTCCCCCCTGGCCATTGGACCTTACTCTTATTCAATGTTAATTAATGTTGATTTATTTTGTTTTCTTATTGTGTCTTTTATTTTTCTATTCTTTATTATGTAAAGCACTTTGAGCTACTGTTTGTATGAAAATGTGCTATAGAAATAAATGTTTTTGTAAAATTTTGGCAACCCAGCTGCCAGTATTTTACCGTAAATGTAACATTTTTTTTTTAAGTGTACATTAGACCAAAAAAATATTGTGACCTTCTTTTTTACGGTAAAATTCAGGCGACCCCAGCTGCCAGTTTTTCACCATAAATTTAACATTATTTTTTTTACAGTGTATATATCAGGATGCCTCCTGGATGCCTCCCTGGTGAGGTGTTCCGGGCACATCTAACCGGGAGGAGGCCCCAGGGAAGACACAGGACACGCTGGCGGGACTATGTCTCTCTCCTGGCCTGGGAACGCCTTGGGATTCCCCTGGAAGAGCTAGAGGAAGTGGCTGGGGAGAGGAAAGTCTGGACATCTCTGCTCAAGCTGCTGCCCCCGTGACCCGATCTCGGATAAGCGGAAGAGGATGGATGGATGGATGGATATATATATATATACTGTATATATAGGGCTGTCAATTTCAAAATGTCACTCATGTCAGTATGTCTTTAATTGTGTGTTTAACCAGTGTAGCATGGTTCAGCAATGTCCAGCAGTCCCCTGTCAGTGTCACTGCTGCTCAGGCCGTAGAGACTTGTGCCTTTCATATCCAGAGTCCATGGTAGATGAAAGAATTGTCTCATGCAAAGGCAATGTGTAAGAATTGCCAGATCTCACTGAATGACATCTCTCAGCCCTGTATTAACATGTATTTAACATGGCCTTTTTATAACTTCACTTTAACTTAATACTGATACCCTGTATGTTCAATTCTTCATAATAATTATTCACAGTGGCTCCAAAATCCATACTGACCCCTACTCTCTCTTCTGTTTCTTTTTCCGGTTTCTTTGTGGTGGCGGCCTGCACCACCACCACCTACTCAAAGCATCATGATGCACCAACATTGATGGACTGAAAGCCAGAAGTCTACGTGACCATCATCATCAGGTCCTTCCATGAAAACCCTAAATACAAAGAGGACTGTTTGACTTATGTTAGGTAGATTGCCCAGAGGGGACTGGGCGGTCTCGTGGTCTGGAACCCCTACAGATTTTATTTTTTCTCCAGCCTTTGGAGTTTTTTTTTGTTTTTTCTGTCCACCCTGGCCATCGGACCTTACTCTTATTCTATGTTAATTAATGTTGACTTATGTTTATTTTTTATTGTGTCTTCTGTTTTTCTATTCGTTTTGTAAAGCACTTTGAGCTACATTTTTTTGTATGAATATGTGCTATATAAATAAATGTTGATTGATTGATTGATTGTATCCTCAAATTCTTCAAAGCGGTCCACAGTCTGAAGTGATCCAGTTTGAAATAAATTTCACTAGTTAATGCTTTATGATTGTTTTTCATTCATGGACATGTTCATTTTAACAGCAGCATCATGCATGTTTGGCTCTTAAATGATCAGCCAAGAACATTGCACTTCTGCAATATTTAAATTTGCCCACACTAAGTTTGCAAGTCTGCGAAAGTTGTAGGATGCCAAGGACTGTTGTAAGTTGAAGAAAGAGATCTGCGTGTCAACTTGCAAACCTGCAGTAGGTAAACGGCCATTATTCCAGATATTATGGTAACTTAGTGGATGCTTTCTTTCAGTTCTGCATCAACCCATTGCTAATATCATTTGTTCTTCTTTGACCATATTCACAGACACCAGCCATAATCAATAGATACAGCCATTTGTCATTTTTCACCTTCTGATAGAGGTACAATAGGGGGTTACATCCTTAGTAGAGGATAAAAAATCAAAAATAATATCGTAGTCATAATCATTGACCATGAGACAGTCTAAAATGACACACCACGCGCTTATGTTTGACGTTTTTCATGTTTAACCACCTGGGAGTGACTTTTAGTGGTTTAGGACCACCAGTAAAAAATCAAACATCAACAAAATGATCAGCATCCTCAAAATGGCACTCCACGTGCCTATAGTACTGGTTCTTATTTATTTATTTATCTATTTATTTTTTGAAGTTTGTGAAAATGAGTAACTTTGACCCCTTATCTCTTTCTCCCATTTGAGGGCAAACCTCTGGGACTGGTTGATATGGTATGCATAACTTGAAATCCTTCTGATCGTTTTCACTTAAGACACCTATTGGTTTACTCCTTATCATAAAAGTATAATTTCTTACACAAAATATGGTTCAAAAATTGCCTACAATTGAGGGGTTTTGAGGTCCAGAGGACCGAAAATAAGGAATGTCTTGCATAACCACATGTCAAGATAAGCAAACTGCATGTGGGGTTTCTCTCGTTCTGGAGAATGAGGAGTGACTGGGCCAAAAAATAAAAATAAAATTAAAAAACCTGAAGTGATTTCAAAGTTACTTTTTATAGAGTGAAAAAATGTCAAAATGTAACATTTTTCCTTTTCCTGGCTGTCACTGCATTCTCACTGCATGCTTTTCGAAGAAGGCTTTCTGATGTTTCTAATGCATTTCTATTCAGTGATAACTGATGGTTCCCTCCTCTCTGTCATTTGTTTGTTTCAGTGCTACTGCTGGTCATCTTGTGTTTTATTGTATTTCAATTCTATTATTTATGTTTATTGTATGCTTAAATGGAAAGCACTTTGGCTACATCATTACTGATGTTGTTTTAAATGTGCTGTATAAATAATTCTGCGGTGGGTTGGCACCCTGCCCAGGATTGGTTCCTGCCTTGTGCCCTGTGTTGGCTGGGATTGGCTCCAGCAGACCCCCGTGACCCTGTTGTTAGGATTCAACGGGTTGGAAAATGGATGTATAAATAAGTTGACATTGACATAAATGTTGAACATTTACTTAAAACCACAAGATGGCAGTAGTGACTCACTTTTTTCCTTTATTATTATTTTATTATTTCGGGTCACCCCGTGACCCTGTAGTTAGGATATAGCAAGTTGGATAACGGATGGAGGGATGGATTATATCATCTCAGCCAGGACAAGTGATGTGTGGGTTTGAAGTGACGAGTGAACTAACAAGCCACCATTTTAAAAATAAGTTCTTAAATATTATTTGTTTAGTTATGTGTTTGTTTGTTCCTCTGGTTGTATAAAAATCGAAACATCTGTCTTTATGCTCTCACAGTTTTCAGCCTTTATTGATATATTGATATAATTGGATGAAATTGATCTCATATCAATATTTGGGGAGCTTTTTAAAAGCATTTGCACTCTTTTGAGTGGTCACTTTTACTTGCTAAATGCTTTTGTTTGTTTGTTTCACTTTGGATCATCCAATATCAAACATGACAGAATCCATATCTATACATACAGTATAAAGGAAAGTTGGGATCTGAGAGACTGCGTTTGTGTGTTTGTGGAGGGATTGAGAGTTAAGGCGGGTGGTGGAGTCACGTGATCATCTCCCCTCCCATTCACCTCATTTCATTCACTTCATTTTGCTCCGAGCTGAGCTCCGCAGCTGACACAGTCTTGCTGTTCTTTTTCCTTAGTATTTAGTCCTCTCTCCTTTACTGATTTACTGTTTACTAGACGCAGTACTTACTGAATAGTATTTTTTCCTTTAGTGTTTCTACTTAGTGTTTCTTAATATTTAGTAGACACGGTGTTGCGGTTTACTGTTACTTTCTACTTCGTTTTTGTACTTTAGTGTTTAGTAGACTTTTACTATGTCTCATTTACTGTTGCTTTTTACTGTTGTTCCCGGCGGTGTTGCCGTTTTTCCCGTTTCTATTTTTTTATGTAGCATGTTCACCAATTAATCATAGAGAAAATTTATATATTTTTGCTCCAGAAGGACAAACCAAAAATGTTGTATATAAAGAAGATCTATAAGTCGCATGTAGATACATAATTATTCCAACTACAGCGACTGCAGCGAAGCACACGAGGTCTGCTAGTACTGTATAAGATTTTATGCCCCAATAACCTTGCCTTTTGCTTTTGAAATATATTTACAATATAATTTGTTATGGGTGGTGCGGTGGTAGCACTGCTGCCTCACAGTTAGGAGACCCGGGTTCACTTCCCGGGTCCTCCCTGTGTGGAGTCTGCATGGGTTTCCTCCCACAGTCCAAAGACATGCAGGTTAGGTGCATTGGCGATCCTAAATTGTCCCGTGTGTGTGTCCTGCAGTGGGTTGGCACCCTGCCTGAGATTGGTTCCTGCCTTGTGCCCTGTGTTGGCTGAGATTGGCTCCCGTGACCCTGTGATTGGATTCAATGGGTTGGAAAATGGATGGATGGATATTTTGTTATTGCCTTTATTTATTACAATTTTTCTTTTTAAATACATATTATTTATTTTTTAACATGTACCTAAAAAACCAGTGAGAGTGCTGGGCCTACTTTACGGCCTTCAAAGAATCAAGTACAGGTGGGCATCAGTGTCGATGTTCAGGATCAAAAACGGATAAATAGTTTAAACTCTTTTAAAGAGCGCTATACATAGAAAATGCTAGAGATTACAAATCTGCAAGTTTAGATAACATTTATGCTTTTTTTATAGATTAATAATTTTGTGTAAGTATTATTGAATGGCAAAGCAGTCATTTTACTGTGTTCATCATTGGGGGTAGCTCCATAATAATGTCACCGTGCTGCTGCACTGACAGTCTGAGGAGATCGTTCCTTTCCCACACTATGCGACTCTTCAATTCCACCCAGTGGGGTAAACGTTAACATTATACAAAGTTATCGCCTGTCTGTTATACCTTCATTGTTATCACTCTTTAATTTAATATTCTTTATCAGTATGCTGCTGTTGGAGTATGTGAATTTCCCTTTGGGATTAATAAAGTATTATCTATCTATCTATCTATCTATCTATCTATCTATCTATCTATCTATCTATCTATCTATTATGTAGTGCCTTACTCTCTATCTATCTATCTATCTATCTATCTATCTATCTATCTATCTATCTATCTATCTATCTATCTATCTATCTATCTATCTATCTATCTATCTAATAAACATATAGAAAAAAGCAAGGATCCTACTCTGATTTTAGCAGCAACAAACATTGTCACACAAAACTAGTGAGAAGTCCTTGTGGACGTTTAACTTCATTTGGTTATCAGGGCACTTCCTCTTTTTTCCTTGTGACAGTGAAGAGGTTACCCAAAATATTCAGTTTGTCCACTCCAATCTCATTCACCTTATCGGCCTTACCACTACCAAGCTTTTTAATCACCGTTGTGGCATCAACCACTAAGACAAATCCAACCTCAAGCAGTGCTTCTAAGGCCAGGTTTATACTTCACGTGATATGAAGCGTGCTCCAGCGGACGCTCCTGCTACACAAGTGTTGTACTGTTTATACTTGCAAGGGTACTTAACACAAATTTGGAGGAATCCACCAGGTGGCAGTGCTAGATATCATCATTGTGAGAACAGGTTCGGCTTCACTGTGTTGTGAATTGCCTGGAACAGCCATTAAATTCTGATGACACCTTACCGCAATATCTCCGAAAAGGGTGTTTAATGATTAAATCCATCAATCCAGGGATGTGTCCATTCCAGCTAGTATTGGGCATGAGGCAGAAACAATCCTTATACAGGGCCTCAGCTCATCGCAAGGTGAATACAAGCACTCGCATACACTGGCGTCATTTTAGTGTCACCAAAGGAAGGAAACTGGAGCCCACTGTGGAAACCCAGCAGGAAAACATGCAAACTCAAGGCAGGGAATACCAGCGACGTGACTCCCTGCGAGGCAGCAGTGCTACCGTTCTGCCACCGTCACCCCCATGTTTGTAGTTATTAACAGTACAGTATTCATTATTTAAACAAAATTAACAATTTATCTGTAAAATGTAACATACATACTTTAATGCATTTCATCATAAAAGTGATATGAAGTATAAATCTAAGGATTTTAAATGTGCAGAGAGTTGGAATATCATACATTTATTGTGTTCTGTGTAGTGATCTATTGCTGTTTGCCGCTGCTGTCAGGACCGGAGGAAGCCCTAGAAAAAAAGACAGCACAGAAGACTGTATGTGAGACTTTTAAAATGAATTGTGTCATTATGATCAGGAATATGCGACGCTTGAATAAAAAAGCACCACGAATGCATCTGTATGTTGGCATTTTGCTTCACCACATTGAACCATTCATTAAACATCGAAGCGCACACATCGATCCCGTAGGATGCTCAAAGTGGCTTTCTGTCACATGCAGATAGCAACCAGAGACTCTGACGTCACATTCCAACTTTTATCACACTGCGCCCCCAACTTTTTGCTGGTACTGCAACTCACGCTAATTTCTGAGAATGTGCTCAGAGGACACATCGAATGAACATGTGGAGGCCAAGATGCGTGTGCATAAGTGTTCTGAGCGTGAAGTATAACTGAGCCCTAAAACTACCTCCTTAGATTAAGGTGTATCCACTAGATTTGAAAGTTTCTCAAAGTGCTTCCTCCACCTCTTAATGCTTCCAACTGAGTTCAGCCCTACCCTACTCTACCTTTTCTGATTCATTACATGATTTGAGGACTTGGAGAACTTTTTGAGGACATCTGACAGTTATTCAGTACTGTCTCATCAAAGTCCAGCAATGCGTAGCTCTTGTCCTCAACCATTATTGCAGCTGCTGCCTATTCGGCCTGCCGATACCCCTCAGTCAAATCCAGAGATCACACTGCTAACATTACAAGAAAGACCTCGACCCTCAATCTGACAGCTTATCCGACAGGTCCTAGGGTTACAATCATGACAGGTACCACAGACCTTCTGGCCTCAACTTCTTGTAGCTTCTTCCAGTGTTGAAGGCTGCAATATGGTCTATTCCAGGGTTCTCAAACTCGAGTCCTGGAGGGTCAAAGTGGCTGCAGGTTTTCATTCTATTCCTTTTCTTTATTAGTTAACTGTTTTTTGCTGCTAATTAACTTCTTTTGCCTTAATTGTAATTAACTTGACTTAGGCTTCTTTTAACTCTTTGAGGGCTGAATATTTTCTCCAAAAAACTCAGTTTTCTGAAAAGCACACAAAACAATCGTCCATCCATCCATTATCCAACCCGCTATATCCTAACTACAGGGTGACGGGGGTCTGCAGGAGCCAATCCCAGCTAACACAGGGCACAAGGCAGGAAACAAACTCTGGGCAGGGCGTCAGCCCACCACAGACAAAGCAATCATTTCACACATAAATCAACATAAAACATCTGTTGCTACATGCTGCGGCTGCTGTTGGCGCATGTTTGGCATCTCTGGTGGCAGTGTCTACTCAACGTTCAGCAGAAATGCACAGTGTGCTGGCTGCCTGGCTGTCTTTGCACTGCAGGTTGGTGGCGATGGTGGCGGTGTGAAGCAATCTGGTTTGTACCTCTTGTCATCATAAGTATTGGTCCTCCCAGGCGAACACTGCTGTAGGAGCATCAGCTACAGGAACGTGTTCAGCACCCCAATCAGCCGATGCTGGTACCTCACTTTCATTTTCAATATCCATCTCCAGATCACTTGCATCAAACTTGCTGTCTGACAAATCAGAGTCCTATTCAACGAAATTATGTGAAATGTCTGCGGAGTATTTTGCTTTGCACTGTGGTATATGGCCAGCTTTTCACCCCAGCCTATACCCCCAGGCCGCCAGATGGAGCCCTCCCTGCAGTATGGAGGTGCCCCGAAGACCAGCAGGGAATCATGGAAACCACAGGGGCCGCAAGAGGGTGCTGCAGGGAGGACCGAAGAATCATTTGTGCCCTATAACCCGGAAGTGCGTCATAGGAAGAGCGACAACAGAAGTGACGTTCTTCCGGGGTGAAGAAAAGGACTTGTACCTGACCCGGAAGTGATAAAGAATCATATGAACTTGGGATTGGGAACACGTCCGGGTCAGGGTGTGTAAAAGGACTGTGGGAGCTCCCAGACGGCGAGCTGAACTGGGTGCAAGGGTGGCAACGTGTCTGGGAGTGGAGGAATTGTTTATTAGTGATTATTGTGTAATTTTAATGAGTATAGTGGAGGAGAGGATGCTTTGTGCACTGTGGCTTATGAATAAAGTCATATTTTGGACTTTTATCTGGTGTCTGGAGTCTTGGACAGGGGTTCAAGGGAGTGATACTGCATCCTATCTGTCACAGCACATTCGCTTTGATCTCTCGCCAGATGTCGATGCCATTTTAGAGGTTGTTTGCTCTTCACTGCTCACACACACATAGGGAATCGAGGTTAAATCAGCAAAGCTATGTAACTTTCCTCCTAGCAAAGAGAGTCAAACTAAAACATAAGGGCGAGTTTCGCCACAGTTTACAGCTGATTATTGTCCTCTACCCCTGAATTTGTTGATATCAGCTCTGAAAGAGTTAATTATAATTGTCTTGTTCTTGAAGACTGTGGTGGGCTGGTGGTCTGCCCAGGGTTTGTTTCCTGTCTTGTGCCTATGTTGGCTGGGATTGGCTCCAGCAGACCCCCCTGACCCTGTAGTTAGGATATAGCAGGTTGGATAATGGATCGATGGATGCTCTTGAAGACAGACCCCTTAATTGTTTCTTTTTCCTTAATTAACAGCTGTGAAGGACAGCCGGGTCCCATGCCCGGCAGGGACGCCCCTGCTGGTTATGTTCCGGGGGAACCGCCATGGGCAGTTCATACCTCCCCCGGGATGCTTGGTGGCAGCCACCATGGCTGACAATGATTCCCCAGCCACCTGCAGGGCTCCGTGGGAGATGGAGTCCTGCACAGCCGGATGGCCGCTAGGGGGAGCTGCATGAACTCAGCAGCCTGGCTGGATGAGCCCCACCCAGACGTGCAATTAGGACCAAGTGGTCAAGCACCTGGAACACTTCCGGGTGGGTTATAAAGATGGCCAGACACCACCACTCAAGGAGCCAGAGTCGGGAGGAGGAGTGGTGGTAAAGGAGAAGAGAGTGTTTGCTGTAATTGTGCTTTTGGGACTGTGTTGGGCTGTGTGGCACGGGGAAGATGTGTCCCACAGCTGAAGAATTAATAAAGCCTTTGTGTTAATTTTGTATGTGCCACTGCGTCAGTCTGTACCGGGTTGGGCGCTTATACTGTATAGCACCTTATTAAACAGCCAAAGAATAATGAGATGCAAAATGAGCCAAAACATGACCAGTAAACTGTGACCATCACACAATATCTGAAAATAAAGAAATATGAAGGTCTCTGGAATGTTGATCTGCTCAGGTCCACAAAAAATTTGACCAGAGCTCTTAGAAAAGAGAAGATCGACAATTTCAGAAATGTCTGCTATTGCACAATGAGAGCAGCAACAAGCCATATTTAAATTTGCCCAAACTAAGTTTGCCAGTTTGGAATTAAAGAACGGGTTTAATGAACAACAAGACTCGGCGCCTAATTAAGCAACTGCTTGGAGTGAAATTGGTTGAAGTTTGAGGCCCTGATTTAGTTGGTCTTCTGTTGGCTCCCTCACTTCACATTTCATTTCTGTTTGGGTGCCATTGAAGGAAAGAAATGAAGCAATTCAAAGGAACAACCCTTAAAAAAACAAATCAATTACAATGAATTCAAAAGAAGTTAATTAGCAGCAAAAACAGATCACTAATTAAGAAAAGGGTTAGAATGAAAACCAGCAGCCACTGGGGCCCTCCAGGACTGGAGTTGGGGACCCCTGCTTTATAATGTGTCTTAAGATGGTGTGTTCTATTGAGTAAGCTTCATAAAATAAAAGGAAAAATCACATGGACTAAAAGAGATTGAGAACAAGACAAAAGCAATTTTATTTAACCGATTTATTCACACTGTCACATAAGTTACCACATCAGCAAGAAACCACTCTGTTTTAGTTGCAGTAATTTTCCAAGTCATACAAGGAGCAGGGAGTGTCGCAGCATTGTTCAACGATTCCTCGTTTTGCTTTGGCCTGGCCTTGTTGTTGTTTAAATGGAAAATCGTCCATTTCCATCTCTGATCCAGTCTTTCCAGAAAGCAAACCTAATGAAAGGAAACATTCAAAAAGTGACCATTCTGATCTGGATTAAATATAGACAAGTACAGCTCTGCTCGCATATTTGAAAAGCTCTTTAATGAACAGACTGAAGTTACAGTCGGGTCCTCTAGGGGACACAATCGGGAGTGGTCTCTCCTCGACTCTCTCAGATATGGGGATGGATATTTGAGGAGTAAACCGCAAGACAATGATTTTTATATTATGTACATCAAAGAATCATCAACAACAAATCAAATGAATATACTAAATAATTATCACATTATAAAAGTAAAGTTGAATAAATCAGACTCTGCAGCTGCATGAATAAAAGGTAAAGTACCACTTCCGCTTAGCAGAAATAGCCCAAAAGTTGATAGATATCCTAATTTTGTACCTGATACTTTTATGCAAAATTTGGTTGAATGAAGTGAAAGTGTGCATTTACATACAGATATAATTCCAGTGAAAATGGTATTTTTGGACTCAGCGAGGTCTAAAATGTCAAGATTTAACAAAATCTCAAAATAGAATTTTTGGAGGAGTCCAATACTTTCAATATACTTTGTATATGAGAGAGTCAGGGAGGTCTAAAACGTTGAGATTCATCAAACTCTAGACATCAAATTTTTGGATTAATACAATACTTTCTCTACACTTTGTATATGAGAAAGCTAAAAGGGAAGGTTTCATTACAGATAAATGTAATAACAAAGAAAAGGTACAGGACTTTGGAAGCAAAAAATACAATAAATTAGACACTACAGCAAAATAAAAAGACTGTTCACATCTCCTCCTGTCTACACCTTCTTCCTAACTTCCTTATTTCACTTTCCTCCTCTTCCTCCTCCTTCTGCCAGGTAAACTCTCATCGACTCTCCACCAGATGCTAAGCTACCCAGAGCAATGGCCACTGGCTACCTTTATGTCACATCCTTGGAGTACTACTGGGGTCACTTCTTCTCTCCTTTGAATAAGTTCTGGACCAGTCATAACCCTACTGAACCTCTGGGTTGGCCTGCCCAGAACTCCCTTAGACACAGGGTTGGCAGATGTGCAGTTTACAAGTCAAATTGGGCTATTTACATATATAGTGCCTTTCATGATAGATAGATAGATAGATAGATAGATAGATAGATAGATAGATAGATAGATAGATAGATAGATGTGAAAGGCACTATATGATAGATAGATAGATAAGGTGTCATCAGAATTTAATGGCTGTTCCAAGCAATTCACAACACAGTGAAGTCGAACCTGTTCTCACAATGATGATATCTCGCACTGCCACCTGGTGGATTCCTCCAAATTTGTGTTAAGTACCCGTGCAAGTATAAACAGTACAACACTTGTGTAGCAGGAGCATCCGCTGGAGCACGCTTCATATCACGTGAAGTATAAACCTGGCCTTAGAAGCACTGCTTGGGGTTGGATTTGTCTTAGTGGTTGATGCCACAACAGTGATTAAAAAGCTTGGTAGTGGTAAGGCTGATAAGGTGAATGAGATTGGAGTGGACAAACTGAATATTTTGGGTAACCTCTTCACTGTCACAAGGAAAGAAGAGGAAGTGCCCTGATAACCAAATGAAGTTAAACGTCCACAAGGACTTCTCACTAGTTTTGTGTGACAATGTTTGTTGCTGCTAAAATCAGAGCAGGACCCTTGCTTTTTTCTATATGTTTATTAGATAGATAGATAGATAGATAGATAGATAGATAGATAGATAGATAGATAGATAGATAGATAGATAGATAGATAGATAGATAGATAGATAGATAGATAGATAGAGAGTAAGGCACTATATAATAGATAGATAGATAGCGTTTTAATGCTACATTATAATGGTCTTCCTTGTTAATTAATCAGATTTCCCACCTTTCATTTGGATGATGTCCTTTGGAAAAATAAAATCTGCGATATGGCAGAATGGAAATACCAGCTGCTACTAACACTGTGTGACAGATTTGTCAGTCAAATGCAAAGGTCAGTCAAAAAGTTCACAGAATTATGATAAAGCGGGAGAGTGAGAGATCAGATTAGGCGCACATTGTTGTGGAAGGGAGCGCAGCATGTCTGTAGACCAGTTACAACAGGTCTGGACTGGTTTTCGGTGTGTAGTATTGTTTTAATTACCGTATGACTTAGAGGTGTGCCTAGTCATTCAGCGCAATGTCGCACTTTGAACAATGTGTTAACATCAAGTTCATGTACAAATTTGGGAACTCAGCTTCAGATATGCTAGCGGCACTGCACTTTTTAATAATAATGACACCATGATTATCAGAAGGTCATAATGAACACACAGAGTGATGTTAAGCTTCTAGTGTTTTAGTGCACCTGTCTGATTGGAACTATGCCATCAATGGGGTACTTGGGCTGTGTTGAGCTCACGGCTACTATGATTTCTAAAACTGACCAGATGTCACTGTTTTTGCAGCTTCAGATCTTTTTCCAGCACAATCATGAAGAAGCCTCAATGGGCTTTGTGCGCCCATCACTAATACAGGGTGGTACAGGGAAATGAGAAATTTTGGAATTAGGTGTTGGTGACCCTGGGACGTCGGCAGTTGTTTGGGACCAATGCCACCTCGTTTAGAGCCCCTTGCCATTAACTATAGTGGAGCAGTGGAGTAGTGCGCACCGAGTGCTCACTGTGAAAGCCTCTTAGAAGAATGGCGATAGTGTGGACTGCTGCGTAAAGTGAATTACAACATCATTACCAGTTAGGATGTCATGATTGTGTCCTGTCTGGTCATCCGATTACAACATGGGTGCGTAATTTCGAAGAAACAGGTTCAGCCATAAAAAAAGAAGTCCCCAGGTGGAGCCACTTCTCACACTGCCCCGACATTCGATGGCAGCTATTGAACGTTTGTAGAGAAGGCACATTATTTCACACAACGGCGACATTCCATTGCCTCTGAGATCCCCAGATCTCACTGTTTGTGAATTTTTTTTCCATCTTAAAAGCCAAGTGTACCACACATGTCCTGCAATTACTGCTGAACTAAAAAGGAGGACTGAAGAGGAAATCGCTGGCATTCTTCTTGACATGTTACGTTAAGCAATGCAGAATTTCCAAAACAGGCTGTCAGAATGTGTACGGAGAAAAAGGACAACACTTTCGTGATGTTTTCTTCAAAACATAAAATGGAATATTGATTACCATCATTAATTGCATATCCTGTACAATACATTTTATCATTAAATGTATTATGTACTGTAAGGTGTTTATTCGTGCATTGAACATCAATTGAAAATTTCCCGTTTCCCTGCGCTACCCTGTACTACTGAGGATTATTCTGCCGGAAACCAAATTCCAAAGCTTGGAAAACAGCGACATCTAGTGGTTTAAGAAATCATAGCAGCCACGACTTCGACAAGGCCGAAGCACACACACAAGACCTTGTTAATTGCACGGTTTCAGTCGGACAGGTGCACTAACAGATCAAGAAAACTCCTTGTGTTCATTTTGAACTTATGATAATCATGTTGTTTACTAAATGCTGGAATAAATGCACATTAGCATGGGTGAGAACTTCCAGTTATTAAATGTGTTGCCCTAAAGATGTTATTTATTGTCACTACATCATTATGAATATTGTAGCACCATCCCAGTGCTCACCTGCACTCCATATTTAATTTAATATTACCTCTTTATAAAACACAGCCAGTAGTTTTGCATTCCTTTTTATAGACATGTTGGACAAGGCTAAGCTTTAAAGCAGTTTGGATGTTCCTGATGCTTCAGTCGTGATCGTAAAGCATCAACATGATGTTTCGAAGCTATGTGCCTAATCAAAGCGATACAACCTGTATGTGTCAAATGTCCCATCCCTACTAACAAGCCATAAAATTAAATAAGATCTGTTTTTGACGGGGACTAGCTTCTATTTTACCAATCAGATTGATAATCTGCCGCCACTACGGCCCTCCAGGATCCCTGAATTAGTCTATCAGTTAGCCAAATCTCTAATTGCAAAACATGCTTTCCTAAAAATGGTCTGATTATATGAGGAGATCATAGATAACGTCAAGCTGGCACAAGACTGGAGACCTCATCTGGGGAGGGACAGCTTGATGTTTCTCTTACCGAAGCTTGATTCAGTGTCTCTCTTCATTTTGCTAGGAATATAGAAGAAACCTCGGTCTCCACAAACTAAGTAAAGTGCTTCCACCAGATGAGAGCCACAAAGGTGCCGGTTAGCGGCTGCATTGGCAGCCTGTGGGGAAGAGAGGACGAGACAGGCAAGCAGGAAGAAGACTTGAAGAAAGGCCATGGCAAAGGTGTCCAGGTGTGCTGCAGAAACGAGAATGAGAGAATGAAAAAAATATTAGATCCATCTGTTTGACTTGTGTTATAAAGTTAAGAAACACAAATATTATTTTCAGAAATGAACAGCTAGTGATGTAAAGTAAACCTGGAGTATAGGCAATAAACTGGCACTCGGAAGGTTGCCAGTTCGAATCCTGTAAATGCCAAAAGGGACTTTGCTCTGTTGGGCCCTTGAGCAAGGCCCTTAACCTGCAATTGCTGAGCTCTTTGAGTAGTTAGAAAAGCGCTATATAAATGCCAATAATAATTATTATTATTATTATAAACATTTCAGTCAATACACATCATTCTTAGGATTGGGGACTCCGTGTCCCACTCAGTCGGCAGCACTGCACTCCTTTTTATTGCATGATACTAATGAGACCAAGGAGGGGTTAACTAACAGTTATGTTAAGTTGTAGTTTTTATTTCTCTCTGTGTGGTGCTGAAGTGTCACCCGTTGCACGGCTGCACTTGGATTGCCATGTGGTGTGTGCGGCAGGGTGCTGTAATCAGTGCATGCTCCAAGCCTCCTCCTCTGTGTCGATGCCATCATGCCTTTAACACTCAATACCCACTCCAGTTTGCCAATGATTGTTCCGCTAAAGCTGACACCTGATCAAATCCATGTCTATGAAGTTCTGGTTGGTCTGCTCTTGGCATCGTCCAAAAACCAAGGCATGATTACATCAGATAGATCAGCCCAGAATAAGAAAGTGTGGGGTAGATGCACACTATGTTAATTAATGTTGTCTTGTTTTAATTCTTACTTTGTCTTTTATTTTTATTTTCTTCATTATGTAAAGCACTTTGAGCTACATTATTTGTATGAAAATGTGTTATATAAGTAAATGTTGTTGTTGTAGATTGGGGTGCCCGCCAAGGTTGGTTTAAGCATTTTGACACTTGCTGCCAGGACATACTCTAAGCTCCTCACAAAACTAATAATTCATTCATTTATATCATGTTTTGCTAGCTACTCAAAGTGCTTTACAAAGACAGAGAGAAGCCATTTCCACCTGGAGGATGTGACATCAGCAATTCCTACCTGAATGTCTGCTCAGTGCACATTAGCTATTAGATGGTGAAAAACATCAGAAATTTGACAAGCGAGATGAGACCATTCAGCCCATCAAGCCTGTTTGTTTAGCAAATAGCTAAGCTGTCCCCAATATCTCTCTGAGATTCTTCTTAAAGGTTGTCAGGGTTTCTGCTTCATCTACAAGTCTTAGTAGTTTGCTCCAAATTCCCACAACTCTTTGTGTAAAGAAGTGCTTCCTGACTTCATTCAATTCACTTCCCCATAATTTCTGTAGGGCCCACAATGTTTCTGATGCTTATGTATGTTTCTGTTTTGCTATCAAAATAGGGACCCCAGCGTACAGCTTTATCTGGGGGCCTATGAAGCTGTTAAGACAGCCCTGTAGTGATGCCCTTAAGTACGAGATTCACCATAGAAAGAATTATACTGGGTTTACTTTATCAATGCGTGTGAGAATTGCAAAGACCTGGATTAGGTCTTCACGCGGTCTCCTGGATAAAAAACAAGATGCAGGCCTTTAATGGCCTCTTGGGCACAGCCATCAGCAGTGTGTCTGTCTGCAGAGAGAGTGTCGACCTCATCGAGAGGTTTATTTACCTTGGCAGTGACATCCATGTCTCTGGTGACTCTTTCTACGAAGTCACTAGACGGATTGGGAGAGCATGGGGAGATCATGAAGTTACTGGAAAGGGGTGTGTGATGCTCCTGATTTCTACGCAAAAAGATGAAGGTCCAAGTCTTTAGAGTCCTGGTGCTCCCTGATTTGCTATATGGTTGTAAGACATGGACGCTCTCCAGTGACCTGAGATGAAGACTGGACTCCTTCAGTACTGTGTCTCTTTGGAGAATCCTTGTATATCGCTGGTTTGACTTTGTGTTTCTCACAGAGTCCCGAATGAGGCACATTATCTGCATTGTGAGGGAGCGTCAGTTATGGCACTACGGCCATGTGGCGTGTTTCCCCATGGGTGCTCTGGCTCACGGGACCCTCATTCTTGAGGACCCAAGTGGCTGGAACAGGCAAAGGGTACACCCATATAACACCTGGCTGCAGCAGATAGAGGGTCATTTCCAGAGGGTGGGACTGGACCACGTGTCTGCCTGAGGAGTTGCCAACCAGGATCCTGAGCTGTTTCATCGTGTGGTGGGTGCAGCAATGCACTGTAGCAGTCCATGCTCCCCAACCTGACCTGACCTGCAGTCTCCTCTGCTCGAGACTAAACAGTTTAATTCTCTGTGTTTATCACAGTAGGACATGTCCTGAAGTCCTGGGAAACACTTGGCTGCTCTCCTCTGCACAGCTTCAAGTGCTGCTATGCCTTTCTTGTATTGTGGTGACCAGAACTGCACACAACACACCAGATGTGGTCTCACTATTGTATTATATAGTTTGAGTACAAGGTCCCTTCATTTATATTCAACAGTATTTACGATGATATAAGCAAACATTTCATTTGCCTTTTTAATCAATTCTGTACATTACTTAGATAATGAAAAAAGGTTGTATCACCATAAACCCCTAAATCCTTTTCAAAGGTTGCTTCCTGTAGGACCGTGTCTCTCATCTTGTATTATAATTAACTGTCCTTTTTCTCATACATCAAGCTGCATTTTCAAAGTGTTTGCCCAGTTCTGAAGCTTATCCAACACTTTCAGAATTGTTTTTACGGTCATCTCAGTGTCTGCCATTCCTACAATTTTAGCACAATCTGCAAATTTGGGAAGTTTACTAACTATATTGGAATCTACTGTATGGCATTAGTACAAATCTGGAAAAAGTGACAATCCAAGGACAGACTCGTGAGATGCTCCACTGATGTCTTCACTCCACATGGAGCAATGTCCTCTTATCTGAACTCTTTTTGCCCAGCTGGTTAACCACCTTGAGATCGAGTTCTGCAGGTTACTTCAGATGACTACATCATTTAGTATGAGAATTAATCTTTGTGAGAAACAGCCAGTTAGAGACAGGGGATGATAAAGGGATCAGAATAGATACGGTGGTGATGACAGATTTAGCCAAGACATCAGGGTAGACCCTAATCTTTTCAGATGTTGCCCTGGGGTCTTTCATGATCACAGAGAGTCAGGATGTCGTTTCTACATCTCATCTGAAGAACAGCACCATTTTTTCTGTTCTGTGTCCCCTGTCACTGCACTGTGGCCCCTTGCTGGCCTCACCAACACCTCGTCTAGTAGCAACCCAAGCTTTTGTGGTTGGTCTCAAATCCAGGTACATGCAAGGTGCAAACATATTTAGTTTTGGGTGGATTACCTATTCCGGAGTGCAGGTGCACTTGGATGGTATCCCATCCATCCACCAATTTTCCAAACTCACTTTTCCTATCCCAGCAAGCACTGTGTCTAAGACTAGAACAATCTTTGAACTGGTGGCAGTCCATCGCAAGGTAAACACACACTAGAGACAATTTAGCAATGGCAATCCACCTAACCTTGCAAGTCAGACTGTGGGAGGAAACCGAGGCACCCAGAGAAAAGCCACATGGACATGGGGGAAAACATGCAAACTTCATGTGATCAAGATGCAAAACCCCAATCTCTTTGTTGCGAGCCACTACAACCACACCATTGTGCCATCTGGCTTCCCACAACCATGTAATTGAAATGACAGCCATGCATTATCAAACTCACTTAAAGCAGTTTAGTGTTGAAGTGGGGCAGCACCTAGCCTGGCCTGGCAGTAGATGGCAGCAGAGTATTCAGCACCACTACTTCACAACTCTCAAAACTTGTCTAAATACCCAATTTGCATGTTTTGCCAGGGTCCACTAAAGATGTGTTTTAACTTAACTGATGACCCTAAATCAGCTACTGACTGTGTGTACAATTGTACCCTGCAATGGACTGGTATTCCATGTATTCTTCTACTTCCTGCCTTGCTAATATTGCTTGCCCTGTGCTTATAATGGGAAATGCTTTTAAGAGAATTGCTTACTAAATCCACTGCCTCCAAAAAAACATTTCAGAATTTCTTTTTATTATACTGCTTATCAATTAATTACCAGCTATTTTTTTTCTCAAGCCTTAATTGATCTATAATATTCATAAACGTAGAGCTTCTTGCAGAAGCTGAGAACGTACCCATTAAAGGTATTGTGATGTTTTGCTTGTTTGAGTTTTAGGGTTGTCTGAGTTTTCTCACATGCAGTTCTTGACTACTTTTAGTAATTAAACATTTTGTAAATGAAACGATCGCCAGTAATTAACCCAACATTTTCTGTCTCTTTGTTCCTACAAGCGCATATTTGCACCACAGCGGCTGCTCGTCTGACTGGCCCGTTTGACTGATTTACTTACCCACAGGTCAGGATCTTTGGTCGAAGTGCCAGCGCGTTTTCGCTGTTAGTGGTTTATATCGGTCAGTGGAATTCCTGCTTAAACATCACCATTGTTAGCTACTGTTTGCATTTTGCGAGTGCTAGACAGTGCGAGAAGTGCTCTCGTAGGACATACTTGCAGATGTGTATTGCTTCGTGTTTTTCCCCTAATTTTCCATTTTCACGTTGTGTTGTGTTGCTTGTTTTAATTATTTTAACCCGGAGGAGTCATGTCGACTTTTACTAGAGGAAGAAAAATAACAAATAAGTACAGAGCATCCCATCTGCTTGAACTCCTGAAGACAACTTAGCGAGACTTCTTCGGTGATTGGCTAAAAGAACGAATGGGTGGGGCTGCGCGTTAAAGCGGCAAAAACGGTAGGAATTTATAGCCTGAATATGCAGCACTAGCGGCGTCTACTTAGCCATGAAGTCTGATTTATTTTCTTCCGTAATGAATATTCTGTCTCCTACTGTCAAAGTTCTGATTTAGAATCCCTGCCGGGACAATGGTCGCAGTTTGGACTGTGTGCCTTTGGCCGTCGCATCCTTTGCGGAGATTCTCCGGTTAGGTCACAAATATCAAAGCCTCGCCCCTTGGATTATTTAAATTTGACTTTTGATGGACTGGGCTGGTTTCCTACTTGCATAAGATATTGTTTGAGAAGGCACTGAATGTTCGTGTCCGTCTGTTCCATTATGCAGTCTTGTAAAATAAATGTACAAACTTGATAACGTACTGTAAATATGTGTGGATATCAAGATATTAATATGGTGTGAGGAACTTATGGAAGCTTAGCAGGTGTAAGTAATTAACAATCCGTGGACGGGCAGGGAGAAGACACGCGCGCGCACACACAAGGGCAAGATGAACATCGCCAACGTACCTAAACTGTATGTCTTTCAAAACAGCTCACCCAATCCCGGAACACTCAATGTTATGCATGCATTTTTTAACTTGAGTAAAAAAATAAGAATTTTTTTATTTTGCCTTAAGTACAATAAGCGGACAAAGAAAAAAACGTCATTTCAATATAGTTAGCGGAAATTGTGTACTATTCAGAAGTTTTAACATTGTTATTTTAAGTGACATTTTAGTTGTATTGTAACTTAATATTACAATGTATAATATGTGACTTGAAATATGATATAAATATTTAGCAATATGGTCGTGACTCCCAAAAAATATTTTTTTCCCCGGCTTGCCATAAAAACCAATCTATCCCGACTAAAATTTAAAAAGTACGCCCATACTTTGACTGTAACATTTACTTTTTTTTTGGCTGACGCCTTATTCCAAGGCGACTTACAACATTTATAATACAATTGGTTACATTTCTTCGTGGTTTTCCAAATTGGAGCACAGGCCGGTCTAGTGACTTGCTTATGGTAACACAGTAGCTGGATTTGAACCCACAACCTTCTGTAACATTCGGCACTTATGGACTGTCCCGTCCTCTCCTATTTGACAATACTTGTTGCGTAGGTCAGGGTGAATTCCCCCCCTTATTGTAGAGGAAACCTAACTGGGCTTGGGGGGGTTGTTTCCATGTGAATTGCCTTAAGCTTCCATATATTTCATATTTTCTAACCCCTAAATACTTCATGAAAGCCTCATCCAGAAAGCGCTCAGCCAACATGCTACAAATTCCACCAGCTACCTCTCATTGCCCCGCCCACTGTTCTCGAAACTCGCGTATAATTGGTTAGGTGCCGCAGTGGGCTAGTACCGACAAGCCATCTTACGGGCATTTTTATCCCGCTCCAGCGTACAGTTATTATTATTATTATTATTATTATTATTATTATTATTATTATTATTATTATTATTATTATTTATTACATTTTTACTGACAAAATTCAGAGTTACAGCGAGACACAAGAGCAAATGTAGGGCTAATATGAGTTTGAAGATTTCTGTGAAGTTGTCTGCTAGGCCAAATAAGAATAGAATCAGATCTTTACTTCAATATAACAACACCCAAAGCACTAAGCTCCAGGCAGAGGCTCAGCAATAAGGAGTACAGAACCAGTTTAGTGCTAATGTAATTATTATTAAAAAGACTTCTTTTGCCTTGCTAATTTTTTTTAGCTTGTAACTGAAACTGTGATTACATATTATACTTTGGGATAAACACTGTTTAATTTTTCAATTTTAAAATAATCTATGCGTATCATAGCGCAAAAACACTGTATTTATTATTATTATTATTATTATTATTATTATTATTATTATTATTACCAAGCTTATTTTAACTTCACCTGTTTGTTGTCTGGTATAAATCTTATAATCAACCTTTAACCCACTTTCTATTGTCCAAATGACAATTTTGAAACACTTACTCACTTCCAATGACAATACCTGAATCAATAATCGGTTTCACTAATTGATCAATTAATCCATGTTAATTAAAAAATAAAATTTTCATATGAAAAATAGTTAAACGATTTCACCAAAAGATGGCGCTAGTAACGGAGCGAAATATTAAAGGAAGTGTGAAAATATTAATTAAAAAATTATACTAAAACAAATCCAAGACTAAAAATTGAAAATAATATATATAATACTTTTAAAAAACACGCTTATATTAAGTTAGAAAGTGTACTAAAAAGTAAAAAATAAGTCTCTTATACATCACTAATTAAATCAAAGGTGCGCTTTTCTAAGATTTTAAGAAGTGTTTTTTGAATATTAATGAAAAGCGCCCACGCTTATTTTTTACGAGTGATGTATAAAAGACTTATATTTCACTTTTTAGCACACTTCTTAATTTAATATAAGCGTGGTTTTTAAAAAGATTATATATATATATATATATATATATATATATATATATATATATATATATATATATATATAATGTTTACAATGATGTTTCCTATGGAAGACTTATATACACAGTACATCATTAAAACTTTAATATCATTAAAGAATACATTCACTGATTGTTTATCAAGTCAAATAAGTCAAATATTTTAGCCTGTTTTGAATAACAAAGGATTTAAACCAAATTAGTTTTAAATATTTCAGTACCCTTCCAGATGAAGTAATGACAATCCCTTGCTTTACAACATAAGTTTATTAAGCGTGAAAATATTCATCTATAATTCAAGAAATGTAGCTTTTCAGAATGGGGGAAAATGTTCAAAAGGGGTGTAGTTGGCTTGCTGCTGGGGGGTTTGACAAACCCAGCCGGGGCTGTGTACTTAGTCAGCAAGAGCGAATCCAGAATGAAAGTGTGGAGACGGTGCGCATGCGCGGCTTTCTTCGTCTTCGTCTTGGTCTAAAGAGACAGGTCGATGTCTCTGACAAGGAGTTATAAGTTAACTTACCAATCTGAAGAGCGATAATTGTAGTTCTCGCAAGTGTACCATTTGATACGTAAAAAGGGGAGCACAAAATCAATAGATTTGAACATTGCCGAATCCCCTTTATCTTGCACCTGAATTAAAATAGTAATTTTTGACGGGGGTAGTCATTTAGAACGCACACTTAACTCGTATCGTATGCAATCAGTTTATCATTTATCCAATTATTTGTTAATGCGAATTTAGATAAGCTATCATTTTTATTTATAGGCCGTTCATTACACACTTTATCACCAGGCGCATGCAGGTGCCAGTCCGCCACAGGAAGTAATTTCTTATAATGTATGATGTCAATTGCCAATAACGCCAGTCTTTTGTTATCATTAATATTAGCTATTTTTTATTTTTACCGCTCTTCATCTTTTTTTATTTTAAGACAATTTTAATGAACACTCACCCTATTATCAGGCGCAAAGCAGGGATCACCTCTGAACAAGTGCCAGCTGTTAGGGATTAATTCCTGATCCCCGATTCTTCTTTCTGATCCTCAGTTCACTTCGACAATAGAACATATAGGCTCTCCGAACCCCAGTAAGTATGTAGGAAATTTATTTAACAAAGACCACAATGAAATATATCAGGCAAGATGTTATTCCTACACTGTAATCTCATATACACTAAAAGTTATTGTTCAGGGAACGCTTTTATAGATATGTGTATAGCTGATAACATGCAGATGTTGAGGACGAGCAGATTTACCTAAAAGTTAACTAGGATGACCTAAACCCAGTACTGTAATGGAATATATTCATGGTGTCTAGAATCAAGGTCAGATGCGGCTTCTTAGAAAAGCGACTGCATACTTTAAATCATCGGTTATCTTATGGCACGCTTTCAAGGATAGCTTTAAGCCACCTGCATCCTTTTGGGACAATAGTTGCTTATTTAAAATATTTTTAAAACCCTGTGAAACCTATGACATCAATATGCTACAGAGTTATATAAAAAAAATGTCCAACACAGCCCAACACCAGTATATCACAGGACTCATTTGGCCATATCTCCATTTTTATATTAACTATGAGTTATGAGTTGTTCCCTATGTTTTTCTTGGCCAATTTTGGTGTTCCGATTTATTATTTTTTTTTATCTTTTTTTATTTTTTTTATTTCTCATACAGAAAAGTATGCTAGTCATTGTACAATCATGTTTCGGGGTTAAATCCTTCAGTGCATTAAAAGTCACGACTCAAGTCAATTCTATTTAAAACAGGCAGTATCGGTCTAATCGGATATTCCGTATTTTATGAATCGAGGCTTACAAACTGGGAACTGCGCATGTGCAATGTTAAGGCGCTTTGTCCATAGACAGCTTGCTTTAGCCAGGTGCTTAATCTGCCAATGTGACTACGCGTTTGTGCTCGTTCAACAAAAAATGTAAGACGGATTTTTTTTTTTTTTTATACAAAGAGGTGTTTGATTCCGAGAGGAGCAAGCTGATATCCCAAAAATGTCGCTGATATTACTCGGTAAAAAAAAAAAAGTCGCCGAAATAAGTAAGTGGGCCAGGTAGGTCGGGACTTGAAGAAGATCTTTCACAAGAATACATATAATACAATCTGAGTGGCTGTATAGGGTGGTTTAATTCAACTGAGTGATCCTATGTCAAAGTTGTGGTAGGTAGCATCGTGGCATAGCAAAAAGCCCCCAGTAAGTGCACGTGGATTTCTTTAATTAACACAAGTAATAGCATACCTTATTATATGAGTGGTTTTGAAGGCTGGACTATCTTTTTTTTTTCTATAGAGTTTTCATGTGTATAAACAGTGTAAACGTTTTTGCATGCACCTGTCTCCGCTCGGGGCGGGGCTTCAATTTGCCGCCCACCAACATATCTGAATATGTTAACCTATTTAAATAGAAAATTAAAATGACGTATAGAGAAAAAATAAGATACATTTTGCATTGATTTATTCATAAATCGAGAAACAGCAAGAATATAGTATAGACGCACTGATAAGCCGTGTTCTAATTATTAGTTTAATATAATTACACTGCGAAAACCAGAACCAGTGTACTGTACAAGTGATAGGTGGGGATGTTTTCTGCGCAGAGCAAGAACGCATTCGGATTGATAGCGAAACGAAATTATAAATTGTAAATCTGTTGTTTATCTTCCTAGAAATTATTATCGGTGTATTGTTTATGTTTATTTTTGTTATTGCCTCATAAAATTTCAACTGCTGTGTCTGATGCCGTCACCGAAGGACAGTCTGAAAATTATTTTTTAAGCATTTGTGGATAAAAATCAGAGATTTTTACTTTTTACATTCATGAGTGATATTTTTCCGAACCCTGCTGCTTACACACGAATTGCACGGAGCCTTTTGGCCAGTAATGCCCCCCTCAAAAATGTGTTGCCCGGGGAAGACCGCCTCTGCTCGCAGGGTATGCTGTGAATTGAGAATATCACCAGGAATTTATATTATCCATTTTTCTTTTGTTTTCATCTATTTTTCTTTTTTATTGTAAGACAAGTTACTGTAACACACTCAAACTAGCATCAGACGCAGTTCACCCCTGAACAGGTGCCAGTCCAATACCAATTCTTCCTGGGACACATTCACACTGCATGTGGTCAATTAGTCACAATTATCTCTATTTTTAGTTTAATGCAGTGATTCTCAAACTGTGGGGTGGGCCCCCCTAGGGGGGCGTGAAGTAAAAAAAAAGGGGGGCGCGAAGATGTGAAAACAAGAATCAAAAATATGAAAAATACATCTATTGAAACCAAAACAAATTAACTTAAACTGCATTCTAATACTAGAAAAATAAATATATATTTAGATAAATGTCAATAAACGTTAAGTAGGTATTAAAAAAGAACAAATTGGTATTCGTGGGCTCCTTTAAAAAAAAAACGTTAGGGGGGCGCATTTAAAACTGTTATGAAAACTCGGGTCGCAAATACGTAAAGATTGAGAAACGCTGGTTTAATGGAAATGAACAATAGACTGTACTGGCCAAACAACCACACGCATTAGGCAATCACCCAAATAATCAGATTGTGATCAGACCTACACGCATGTAATACTCCGATCTACACTTTGTCAAGTAAGCGAACCAGCTGCCGTGGTGCAACATCGGAGGCTTCGCGGATGTCTGAGTTTTGATCCCGCAAGTGCAAGCAAAAGTGCGTACACCTAATGAGCCCGAATTAGGGCAAAACACATGTTGTGTATTGTATTCTTTGACAACTCATATATATATATATATATATATATATATATATATATATATATATATATATATATATATATATATATATATATATATATATAAAGTCGAATGATTGATACATGCACACTAGCACTAATATCAGGTGCAAGTCAGGAACAATTCCATATAGCATACTGTATGTTGTTAACTTGTTAACTAGCCAAACATATCCTCCATTATGTTTGGGCCCAACAAGTACTTGGATGGGAGACCAACCAAGAAAACTTTGGGTTGCGGCTGGAATAGGTGTTGGCGAGGCTTACCCTGTGGTCTGAATGTGGATACCAATGCCCCAGTGCAGTGACGAGGACATTGGACTGTAAAAATGGTGCCATCCCTTCAAATGAGATGTAAAATTCAGGTCCTGACTCTCTGTGGTCATTAAAGTTCCTAGGCATCATTTGTAAAGAGCAGGGTGTATCTCTCCATCTTGGCTAAATTACCCACCACAGCCTTGTCATTCTGGCCTCCTAATTATCCCTTGTCTCTAATTGGCTATCTCTCTCACCTCTTCACCACCTGCCGGCCAATGTGTGGTTGAACAAAAATGGCCGCTGTTACGCCATCCAGGTGGATGCTGCACATTAGTGGTGGTTGAAGTGGCCTCCCATTCTCTATGTTAAAACACTTTGAGTAGTGAGAAAAGTGCTATCAAAATTTAAAGAATTATTATTAATATAATTAGTTCAACTGATACAGTAAATTTACAGAATTAATGCAGCAGAACTAACCAATGCAGCACCAAGCTGACCATTCTCTTAATATTTAGTTTATTTTATAATATCACTGTTTTTTGGCAAGCATAAAAGAGTGAGTATCAAAAAGCTGAGTGACCCAACCAGGGTATAAAGTGCGAGGTTTCTGCCTCACTGTGTGACTCTGAGAATGTCACATACACATTCAAGGCTCACGCTAAAGGACTTTGAAAACAATTGTACAGGTGTGGTTCCATTTTAAGAATCCTGGATCATTTTATAAAGTAGAGGGGGCCATTCTGTCCAGCCAAGCTGGTCTGGCTAGTTAATGGCTGAACTGTCCCATTAAGGTCCACTACATCCACTGAACAGGATCATCTCCAGGCAGAGGAGCAGCTTCAGTGACAGACTGCTGTCACCGTCCTGCTCCACTGACAGACTGAGGAGATCGTTCCTCCCCGACACTATGCGACTCTTCAATTCCACCCGGGGGGTAAACGCTAACATTATACAAAGTTATTGTCTGTTATATCTACATTGTTATCACTCTTTAATTTAATATTGTTTTTTGTATCAGTATACTGCTGCTGGATTGTGTGAATTTCCCCTTGGGATTAATAAAGTATCTATCTATCTATCTATCTATCTATCTATCTATCTATCTATCTATCTATCTATCTATCTATCTATCTATCTATCTATCTATCTATCTATCTATCTTCCTTCTGATGGGTGGTTTTGAGTTCTGCAGCTTCCCAGCTCCAGGAAACTGAGTTTGAACCTCAGCTCGGTTGATGTCTCTGTGCAGTTTGCACCTACTCCCCATTTCATTGTGGGTTTTCTTGCCAGGTGCTCTGATTCTCCTCACCTATGTCAAAGATGAAGGACTACTCTGAGTTAGTGTGCCATTTGACAGACTGGCAGAACAACTTTACTAGCCCAATGAAAGCATTTGGACTTGTGCTTCCTGCCAGGCACAGCTAATTCTCCAACCAGGAATGGAACCCTTGCCCTCTTAGTCTCAGCTCCACCACGATCAGACATGGAAGATATCTGACAAGTTAAGTTTAAAAAAAACTGGGAACCCAGTCCATGATGGGTTACTTCCTTTTGCCTGAGGCTGTTGAGAAAGGCCACAGCTGCCTGTCACCTTCAATTTTGATTAATTGTGTTTGCTAAATGGATGAACTACATAGAAAGAACTTGGGAAAGTGATTGCTATGGAAAAGCATTAATAAAGCAAAGGTTATCAGTTCAAACACCAACTTACTGCACATCCCTAGTGAAATTATTACACTTGCCAGAGGCCCAGTTGTTAAAGAATATAAATGTGCACAATTGGACATGGGGTGCTGCTAATCATGGAAATGTGCTACATAAACATTATTATCACTACACTAGCTAGTAAACCATCCATTTTATTAACTCTCTCTTATTTCCATTTAGAGCCTCAAGGAGCCAGAGCCTACCATGTCAGTGCTGGGTGAAAGACCAGAATCAATTCAGGATGGAAGAACAGTCCATCAAAAGGCACAATTATACTAGGCCAATTCTGAGACCCCAGCAGAAATGCCATGAAAAGGAGGGGAGCACATACAAACTGGACTGGGGTTCAAGCGCCTTATCTATAAGGGAACAGTGCTATTGTGCCACCTTCATGTAGAAATAATGCTAATAATGATTATTAGTATTGCTGTTTTTATTTATTTGGTAGACTCAATGGTGACTTGATGTAAAGATTGTCAGAGGTGCAGACTGGGCCAGCTGTCTTGGTTTTAAAGTTCAAATCTAACCACAAAGACCCATTGAAATGTAAAATAACCAACTACTGCAGCACCAGGGCACTGAGCAGAAGAGCTTTACTGAGCTAAAAGAGATCAGCTGTGTGTAAAATATGAAAGAAACATTTATTTCATGAGCTTTGCTGCATGTTGCATGCCAACAATTCCTAACAGGACTTAAAGATCACACTGAATTGGTATTATCAGATATTCTTTTTAAAATATTACACAGTTCCATGAACAATATTAGTTACAATAAAATTGTTATGAGGTGTTCTTCAATTGCTCAGAAATTGAATTGAACAAAAAAACATATTAATTAAAGGAAAAACTGCTTGTTGGGCAGTAATGTAAGTAAGAGTTTCCCACAGCTATAATTGCAAATACTTTTTTAAATTCTAAACCACGTAGGAAATTAATTACACACAAAAATCATTATATTAAATCAAAAGGTGTAGTACATAAGTCCTGCGGTGGGCTGGCGCCCTGCCCAGGGGTTTGTTTCCTGCCTTGCGCCCTGTGTTGGCTGAGATTGGCTCCAGCAGACCCCCGTGACCCTGTAGTTAGGATATAGCGGGTTGGATAATGGATGGATGGATAGTATATAAGTTAATTTGATTATAATTCTGCAGTACTTCGGAAAATGTAAAACTTCTGTGAAACGTTAATAAGCAAAGGTTAACTTGAATATTTAAGGCGGTATCATTATAAATAATGCACTTTATCTGTAAATCAAATGTTCTTTTTTAAATATAAAACAGCTCAGTGAATGGGATCTGTTAGCTTAAAATAGACATCATTTTTTTATTCAATATAAAATGGCTTAGAAAATAAATTACAATTAAAACATTATTTAAAATTAGAAAATTGCATTCACTGTTATTATATGATTGCTAAGTATTCTGGAATGTTCCTCAGGATTCTTTTCCACAAGGTTTCAGGTGATGGAAAGGGTAAGAGGTATATTAGCTAAACTGATCTGTGTTTTCTTTTCAACAAAATAAATTTGTGTATTTGAATCAATTCCTGTTTACCTGGCATCAGAGAGTGGCCGTGTGTTGCATGTTGTCAGAGTTTCAGTGTCCGTGCCAGTGCTACAACTGGAAGGTCTTTATAATTCTAAGCTGACTGAAAAATTCAGGCACACACAAATGACATTACTGCAAACCACGGTAACCTGTAGTATTTACTGTTTGTTAATCGGATAATTCTAATGTTCTCTGGAAAACGTAAAACATCTGTGAAATGATACCAATATACACAAAGTAAAATAGAAGAATTTAATAATTCTAATGTTCTAATGCTCTGATGAAAATGGAAAACATCTGTGAAATTACTGAAATATTAATGGAAAACAGGAATATTCTGATTGATATCATTGTAATTAATGCACTTTTGATCTGTAATGCATTTTAGAAATCAAATTCCCTAAGCAGCACACTGAAAAACAAAAGTAAACTGGAACTTTTAGTTTCATCCATCCATAAATCACTTATTCAGGCCCAGATCTTGGGGGCAGTATATTTAAGTCAGTATTATTATTTAATATAAATTTTAACTGTAAAGTATTTGGTAAATTAAATTCCACTAAAAACTAAAAAAAAAGAAATAAAAAAACTACATATTAATAAAGATTAAGTAGAATCACTGGGTTAATTGTAATTTGTATCACTATTTAAGTACTTTTGAAAAATAGAAAATATCTGAGAAATTTTCAATATAGATAATGCAATATGTAAACTGATTATATTATAATTTAATATACATTTTCTATTACAAAATATTTGTTAGATTATATTTCAAAAATAATTTATTTAAAACGTTATACTAAAATTTGAATATTTAGGATAATATTACAGTTTAATGTACTTTTTGAATTCTGAAGTATGTGCATAGCAAAATTGCCAGTGTCAAGTTAACTGAAATGGTGTCAAAATAACCCTTAAAAATGGGCACTTGTGGAAAAAAATGTACACTTGCGGACATGTTGAATTTTTAAATTGTGGAAAATCATATATATATATATATATATATATATAATTCTTTACATTTATATAGTTATATAGTATAGATCCCTAACCTCCGAGCCACCACTCCACCTATTATATATATATATATATATATATATATATATATATATATATATATATATATATATATATATATATATATATATATATATATAATGTATATTAATAAAATGTAAATAGGGATTATTTCAGTTAATAGTATAATTTAATTCACTTTTATTTATTAAGGTTTTTGAGAAATTATAAAAAATATTTTTAAAGACATGGGTAAACCGAAATATTGAAGCCATTATTTTAATTGTAATTTAAATAAACAATAGTGAAGATGTTGATTGAGAAACACTTTTTAATCATTAGGTTTACTAGGTGAGATAAACAAGATGTGTGCTCCTTCAATACTTATTATGTAATAATTGAATAACAATATGTTAATGGTGTTTTGTCTAGAAAACAACACTTTTTGTTTTTTTTTTCAATGTAGAATACGCATTCATCTGATTGCAGGGGGTGTAGGATTAGGGATGGGGTGTTAATTAAAAGCTGCCCCACAACTCTATTCTTCTCTTTTTGATCTAAAGTTCACTAGATTCAGGCATGAATTGTTTTAAATAATTACATTTTAAACATCAAGATCCCCATTTTTGATTATATCATCAGTCAATAGTTATGTTATATCACGTATTGGCCTTGATAGACCAAGTTAGATTAAAGACATTCCAAGGAGTAAAATGAATTGTATACCTTTATACATTATACATTTAAGCCAGAAAGTCAGTGAAAGAAGTCACCAGGATGGTACAATATCAACTTTTGACTGACTTATCATTAGATATACCAAAGTGCCACAGTGCAGGCATATCGCTGTGTTTATCTGTTTTCCTTATGCTTTAACCAATATTATATTACTTTGAATGATAATAAAATATTTTTAAAATGTAACATTATAAGCAACATTTTTTTAACAATGTTTTTTTTTTAATTTGTAAAGTTTATGAATAAATTTCTACTATCACTGGAATTTTGTACAAGTTTTTTATGCACGTTACCATTTGCCCAATTAATGAATTTATCTTATGGAGTGCCTTCCGCGGTAGATCCGTCTCACAAGCATTCTAGAAAGAACCGTAAGTCCAATGAATTCCTGGTGTTACACCAGTGATGTGGAGTGGAAGAGAGAGATGAGCACAGTAAGACTGAGAGACCGAGAAGCACAGACACTTTGTAAACTCACACCCTTACCTTCGCAGAGGAGAGTTGGAATGTGGCAGCTGTTGACAAGTGCAGAGCAGTTGTGACAAGTGTCTGAGGAGCTGTCGCATTTATAGGCCTCTTTGAGCCAACATCATTAAGCAGCCAGTGACTCCAGGGCAGCATTAGCAGTATTTTGCCATGACTTCTGCAAAGTAGGCAGGTTACAGGAGATCATTTTAGTTTTCCATTTCATTAGCTTGTTTGTCATGTTGCAAGTCAGAGGTGGCCTACGTCAGGGTCTCGCTCTACAGGTGTGCCTCCACCATCTGACTGCCGCAGTCCTCAGTTATTTGGGAACTCATCACACAGATTGGTTGCAGAACATTGGCCATATGTAAGCTCATTAGCCAAGTGAGGGTCCTATTAGGACACTTAATAGCCACGCTTCTTGCTGGTGGCAGCGTTTTCGAATAGTGCATGGAAAAGTACATAGTTGCTAATTCCCCCTTAAAAATATCATGACTTGCCTTTTCGTGTTTTTTCTTTACTCCTTAACAACAATTTATTGAATAAATAGACTGAAAGTGCAGAATATGTGAAGCTTAGCTTAGTTTAGCTACCTAACACCTCCAGGGGCTTTGGCAGAAGTGGCATGTGGAGTGTGCATATCCCATCGGATTATCTCCTGAGGATCTCTGCTTTCCCCCCCATCTCAAAAAGGTGAGCACCAGTCCAGTTAGTGAGTGCAGCAGACTTGTGCCACATTCAAGTGTTGGTTCCAAATTACTAAAACAGGATCCAATTCTCCTCAAACCTTTAAACAGAGAAAGGTTATAGCACCTTAAAAAAAAAATCACATTTTATATTAAACAGTGCCTTTCATTTGCTAACACGGATAACAATAAGTCAGTGGAATCACTATAATGTGTCATAATTTATACAAAAATATGTATGAAGGTCTTGGCACATCACACTACAGAAGATTTACTGTAAGTACTTTTGTTAGATTGACTATAATTCCTCATCCTAGTATGTACGCTAATAATTTCTCATCTCTTTTAGCTTCTCTTTGTGATGTTAACTTTGGCTTTAAATTGCCCATTTGGTTCAAATGTATCCCCAAAAGTTAAAATTCTTTTGTTTTGTACTATAGGCACAAGGGCGGCACGGTGGCGCTGCTGCCTCGCAGTTAGGAGACCTGCGGGTTCACTTCCCGTGTTCTCCCAGAGTGGAGTTTGCATGTTCTCCCCGTGTCTGCTTGGGTTTCCTCCCACAGTCCAAAGACATGCAGGTTAGGTGCATTGGCCATCCTAAATTGTCCCTAGTCTGTGCTTGGTGTGTGTGCCCTGCGGTGGGCTGGCGCCCTGCCCAGGGATTCATTCCTGCCTTGTGCGATGTGCTGGCTGGAATTGCTTCCAGCAGACCCCCATGACCCTGTGTTAGGATTTAGAGGGTTAGAAAATGACTGACTGACTGACTATAGGCACAGCAGTGCAGTACTCAGTGTGGATCGCACACCTATGGCTTTTGCATGTTCTCACAGTGTTTATGTAGATTTTCCTCTCCCTTCCTCAAAGATGTGCACCTGAGGTTCCCAGGTCACTCCACATTGGCCCCTGTGCGGCTGAGATGAGCCCTGTGATGTACTCAACCCCTGTGCCTTGCACTCAGTGCTGCCATGATAGCCTCCTTCCTTCTGCAGCCCTGTACTGAGATTAGTGAGCATGAGAATGCTGTGATGCCTTGGCTTATACTTCTGAGAAGGTTTAGATTTAGGTTTAGGGAAATTTGTTTGCAGCAGTAAAGTACAAAAACACAAGACATTGTTACAGACATCCAATAGATACAGCAAGGACACAACACTTGAGAACCAATGTTAATGGCATGAACACACACTCAAGATAATACAAAGAAGAAGAATTACTTTCTACAGTATACAAAACAATAATGTAGAATTTAATATTTAGCATCATCCATACAACTAGTCAGTCATTATCCAACCTGCTATATCCTAACACAGGGTCACGGGGATCTGATGGAGCCAATCCCAGCCAGCACAGGGTGCAAGGTAGAAACAAATCCCCGGGCAGGGTGCCAGCCCACTGCAGGACACACACACACACACCCTGCTCAATTTAGGATTGTCAATGCACCTGACCTGCATGTCTTTGGACTGTGGGAGGAAACCCACGCAGACACGGGGAGAACATGCAAACTCCACGCAGGGAGGACCCGGGAAGTGAACCCTGGTCTCCTTACTGCGAGGTAGCGGCTCTAACAACTGCACCACCATGCCGCCCTCTCTACAACTAGCAGAATTAAAATTGAAACTAGCAGAATTAAAATTAAAACGTTCATAGCTCTAAGCAACATAATTTAAAATGCTTATAGGCCGCAGTGCATTGCACTATATTAATTTCTTTGCCATGACTGTATAGTTTATGTAGTGTATTTCTAAAAGTGTAGAGTGTAAATCAGTGTCCTCAAATGTGAAGTTCTCTTAATCAGTGCTTATGTCGGAGACGGACCCTGTGGTGCCTTAATTAGGAACTGATTATTGCTGTTAATGGAACAGATGTTTTTTTTTTTTTATTTTGCTTTGACTGTTATAGATTCAGTTTTCAAGATTCAGGACCCTTAATTGTTTCTTTCCCCCCCTTCACCAGCTGCCAATTAACAAAGACATGCTAAAGGAGACAATGGCTAACCTGCTGATTTGGCCCCATTTGCACCTGTGTGTGTTTGTCATTTAATACCAAACAGACAAGGAGACCACCTTTATTTTATTTAGCCCCTTTTTCTGATGAGCACCATCCAAATACACTTAAATATTTAGTACACCTGTTTCCATGAATATATATATTCCAGAAAAATATCTGTGAAGATAAGCCATCTGTTCTGGTCCACACCACACGTGCATGAAGTTTCAGGAAAAAGCAAACTGGCAATATTAGAGTGTGCTAGAATGAGAATGGCGACAAGCTGTAGCATCAATTAAGGAGTTTCATTTACCATAATTTAGTGTTTTGAGCTTGAGAAATATGTTATAGAAATACATTTATTGATAAGAATTAATATTTATAGGAACTAGTGTTTGAATGGGTGGTATGATCAAACTGCACCCACGATGGCTTTCCTGAAGCAGAACGTGAAACTCTAGTGGAGATTTTTCTGTTATTATTTACAAATAAAAATGAATCATATGTAAGATCCCACAATTAATGTATTAATTAATTACATGTATGTAGTGCTTTTCTAACTATTCAAAGAACTTTACATAGACAGTGGGGAACCACGTCAACCACCACCAATCTGGAGTGTTCACCGGGATGATGAGACGGCAGCTATTCTTGTGCCAGAACACTAGGCGGTTAAGGGGCAATAGAGATTGTTAGCCAATAAGGGACAGAATGACCAGGGCATGGTGGGCCATTCAGCCAAGTCATTGGGGTACCCCATACTCTTTTTTTAAAAAAAATGTGTCCAGGTAGCATTTATGACTAAGGACCGTGGTTTTACATCTAATCTGAAGGGTGACATCAGTCTTGGGCCATCTTAGCGTATGGGTACAATTGGCACTGGCCAGGGGACCCAGGAGAGTAGGGGTTCATGATGTTTCTGTTGTCTGGGTATGATTCTGTTGGAAAAACAGGGGGCTCAGTGCATTGCTTTGCTCATGGCCCTATGATGCTGTTAAGACGGCCCTGAGCACATTGTCATCATCACTGCACCAGGAAATTGGGATCTACACATAGAGGACAGGGTAAGCACCCCATGGTGGCCCCTCCAACACTTCTTCTATGTATTGCATAAATGCAACTAAAATTAGACAATTTCCTCCACTTAAAATGAGTCATTTATCATGGTGGCAGATGGAGGGGAGATGTTTTATGTTGAATTGGTTTTGAAGTATGAATTTTGCTCAGAACGTGAGGCTGCCTCTACTAATACTACCATTACTAATCTACAGCACACTTTCACGTGTTTGATGTTAAGCACAGCAAAAGAAAAAAATATCCGTAAACAGAGGTATCGACTGACAAACCCAAACACAAATGTTTCCCAGAACTTGAAGAAGTGCGATGTGTATTGCTGGGAAACTGACAAACCTTCAAGGCCCTTTTATTTGCCTAATCCTCTTGTATAGATTCCTGACCCCAGGAAGCTCTCCAGCCACAGAGGTAACGTACTTCACAGGTGTATTTGAAGGGGATGGGCATTAAAACAAAGCCTGGTTAAAGGATGAATTGAGTAACCGAATTAATGGCAAAGAGCAGGGATCACTCTGCCGCTAAGACCAACACAACCCCATTTATTTGAATCCTCTTTGTTTTGCGTTGGTTACCCTTTTGTTTCAATCTTTGAAGACAAAGGCACAAATGCATGTACAGTACATTCCGTGTATTCAGAAAGTATTCGTACCCCTTCACTTTCTGCACACTTGACTGTGTCATAGATTTCATTTGAAATAGATAGATTTGCCATTTTTTTGCCCATCATTCAATTCACAATTACCCATAATGACAATGAAAACATTTTTTTCAGAAAAGTTTTGCAAAATTTGTCAAAAACTAAAACCTCTCATTTCTGTAAGTAATTGCACCCTTTGCTCTGCCACTCCAGATTATGGTCAGGCGCATTCTGGTTGCTTTAATTCTCCTTGTGATGTTTCTAGAACTTGATTGCAGTCCACCTGGGGCCAATTGAATTGATTGGACATCATTTAGAAAGCCACACGTGTACCTGTTGGGATGGCAGCCAACGTGTCAGTGAACCCCAAATTGCAACACAAATGCACCAGCACAGTCCCAGGTTTAAATAATGGAAGGTTTATTTACCAGAAGTCCTCCAAAAGTATCACAAGCGCAAATACAGGTTTTCCTTCTTTCTCTTTCAATACCCTCTCCTCTCAATTCCTTTCACCACCACACTGCCCTCCAGCAGTCGAGTGTTGACTTCCTTCCACTCAGCTCTGACTTGCCCGGATAAGGGAGTGCAGTCCCTTTTATTAAGGGCTCGGTGCCAGGGCTACTGCCCAATGGAAGCACTTCTGAGTCATACAGAAGTCCCATATTTTGGGGAGCACATCTCCCTGCTGCACCTCCTTGCAGCACCCATGGACCCCAGCAGGGCTGTGCTGCCCGACTACAGCTCCCAGTATTCCCTGAATGGTTCCTGAATGGGTGCCGATATGGAGGGCTGCTGCCATCTAGTGCCTGGTGGGAAATAAACATGCCCCAAGGGCAGTTCTTCCCTGTCCTCTTCTTTTCCCATGGCCAGGAAAGGTGTTAAGTCTGGTCGGGACATCTTTATGTTCCCCCCGGCCCTCCGGTCCAGGTAAGTGATCTTCCTGCCTTCCTGTGCCACCTTCATTGTGTATATAAAGTCCCACAATTTTCACATTGCATGTCAGGAGAAAAACCAAGTCTGTGTCTGAGTTAAAATTGATCTTACAAATCCCGTACTGTGTGCACTGGTCTATAGACCTCCTGCATATAATAAGGATTTTGTCCCGGAAAAAGTCAGAGATCTTAACTTTCATGGTGTCACGCGCTGATCGAATGTTGATTCTAGGAGATTTTAACATTCACGTTCATTGTCCGACAAAACCGCTGGTTAAAGATTTTTTTAAGTCTTGTGGATTCTTTTATTTTCACTCAAGTGGTGTCAAGTCCCACACATCAGAGAGGACATACACTGGACTTAGTTCTAACATTTGGCCTTCTTGCAAATAACCTGGAGATCACCAACGTCGCCATTTCTGATCATTTTGCAGTTGTTTTTGAAATCAAGTTTTTGTGTCCACCCGTCAATTTCTCTTAACCACAGCACTTTACGCGCTGTATAAATACTGACACAACGTGGAAATTCGGTGATATTTTTTCTGATAGTCATTTACCCTTGGTATTAGAAGCCCTCTCTGTATGTCAGGATATTACTGATATAGCTAGGCTTCTCGATCTCACTTGTATGGATAATCTGGATCTGGTTGCACCCTTAAAGTTAAGGAGAGCTAAGGTACAATAACAAGAACATTTATTTATTTAGCACATTTTCATACAAATTATGCGGCTCAAAGTGCTTTACATGAGGAAGAAAGAGAAAAAAGACAAAATAAATAAAAATTAGAATAAGAGAATACTAATTAACATACAGTAGAAAAAAAAAGTAAGGTCCGATGGCCAGGGAGGACAGAATAAACAAAAAGAAAAACTCCAGACGGCTGGAGAAAAAAATAAAATCTGCAGGGGTTCCAGGCCACGAGACCACCCAGCCTCCTTTAGGCATTCTACCTAACATAAATGAAACAATCCTCTTTGTATTCAGGGTTAACATGGAAGAACTTGATGATGAAGGTAATATGGACTTCTGGCCTTTAATCCATCAATGTAGGGACATCACAGTGCTTTGATTAGGTGATGGTGGTGCAGGTCGCCACCCCAGAAAACCGGGAAAAGAACAGAAAAAAAAGTAGGGGTTAGTACAGATTTTGGAGCCACCATGAATAATCATGATAATTAATTGAATATACAGAGCATCAGGATTAAACTAAGGTGAAGCTATGAGAAGGCCATGTTAAAGTAATGTGTTTTTAGCAGTTTTTTTAAAGTGCTCCACCGTATTAGTCTGGCGAATTCCTATTGGCAGGCTATTCCAGATTTTAGGTCCATAACAGCAGAAGGCCGCCTCACCACTTCTTTTAAGTTTAGCTCTTGGAATTCTGAGCAGACACTCATTTAAAGATCTAAGGTTACAATTTGGAGTGTAAGGTGTCAGACATTCAAAAATATAAGATGGAGCGAGATTATTTAAGGCTTTGTAAACCATAAGCAGTATTTTAAAGTCAATTCTAAATGGCACAGGTAACCAATGTAGTGACATCAAAACTGGAGAGATGTGCTCAAATTTTCTTTTCCTAATTCAGATTTTAGCAGCTGCATTCTTTACTCGTTGTAAACGATTGATGTCTTTTTTGGGTAGTTCTGAGAGTAGAGCGTTACAGTAATCTAGTCGACTGAAAACAAAAGTGTGGATTAATTTCTCATCATCTTGCAATGTTATAAGAGGTCTAACTTTTGCTGTATTTCTTAAGTAAAAAAATGCTGTCCTAGTGATATGATTAATATGTGATTTAAAATTTCAGGTCGGAGGCAATAGTTACCCCTAGATTCCTTACCATAGTTTTGACTTTTAATCCTAATGCATCAAGTTTATTTCTAATAACCTCATTATATCCATTATTTCCAATCACTAAAATTTCTGTTTTCTCTTTATTTAGTTTGAGAAAATTACTACTCATCCATTCAGAAACACAAGTGAGACATTGTGTCAGTGAATCAAGAGAGTCGGGGTCGTCAGGCGCTATTGATAAGTACAGCTGTGTGTCATCAGCATAGCTGTGGTAACTCACGTTGTGCCCTGAGATAATCTGACCTAACAGAAGCATGTAAATCGAAAAGAGTAGCAGACCCAGGATAGAGCCTTGTGGAACACCATATAGAATATCATGTGTCTGAAGTATAATTACCACAACTTACAAAGAATTTTCTACCTGCCAGGTAGGATTCAAACCAATTTAAGACAAAAAAAAATTAAGGAAAAGCCAATGTTCAGCCCTGGCTAAATGAGGCCACTCGTGCGCTCAGACAGGAATGCAGGCAGGCTGAACAGAGGTGGAAAAAGGACAAACTGCAGGTCTCTTATGAAATTCTTAGAACTCACTGGAAGTCCTATGAAGAGGCTGTGAGTGCAGCAAAATCACATTTTTTATCATGTCTAATTGCGAATGCTTCCTCGAGACTTAGGGTTCTGTTTAGCACCATAAACATTCTCATAAACCCACCTGTCAGCGGCTTCCCTGAGAGTACACTTGAGACCTATGAGCTTTGTCTCAATTATTTTATAAAGAAAATTCAAGCCATTCGTTCCAACATTACTCTTCCAGGTGTTGATTACTGTGGGATGACACCAGTCACTCTAAGGCCAGTGCACAGCCAGTTTACTTCTTCTCAGCTAGCTGATATAATCCTGCATATGAAACCTTCCAATTATCTGCTAGATATCTTACCTGCAAGCCTATTTAAAAATACTTTAAGAGCATTTAGTCCAATTGTGTTGGGTATTATTAACAACTGTCTAAAATCTGGTATAATGCCAGACAACTTTATACAGGCAGTTGTTCAGCCTTTGCTGAAGAAGCCCATTTCAGCCCTTCGCTGAAGATCCTACAGCTCTTTTAAACTATAGGCCTATTTCTAAGCTCCAATTTCTGTCCAAAATTATGGAGAAAGTGGTTTCTTTGCGGTTAATTTCATATCTGGAGGATAACAATGTATGTGATGTGTTTCAGTCAGGTTTTAAAAAACTTTATAGTACTGAATCGGCTCTGCTGAAGGTAACAAATGATATTCTATTAACTGGCTCTTCTGCAGTCATGGTCTTGCTGGATCTCAGTGCGGCATTTGGCGCAGTGGACCATGGAGTTCTGTTAAAATGACTTGAATATGAAGTAGGAATTGAAGGCTGTGCACTGAAATTGTTCGTGTCCTACCTGAAAGGCAGATTTATGTCTGTTAACATAGATGGGAATTTCTCTCAGCCAGTTCCTCTCACACAAGGTGTCCCATAAATTTCTATCCTGGTTCCCGTTCTATTTTCCATTTATCTGCTACCCTTGAGGGCCATCTTTTACAAACATGATGTTGCATATCATTGTTATTCTGATGATACGCAGCTGTACCTCAAAGTTAGTTCTGACATCACTTCATCTGTAAAAAAGCTGTCGAAATGTTTTGAGGATATTAAATACTGGATGGCACAGCATTTCTTGCAAATAAACAAAAATAAAACAGAAGTCATTATTTTTGGTCCTACCACATCTGCAGTTGACTTCCGCATGCAGTTAGGACCTTGGGCAGCAGTAATTCATAACGATGTCAGAAACCGAGGTCTCATCTTTGAGTCATCACTAAGTTTTGAAAAACAAATCTCCATGGTAGTAAAGTCCAGTTTTTACCAACTGAGGCAAATTTCTAAACTAAAATCCTTTCTATCACAGATGGACTTGGAAACAGTCATTCATGCTTTTATTACATCTCGCCTAGATTGCTGTCATCTATACTAATAAAAGACAAAGCCCTCACTCACTCATTCACTCACTCACTCACTCACTCACTCACTCACTCACTCACTCACTCACTCACTCACTCACTGACTCATCACTAATTCTCCAACTTCCCGTGTAGGTAGAAGGCTGAAATTTGGCAGGCTCATTCATTACAGCTTACTTACAAAAGTTGGGCAGGTTTCATTTTGAAATTCTATGCATAATGGTCATAACTGGAACCTATTTTTTCATCCATATACTATAATAGACTTCTGCTTGATGCCCATGGGAGGCGGAGTTACGCCTCCCACATAATTTAGTGCCTGCTCATATAAGGCTGTCCATCAGTGGCAATCCAATAGTAACACTGCTGCTAAATATTCACGGGTGAAGGACTGTGCTTATGCAGATGAAGATGAGATGGTCAGGGTGGTGTTTGGCACAAACTCGCGAAACTGCGAGAGAAACTTTTAAGTGCCGGGTCTTAGCTAACATTAAATACAGCTGTGGACATCGCACGAGATGGCACCAGCACAGCTGGGAAACTTCGATGCATGTACAACGAGCGGCTCACGTGAACTGACGCAGTGCACAGACAAAAAGCAACAGTTACAAAGAGTGCTGAACAAAAATCGAATTACACAATTGAGAAGGCAGCAAAAAAATATGAAGCGTCTGATACATACAAGCATATTCATAAGTGCAGCTACTGCGGAAACAAAGCACACGGTGGAAAAAGTCAATGTCCCGCTAAAGGAAGACAGTGTTAAAAAAAAATCAGTTCATGCAGTGTGTCAGGTCTCAGATAAAGAGGAACACGAGCTGTTTATTGATGCAGTAAGAAACGAATCGATGAATGAAACCTCTTATCTTTACAACGATTGACAAACACGGAATGTAACTTGAACACAACACATCCTACAAATACGAACCTGATTGAAAGAAATAATGATAATCAAATCCTTCATGACAGCAACACTCACAAAACAATTACTGTACATTGACAATCATGTTATGTTAATTTTAAAATGTTCCCTTTTCTATTTCATAACTTCTTTAACACACTACTTCTCCGCTGTGAAGCGCGAATATATATATATAAGTAAATATATACCCCGATCTACATACTCTCAAATAGACAAACCACACGCCATGGCGCAATGGTAGAGACTTCGCCTCTAGCGCCGACGTCCGAGGTTTGATTCCCGGGAGGGGATGCACTGAGTATGTAAGCGCGCTTCCCGATTCATTTTACACCTTGGTTTGAGACGTATGAAAAAATATGTGGTTAACGCAGAAAGACAGATCACCAATTGGCTTTATGAATAATGGATACTTTATTCGCGATCAATGATTGTTTTGGTAAAGCCATACTCAGTGTATTCATTAGATGAACGGTAAAAAAGTAAGAGCGAGGGGAGGATGACTCATTGAGGCACGCAGGCGAAACCACAATAGCACGCGGGCTCGATGCGTCGGTGCGCATCAACTCAATTTGAATTGCGCGATCACATTCGAAAAAATATATCATTTCAAGTTCTATTTAGTCGACACAAATATCTTTGGTTGGAATTTAAGGCGAATTTACTCTTTACATTTGTATGGTGAAGAAAAACTTATGCAATGATGCCTACATTTAACTTACATTCCTACCAAAGATATTTCTGTCGACTAAATAAAAATTCCTTCTATTTAATATTTAAATAGAACTTGAACACATACGATAGTTCATAATATCCACGCAGACTTACACGTAAGAACGGGAGTCATCCGTTTTAACAAGCAGCATATTGCACTGATACGAAATAGCCTGCCCATTTAATTATTTAGGAATGGATAAATAAATTAAGATTTAGTACAAATAATGTTTTTCCTTTTTCTTCCTTGATGGATTCTGGCACCCCCAGCAACAGTTGCTCACACCCCAAAGAGTGTATATATATATATTTATGTATATATATATATATATATATATATATATATATATATATATATATATATATATATATACAGTATGTATGTGTATAAATGTAGATATGTATGTATGTATATGTTTATATATGTTTGTGTGTATATATGTATGTGTGTATGTATATGTATGTGTGTATATGTAGATATGTATATATATATATATTTATATATATGTGGATGTATGTGTATACAGTATATGTATATATATATGTATGTTTATATATGTGTGTGTGTGTGTATATATATATATATATATATATATATATATATGACAGCAACACTCAACACTCACAACAGTGACAAAACAATTACATTGACAATCATGTTACGTTATTTTCAAAATGTTTCATTTTCTTTTTCATTACTTCTTTAACACACTACTTCTCCGCTGCGAAGCGCGGGTATTTTGCTAGTTCCTTATATGTGGGTCTGGAAAAATCTGCTCTGTCGCGCCTTCAGCTGGTTCAGAATGCTGCAGCTAGATTTTTGATTTGGTCAAGAAAAAGGGATCACATCTCTACCATTTTAGCCGCTTCATCTCCACTGGCTACCGGTGAAGTGTCACATTGATTTTAAAATCTTGTTGTTTGTTTTTAAAGCCTTGCATGGTCTCGCTCCAAAATATATCTGTGACCTCCTTCACCCTTATGTGGCACCAAGAGCACTTAGATCATCTGGACGACTGCTCCTTGTACTGCCAAGATCTCGGCTGAAGTCGAGGGCAGACCGAGCTTTCTCAGTTGTTGCTCCTAGGATTTGGAATGACTTGCCTCTGCACATCAGGTCTTCATCCTCAATTGAGGTTTTTAAAAGTCGGATTTAGACCTACTTGTTATCTTCTGTCTTTCACTTTGTATGATGGGATTGTGGTGGATGTTACAGTTGGTTGTTTTATTAATCTGCTTTTGCATGATTGTTTGTATTGTGTTTATTTTAATGCTTTTTTGTACAGCACTTTGGCGCAACTTCTGTTGTTTTAAATGTGCTTTTATAAATACTAGGGGGCTCCTCCCCCTGCTCACTTTGCTCGCCCACCCCCAGGTTTGGTTTACCGGATATATAATTTAAAGAGATTGGTATTTTCATTTGAATTGTTACAAATGCATTATTTACACTTTTACTTTAAAACTTTTGTAAAAACAATGCTGTACTTGTTCTTTATTTCCGGCCCCGGCATGGTTAAATCTCTATCTCGCAGGGCATATAATGCTGCTCGCTTTGTGAAGAGGGTGCAGCTGAACACACGCTAAGGAGAAGCGGTTGGATCATCTGCTGGCTTGTTGCTGCTGCTACTGCTGGCGAGCTGTGTATTCTGCTTGTCGCGCTGCGCGTCAATCATTTTAAAGCCTGTACAGCAGCTGTCCTATTGCCACTTCGTGTCTCTGCAGCTTGCTTTGTGAAGGCTGCGGGGGTGAATGGCTTAACACAAGCCAAGGAGAAGCAGTCAGATCATCTGCTGGCTTGCTGCTGTGTATTCTGCTTGTCCTGCTGCTTGTTGATCATTTAAAAGCCTGTACAACAGCTGTCCTTTTGCCACTTTGCGTCTCTGCCACTCGCGGTGTGAGGTTGGGGGTTTTGGCTGAACGCATGCTAAGGAGTAGCGGTCGGATCATTTGCTGGCTTGCTGCTGCTGGTGAGCTGTGTGTTCTGCTTGTTGCTTGCCGTTGTTTTAAGAGCTTGGAGCACATGAAGTGTGTCTGCCAAAAAGCATTCCAACAACTGCTAGGTTAGATGTATGTGAACTTGTTTTAAATGTTATCTCACTTCCTTGTCTCGCGTCACGTTAAAGTGTCTCTCGCAGGACGTCAAATTGTCTTCTGAGAAGGTCACGTCTTGTCTCTCTAGTCTCCCTTTTTTATAATAGAGAGAAATAAATAATCTAATCTGAGTCAGGCCTTGTTCAGCGAGGAGACCAAGAATCCAATGGTCATTCTAACAGAGCTCCAGAAGTCATCTGCTGAGATGGGAGGAGAACCTGTTGGAAAGACAAGCATCTCAGCAGCATTCTTGAGTAAATGGCAAATGAGAGACCGGTTGGAGTTTGCCAAAAGGACCCTGTGATCATGAGTTTCTCTGGTGTAATTTGAAAAAAACGTAACTCTTCAGGCAGAACTCTAAGCACTACATTTCGCAAAGAGCAACCACAGCTCATCACCTGTCTTATGCTACCCCAACAGCAGTGGTGGAATATAACAAAGTACAATTACTTAACTTAAGTACCTTTTTCACATATTTGTACTTTGCATAAGCAGATTTAGCTGTGGATACTTTTGACTGTACTTTTAACATATTACATCTTACAGCAAAAATACTTTTTACTCCACTTCACATCTTCTTGGCACTGCATTACATTAAACCGTCACGTTGTTGTTATTTTTTTTAATCAAATAATAACCCAGATAGTGATGGGTGACTTACAAATTATTTGTTGTTTTTGAATGATATCTTTCTGGTGTGTAACAGGAATCAATTTGCAAAAATGAAAAAATCAATTTAGTTCTAATCAATAGGAGTGATAAACTGCATGCATGATGCCATCAGCATCTTTCATTTAGATGTTTAAAGCATGTATGAAAGTTCCACCTTCTAGTCAGAGCTAAATCACCATTGGTGAACAAGAACTCTGTCATTCTCTCACTCATCATACAAATACAATACAGTAATAACACATTTATAGTAGAACATACTGTATTGCTTGGTTTGTAGAATTTGTTGTTTTAATTGTTTTAGATAAATAAGAAAGAAGAAGTTCCTTCCACACCAGATAGATAGATAGATAGATAGATAGATAGATAGATAGATAGATAGATAGATAGATAGATAGATAGATAGATAGATAGATAGATAGATAGATAGATAGATAGATACTTTATTAATCCCTAAGGGGAAATTCACATACCCCAGCAGCAGCATACTGATACAAAACAATGTTAATTAAAGAGCAATAAAAGTGCATTGCAAGTTAAAAAATGCAAAGTGAAGAGTGTGACGCAGGTATAACAGACAATAACTCTGTATAATGTTAACGTTGACCCCCCAGGGTGGAACTGAAGATTCGCATAGTGTAGGGGAGGAACGATCTCCTCAGTCTGTCAGTGGAGCAGGACGGTGACAGCAGTCTGTCGCTGAAGCTGCTCCTCTCTCTGGAGATGATCCTGTTCAGTGGATGTAGTGGATTCTCCATGATTGACAGAAGCCTGCTCAGCGCCCATTGCTCTGCCATTGGAGTCAAACTGTTCAGCTCCGTGCTTACAATAGAGCCTGCCTTCCTCACCAGTTTGTCCAGGCGTGAGGCGTCCCTCTTCTTTATGCTGCCTCCCCAGCACACCACCGTGTAGAAGAGGGCACTCACCACAACCGTCTTGTAGAACATCTGCAGCTTCTTATTGCAGATGTTGAAGGACACCAGCCTTCTAAGGAAGTATAGTCGGCTCTGTCCTATCTTGCACAGAGCATCAGTATTGGCAGTCCAGTCCAATTTATCATCCAGCTGCACCCCCAGGTGTTTATAGGTCTGCACCCTCTGCACAGTCAGCTCTGATGATCAAGAGTAAGAGTAAATGAACAAATTGTGGCGGATGGTCAGGGCCCTTACCTGACTGGGATGGCTTAGTAATGGAAGGACTGGGGGAGAGAACAGATACAGGGAATTATCTTCTCCAAAGTGCTAGATGGCAGCCCCCCTTGGTTGCAGAGGAGCCTTGGATTCCCAGAGGGCTCCATGGGATTTGGCACAGCTCCATTGGGTTTCCTGGGTACTGTGAGGGGGTGCTGCAGGTACTGTGGAGCCCTACTTTGTTGGGATTCTGGCTTATTCGGAAGTCCTTCCAGACTATGCTAACAGGCCACCAGAAGCACACCCAGGTGCAGAATGAAAGGAGCAGACTGCCACTACTCAAGGAGCCAGAGTTGGGAAGAGGAGGACCAAGTTTGCTGGGAGTGGATCAAGAAGGAGGAAAGAAGAAGAGAGAAAATACAAAGAAAGAAGTGCTGAGTGCTTTATCATTGTGCTTATTGTGACTGTGCTTATTGCTGTGGGAAACTCTTGCTTGAGGAGTTTCCCAAATAAAAGACTTTGTATGTGCTGTGCTTGTGCCTTGCGTCTGTTTATGTCCTCTGATGTCCACAATTTTAAACTTAGTTTAGCATAAGCATAATGGTACTACACTTACTGCCTCAGGGAAAATGTTTGACAAGTACTATTTAATACTTAAGGAATGTTTATCAGCAATTTTCCTGTACTTACTGACTTTTACTTAAGTATAAATGATAATGGGGTACTTCAGCTTTCACTAGAGTATGATTTTGCTTGTTTATTTGTACTTTTAACTAAGTAAATTGTTTGGAGTTCATCCTCCACCACTGCCCTACGGTGAAGTATGGTGGTGGCAGCATCATGCTATGTGGTGCTTCTCAGCAGCAGGGAAAATGAGGCTGGTAAGAACTGAGGGAAGAACGAATGCAGCCAAATACAAAAAAAAAAAAAAAATGCCTGATCCAGAGTGCGTGCCACTTCAGACTCGGGCGAAAGTTCATCTTACAACAAAACAATGGCTCTAAGCATATCATTAAAACAACGCTCAAGTGACTTTGGGAAAATGGCGTAACTGTCCTTGAGTAACCCAGCCAAAGGCCAGATTTGAACCCCACAGAACATCAGTGGAAAGACCAGACAATGGCAGTTTACAGACACTTCCCATCCAATCTATCAGAGCCTGAGAGGCTCCACCAGGAAGAATGGGATAAAGTGCCCAAATCCAGGTGTACAAAGCTTGTTGAGACTCACCCAAGAAGACGGAAAGCTGGAATTGCAGTCAAAGGGTACTGAAATTAAGGCTCTCTATACTTACAGTAGACTTAACTTTTTCATTTTTAGTAAATTTGCAAATCCTTCTGACAACATGTTTTCACTGTGTCATTATGGGTTATGAAGTGTAGACTGATGAGCAAAAATGGCAATTGTATCCATTTAAAGTTAAAGAAGAAAGTGAAGGGGCCTGAATACTTTCCGAATCCACTGTACATGAGCCCAGTTCTAGAAATGCTAGTTGGCTTCAAGAGACACATGAATAAATAACCTCCATTTCTAAAGGTACTCAATCCACCATGTATACTTGTATAGTATCTGACTGATTTATTTAATTATTCATTAATTATCTTATTTGAAGTTAACACATGCACAGGCTGACAGAGTGCAGCAGACATGCAAACTACATCCTGGTTATGGGTTTACATGACTAAAAGCATTGGTTATTCTTGAGAAATCTACATCTGGTAAGCAGGCTCCTGAGAGACCAAAATCCCAGCTTCTCTAACCAGAGGGAGTTTTGAGAAAACCAGGATTATGTGAATAATTGGGTTTTTAAAGGCATGAATGTCTGGCGTTTGGTTGGAAGAACAAAGAGCTGAGACTTCAGTTAGGTGAGTAACCTCTGAGTGCCCAAAAGTAGCACATGGTTACTCATTAACATTCACAGATAAGAAGGCCTTCATTGTTTTCTCCAGTGGCGGCAACCTGCTTTCAGCTAATGTGTGGTGTTCTTGGTTATGCAAACTTCAGTCTAAGGATGTTGTGCAAGTGCATTGCAAAAAGATGGACAAGAGGGGTCTTCTCATCTCAAACAAAAGTCAGCAATCAGAAGAAAACTAATTCAGAATTATGTCTTTTCCAAAATGGGATGGTTGAACTCAAGTAACATAATCAGATTTTTAGAGGTTGCCAGGGATATCAGAAGTACAAGCATTTTGGGTGAATCGTCATGGTGTTTCGAGGTTGAGCAGTCACTGAAATCTTTCATCCATCTGTTTTCTGACTCACCGACTCCTATTCAGGGTCACAAATTACCATCTAGCGCAATCTATGGACCAATTGCAGACAGGGCCCCAGTCTATCACAGGCAGGCACAGGTCTGGGGGGTCTTTAAGCTGAACTAATGCAATGAGTGCTGTCAGGCATGCTGTCACTTGTTGGTTTTTATGGACTTTATCACACTATACCTCTCTCCTTGTATTTCAGAGGCCCATCTTACCATTTTGGTCTACTGCCAGATCTGATTACAGGAAACAATCAGACACTTACCCATAATCTACCTTAATAAAAGGATTATCATCTGTGTATCAGTGAATCCACCCAGTTGCTATGCCAGTGTCATTCTAACTGTCCATTTGTTTTTCTGTGTGTGTCCTTCTGGTTGCCATGTCTCTGTTTCTCCAAAACATGGTATATTACAAATATTTTTAATAATTTCATTTGTCATCCCAAATGAAATGCCATATAACAGAGACATAGTGTATGCACTGCATTTGCCATTCCAACAGATGGCACATCACACACATTTTATTACTATAAATGTTGGTGATGCATAGCCATCTGTTGGAATGACAAGAGCAATGCATTTTATTACTACATTCATTACAGAACACATTCCAATAGATGATGTATGGTAGGCCTTAATGTTGAGGTTCATGTAGATTACTTAGATTTCAACCCATCTTAAATGGGTGGTGGCACATGGAATAATACAAATATTTCTAATTTGTCATCCCAAATGAAATGCCATACAACAGAGACATACTGTATGCACTGCATTTGTCATTCCAACAGATGGCGTATCACAAACCTAGAAGAGATAGATATGCATTGCATTTTTCATTCTAATTGATTGCACATCACAAACATTTTATTATTATACTAGCAAAATACCCGCGCTTCGCAGCGGAGAAGTAGTGTGTTAAAGAAGCAATGAAAAAGAAAAGGAAACATTTTGAAAATAACGTAACATGATTGTCAATGTAATTGTTTTGTCACTGTTGTGAGTGATGAGTGTTGTTGTCATATATATATATATATATATATATTTACACACACACACATAAACATATATATATACATATCTATACATATACACATATATACATACATATATATATCTACATATATACACATACATATACATACACACATACATACATACACACACATATATACACACAAATATATATATTTACACATACATATACACACACACATATATAAACATATATACATATACATACATATCTACTGTACATATATACACACACAGCTATTTCGTATCAGTGCAATACGCTGTTTGTTAAAATGGATAACTCCGCCTTACGCAAGTCTGCGTGGATATTATGAACTATCGATTTGTTCAAGTTCTATTTAAATTTTAAATAGAAGGAATTTTTATTTAGTCGACAGAAATATCTTTGGTAGGAATGGTAAAAACAGACAGGAATATTATTCCTGAATAAATCAACTCAAACCTTAAACAACTTATAATATTTTGCTCTCCATAAAAATATATCCTGTCTAAATTATACAAGTTAGAAATAAAGTAAACATTAAAAGAACAAACATTCAAATTTCTTTACTCTTATGTAATTTTATATAAAAAATAAACTTAGATTTTAAATATCCCAAAAGATTTTGCTCTCCATAAAATATATCCTGTCAAAATTATACAAATTCAAATATGAACATGCTGCATAACAAAACCTGGAAATATAAATAAAATGTGTTCTTTTTAGCAATAACAAATCAAATCATTCAGTTGTCTTTGCTCATATGTCATTTTAGAGCTGGACGCCTGGCATCTTTTTGGCCACAGGTTCGTTTCTGTTTGGTGTGAGGTTCTGTGTTGTGGAGATTCTCAGGATGGATTGCAGGTGCTCATCAGTGAGGCAACTCCTGTGTGCTGTTTTGTTAGTCTTTATCACTGAGAAGAGCTTCTCACACAGATATGTGCTACCAAACATGCACAAGGTTCGAGCCGCATGTAGACAGACTTTTTTTGTTCTTCAAAGTCACCAAAGCGCCGTGCAAACTCAGTGCGCCAGTTTATCAGCAAAGTGCGTATTTGGGAACACCGTAGTGACGACTTGGTTTAACATTACTTGGCAACAGGGAAAGTAGGGCAAGTTGCACTGGTGCATTTGTGTCTCCCATAAAAGCAGCTTCACTTGAAATCACTTTGTGATTGTGCACGGGTAAAAACGTCCGCTGAAGTGTCAGATTCTTATTTAATTATGCTGCTTTCTGTATCTTCTGCATTGCATTCAGGTTACCCTGATGTTTTGTCTCATAGTGCCGTCTTAGATTAAATTCTGTAATTACAGCCACATTAGCTCCACAAATGAGACACACGGGTTCAGTAAACATATACTCAGCCTCCCATCGGTTTTAAAGGCTCTATTTTCAGAATCAACTTTTCTCTTCAGCATCGTGTGAGCTAGCTTCGCAATAACTTGCAGCATCATAAGCTAGACTTGATTAACGCGATAAGTGTTCTGCAAGGCAGCTGAAGCGCTGCATTATGGGATCTGTAGTTTATTGTGTTACCAGCGCTTCATATACCCAAGCTTTAATAACAATAATACAGTATATAAAATGATCTCGGGCGGATATAATTACACTGGTCGGATGTGGCCCGTGGCCCTTGAGTTTGACACATATGGACTAAATAGAACTTGAAAAGATATATTTTTCAAATGTGATCGCAATTCAGATAGAGTTGACGCGACTACAGCCTGCATGCCTCAATAAGTCATCCTCCCTCGCTCTTACTTTTTACCGCTCATCTAATGAATACACTGAGTATGGCTTTACCAAAACAATCATTGATGGCGAATAAAGTATCCATTATTCGAGTATGTAGATCGGGTTATATATATATATATATATATATATACCCGCGATCGCAGCGGAGAAGTAGTGTGTTAAAAAGCTAGAAAAGAAAAGGGAACATTTTAAAAATAACGTAACATGACTGTCAATATACAGTATTTGTTTTGTGAGTGTTACTGAGTGTTGCTGTCATCAAGGATTTGATTATCATTATTTCTTTCAATCAGGTTCGTATTTGTAGGATGTGTTGTGTTCAAGTTACATTCCGTGTTTGTCAATCGCTGTAAAGATGACAGGTTTCATTCATCGATTTGTTTCTTACTGCATCAATAAACAGCTCGTCTTCTTCTTTATCTGAGACCTGACACACTGCATGCACGGGTTTTTTACACTGTCTTCCTTTAGCGGACATTGACTTTTTCCACCGTGTGCTTTGTTTCCGCAGTAGTTGGATTTATGAATATGCTTATCAGACGCTTCATATTTTTTGCTGCCTTTTCAATTGTGTAATTCGGTTTTGTTCAGCTCTTTGGAACTGTTGCTTTTATCTGTGCACGCGCCAGTTCACGTGAGCCGCTCGTGTACATGCATCGAAGGTTCCCAGCTGTGCTGGTGCCATCTCGTGCTATGTCCATGGCTGTATTTAATGTTACCTTAGTCCTGGCACTTAAAACTTTCTCTCGCAGTTTCGCTGAGTTTGTGTCAAACACCACCCTGACCATCTCATCTTCCTCTCCATAAGCACAGTCCTTCACCCGTGAATATTTACCCGTGGCAGTTTACTATTGGATTGCCGCTGACGGACGGCCTTATATGGGCAGGCACTAAATTACAAACGCCAGCGCAGCCTGTCTATGAACTTAATTTAAAGTGTAGGTTTACATCGTGCCTTGTTTCCGAAGTAGTAGAACTCATGAATATGGTTGTATATGTCACTCACTCGCTTCTTATTGTTTCGCTGCCTTCTCAATTATATAATGCATGTTTTCTTCAGCGCTTTTTGAAGGTCTTCCTGGTTTTCTATGTACTGCGTGATTACGGGAGGCGTGATGATGTCACACGAAACTCCGCCCCCACGGCGTTCAAGCGCATCTCCATTACAGTAAATGGAGAAAAACAGCTTCCAGTTATGACCATTACGCGTAGAATTTCGATATAAAACCTGCCCAACTTTTGTAAGGAAGCTGTAAGGAATGAACCTGCCAAATTTCAGCCTTCCACCCACACGGGAAGCTGGAGAATTAGTGATGAGTCAGTGAGTGAGTCAGTGAGTGAGTGAGTGAGGGCTTTGCCTTTTATTAGTATATATGTTTGTGATGCATAGCCATCTGATGGAATGACAAGTGCAGTTCATTTTATTACTTCATGCATTACAGAACACATTTCAGTAGATGGTGTACGGCAAGCATTAACGTTGAGGTTCATGTAGATTACTTAGATTTCAACCCATCTTAGATGGGTAGCACATGGCATATTACACATATTTTTAATAATAAAATGCATTGCCCTGTGGTGGGCTGGCGCCCTGTCCGGGGTTTGTTGCACACACTGCATTTGTCATTCTAACAGATGGCGCATCTAACCAATAAAAGTTAGACATACATTACATTTTTCATTCTAACTGATTGCACATCACAAACATTTTATTATTATAAATGTTTGTGATGCATAGCCATCTGTTGGAATGACAAGTGCAATTCATTTTATTACTACATGCATTACAGAACACATTCCAGTAGATGGTGTATGGCAAGCATTAACATGGAGGTTTAGATAGATTACTTAGATTTCAACCTGTCATAGATGGGTAGCACATGGCATATTACAAATATTTTTAATAATAAAATGCATTGCATTTGTCATCCCAAAGGAAATGCCATTTAACAGAGACATACTGTATGCACTTCATTTGTCATTCCAACAGATGGCGCACCACAAACCTATAACAAATAGATATATGCATTGCATTTTTCACTCCAACTGATTACACATCGTAAACATGATATTTCTATCAATGTTGGTGATGCATAGCCATCTGTTGGAATGACAACTGCAATGCATTTTATTACTACATGCATTACAGAACACATTCCAATAGATGGTGTGCAGCAACATTGAGGTTTATGTAAATTACATTGAGGTTTACTTAGAATTCATCCCTTATGGGTAACACAGCTAGCCACTCGCATACGGTCAGTTTTGTGCTGCAATTGAACTACAACACTCCAAAAAAAGGCAAAATTTTCATGAAGCACATAGTTGGCCATCAGTCTAGAATCAAGCTCAGACCCTGAAATATCCTCTTTAAATCTTTTTGCTCAAATGTAAGCCAACAGCCTGTGTCTTATTCAAGGCATCATTAGGTATATTTATTGATGTGATGATCCCTTTCCAAAATGTAGCCTCTTCTAGTTTTATAAGGGGTGATGACGATGGTGGCACTGCTGGCTGAGAAGATCAGTGTTCTGGGTTCAAGTGCTGTGGTCTTTGACTGTGTGGTGTTTATATGTGGGGTGTTCAAAATATTAAAATGTAAAACCAATGACATGAGTTTTTAACATAACACCTGTGGACACTCAAAAAGTGGTCATAAATTTCATAAATCTTCTCTATGGCACCTACAGTAAGTGAAGTATTTTATGATTTAATTTGCTTCTAAAGTGGGTTTGGGGAACAGGGATTAGTGACATGGGTAATGTACAAATAAAATGTTGGGTATCAATGTCTCCTTCAACCTACTTTGGCTCTCCAAATGGTGGTCAGGTGCATCCTGTTTGCTTTAATTCTCCCTGAGATGTGTCCAGAACTTGATTGAAGTCCACCTGTGGCAAACTGAGATGATTGGACATCATTTAGAAATACCACACTTGTGTGTATACTGGAATTCCCACAATTCACAATGCATGCCAGGAAGACTAAGGATCTCTCTGTAGATAGATAGATAGATAGATAGATAGATAGATAGATAGATAGATAGATAGATAGATAGATAGATAGATAGATAGATAGATAGATAGATAGATAGATAGATAGATAGATAGATAGATAGATAGATAGATAGATAGATACTTTATTAATCCCAAGGGGAAATTCACATAATCCAGCAGCAGTATACTGATACAAAGAAACAATATTAAATTAAATAGTAATAAAAATGAAAAAATGAAAAAAATAAAAATAAAAAAAGCAGACAATAGCTGAGTATTATTAGGATTTACTCCCCCGGGTGGAATTGAAGAGTCGCATAGTGTCGGGGAGGAACGATCTCCTCAGTCTGTCAGTGGAGCAGGACGGTGACAAAAGTCTGTCACTGAAGCTACTCCTCTGCCTGGAGATGATCCTGTTCAGAAGATGCAGTGGATTCTTCATGATTGACAGGAGTTTGCTTAATGCCCGTCGCTCTGCCACAGATGTTAAACTGTCCAACTTTAATCCTACAATGGAGCCTGCCTTCTTAACAAGTTTGTCCAGGCGTGAGGCGTCTTTCATCTTTATGCTGCCACCCCAGCACACCACCACGTAGAAGAGGGCACTCGCCACAACCGTCTGGTAAAACATCTGTAGCATCTTACTGCAGTTGTTGAAGGATGCCAACCTTCTCAGAAAGTATAGTCTGCTCTGACCTTTCTTACATAGAGCATCAGTATTGGCAGTCCAGTCCAATTTGTCATCCAGCTGCACTCCCAGATATTTAAAGGTCTGCAGCCTCTGCACAGTCACCTCTGATGATCACAGGGTCCATGAGGGGCCTGGGCCTCCTAAAATCCACCACCAGCTCCTTGGTCTTGCTGGTGTTAAGATGTAAGTGGTTTAAGTCGCACCATTTAACAAAGTCTTTGATTAGCTTTCTGTACTCCTCCTCCTGCCCACTCCTGATGCAGCCCACAATAGCAGTGTCGTCAGCGAACTTTTGCACGTGGCAGGACTCCGAGTCATATTGGAAGTCTGATGTATATAGATTGAACAGGACCGGAGAAAGTACAGTCCCCTGCGGCAACCCTGTATTGCTGAACACAATGTCAGACCTGCAGACTTCAGTGATCAGATTGTGGATTGGCACAGCTCAGGGCAAGGGGATAAAACCATTTGTAATGTTTCACGTGCTCCCAAGAACACAGCTGAAGACATTTAGAATGACCAGGACTTTCCCAGCCAAACTGAATAACCAAACAAGAAGGGTTTTGATATGGGTTGTGACCAATAACCAAATCTATACTTTATTAAGAAATCCTCAGCTGAGCTGAGATGAGAGAAACCGTTGGAAGGATTGCCATCTCAGCAGCACTCAATCTTGAAGGCATCAAGCCACTCTTAATTAAAAGTATGTCAAATAACTTTTAAAAGGATTCGGAGAGAAAAACTATTCTCTGATTTGATGTGGCAAAAATGGAACTCTTTGTGCAGAACTCCAAGCAAAATGTCGGGATAAGACCGAGCACTGTTCATTAAAACATTAGAACAGTCTAGATCAGGGGTCCCCAATTCCGGTCCTGGAGGGCCCCAGTGGATGCAGGTTTTCATTCTAATCCCTTTTCTTAATTAGTGACCTGTTTTTGCTGTTAATTAACGTCTTTTAAATTCATTTTAATTGACTTGTTTTTTAAGATTTGTTCCGCTGATTTGCTTCATTTCTTTCCTTAGTGGCACCCAAACAGAAATGAAATGTAAAGTGAGTGAGCCAACAGAAGACCAACTAAGTCAGGGCTTCAAACTTCAATGACTTGATTAATTAGGTGCCGAGTCTTGTCATTAATTAAACCCGTTCTTTAATTCCATGGCTTGTTGTTGCTCTCATTGAGCAATAGCAGACATTTCTAAGAGTGATGTTCAAATGTTTCGTTGACCTGAGCAGATCAACAGTCCTGAGGCCTTCATCTTTCTTTATTTTCAGATATTGTATGATTGTTTGCTGGTCATCCATCCATCCATTATCCAACCCACTATATCCTAACACAGTGTCATGGGGGTCTGCTGGAGAAAATCCCAGCCAACACAGGGCGCAAGGCAGGAACAAATCCCAGGCAGAGCACCAGCCCATCGCAGGGCACACACACAGTAGGGACAGTTTAGGAGTATTAATGCACCTAACCTGCATGTTTTCGGACCCGGAGGAAACAAATGCAGAAACTGGGAAAACAATCAAACTCAACGCAGGGAGGACCCGGGAAGTGAATCCAGGTCTCCTTATCGCGAGGCCGCAGCTCTACCACTGCTGGTTATGCTTTGGCTCATTTTGTATTTCATTATTGTTTGGCTGCTAATTAAGGAAAAATAAACAATTGTTTGGTTTGATTCTTAAAGAGCAAGTCAATCAAAATAAATTCAAAAGAAGTTAATTAGGAGCAAAAACAGGTCACTGATCAAGAAAACGGTTAGAAAGAAAACGTGTTGCCACTGCGACTCTCCTGGACTGGAGTTGGGGACCCCCAGTCTAGACGAGAACAAGCCATTGAGCCCAACAAAGCTTGCCAGTTCTCTCCACTTAATTCTTGTAAAGTAACATCAAGTGAAAGTCCCTAAAGTCTTACTGGCTTCTTGGTAGCTCATTCCAAATGTTTGTGGTTCTCTGCGTAGTCATCACCAGCCCAATATCATCCCTACAGTGCACCGGTGGTGAAGGTAGCATTCAGGCTATGGGGATGCTTCTCTACAGCAGGGACAATGAGACTTGTCAGAAGGATGAGTGCAAACAAATACAGGGAGGTCCTTGAAGAAAAAACCTGCTCCAGAGTGCAAGCCACCACAGACTGGGATAACAGTCCATCTTTCAGCAAGTCAATGACCTGAAGGAACAGCCACAATAATAATGGAGTGACTTTGTGACAAGTCTCTGACTCTCCTTAAGTGACCCAATGAAAGCCCAAACTTAAATGTCTTAGGAGATCTTTGCAGAAACCTGAAGATGGCAGTTCCTTTCTGAGAAGCTGTTTTCAGTTTGTCATTTTGAGTTAGGGGTGGCATGGTGGCGCAGTGGGTAGCGTTTCTGCCTCGCAGTTAGGAGACCCGGGTTCATTTCCCAGGTCCTCCCTGCGTGGAGTTTGCATGTTCTCCATGTGTCTGTGTGGGTTTCCTCCCACAGTTCAAAGACATGCAGGTTAGGTGCATTGGCAATCCTAAATTGTCCCTGGTGTGTGCTTGGTTGTGGGTGTGTGTGTGCGCACCCTGCAGTGGGCTGGCGCCCTGCCCCGGGCTTGTTTCCTGCCTTGTGCCCTGTGTTGGCTGGGATTGGCTCCAGCAGACCCACGTGACCCTGTAGTTAGGATATAGCGGGTTGGATGATGGATGGATGGATTTTGAGTTAGTGAGTGTAGCTTAATGGGCAAAAATGGCAAATGTATCCATCTAAAATTAAATTAAATGATAAAGTGTGCAGAAAGTAAAGGAGTCTTAATACTTTCTGAATTCACATCAATCACTATGGACCACACCATTAGTATCTATGGCCTCCTTATGTTTAAAAATGTCAACAAGAATTCTTTTCATGTAATTACTTGTCACAAACATCTAAACACTAAATTGTCAGCGTAAGTACAGTAGGAATGGTATGTCTAGTACCCACTGTTGAACTAGGTGACAAATCTACAGGTGGTGTGCCATCTTAAAAATGTTAAAAAATTAAAGTGCTTCCTACATAAACAGGATTCTGAGAAATTAAATCATGCATTTATTTCTAGTAGAATTGAATACTGCAATTCGGTGGTCACTGAATGTTCAAACTGCTCTTTATGCAGCCTCCAGTTAATCCAAAATGCTGCTGCAAGAATTATTACAAGGACAAGAAAATGCAAACACATAACTCCAGTTCTTAAATCTTACACTGGCTCCCGGTTAAGTTTAGGGCAGATTTAAAAATCCTCCTTTTAACATATAAAACATTAAATGGCTTACTTGTCTGAACATATCATGGCTTACAAACCAGAACATACTGCACATTTACATCTCAAGATGCCGGTCTGCTTATGATTCCAAGGATTAATAAAATAACAGTGAGAGGTCGAGCTTTTAGTTACAGGGCCCCTAAACTGTGAAATGGTCTGCCTGCTACTATAAGAGATGCCCCTTCGGTCTCAGCTTTTAAATCCCAGCTGAAGACTCACAAGTTCAGTTTAGCACACCCTGGCTAGAGCTGCTGTTTAACTGTACAGACTGCATCTCTGCAGGCTCTATTGTAGGCACAGAGCTGGACATTTTGTCATCTGTAGCAGAGCAACGGGCACTGAGCAGACTCCTGTCAATCATGGAGAATCCACTGCATCCACTGAACAGGATCATCTCCAGGCAGAGGAGCAGCTTCAGTGACAGACTGCTGTCACCATCCTGCTCCACTGACAGACTGAGGAGATCGTTCCTCCGCCACACTATGCAACTCTTCAATTCCACCCGGGGAGGTAAACGTTAATATTATACAAAACTATTGTCTGTCTGTTATACCTTCATTGTTATCCCTCTTTAATTTAATATTGTTCTTTATCAGTATGCTGCTGCTGGAGTATGTGAATTTCCCCTTAGGATTAAAAAAGTATCTATCTATCTATCTATCATATAGTGCTTTTCTCATCTATCTATCATATAGTGCTTTTCTCATCTATCTATCCATTCATTTTCTAACCCGCTGAATCTGAACACAGGGTCACGGGGGTCTGCTGGAGCCAATCCCAGCCAACACAGGGCACAAGGCAGGAACCAATCCAGGGCAGGGTGCCAACCCACTGCAGGACACACACAAACACACCAAGCATACACTGGGGCCAATTTAGAATCGCCAATCCACCTAACCTGCATGTCTTTGGATTGTGGGAGGAAACCGGAGTGCCCGGAGGAAACCCATGCAGACACGGGAGAACATGCAAACTCCACCAGGGAGGACCCGGGAAGCGAACCCGGGTCTCCTAACTGTGAGGCAGCAGCGCTACCACTGCGCCACTGTGCCGCCCAACATCTATCTATCTATCTATCTATCTATCTATCTATCTATCATATAGTGCTTTTCTCATCTATCTATCTATCTATCTATCTATCTATCTATCTATCTATCTATCTATCTATCTATCTATCTATCTATCTATCTATCTATCTAAAAAAAAAAAATATCTCAATTAAATCCAACACCTTCCTGCTATTAAAAAAGTAATGCTAAAAATATCTGTCTATTGTAAAAGAAAATCTTGAGACAAGACTATTGCCAAGAGAATTTTTCAAGTCGCACCCTCCTCTCAACTATTTTCAACCACGCCTACGGTCCTCTCACCTCTCATTCGTGTGAATTATTTTGTCAGACACAGTTCCTGCGCTCTCAGCTCTTAGAATTTTTTACGTTTTCCTCACTTTAAGTTCCCAATAAAAGAAGACATATTATGTCCAAATCTTATTGAACAATTTCATCCTGAAAAGTTATCAACAGAAGAAATTAGTACATGGGCAATCCTAGGACAGAGAAACGATGAAATCAATTGAATTAATGCGAAAATTGTCAATCGGTTACAAGGCAAATTGGTTAAATGCGTATCAATAGACTGTGCTGAAACAGTTGGTGGTGATGGTGCGGAAGATGACATCAACTTACAAAGTACAATACAATGAATATCTACAACTGTTAACTCCATCCGGTCTTCCAACCGTCCGAATTACTGTTGAAAGAAGGATGTATCGTAATGTTATTGCATAATTTATATATGAGTGATGGGCTGATGATTAGTTGTTTTCAAAATTGGTCGAACAATTCTGACATGTAAAATTTTAAAAGGTGACAAGGAAGGTACAATTTAAACAGATTGTTATTTCCATGGGAATTGTTACATATGCATAATAGAAGTAATTATTTTACATTACAGTGAGTAATTAACTATAATAAAAAATAGTAAAACGTAATAAATTGAAAGAAAACTACATTTCATGTTGCGTTATTGTTATTTGTTGTATTATATGTTTTTGTTCTGTTTGGCTTTGAAATGAACATGCGAATACTTTTTAAACTTACACGTTAACTGTAAAACTTCTGCTGCAAGCAGCAGACACGTGAAGTGGAAGGTGCCAAGCGCCCACCCGGGGGTTGGTGAGCGAAGCAAGCAGGTGGCAGAGCCCCCTAGTTAATATAAAAATACTGACTTCCTCTTTTGCATAAAATGTTAAAATTTAAGCAAACATCATCAGCTTGGCCCACTCATGTACATGGCCCATTTTAAATTGACAGCTAACCTGCATGTTTTTGGTATGTGGCAGGGAAACCCCTGCAGACTCAGGGTGAATGTGTACAATCTACATGGACAAGACCCAGGCAGGGACTCAAACTCAAGACACCTCTTACCAATGAAACATCAACACAAACACAGTAACAATAATTTTCCAACAGCCATTAAACAACTATTAATTTAGTAAAAAAATACATTGTGGCCTGCAGGGGGTGCACCAGCTCCCCAAAGGCAACACAGAGGGACACAACACAAGTCTCTGTAATATTATTTCAGTGGGAAACGCTTTTCACTCATTTCCTACCAGCACCAAAGTACAGTACAGCCAAGCACAACAGCACACTCCTTTTCTTTCTCTGCCTACCTGTCTCTTTCTCTCTATCTTTTCCACCACCACTCCTCCTCCATCAAGCTTCATTCTCCACCTTCTGCCTCTGGCTCCTGGAGCAGTGGCAGCAGGCTTCTTTTATCCATTTTCCATTGCCCCGTTACCGTGGTCCAGAAGCACTTCCGGGTCAGGTGCAAGCCCAACAAGGACCCCCGCAGCACCACCCTGTGGCATCCATGGAACCCAACAGGGCTGTGCAAGACTCCAACTCCCATGAAGCCCTGTGGGAATCCACAGCACCGCTGCAACAAAGTGGGGCTGCCATCTAGCGCTCCAGGGCAGGTAGTGCCCTGTGCATGCTCTCCAGTCAAGTCCTTCGACTATGGAGGCATCCCGACTGATTAAGGATCCTGGCCATCTGCCACAAAATCTACTCATTTATTGGAATAATGTAGAAGACTCTTCACTTTAAGGTCAATGCATCTTGTGACTGACCGCTGTTTATGAACCTGTAGTTAGGATATAGTGAGTTGGATAATGGATGGATGGAAGTGATGTCATTACGGAGGGGCCGGAAGTGACTTTATCAATGGTATTTTGAGACGCGAATGCTGTGTAGTGGCCATTTTGGGAATCTGGAAGTATTGTAGGTACGTTATGATTATTTTTCTTCTTTGGTGCTGTTGAAAGAAGGAGAGAGAGTCATTAGTACGCACAATCAACCCTTTACCTAGTGTAATATCACCCACCTTAGGGCTCCGAAGCACTCATGTGTAACAATGGAAACAAATCTCCATCACGATAAAAAAAAAAAATTTCTATGAGCTTATTGTTTTGCATTTTTGGAATTGTCTTCAAATTCAATTTTATTGTCAGTTTTGCAAACTGTTTGGTAAGCAAAAATGGCCTCTTTTGCTCATCACTACCATTTAGCAGATGGAAGGAGAATAACCAGAGGGCAGAAGGAGTTCAGTGGAGCAGGTAAGATAAGATCTTAAAAGGGAACAGAGAGAATACAAAATGTGGGGAATGTAACTGGTAATCCTAGAAGTGACCCACACACCACTCTCTCTAGCTGCTTTCTCACCTGCGCCAGGCCCTTACTAACCATTATGAAGGTGTGCAAAACAGTTTCAGTAAAAGAAGATACAGAAAATATGAATAGCTTTATATAATGCTCTGGATATTTGAATCCGCTGGTCAGTCATTTTCTAACCCGCTTAGTCCCAAACAGAGTCGCAAAGGGTGCTGGAGCCTATCCCAGCTAGAACAGGGCAGGAACTAACACTGGACATGGCAGCAGCCCATCAAAGGGTGAATACACACACATACACACACACACACACACACACACACCAGCCACATGCTAAAGCCGATTTAATATCACCAATCTACTTAACTTGCATGTTATTGGACTGTGGGAAGAAACCAGAGCACCCGAAGGAATCCCATGCAGACATGGGAAGAACATATCTATATACATTAGAACAATCTAGACGAGAACAGGCCATTCAGCCCAACAAAGCTTGCCAGTCCTATCCACTTGTTTCTTCCAAGAAAACATCAAGTCAAGTTTTGAAAGTCCCTAATGTCTTACTGTCTACCACACTACTTGGTAGCTTATTCAAAGTGTCTATCGTTCTTTGTGTAAAGAAAAACTTCCTAATGTTTGTGCGAAATTTAACCTTAACAAGTTTCCAACTGTGTCTCCGTGATCTTGATAAACTCATTTTAAAATACAAGTCTCGATCTACTGTACTAATTCCCTTCATAATTTTAAACACTTCAATCATGTCACCTCTTAATCTTCTTTTGCTTAAACTGTAAAGGCTCAGCTCTTTTAATCTTTCCTCATAATTCAACCCCTGTAGACCTGGAATCAGCCTAGTCGCTCTTCTCTGGACCCTGTCTAGTGCTGCTATGTCCTTTTTGTAGCCTGGAGACCAAAACTGCACCCAGTACTCCAGATGAGGCCTCACCAGTGCATTATAAAGGTTGAGCAGAACCTCCTTGGACTTGTACTCCACAGATCAAGGCGCTATATAACCTAACATTCTGTTAGCCTTTGTCACAAGAACGAGACATGGACAGATAAAGAGTTGGGGCAGCCACCCGTATAATATAGTATCCCGGCTGAAAAAGGTCGTTTTCTCAAAATAATCAGCACTGAAGTGCATTCAACGGAATCCAGTACAAGACTGAGGAAACAAAGGAAAAGGGGCAGGTTTTAAAGGGGGAGACAGGAAGTGAGGTCATATGGATCTGGCACGTGGTCTTCCACCATTGGTTCGTAGCCGGAGGTGACATCAGAGGGACTGGAGCTGGTGTGGCCGACTTCCATTGGTTCATTCCCGGAAGTGATGTCAGGAGAGCCAGGTGAAATCCCCCGGGGATGGTCTACAGGCAAGGGAGAAAAAGAGTCAGTGCACTCTGCCACACCCGGCATGCCTCCAAACTGCCTTCACTCAAGCCCTTTAGCTGCCTCCCATACGCACGTGTGTGACACCTTCTTAATGGCTTCTGAACACTGTTGGGAAGTTGATTGCTTGGAGTCCACTATGACTCCTAAATCCTTCTCATAAGGTGTACTCTCGATTTTCTGACCATCCATTGTGTATTCAAACCTCATATTTTTACTTCCTATGTGTAATTATTTACATTTACTGACATTAAATTTCATCTGCCACAAATCTGCCCAAGCCTGTATGCTATCCAAGTCCTTCTGTGATGATATAATGGATTCCAAATTATCTGCTAATCCACCTATCTTGGTATCATCTGCAAACTTAACCAGCTTGTTACTTATATTCCTATCTAAATCATTTATATATATTAAAAATAGCAGTGGTCCTAGCACTGACCCCTGTGGAACACCACTCTTAACATCGGCCAGTTCTGATGAGGTTCCTCGCACCATCACCCTCTGCTGCCTGTGTGCAAACATGCAAACACCACGCAGGGAAGACCCAGGACGTAAACCCTGGCCTCTTTACTGCAAGGTAGCAGTGCTAATACTTTAGCATCTTTCCATCTTGACACAACATTTGAAAACCTGAGTGAATCTGTTAGGAATAAATGGATTAACTGCCCAGAAAAAGGTCAGCAAAACTTTTGGAGACTTACCAAGAAGACTCAAAGCAGTAACTGCTGCCAAAAGGGGCTTCTGCGAAGTTCAGCATTAAAGGTCTGAATACTTGTATGAATGACAGATTTCAGTTTTTGATTTTTAATAAATTTACAAACCTTTCAGAGGATACATTTCCCCTTTGTCATTATTGGTTATTGAGTGTGGATTGGTGGGTACAAATGGCAAATGTATCCACCCAGAATTAAATGTACAATGCAGTGAAGTGTGCAGATAGTGAAGGGGTCTGAATACGTTCTGAATGCACTGTAGACCTTATGGTATTTGAAGTAAGGCAGCTGTGGGTCCGCTACCCAAGTCCTCCCTGTGTGGAGAGAGCATTGAGTTGTAAGAAAAATGCTATATAAATGTAAACAATTATTATTATTATTATTATTATTATTATTATTATTATTATTATCCACTTCAGATTTATGGGATAGCCTGTGTCTTGTCAGGCAGCATTGGACCAAAGGCAGGAATGAGCCCTGAACAGGATGTCAGTCCTATTACCGTGTAAATGGCAATATCATGTTAATTATTATATTAATGAACAAATAAAAAAAAGACATTACATATATGATATCCATTCCTTTTTTATTCATCCACTATCCATTTTAACATTACGAGAAGACAGTATTCCTGACAGCACTGGACATGAGGTGGGAGTCAGCCATGGATTGGATGCCAATCATAGCAAATACTGAGTCACATTTGGCTGATTTGGAGTTTCCAATTAATCAAGCCTGAAAACCTTTGGAGTATCAAACTAAAAGAACTGGGAGTTCAGGGTGATGTTTTTAGATGGGTGCAGAATTGGCTCAGACACAGGAAGCAGAGGGTGATGGTGTGAATTGGCCGATGTTAAGAGTGGTGTCCAGCAGGGGTCAGCGCTAGGGCCGCTGCTGTTTTTAATATAAGTAACAAGCTGGTTAAGTTTGCAGACGATACCAAGATAGGTGGATTGGCAGATAATTTGGAATCCATTATATCATCACAGAAGGACTTGGATAGCATACAGCTTTGGGAAGATTTGAGGCAGATGAAATTTAATGTCAGTAAATGTAAAGTATTACACATAGGAAGTAAAAATATTAGGTTTGAATACACAATGGGCGGTCGGAAAATCGAGAGTACACCTTATGAGAAGGATTTAGGAGTCGTATTGGACTCTAAGCCATCGACTCAAAGCCAGTGTTCAGAAGTCATTAAAAAGGCTAACAGAATGTCAGGTTATATAGCGCCTTGATGTGTGGAGTACAAGTCACAGGAGGTTCTGCTCAAGCTTTATAACACACTGGTGAGGCCTCATCTGGAGTACTGGGTGCAGTTATGTTCTCCAGGCAACAAAAAAGACATAACAGCACTAGAAAAGGTCCAGAGAAGAGCGACTAGGCTGATTCCAGGGCTACAGGGAATGAATTATGAGGAAAGATTAAAAGAGTTGAGCCTTTACAGTTTAAGCATAAGAAGATTAAGAGGAGACATTACTGAAGTGTTTAAAAAGCTCTTAACCTGCAGTTGCTCCAGGGGTGCTGTACAATGGCTGACCCTGCGCTCTGACCCCAAGGGGTATGTGAAAACTAACAAATTCCTAATACATGAAATTGTATAAGGTAAAATAAAAACAACAACAACAACAACATGAGGACACAGTTGGAAACTTGTTGGGGGTAAATTTCGCACAAACATTAGGAAGTTTTGCTTTACACAAAGAATAGACACTTACAATAAGCAACCAAGTAGTGTGGCAGACAGTAAGACTTTAGGGACTTTCAAAACTCGACTTGATGTTTTTTTGATGAAATAAGTGGAGAGGACTGGCGAGCTTTGTTGGGCTGGCCGGCCTGTTCTCATCTGGAGTGTTCTAATGTTCTAATGTGTGGAAGTGAACCCATCTGAACTCTGGTAGAATATGCACACTCGATGCTGGGACTAGTCAGGACTCTGCGATAAAGCAGCAGTGCTAGCCAGTATGCCACCCTGCCACCCTCTGCCTATTATGTAATGTTGATGTTTAAAAATGTATTGAACTCTTCATCCGTTCAATATCCAAACAAGCTTGCTTAAAGAGAAGAACAAAGCAGACTGGGAGTCCAACAAGGGTGAGCTCAAGTTGGTATCATATATCTGAAAATGGTGAGCTGGCACAGAGGACTCCCCTCACTCAGACTGGACCAAATAAGACTGGCTAATCAGCCTAACCTGCATGTCTCTGTGAGGTGGGAGGACATTTCTTTTGCTGCTGTCAGTTTAGAGAAGCACAAATCCACCTGACAAAACACCATTCAAGATAAAAGCTTCACATTTGCAACTGGGGGGTGTGTTTCTTTTGTTGGTATTCAAATTCTTGAAGTTGTTTTCAGCCCCAGTTGTTTGCCTGAGTATTCAAACAGCTGGCTCGTGATATCACCTTAACGGGATTGACTCACCCAGTGAACGTTAACTTATGCACATTGACACATTCCATGGCGGATCTCTTTGTAGAATCAAACTGAATGAACTGTGTTTGACCCTAACCTTCTTTATATATCGCATTCATGTGAAGCTCAGAAATTCGAGAGACCCTCAAAGCTGACTTCCACGGGATCAGACAGAGGAAGATGAGGTGTTTTGAGGATGTTTTCAAAATGTCTACTATTGGGCGGAGACCCTGTAGCAGACCCAATACATTCTGGGGGAATAACATCTCTCAGCTGGATTGGGAATGCTTGGGAATTCCCCAGGAAGGGCTTCAGGACAGGGAAGTCTGGGCTAACCTGCTTGACCTGCTGTTACTGCGACCTTTATCAGGAAAAGCAGTACAGAAGACGAGATGAGATGAAATCCAATTATCAAATTAAGTAAGTATTTAGAAAATTGAAAAGTGGACATTTTCAGTTTTTATACATTCCTTCATTTGTGTTATGTAGGTTGTAGAAGACCAGCCCGGCTACAGACAGACACTGAGACACACAATGTCCAAACACACACATTTATTTTCTCCTCTGCACAGTACACAGTACACAAAGTACCCACAAGGCTCAGTCCCTTTTCTTGAAGTCTTCTGCCGCCTCTACTCCTCTCCTCGCAGGCTCCGTCCCGACTCTGTCTCCTTGAATAGAGTGAGGCAGCCCCTTTTATATTGCACCCAGAAGTGCTGCAGATCTTGTTTCTGGAGCTGCCCAGGTGCCCCCTGGCAGTGGCCACAGACACCAACAGGTTTGAACTTCTAAGCCCCAATCCCGTGGCCCTGATGCAACCCAGGGGGACTACCCTCTAATGTCCCGGGATATAAATTGCCCTCCTCCTGGTTCTCTGCTTCTTCAGGTCTCCTGGTAGGGCATGATCCCCAGCCATCCATCACAAGGTTCACAGAGGCTATCCAGTGAATAACCAACTTTACATGGCACGCTAGTTCATTTCAGGGCACATAAATAAACACAGCCCTGTTCAGCCAACTGGACCAAAAGCTGACAAGTGACGCAATATGCAGGTATGTTGTGATGCAGGAGGTAGCTGGAAGGAAATCCACAAAGACCTAAGAAGAACGTGCAAGCTCAGCATAGTCAGTCACCAGAGCGAGATTAGAATCCAGGACACTGGAGCCAGTATGCCACCATCAGAATAGATTTACAGTAATTAAAAAAACATATTAGAAAGAATAAAATAGGTAAATAAAAATGTAAAATCTTACATTATATACATTATAACAGAGTAAACTTTTTTTTTTTACCAAATTCAGCTCTATTCTTCTTCTTCTTCTTTTTTTGCTGCTCCTGTTAGGGGTTGCCACAGCAGATTATCTTTTTCCTGTCCTTGTCATCTTGTTCTGTTACACCCATCACCTGCATGTCCTTTCTCACCATATCCATAAACCTTCACTTAGGTCTTCCTCTTTTCCTCTTACCTGATAGCTCTATCCTTAGCATCCTTCTCCCAATAAACCCAGCATCTCTCCTCTGCACATGTCCAAACCAGCGCAGTCTCGTCTCTCTGACTTTGTCTTCCAACCGTCCAGTTTGAGCTGACCCTCTAATGTCCTCATTTCTAATCCTGTCCATCCTCGTCACGCCCAATGCAAATCTTAGCATCTTTAACTCTGCCACCTCCAGTTCTGTCTCCTGCTTTCTGGTCAGTGCCACCGTGTCCAACCCATATAACACAGCTGGTCTCACTACCGTCCTGTAGACCTTCCCTTTCACTCCTGCTGATACCCGTCTATCACAAATCACTCCTGACACTCTTCTCCACCCACTCCACCCTGCCTGCACTCTCTTCTTCACCTCTCTTCCACAATCCCCGTTACTCTTCAACCAAATTCAGGTCTATATTAAAAAAAAAATCAGCATTTTGTTAGTAAATGATTATAATGCAGCAGTTGGCTTAACTTATAGTAATAAAGATATACAGTATATTCAAGATAAAAGAGGTAATACTTGTAATACAAAAAGTTTCTTATTATTTATATTGTAAAGGAAAGTAAGGAGGGTCTGGCATCCCAGCCTGGTATTGATGGTATTTCTTATCTTGTGAGGAAGCCATTATGATGGATTATTAGCCTGGATGAATGGAAGGATCAGTGTTCCCTTTCCTGGATGGATGATGAGAAATTGCCTGCCAGGGCCACGGGTTTCCCCAGTACACTGGATGGCAGCAGTGCTCTGGCATAGTTCCTGCTTGGACATCTACAGGGCTGTATGGGACTTGTAGGTCTGCAGGGCAGTTCTGTTGGGGTCCACTTGTGCTGCTGGGGGAAAGCTTCCCTGGTAGATGGATGTTTCACCTAACACAGAAGTGCTTCCTGGCTTGAAAATGATCCCTCTGCCTCACCCAGCCAAGTCCAAGTCAGGAACGGAGTAGGGCAACACCAGCCAGGAGTTATTGTTAAAGCTATATGGAAGAATTATGTAAGATGATATTTTTACTAAATAAGAATAGCTTTTGAAACCAGGACATTTGTGGTGAAGTTAAGTCTGGGGTTCGGGGACCTGAGATGGCCTCCCTACAGGTCACAATATACCATACACACACACACACACACACACACACATACACACATGCACCAATCAGCCACAACACTGAAACCGCCAGTCTGATATTGCGTAGGTTTCACTTGTGCCACCAAAACAGCTTTGACCTATCAAGGCATGGACTCCACAATACCTCTGAAGGTTTCCTATGGTACCTGGAACTAAGACATTAGCAGCAGATCCTTAAAGTCATGCAAGTTGTGAGGTGGGATCTCCATAAATTGGTCTAGCTTTTTCAGAACATCCCACAGATGCTCAATCAGATTGAGATCTGGAGAATTTGAAGACCAAGTCAACATCTTGAACTCTTTGTTAAGTTCCTCAAATCATTCCTAAACAATTTTTGAAGTGTGGCTGGGCTTTCTATCCTGCTGAAAGAGGCCACCGCCATCAGGGAATACCATGAAGGGGTGTACGTGGTCTGCAACAAGTTTTAGGTAGGTGGTACATGTCAAAGTAAACATCGATATGAATGCTGGAACCCAAGGTTTCCCAACAGAACATTGCCCAGAGCATCAAACTATCTTCGTTGGCCTGCCTTCTTCCATAGTGCACCCCGTTTCCATCTTTTTTTCCAATTAAGCAATGCAAATGCACCTGGCTGTCCACATGATCTGAAAGAAAATGTGATTCATCAGACCAGACCACCTTCTTCTACTGCTCCATGGTCCAGATCTGACACTCATGTGCCCATTGTAAGTGCTTTTGGCAGTAGAGGTCAGCATGGGCACCGTAACTGATCTGCAAATATGCAGCCCCATACACAGCAAGCTGTGATGCACTGTGTGTTCTGACGTCTTTTTCTCATGGCTAACATTCATTCTTCCAGCAATTTGTGCTGCAGTAGCTCTTCTATGAGATTGGACCAGAAAGGCTAGCCTTCACTCCTTATACATACCAAAGAACCTTGAGAACCAATGACCATGTTGCCAGTTCATTAGTTGTTCTTGTAGCAATTTTGGTGGGTACTAAGCACTGCATACCAGGAATACAACACAAGGCCTGCCATTTTGTATGTTCTGACCCAGTTGTCTAGCCATCACAATTTGGTCTTTTTTAAGTCACTCGGATCCTTAAACTTGTCCATTTTTCAAGTTTCTAACACATCATGGTGGCTCTGAGGCTAGGGATCTACACTGGAGAATGTTGCCCGTTTGAATCCCGTAAACACCTTAATTGAAAGCTTAGGAGATGATATGGTCTGTAAGACAAAAAAATTGTAGGTATCAGCAACCTGAGCAGAGTGACCTGTGGCTGTTTCTTAAGGTACTTGATTGATAGACCAAGTGACAAGGCAGAAAGAAAAAGAACAGCAGCGGCATCTGCTGAGCATCACAGAATGTGCCTCTTTTGGGGCCCTCTCTGTTAAACTTCCAGGGGACGATCTTTCCAAAAAACCATCTAAAAACAACTTCTCTCTAACACGACAAAGCTGATGAGCTGCTCCCTCTTTCAAGCTGACAGTCTCTTCTCTTTGTGGACCTGAGAGCTGAGGTCTAGTCTGAAATGCTGAGAGGCACCCATTAGTTCAAGAAGGGAACTTCAGCATCTCAACTCTTGGACCAGAAAGGCTAATGTTTTTCCTAATGAAGTTGCAGGCGATACAGGAAAGAGCCTCACTGAGAACAGCATGCAACACCACGGACAAAAGACCACGTTACAAAGAGAAAGAGTGCACTCCAATGCCAGGTGAATACTCCACTTGAACCTGGAGCAGAAACTAAATCAGCAACTCCACACAACATCAGGCGTCATCATCAAATACTTAGTATCGTAAAACAATTTATCTGTGGCAAGAAAAATTAGAATCCTAATAGTAAGTAAACAGACAGCTTCTTCTACAGTATGCCATCTGTTTGTCTGTCCTATTTGTCAGCATTCTGTATTAATTGTCTATATATATATATATATATATATATATATATATATATATATATATATATATATATATATATATATATAGTTAGCAAATTTCTATAATCCTTGTGCATATGAATTGTATTATTCTGTTTGTAAAAACAAGTGTGCTTGATTTACCTTGATATAAGTCCAATGGGACAGGACGCACAGGCCTTAGTGTTTTATTATATATTAGCCATCCCCCATGGCTCGGCCCACATAGTAGTGAAATAGGACAAACTTTAAAAATCAATAAACAAACAGGTATCGCTGGCTTAGCAGAGGCAAGGTACACTCCAAAACATAGAGGTAGACCAACTCCCCACTCCTGATGTTACGCTTTCCCCTCCCCTTGGCCCGCAGCCTCTGTCTCGTATTAGTGTGAATATATCACTCCTGCAAGCGAACAATGATTCTTAGCATGATAAGAGAAGTCGCAATATCAACTGGAATGTTCAAGAAAATTCTAAAAAAAAAAGCCAAATCTAAATCCGTTCAGTAGTTCTCTCATTCGCAAGGTAAGCAGAGGTAAGGTATGCCCAGAGGCTGGCGCGTGAGTGAGAATGGCCTGCCCCTCAGCCCGCTGCGTGTCTCTCAGATTTACACAAATAAATTGGTACTGCAAGCGAACTACAATACTTAGCGTGATGAGAGAAGTCGCAAAATGTTCAAGCAAATTCTAGAAAAAATCCCAATCTAGTTCTCTCAAGAAAAGAGGACAGAAATACAGACAGACAGCCGTTGAATTTTAGATATATAAAGATTAGATAGATGTATATGAATGTTTAACATTATTACTTCTACTATACATATTTTTAATTCTATAGTTCTTTTCCATTTTACCTTTATTTTTGGTTTGACAATGAAAAAAATTAATTTGTTGTGCCTATACAGCTCATTTTAATTGCACTGCATTGATTGCCATTCTGTCCTTGATTGGCTTTTGCATTATACCTGAGCTCTTTGTGGACCTGAATTGGATTACATTGAGTTTGAAAGAACTTACAAGGAACATGACACTGCTGTTATTATGAATTGATGAGCTTTGTGATTGTAGTGGTGGAAACAAATGGAATATCCTATGTGTAAGGATGACCTCTAGTGGACAACTGTGTATATGGAAAATGCTGAAAAAATACTTTTAGAATTTGCATAGATAGATAGATAGATAGATAGATGTGAAAGGCACTATATGATAGATAGATAGATAGATAGATAGATAGATAGATAGATAGATAGATAGATAGATAGATAGATAGATAGATAGATAGATAGATAGATAGATAGATAGATAGAAGAAAGGTTCTAGAAAATTAATTAAATAACTAATAGAATAGATGAAAAGACACTGTATAAAACAGGTACAAAAAACTGCATATGTTTGTGAAGGTTGAAAGAGATGGTTCTCTTGCAGAGGTGCCACAGATAGAAGCTTCTCCATCTTAAAATGCTTTCTACATTGGTTCCAGATTCTAAGTGAGTGGAGCACAATTGGGTTATTAGTGTATTGCCGATAACGTGTTTATTGGAGCACAGAGCAAGGAATACAAAGAAGTACTGCAGGATTTTACTTCTATTGCAGACCAAGCCTGTGTATGTTCTTCTATTTGTGTCCAGGTTCTTATCGCCTGTATATTTGCTGCCCAGTAATAAAATTGGAAGTTAGGTAGAGCCTTGCTGCCTTTTTCTTTTTTTCTTTGTAGGGTCGCTCTTTTGATGCGTGGATGTTTTGAATTCCAAATAAATGAGGTTATTGTTGAATCTAATTGCCTAAAGAATGATTTATTAATGTATATTAGGATGTTTTGAAATAAAAAAAGGAGCTTAGGAAGAATATTCATCTTAACAGTGTTAATTCTTCCAGCTAGTGTGAGATGAAGGGTTGACCATCTATGCAAGTCTTGTTTAATTTTTTCCATGCAGATGGCACAATTTTGTTGATATAGAGGTTTATGTTTACTTGTGATGTTTACCCCGAGGTATTTAAACTGTTCTGCAATGATAAAAGGTAGGGTATCTAATCTAATATTATATGCTTGAGAATTCACTGGAAAGAGTACACTTTTATTCAGATTAATTCTGAGACCAGAGATCTTTTGAAATTCTGTGAGTGCTGCTAAGACTGCAGGCACAGAATTTTCTGGGTCCGATATATACAGTACCATATCATCTGCATATAATGAGATTTTCTGTTCCAGTCCTTCTCTGCTAATCCCCTTTATCTGATCAGTATTTTGACAATGTATTGCCAGTGGTTCAATGGCAATGCAAACAGCAGCGGTGACAAGGGCATCCTTGTCTAGTGCCACGTTCTAGTTTAAAGTAGTCTGAGCAAATGTTATTGATGCAAACTGAAGCTTCTGGGTTAGTATACAGTAATTTAATCCATGCACAAATGTTGGGCCAAACTTCTCCAATGTAGTAAAAGGTATTTCCATTCAATCATGTGAATGCTTTTTCTGCATCCAATGATAATAATATTTCTGGGGTGTTTGATTTAGTTGGTGAGTATATTACATTAAACAGGCGTCAAGATTTGAAGATAAGTGTCGGCCCCTAATAAATCCAGTTTGGTCTTGTGATATTACGAGGGAGCACTTTCTCCATCCTTCTAACTATGATTTTAGAGAGTATTTTAACATCGTTATTCAGAAGGGAAATTGGTCTGTATGATGCACATTGTAATAAGTCCTTATTTTGTTTTGGAAAACAGTGATTAGTGCTTGGCGAAGGTTTGTGGAAGAGATTGGTTATCTCTGGCTTCTGTAAATGTTGCTAATAGGAGGGGAGCTAGCTGAGCGGAGAATTTCTTGTAAAACTCTGCAGGGTAGCCATCAGGGCCTGCTGCTTTCCACCTTGGAGTGACTTTATAGCATCTAGTAATTCTGATAACGCCAGAGGTTTATCAAGTTCCTCCACACTAAAAGCGTCTATTTGTGGTATCTGTAATGTATCCAGAAATGCATTCGACAATGTGTATTGTCTTCTTTAAACTCAGTAGTATATAGGGATTTATAGTAGTCTCTGAAAGTGTGCATTATATTTTTGTGTTCGATGATTTTATCTACGTTCGTGTTGGTGATTACCGAGATTGCGTTGCACTTCTTGCTTGTGAATTTGTTGAGCTAAAAGCTTATTAGCTTTCTCTCCATGTTCATAGTAATGATGTCTGGATTTGTAGATTAGTTGTTCAGTTTCTTTAGTTGTCAAGAGGTTTAATTCTGAATGTAGAGCCTGCCTCTCCTATGTAGAGTCTCGCTTGGTAGTCTGGCATGTTCTTCATCTATTTTAGTAATTTCGCTTTTTATCTCTGCTACTTTCTTGGCTTCGGATTTATTTCTGTGGGAAAGATATGAGATAATCTGTCCTCTTAAGAAGGCCTTAAGAGTTTCCCAGAGTATTCCTGCAGAGATCTCGGGGATGTATTTGTCTCTAGAAAGACTGTGATTTGTTTGGATATAAATTCAGTACAATTATCGTCAGCTAATAGAAGCGGTTGAGGCACCATCTGCGGGGTGAGTGTATGGGGCTTAGTAATTTTAGCTCCAAGATCATAGGTGCATGGTCAGAAATAACAATAGCATCGTATTTGCAAGATTTAATCTTAGGCAAGAAGTTATTGTCTATAAAGAAGTAATCAATCCTTGAGTAGCAATGATGTACTGGTGAGTAGAAAGAATATGTTCTTGAATTTGGGTTTAAAAACCTCCAGGGATCTGATAAGTTGTGATCAGTTATAAACTTTGTAATTATCTTTGCGGTGTTAGATGCCGTTCCCCCTGTGGAGGAAGTCCTATCTAAAAGTGGATTTAGAACACAATTAAAGTCCCCAGCCATTATAACTTTATGAGTGTTCAGATTGGGAATGGATGCAAATAAATTTTGTATAAATTCCTTATCATCAACATTAGGTGCATAAACATTTATCAAAATCATTTTACAGTTAGATAAGTCTCCCATGACCATTACATATCTCCCTTCAGGATCCAATACTACATCTGATGCTACAAATGGTACTGTTTTATGTATGAGAATTCCCACCCCTCTAGTTTTCTTTGTAAAACTAGAATGGAACATATTGCCAGTCCAGTCTTTTTGCAGCCGGAACTGATCCTTGCTTAGTAAGTGGGTTTCCTGTAAAAATACTATTTTAGCATTTAGACCTGTTAGGTGAGAGAGTACTTTCTTTCTCTTTAATTCGTGATTCAGGCCTTTAACATTCCAGCTTACAAGGTTAACTGTCCCATCATGGAGACACTGATTCTGAGTTTTTGATGTCATTTTATAGTCTTAACTGGAAGTGAGACAGCTTCGGCCTTAATTTCCTATTTCCCCTAGAGTTGTTGCCATGCAGCTTATTATTACGTTGGTAGTTATAATTATAAAGATTAAGAGGATAGATTAGGTATAGATCAAGCCTGCTCTCCTTCTCTCCCCCCCTTACCCCTTACTTTAAACATATATTTTATGTATAAAGTATACTCAGTGTGTATATATATATATATATATATATATATATATATATACACACATACACACTGAGTATACTTTATACATAAAATATATGTTGTTGTACCCTGCATAACTGAATAACCTTTATGGCACAATAACAATTCAATACATTTCTGGTCACTACTCTATTTGGATTTAATAATCGTCTTGTGGGAAAAGGCTGACTCGCATAAATAAGTAGAGCCGAATAATACAGTAAAGGTGCTTTTGAATTCAACCGAGTGAAAAATGACGGCTGTCCGATTAACTGCAATTTTAGTTCCCTCTCCTTTTCTCTTTCTCAGATCGCTTTTTGGAAGAAAGTCAATTTCGCAGTTTTTATGAGTAGTTCAAAAGTGCCTTTCCACATTTTCCTTTTTAGGAATAGCAATGATAGATTGACAAATCAGACAAACACACTTCGATTGTGACATTGTGAGAAAAAAATCCTTTTCCAATTCCACATCCAGCCCATAACCTCCCCAAACATTTTTTTTTTAAATCCCTTCTTTAGTCGATATAAATTGGACGGCTAACTAAATCACTTAGATAGCCGGAGTTTTGCAGTAGCTCACGTGTTTGATCGTGCATGCGGGATGACCAGTATGTTAAAAGACAGATTGGCCGCCCTATATGTGAATCAAGTTGCAAGTGCCATAGGGAGAATATATGATAGACTAACGTTTAAAAAAATTTTTTTTGGAATGTAATGCGACCTACCTGCACTACCTTTGTGATCTATCGGTCGATTACGATCGACACATTGGGCCCCCCTGGGTAGAGAGAAGGAAATGATGTTCACTCACGGACAGTTATGCTCATACTAATTCTCGACACACTTCTTTCCGCATTGGTGTTTTAACAAACAGTCAATGGTTCTGTCTAAATATATTTCCTCTTGTACTCCACTATCTGCAAGGTAAGCCCAGTTAATATTCAGTTAGATAACGACCCCCCCACCCATGACTATGATATTCCTCTCAAACTTGCTTTTTCTATATTATTAAAAATTTGTGCATTTAAATTACTGTCTGCATTCAGAGGTCTATAGCACACTCCTAAAATAAGGCCTCAATCTCTAATGTTTTTTAGTCAAATCCAGACGTCCTCACTAAGATGTGGCTCATCACCCAACTAAAAAAAACAGGCATTTAAATTATATTTTGCACAAAGGGTACCCCCCTCCCCATTTTATTTTCTTTTTTTCTATGCTTCCTAAAAGTGTGTATCCATCTGTGTTATACTCATCTCTGCTATTTTTCCAATTTTGCTATTGCTTTAAAATCATAATTATGCTCAGCTAAGAAGTCACTTGATATTCCTAGCATTCAAGGAAGAAGTTTAATGTGTTACTTATTTTACTTTAGCACTTTAACTTTGGGGGAGAAATTAAATTACTTTAAATGCTGTTCGGCTGACACTGCACAATCTGTCATATGTGCCTGATTGATGGAGTGCTGCTGAGATGGTTGTCCTTCCTACACATTTTCCATTCTGCACAGAGGACATCTGAAGCTCTCTTACACTGACTACTGGGGTCTTGGACACCTCCTTGACAAAAGGCCATTCTTGCCTGGCTACTCAATTTGGCTTGATGGCCTACTCCAGAAAATGTTCCTGAGGTCACTGTGCTTTAGGAAACACTCAACATTTTAGAAATGGTTTTATTCCCTTGCCCTGATCTATGCCTTAACACAGCTTGATTCTGGAGGTCTGCATAGAGTTACTTGGACTTCATGGCTCGGTTATAGTGCTGACATGCTTGTGAACTGTGGACCTTATTCATATACACTGGTGTGTGCCTCTGTAAATGACGTCCATTCAATTCACTCTGCCACAAATCAAGTTCTAGACACCTCTCGAAGAGCATTGAAGCAAACTGGATTCACCTGAAGTGTGCTGTGGAAAATAATTAGCAAATAAAAAAAACAGTCTTGAGTCATCATCCATCCATACATCCATTATCTAACCCATTATATCCTAACTACAGGGTCACGGGGGTCTGCTGGAGCCAATCCCAGCCAACACAGGGCGCAAGGCAGGAAACAAACCCCGGGCAGGGTGCCAACCCACAGCATCTTGAGTCATCACTGTAAATGAAACCAAGGACATTCTCTATTTAGAGCAGCTGGCGGAGACTCACTGTGTGAGGAGCAAGGCTCTCCATAGCAAGACTACTTTGTCTTAAGAGAACAGCTCCTCTTATCACTGACGTTCATTAACATCTCGTAGGGAGTAAACCTTTCAATCCCATCAATGAGCACTCAGATACAAAGTACATGCTAGCAGTACCCCCCTCTCATTAAATGACTTCCAAAGGTCCCAAAATAGTTAATCGTTAAAAGTCTTGTCTAAACATTTTGTTTACAGAATAAGCCTACTTACGTAGTATGTTTGTATATGTCAACTGTTATTACAGAACAAACCACAAAGTTAAATGTTACTTATGATCTCATTTTCTAACATAAAGTGTGTGGGTATAATTGAAATTAGGATGTACTACTTTAACAAGCAGGCCATTTCAAGCACTTCTTTTTTCATTCCCCCTACAATTCCTCTCTTTTGTTCTATCAGAACAACTAAGTTTTTAACATCATCATAAATGTCACTGGATTTATCCTAAGTCTTAGTTTAATAATTTAAATTAAGTTCTTCACATAAAGTCAACCACGGTAAGAGTCGGGATACACTTAATGCTATGCTATGCCTACGCTTGTGAATGCTGCTGCTAAGCAAACAAGTGTATAAACTATACTTCACCACGTACTTTATGTAAATCTGGAAGATTCCAGCAGGTGGCACTGTGAAATGCTGTTGTGAAGATGTCAGAAGAAGACACAGAAATGGCATGTGAGTCCTTAAAATGTATCACGTCATTGCGATGAGGAGTATGCAACACTTGTATTACCTATGTGAGAAATGGATGAAGAAGAGCACCATGAATGCTTACGTATGTCTGCATTTAAGTTTGATGATTTGCTTCACCACGTCGAACCATTCATTAAACATTAAAGCGCACCCATTGATCCTGTCAAAGCTGTAATGCAGCTTTCCATCACACCATGCTATCTTACAACAGCAGAATCCCCACTTCTTTCCTCAGAAATTTTCCTCTCTGGATGGATGCATCTGTTCTCAAATTTGCTTCCACCTCATCTTGCACGTTTCCACATCCATTTTCAATGCGCTGGCGATATGATGCCCGCTGTTCTGATAGGCATGTTTGTCACCATTGAGAGGCTGATAGTAAACAACGATGCTGATGTCACATACCAAAGCTTGAACACACAATTTTTGCTGCTACTGCAACTCGCACACGAGTCGTGTTAATTTCTGATGACGTTCAGAGGATGTGCAAAAAGAGCAATGGGAAAGAGTGGCAGCCATGGTGTATGCGTGTACGGTGTTCTGAATGTCAAGTTCAACCCAGCTCTTAGAATCACCAGTTTCTGTTTTGAGCAAGCACTGTCACCATTTGAAATATAATTGTCATCATTGTTAGAGGACAGTGGTCTGATATCTAAGGCTATAGCCTAGTCTGGAATCAGCTTTATTTGGAGCTTGGTTCCTTGTTGCCCTTTCCTTTCTGTAACTTCAGTTTTTAAAAATTTAATAAACCTAATAAAGCAACATGTTTTCGTGTTGTTATTATACAGTACAGTACAATACTGTTTGTTTTTAAATAGCTCAAAATTTCACAAGGAGTCCATCAATGGCCTTTAACAGACCCTGTTTTTTGACAGCTGCCTAGCCTTGACTCTCTAAGAAGACAAGAAAAAACTTTTGTATGGAAAAAATGAAGAAATCTTGGGAAAGGCAAGTCAGAAAGAAAGAGACCCCTTTCCAGGTACAGGGTGGCACAGAAAAATGAGAAATTTTCACTTGGTGTTCAATGCACAAGTAAACACATTACAAAATACATTTAATGATGAAATGTATTGTAAAGGATATGCAATTAATGATGCCAACCAATATTCATTCAATATTCATTTTATGTTTTGAAGAAAACATCCCGAAGGTGTTGTCCATTTCTCTGATCACATTCTGACAGCCTGTTGTGAAAATTCTGCATTGCTCGACATAACACATCAAGAGGAATGTCAGCGATTTCCTCTTCAAACTTCTTTTTTAGTTCACCGATGGCTCCATAACGTGAGCAGTACACTTGGCTTTTAAGATGTCCCCACAGAAAATAATCACAAACAGTGAGATCTGGGAATCTCGGGGGCCATGGAATGTCACCATTGCATGAAAAGACGCACCTTCCAGACAATCATCGAATAGCTGCCATCGATTGTTGGCTCCACTTGGGGACTTCTTTTTTAAGGCTGAACCACTTTATTTGAAATTATGCACCCATGTTTTAAATGCATTAGCAGACAGGACACGATCATGATGTTCTAACTGGTAATGACGCTGGAATTCCCTTTATGCAGCTGTCACACGATCACCATTCTTATAAAAGGCTTTCACAAAGAACGCTCATTGCGCACCACGCCACTGCTCCATTATAACTAATGGCAAGGGGTTCTAAACGAGGTCGCTTTGGTCCCAAACAACTGCTGACTCTCAAGGGTTGCCAATACCTCGTTCCAAATTTCCCGTTTCCCTGTAGTTTTGGGCGTGCAAATGGGTGTCAAAGAATGGGATAAATATAATACAAAACACAAGTAATCCTCAATACAACACAAAGTATAATAGTAATAGTACAAGAACAGAGCAAAATGCACGAGTAGATGATACCAGATGATACGACTCAGATTTGTGAGTTCTGGAGACCTCGGCCATCAAGTTGCCTCCCCCTACTGGCCATTAAACAGTTGAGTCGGCGCTGGACCTGCCAATCTGATGATTATAGGCTATTAAGTGTAAATTGATGGTTGAAAATAGCAAATTTATCCAATTGAAATTAAATCTACATCACAATAAAGAATGCAGAAGATGAGGGGGTCTGAAGACTTTCTGACTCCCACTATATGTTGACTCAGTACATGTGTAGCCTGTGATGGACTGCCAACTCACTCTGTGCTGTCTCCTGCCCCGCTCCTGATGCTGTGTCTACCTTAATTCTACTAAGCAGGATCAGTTACAAAACCATGGATGGATTGATAAATGACAGCAAGTCGTTTTTGTGTTATGAAACCAACACTGGTATAATTCTCTAAGTAGAGAGCAGAAGGATTGTTCTTGTCTTTTGATTTACTGTGTAAGAAGACGTCATTATTTGGTAAAAAAAAATGAGTGGCTTTGATCAATAAACTTAGAAAGGTCTTTTTAAATGCTTTATATTTAAGCTGTAGCAAAACATTTTGCTTGACATACAATAAAGAATTCACTTTTTCCACAGAATTTGTTTCCATTTCTATTTGAAGAGGCCAGAGTAAGCAATCTAAAATCGTTTTCAATTTTATGCTTCATTGTGTGAGCCATTAGGTGGTCATTGCAGCACCCCAAACACCAGACACTACAGCACAGACAGTTTCAGATTCCAATAAGCAGATTTATTGTGACAAATACCTTAATATATTTCACAGTTCCAGCAATATAAGTCTCTCATTTTCCACTCCACACAGGTAAGCTTTGTTCAAGTACTCTACCGACTCTGATCCCTGGGAGAAGCGGAGCAGCTTCCTGTAAAGTGGACCTGAGAGCACTTCTGGTGCTGGCACATTCCATCCAGGAGGCCCTTCCGAGTCAGTCGGATATGAGGGTCTGTCTCCAGCAGCTCCCACCTAAGGACCCCAACAGGGCTGCCAACCAAAACTACAACTGCCAACCAAACCTGTGATTGTCTAAATGGGGCTGAACAGCAGTGTACTGTGGAAAACATATGGTCCTGGGAAGCAGTATCCCACTGTCCATCCATTATAATGGCTTCCTGACCAGAAAAGGTAGGTAGATAGATAGATAGATAGATAGATAGATAGATAGATAGATAGATAGATAGATAGATAGATAGATAGATAGATAGAACCTTAATGTTAGATACATCAACCATAAAACTGTGAAATGGATGGAAACTGTTACAGTCATACATAGATTTCTGAATCAAATTGTATGATTTTTAACTTTACATCAGATTACTTGATATTTTGTGAAACTTCGTCATAATTATGGAAAACAATCTAGATCTGCTGACATCAAATTATAATATGACCTTGAAAGTAGCAGTGGATATAATACCTTCACTTAAAATAAAAGAAAAGAGAAACTCATCCCAGTTTAATGAGAGCACACACACTCTTAAATTAAAATGCTGAAAACTTGAGCATAGTATGAGAGTAACCGCTGCATGGACTGATTAATAATAATAATAATAATAATAATAATAATAATAATATGAGAGGCTAATCTAACAGATAGAACTTTACTTATCCCCAGGGGAAAATTTGGCTGCGCTCCACCTACTCACCACACCTTCATTAGTGCCTCATTTAGCCTTTGATGTGAAGGCAGAAGCGAAATTGTTCACCACTGAAGTTTGGTATATTTGCCGCAGGATGGTAAACCACTTGCTGTACTTTTTGTAAAGCAGGTCTGCTTACAGTCAAAAACAGCCAGTGCATCTCTCAACTGCACTAGATTTTTCTCCTCTGTGCTATATTTAAAATTGTGCATCATTGCACCTATATAAGGTTTCATTCTGGATTATTATATTTATGATATGTGTATTATATTGTAATGTTTCATGATGAAAAAGAAAAAAACAGAAAAAAGAAAAATGATACAACAATTCCATGCACATTCAGCAGTCAAGAGACAAATTAAAAACAAGACAACAGAGGAAAGGTTGTATATCAGCTTATCAGATACCAGCCAACTCCAGGAAACTACTTTTCTTTAACATATATGACTCTGTCTGTGAAACAAATCCATTATTTCATACAGGGTGGTCATAGAAATGAAGCTTGTAATATAATTTTGTATAATAGGAGACAACCATAATTTCTTGTCATTTTTTTAGATAGATAGATAGATAGATAGATAGATAGATAGATAGATAGATAGATAGATAGATAGATAGATAGATAGATAGATAGATAGATAGATAGATAGATAGATAGAAGTATTGATGTTGCTATAAAGAAGCCCCCTAGTATGCTATATATATGAAGTGGCATTGTAGCCGGGTAGAAAGGAAGACCACTTAAGGAGAGCTTTCCGGAAAGTGAATGCCAGGAAGGCAGCAGGTCCTCACAGAATGCCAAGATGTGTCTATAAAATCTGTGCTGACCAGTGTTCATGGTAAATTTAATCTCTCCTTAATCCAGTCTGCCATCCCAACATGCTTTAACATATCCACCTTTGTCCCGGTAGGTAAAAAACTAAATCCACTCTGTCTGAATGACTGCCATCCCATCACACTAACACAGATAGCAATGTCGTTTTACAAGAGGCTTGTCAATAAGTACATATGCTCATCTCTGCCAAAAGAACTTCAACCATTACAGGTTGCTTATTTACTCCAGTTGGTCCACAGAGAATGCCCTATCTTGATCCTACGTACAATACTGGCCTACCTGGACAATAAGAGAGTAAATGTGTGAAAGCTGTTTATAGACAATAGTTCTGCATTTACACGTACATCTGCTATAATTTTCCCTACCAGATGCTTTCTCGAAAGTGACTTACAAAAAAAGGTTGAGTCATCGAGTAAACATCAGTCTGGGGACTGTTTGGGAACAACTGTTAAAGGACAAGGTTACAAAATTGATTATCACAAGTGAAGAGATCAGGACAAAATGCACGTGAGTAACAATTCTTGGATTACAGAACATCTAGTATCAGTAAAACAACAATTGACCAAACATTTTATACAATTAGCCCCTCTAAGCTCATCACTAAGCTCAAGGAATTGCATCTGAACGATTTACTGTGCAGCAGGGTTTTGAACATCTTGAAAGGCAGACCCCTGGTTGTTGCAGTGGGTGGTCACATTTCATCATCCCTTACCTTTAACTCAGGGGCTCCACAGGGATGTGTGCCAAGTCCTTTGCTGAACTCCCTCTACACGTATGACTGCATGGCTGCACATGACTCTGACGTCACTGTCCAGTTTGCTGATGACACAGCTGTGGTGGGACTGATATCCAACAACAATGAGCAGGCCTACCTGGATGAAGTGGAGAGTCTGTCACACTGGTGCCAGGGCAACAACAGGCTACTCTCTAATGTCATCAAGACAAAGGAGTTGATGGTGAACTTTGGGAGAAAACAGCAGGGTCACTCACTCACAGCCTCTGTACTAACCACACTGCGGTGGACAGGGTGGGCAGTTTCAAAATACCAAGTGTCCACATCCTGTTCCAAGCACATCAACACCTTGATGAAGAAGGTATAACAATGTCTTTACCACCTTAGAAATTTCAGGCTATCCTCCAAATTGATAAAAATCTTCTACACATTCATCATGAAAAGGACCCTGACAGGAAGTATCTCTGCCTGGAATGGAGCTGTGGTTAGCTGAACACATCACTGGGTGTACACTCTCTGACTTCTGTACCAGGAGATGTTGGACCAGGGCAATGATACCAGCCATCCCAACGATAGCCTCTTCCCTGAGTAAACCATGGCCTGAAGACGCCAGTTTGGAGAGACTGAAGAGGAGCACTCACTTAACATAAAGATTTTTATTGATATGGATAAAATCATGGTTATGCTGTTGTCCTTTTATATTCTTCTTGAATGCACAATCTTGGAGTTTAACAAATAAGCATAACACTACATATTAATATAACCCTGACTTTGATTTGACTAGTGCTGTGGTGTGCACTGCTGCCACATAGGTCCAGTGCCATGGGTACAGATAACAGGACTGTCATAATCTGTGCTCCCTCTGTGTCAGTTTTCCTTCAGGTACTCAAGTTTTCATCCCACAACCCTGATATTAGCATTAGTGAAGGGATCCCTGAGGTTAATATGAGGAATATAGGCCCTGAGGTTAATTTGGGGCTCTGGGGGGTGGGATATTGACTTGGGGTTTTGGGGAAGGGGGACAGAATAGGGGATTGGAGGTCAGAAATTGGTGGGAGGCCTGGTTTGGAGATTCATGGTCTGGAGGAGATTTGACAGGATAGCGATGTGATGGAGATTGGAGGTTTCAGGGGGGCGTAGGATTGATCCCAATTTGACCGATGTGGTGGAGGTGAGCTTACAGGAAGGTGCGGCAGAAAAAAGGTTATTACCTATGGTTTTTACATATTCTGTGCAGGTTCAGGGTACTGTGCAGTTACTACGTGATAATTTTGGTGAGACACAGGAGAGAGTTCCATCTTTGGGTGAACTCAGACTGATTGTGGCATACCGAAAAAATAAAAATCTTAAAGACACGTTGGTCCATGCCTCTTGAACGTTCAAAAAGAGGTGAAATAGGTGCGCTTGGGTGGTCCCGTTCGTACATAAAAAAATTATTTGAAAAAAGAAAACAAATAGGGAGCAACCCATTTATCAATCATTCAGTCTAGTACCGATCAATTGTATTTATTAGATCCAGTGTAGTAGATGTGATTTGATTGACATTGGAGAAACCAAGAATACTTTTGAGATCTAGGTTCGTGCAACATTTCAGACTCATGGAAAACCAGGATAGACAGACAGTCTTGTAAAGACATTTCAGTTCAGGTGATCATGTTCAGGCCAGTCATGTTTGGTTAGGAACAAGACAGGTATTGGAACAAGACAGTCCAACTTAGAAAAGAAAAGAAGAGGATTGACATACAGTATTAGGGACTTGGGATCCAGAAAGATTAAATGAAAAATAGTTTTTAGACCTTTTTTTTATTTAGATTTTTTCTGGGTGTAAAAAAAATAAAAAAATAAAATTGGTATTGATAAGGAAGTCAGTGTGCTGGAACAAGCCGCGAGGCTTTAATTCCATAATCTAACCCTAAAGATGTGCTGCAGTTTGCTGGTGATTCACTCACAGCCTTGGTATTAGCTACACTCCGATAGAGAGGGTGGACAGTTTCTAAATACCTCTGTGTTCACATCCTGGTCCAAAAACATCAACACCTTGATGAAGAAGGTATAACAATGTCTTTACCACCTCAGACACCTCAGGAATTTCAGGCTGTCCTCCAAATTGATAAAAAATCATCTACATATTCACCATCAAAAGTATCCTGACAGGAAGTATCTCCGCCTGGAATGGAGCTGTGGTTAGCTGAACACATCTATACCAGGAGATGTTGGACCAGAGCAATGATACCAGCCATCTCAACGTTAGCCTCTTCTCTGTGCTGTGGACAAGAGAAGGCTACCACGGCCTGAAGACACCAGTTTGGAGAGACTGAAGAGGAGCACTCACTTAACATAATGATTTGTATTGATGTTTTTAAAATCATGGTTAGGCTGTTGTCCTTTTATATTCTTCTTGAATGCACAATCTTGGAGTTCAGCAAATAAGCATAACACAACATATTAATATAAACCTGACTTTGACTGGACTAGCACTGTGGTGTGCACTGTTGCTCAATTGGTCCATTGCCCTGGGTACAGATAACAGGACTGTCATAATCTGTGCTCCCTCTGTGTCTTGCGGGTTTTCCATCAAGTTCTCTAGTTTTCATTTAAATTGGACCCTGAGTGTAAATATATGGGTGAGTTGTATCTTCAAGGAACTGGTCCACAGCTGTTCCTGGACAAGTGCTGTCATATTAGGCTTCAGGCCCGTGTGATCATGTATTGGTTTGAGAATGTGATGATACATTTTGTTTTAATGTCTAAAATTAAAAAATAACAACATATTGATGCTACTTATAATTTGTATCAAAACGGCTATTATAAAATAAATTTCAAAGATGTACTCCCTCTTTCACTGCTAAACAAAAGTTATCTTTGTTTCTCATGCTAGCTGTACTTGTGCTAAACATTCTAATCACATCGATGCAGATATAGAGACATGCCTGTTACTCTTCACCAAATCCTGCAATATCATTCCATTTAATTCTAAATTTAAAATTTTTAATACAACTGTTTCAACTCCTTTTTATAATTATGGCTGTCAATAAATCTTAACATGGAATCACACTCCTCAGCCTCCCTGAAAAAGCTTATGGTGGGGTACTAAAATGGAGAATCTGCCCAGTTGTGGATCCTCAGATCCAGGGGGAGCAATGTGGATTCTGTACAGGATCTTTACCCTCATAAGGATTCTGGCGGGGGCATATGAGTACACCCAATTGGTCTACACATGTTTTGTGTACTTTGCATGTTTGTCACACAAAATGTTTCTGATCATCAAACACATTTAACCATTAGTCAAATATAACACAAGTAAACACAAAATGCAGTTTTTAAATGATGATTTTTATTATTTAGGGAGAAAAAAATCCAAACCTACATGGCCCTGTGTGAAAAAGTAATTGCCCCCTTGTTAAAAAATAACCTAACTGTGGTGTATCACACCTGAGTTCAATTTCTGTAGCCACCCCCAGGCCTGATTACTGCCACACCTGTTTCAATCAAGAAATCACTTAAATAGGAGCTGCCTGACACAGAGAAGTAGACCAAAAGCACCTCAAAAGCTAAACATCATGCCAAGATCCAAAGAAATTTAGGAACAAATGAGAACAGAAGTAATTGAGATCTATCAGTCTGGTAAAGGTTATAAAGCCATTTCTAAAGCTTTGGGACTCCAGTGAACCACAGTGAAAACCATTATCCACAAATGGCAAAAACATGGAACAGTGGTGAACCTTCCCAGGAGTGGCCAGCCGACCAAAATTACCCCAAGAGCGCAGAGACGACTCATCCGAGAGGTCACAAAAGACCCCAGGACAACGTCTAAAGACCTGCAGGCCTCACTTGCCTCAATTAAGGTCAGTGTTCACGACTCCACCATAAGAAAGAGACTGGGCAAAAACAGCCTGCATGGCAGATTTCCAAGACGCAAACCACTGTTAAGCAAAAAGAACATTAGGGCTCATCTCAATTTTGCTAAGAAACATCTCAATGATTGCCAAGACTTTTGGGAAAATACCTTGTGGACTGATGAGACAATTGTTGAACTTTTTGGAAGGCAAATGTCCCGTTACATCTGGCGTAAAAGGAACCAGCATTTCAGAAAAAGAACATCATACCAACAGTAAAATATGGTGGTGGTAGTGTGATGGTCTGGGGTTGTTTTGCTGCTTCAGGACCTGGAAGGCTTGCTGTGATAGATGGAACCATGAATTCTACTGTCTACCAAAAAATCCTGAAGGAGAATGTCCGGCCATCTGTTCATCAACTCAAGCTGAAGCGATCTTGGGTGCTGCAACAGGACAATGACCCAAAACACACCAGCAAATCCACCTCTGAATGGCTGAAGAAAAACAAAATGAAGACTTTGGAGTGGCCTAGTCAAAGTCCTGACCTGAATCCAATTGAGATGTTATGGCATGACCTTAAAAAGGCGGTTCATGCTAGAAAACCCTCAAATAAAGCTGAATTACAACAATTCTGCAAAGATGAGTGGGCCAAAATTCCTCCAGAGCGCTGTAAAAGACTCATTGCAAGTTATCGCAAACGCTTGATTGCAGTTATTGCTGCTAAGGGTGGCCCAACCAGTTATTAGGTTCAGGGGGCAATTACTTTTCACACAGGGCCATGTAGGTTTGGATTTTTGTTCTCCTAAATAATAAAAAACATCATTTAAAAACTGCATTTTGTGTTTACTTGTGTTATATTTGACTAATGGTTAAATGTGTTTGACGATCAGAAACATTTTGTGTGACAAACATGCAAAAGGATAAGAAATCAGGAAGGGGGCAAATAGTTTTTCACACCACTGTATGTAATACAGTTATGTTGAAAAGTAAGTATAATTCATGAAAATTGTACATCATTTTGTATTTAAGCAGGCAAACAGTAGAACTTCATGCAAACAGTGCCTACAGATAAAGGTGATCTACTTGAACAAATGACATGTATAATTGCCAAGGTATATTCATTCTTATGATCTAAATTAACAAATATTTAGATTTGTCACATGGAATAAGTAAGCCTGCCCCTACATTTATCACCAATTTAGATCCATCAAATTAGAGTCAGGTGCCCCAAATTAGGTGCCAAGGATTAGAACCTCCAGAGGGAGTATGCAGATGGACCTATCTGTCTTATTTAAAGCACAGACCTCGAGTTTCTGGTGTTCTCTTTGCTACTGACATGTGTGGTGTCATCATGCCAAGAACAGAAGAAGGTTGTGGATGAATATGAGCAAGGAATTTGGAAAGCCTACCAAATTATTTGAAATCAAATTGTCCAGGACTGGCCGACCCATCATACTCAGCCCAAGAGCTGACCATTTGACACAAAAAGAAGTCTCCAAGACCCCTAGATTTCCTTGTGAGATTTGCAGGTAGATCTTGCAAAGATTGCTGCCAAAGTGCACAGAATTTAATCAGAAAAAGAAACTGACCTGCATGTGAGGTGTCTCAAGGAAAGATTTTACTTTCCAAAAAGAACATTAGAGCAAGACTACAGTTCGTCATTGAACATTTAGGCAAAAGTTGAGCCTTCTGGAACAATGATAAGTCAAAGACAGAGAAGTTTGGCCAGAGTAACAGCAGACATGTTTGGTGCAAACTGAAGACAGCATTTCAGGAGAAGATCCTCATAGCAATTGCAAATAATGGTGGTGGAAATGTTCTGGTTTGGATTTGCATTGCTGTCTCCGGCCTTGGACAGCTTGTAGTCAATGAATTTAATAATAAATTCTACATCACCTCAAAATGTACTTAAGGGTAATATCAGGTAATGTGCCAGAAATTTGAAGGTGAACTGGAAATGGACCTTTCAACACCATCATGATCCACAGCACACTAGCAAACCTAGCAGGAAATGGCTTGAAAAGAAGAAATGGAGAGTTATGGGCTGGCCTAGTCAAAGAACTTGTTTGAATCTCATTAAAAATGGGGATCTGAATTGGGCACTGATGGAATTTTGCATGGATGAGTGGTCAATAGATTTATTGAGGCGATGTTAGAGAGTGGTGGGCAGTTATGCAAAATGCATAAAAGAAGTAATTTTTGCTAAATGGGGAAACACCAGCTTCTGAGGCCAAGAAAGGGCTCACGTTTTCCTAGCAGATCACTGAATCTATTAATATTTTGGTTGAATAAATGATTGGAAAGGCACATTTTCCTTGTTTTCTTTTTTTATTTAAGTATCTGACCTTGATCTGTAGGCACTGGTTGTGTGAAGATCTGCTGTTTGTCTGTTCAAATATGCTAAGAAAGTGAACAATTTCCATGGGATGTACTTCCTTTTCCAGATGACTGTATACTCTGGTACTATATGTATGCATTTCGTTAAATTAAAAAAGTAGAACTTATTTTAAGTTTTATATTTTAGGAGGAGCATTTTGAAATCAACCAGCATAAAGACTTAAATACAGCAAGTACAAAATGTTTTCATGTTTTCTAATTTTAGTAAATTTCCATACAGTAGCATTTAGAATTATTTAAATGGACAAATAAAATGATTTGAACATCCTGTGAAAAATATAATGCAATAAATATATGAATTATCTTTTCTGTATCCTGTGTACTTTGAAAACATTACTATTTAGTGATTTTTAGTATAAAAACAGGTTTTGGAGAGTGTGGTAATGTGTGTGGCAAAGATCAAGGGATGTCACAGATAAGGCCTACATTGTGGGCTGCCCCAACTAAAGCTAACATCTAGGTCTTCTTGGTTAAACTGACAGCACCACACTGATATCTGTGTCATTCCTCTAATTTATAATATTTTTTTAATTATTTAAAGACAAATAGTTGACACTCTTCCAATGAGAAAAACTGCTAAGGAGATATGACTGAAAGTGGAACTTATGTTTTGAAATGATGTCTTGGTAACACTTTAGTTTAGGTAGCGCAAAAATGCATCAATTACTCTTTTACTCTTATGTATTAAGACCTTAACAAACACTTGCTTGGGTCTTCATGACACTTACGAAGCATCAGCAAAGTGTTTATTCATCTCTGTTAAGTGACTGACTAACAAAACATCACTCTGAATTGGTCTGAGGTGGCTTAACGGTGACGCATTTCTCTTGATATTTCATTTTTAGTATAAGACCTGTAAATCCTTCACATTAAAAAGTCATTTTACTATCATGTCAATATGCCGCACAGCAGAGACATGAATAACCCATCTACTGATGTTTTTAAAGTGTCACGAAGACCAAAGAAAAACTTTCTTAAGATCTTGTCAGATAAGAGTTAATGAGCAATAGATGAATTTTTGCAGGACCGAAAGTAAAGTGTTATTGATGTCTTCCAGGGACAACATGTAAACTGAAAACAGTAATGGTTCCATTATTGCCAAGTATTGTGTGAGCACAAGTATTGGTGGTTTTGGCCTTGTCATTTTAAGAACCCTAAACCTCTTTTTATTTTTATCTAGCCGTCCCCCGCGGCTCCACCCGCGTAGTAGTGAAACAGGACAAACTTTAAAAACCAATAAACAAACAGGTATCGCTAGCTAAGTGGAGGCAAGGTATGCTCCAAAACGCAGAGGTACACCAACTTGAATGGAGGCTGGCACGTTAGTGAGGATGGCCCTGCCCGGCTCCCCACTCCTGACGTCACGCTTCTCCCTCCCCTCGGCCCACAGCCTCTGTCTCAGATTAGAGCCAATAAATCGCTCCTGCAAGCAAACTATGATTCTTATCATGATGAGAAAAGTCGCAAAATCAACCGGAATGTTCAAGGAAATTAACCCGATCTAAATCCATTAAATAGTTCTCTCGTTCGCTAACTAAGCAGATGTAAGATACGCCCCTAAGCTGGTGCGTGAGTGAGGAGGGCCCCACCCTACTCCCCTCGAACCGCTGCGTGTCTCTTGGATTTATGCAAATACATCAGTACTACAAGCGAACTATAATACTTAGTGCAATGAGACAAAGAAACCCAATCTATATCCGCCACGTAGTTCTCTTGTTCACTAGCTAAGCGGATGTAAGATATACGCCCAAAGGCTGGCGCGTGCGTGAGGGCTAGCTATACCAGATGTGATGGTGCTGTACGTGGTGGTCCGCTTGTTGGCAAGGTAATTGGTTGAATCTTCATTTTTCATATGACCTTTGCTATTCATTTTATCAGCAATCATGTCACTACATGTGCCAGGTTATAGTGGCTAATCAATCAGATGCTGGCACCTTATGCCTTTCCTGGACCCCCAGAACACAGAGAAAAGGTAATGTAATACAACATATGATCTTGTGTGGTTAATTATAAAGTACAGCCTGATACTCTTGAATTCAGGTGACGGGGTCTCAGTGAATCAGGAGGGAGGCTGCTCGACCAGCCAATGAACTACTGTGGCATTGGGATTGCATAAGTATGAGGTTGATTAGCATTGAGATGCGCTCACAAATGCATATTTACAGATAGATTGTGATGTGTAAAGGTAAATTGCATAGAACGGTGACAACGGACGATTTTATAAATCTGAGTTTTTGTTTTTAATGAAACATTTTCCTTTCTTTTCCTGTTTTTCGGCGTGCACATATTTTCACAATCACATCCATGCAAAGTTTTATAAATGAAGATCCCGTGTGCTTCCATTCAAACTTGTGTACACACATCATGAAGTATCAGCATTAATACAATGCTTTGAAATAAATGAGGGAGAAGGGAAGGACCAAGATGTTTGAATCTATTCCAAACTGTAATACCAGATTTATATTTGCACGCGTACTTTACGTAAATCTGGAGGAATCCACCAGGAGGCAGAGTGGGATATTCTCATGGTGAGAACAGCTTACCGCAATATCTCTGAAAAGGATGTTTAATGATTAAATCCATCAATCCAGGGATGTGTCCATTCCAGCTAACACTGGGCACGAGGTAGAAACAATCCCTGAATGGGGCATCAGCTCATTGCAAAGTGAATACAAGCACACACATACACTAGCGTCATTAGTGTCACCAAATCTGCGTGTCCTCGGAAAGAAACCGGAGCACACTGTGGAAACCAAGCAGGAAAACAGGCAAACTCCATGCGTAGAATATCAGTGACGTGACTCCCTGCGAGACAACAGTGGTACCGCTCCGCCACCGTGTCACCCCCATGTGTGTAATTATTAACAGTATTCATTATTTAAATGAAATTTATGATTTATCTGTAAAATGTAACATACACTCACCTAAAGGATTATTAGGAACACCTGTTCAATTTCTCATTAATGCAATTATCTAATCAACCAATCACATGGCATCTTCAATGCATTTAGGGGTGTGGTCCTGGTCAAGACTGATTCAAACTGATAGAAGAGCAACTTTGACTGAAATAACCACTCGTTACAACCGAGGTATGCAGCAAAGCATTTGTGAAGCCACAACACGCACAACCTTGAGGCGGATGGGCTACAACAGCAGAAGACCCCACCGGGTACCACTCATCTCCACTAGAAATAGGGAAAAGAGGCTACAATTTGCACAAGCTCACCAAAATTGGACAGTTGAAGACTGGAAAAATGTTGCCTGGTCTGATGAGTCTCGATTTCTGTTGAGACATTCAAATGGTAGAGTCAGAATTTGGCGTAAACAGAATGAGAACATGGATCCATCATGCCTTGTTACCACTGTGCAGGCTGGTGGTGGTGGTGTAATGGTGTGGGGGATGTTTTCTTGGCACACTTTAGGCCCCTTAGTGCCAATTGGGCATCGTTTAAATGCCACGGGATACCTGAGCATTGTTTCTGACCATGTCCATCCCTTCATGACCAACCATGTACCCATCCTCTGATGGCTACTTCCAGCAGGATAATGCACCATGTCACAAAGCTCGAATCATTTCAAATTGGTTTCTTGAACATGACAATGAGTTCACTGTACTAAAATGGCCCCCACAGTCACCAGATCTCAATCCAATAGAGCATCTTTGGGATGTGGTGGAACGGGAGCTTCATGCCCTGGATGTGCATCCCACAAATCTCCATCAACTGCAAGATGCTATCCTATCAATATGGGCCAACATTTCTAAAGAATGCTTTCAGCACCTTGTTGAATCAATGCCACGTAGAATTAAGGCAGTTCTGAAGGCGAAAGGGGGTCAGACACCGTATTAGTATGGCGTTCCTAATAATCCTTTAGGTGAGTGTACATACTTGAATGCATTTCATCATAAAAGTGATATCAAGTATAAATCTAAGGATTCTAAATGTGCAGAGAGTTTGAATATCATGAATGTAATGTGTTCTGTGTGATGATCTATTGCTGTTTGCTGCAGCTTTCAGGTCAGGAGGAAGCCCTAGAAAAAAAAGACGGCAGAAAAGATGGTACGTGAGACTTTTAAAATGTATTGTGTCATTACGATCGGAAATATTCGACTCTTCAATATAAAAGCACCACAAATGCATCTGTATGTCAGCATTTTGCTTCACTACATTGAACCATTCATCAAACATCGAAGCGCGCACATCGATTTCGTAGGATCCGCATAGCAGCTTTCCATCACATGTAGATAGTAAACAGAGACTCTGACGTCACATTCCAACTTTTATCACACTGTGCCCCCTGACTTTTTGTTGGGACTGCAACTCGCACACGTATCAAATGAACACTGGGAATGCGTGGCAGCCATGATGCGTGCGCGTACGCGTTCTGAGCGTGAAGTATAAACGAGCCCTAAAACGTAAGGATAATCCTCTCAGAAAATGAAAAATGTACATTGTGATGAAGATTTGTCTTGCTGAAATGAATGCACTAATTAAATACCAATTTGCATTATCTGCTAGGCTTGACTTCTAATTATGAAGCTGGGTCGAACGAACACCTGCAGCCTCTGCAGATCTCCAGGACTGGAGTTGAGTACCTCTGGTGTGTAGGGGTTTCCCTCTTTGAACCCACATAAATTGAGGAGGTTGGTGTGGTCGAGATTATTGGGTGCTCCTTTGACTTTGCTAATATAGATTTTATGCTAAACTAACCATTAAACCATTTCTGTTTCAGTGTAAATATTAAAAAGCCACATTACACTTAGAAAACACTGACATAGATGTTTTGCATTAGGCAAAACAAAAAAAAAATCAAAAATTAAGTGAAGGACCCTTTTGTGAACAATCTGACTTTTTAAAAATTATTTTTGAAAATTAAATGGTTCCTATTCTCCATTACATCTACTCAGAAAAAGATGGTGATAAGGCATTTACAATGAAACACTTCAATTTGTTTCACGCATATCACCTGTGAAGTGTGGAACGGATGCATTCAAATTAAAAAATGAGAAGCTGAGATTTTAGAATATAGGAAATCCCATGGGCCTCCGCCCACCTTGTGTTTTTAACCCCCTTGCCAGCCCCAAGACCCTCTTCATTAGGTATATAAATACATAACGTCTTGAAAGGCACATTCAGCCAGAGAGAGAGAGAAGCCATGAACCCTTCAGGTCCTGACGTGGAGAATAACAGCCAAGATGTTTTCACTCCCATTACTGTTGTTCAAATTGATGAAAATCCAACACTGGTGAAAGATCATGTTTTATGGTCTCTGTGCAGTTTCTACTTCTTGAATTGCTTCTGCCTTGGACTGATTGCTTTATGGTATTCAATTAGAGTAAGTATTTTAAAATAAAACAGAGATTTTAAAATACCTGCTTTTAATATGCATTTATTAACTACATTAATTAGATTGATACTTAATAATTAAAAGAATGATCACCATTGTTGACTGTGAGGTCGCTTTAGAAGATATTGGATTTACTTTTATTAGTAGTAGTGATTGTATCATGAAATTAATCAATTTATATATGTGAACCAAAGGCAGGCAGTGTGTTGTAGTGGTTAAGGCTTTGGACTTCAAATCCTGGTCCTGTGTGACCCTGAGCAAGTCACTTTCACCTGACTCTGCTCCAGTTGAAAAAGCCAAAAGAAATGTAACCAATGGCATCTCTCAGATGTTGTAAGCTGCCTTGGACAAAGTTATTAGCCATTATTATAAATCATAATCGTTTAAAATACCAAACTCACCAATTTAAAGAGGGCAACAACTGAGTCATTAAATAATACTAATACAGAGGGCATGGCATGATGGCACAGTAGTTAGCATTGATACCTGACAGATCCAGCACCTTATTTTTTATCTTGTGTCCTGCCATTGTCTGTGTGGAATTCTGCACATTCTCCTTCATGCCAAAGATCTGCATATTAAATTGACTGGACATTCTGCACTGATGCTGCACGAGTCACTCCTGATACGAACTTGCAAATGTCCACTGATGGTATTTAGTGCCCTATGCCCAATGTGGCTGGTATAGATTTAGGCTCCCTGTACCCTTGAGCTGGGTCAAGTGGGTTATTACTAATTTTCACCTTGTTGTTATTGCACAGATTGTTTGTGTGTGCCTAGAACTGCCCGTGTTCCACTTGAGACCAAGTGTCCGCTTTTTTGTTTTACTTCTTCCATGGCGCTTCTGGGATAGCAGTTCTCATTATTGACTAAAAAAATGTAAATATTTCTTTCAAATAAAAAAAGACATTGAAAATCTTTATTTGTGATTCAAATTTTTGAATATATTTTTATTTTAAAAATGTATTTTCCTTTATTTATCCATCCATTTTATACAGAGTAAGACCATAAGGAACAATCCCCACACAGGGTGCCAGCCCACCTCACAACACACACTCACTCACGCACACTCTAGAATCAATGTAGCATCGCTAATCTGCCTTTCCATATGAAGATCTGGCTGATCCCTACGTGCAGTTTTGAATGTTCTCTCCGTCTCCGTGTGGAGTTTTCACCAGGTGTTCTGGTTTCCTCACAGAGACATGCAGATTAGGCTTCTTGATGCGATAAATCTCTAATTAAATAAATGTATTGTATATGTGAAGGCGTGTTTTAAAGTATGGAAATGACAGATTAAAATCACTTTTTATCATTACTCTTACTAGTAGCTGTCATTGTCTTTCTGTTTTATTATTATGAACAGTTATTGTAATTTTAGCAGTAATATAAATAGTTATTACAGTGCTGATCTAAGATGTCATGCTGCTCTAAATGTGTTTTCAATTCTGTTATTTTTTGCTGCTATTTGTCTAGAAGCTAATCATGCCATCTGTTTTTTACTGAATGCATTAAGTTCATAATATCAGACCAGAGATTTAATAGAGACTAAAAAAGCACTCTTAAAATGTAATCTATATGTAAGGACTTTACTTTTTCCATTACCTTATGTTATTTAAGTGCATATTGATTTATTTTTGATTTATTCTTTCTTATTTTTATCTGTTTCTCATTTATTAAGTGTGTTTGCACATAACGTGCAAAACACCTATTGCGATAGCCCATGTCTGTCTGTCTGTCTGTCCATCAATCTATTTGTCCACATGAAACATCCCAGCCCTCCCATGGAACTATTTTGTCGAAATGTGTCTTGCTTATTCTTTAAAGAAATTAGTCGAGTTCAGTTTTCATTGAGATAACAGATTCCCGTTGAAAAGCATTGGCGAAGAGACATTCTGAGCGACTTCAACTACAACTTAGTTTACTGTATCAATTTTATCTATCACTATTTTAGCTATCACTGTCTAATTGAACAAGAGTGTATGCAGGACACTAATTAAACTAGCACACCTTGAGCGCAAGGACAAGAGAAGCAGCTCTCCTGATACTTTAACTCATAACTTCCTAATTGTAAAAGCATAAAATGCAAGCAAGGAAAACAAAATGTTACATATCATTGAATAAAGGACCCTGTAGCATGTAAGTTGGCATGTACTGTAAAGACACAAAAAGGCACAAGATAAAGGGTCTGGGGCACCTGAAGACAAAACCCATATATAAAGGTATGCAAAAGGCATTAAAAGAAAATGCATGGTACTATGCCACAGGGGATGCATAAACCAGTGTGTTTCTTCGTACCGGTCCCAAGCCCGGATAAATGAGGAGGGTTATGTTAGGAAGGGCATCCTTTGTAAAATTTTTCCAGATCAATATGTGGAGAACAATACAAATTTCCATACTGGATCAGTCGAGCCCCGGGTTAACAACGACCGCCACCAGTACTGTTAGCCAACAGGGTGCTGGCGGAAATTGGGGTAATGTTGGCTAAAGAAGGAGAAGAAGAGGGGACATGTCCGGAGGCATGAGGAGAGGAGGAAGGTAATAAGAGTAGAACTGAGTGTAGGCAGTATGACTGGTAAGGGGAGAGACTTAGCAGATATGATGGAGAAAAGAAAGGTAGATATATTGTGCATGCAAGAGACTAAATGGAAGGGGAATAAGGCCACATGGATCGGAGGTAGATTCAAATTGTTCTATCATGGCATGGATATGAGGAGAAATTGAGTAGGAGTTATTCTGAAGGAGCAGCAGGTCAAGAGTGTTTTGGAGGTGAAAAGAGTATCAGACAAAGTAATGATTATGAAGCTGGAAATTGGAGGTGTGATGATGAATGCTGTTAGTGCATTTGCCCTGCAAGTTGGGTGTGCAATGGATGAGAAAGAAGATTTCTGGAGTGAGTTGGATGAAATGATGGACAGTGTACCCAAGGGACAGAAAATGGTGATTAGAGCAGATTTCAATGGACATGTTGGTGAAGGGAACAGAGGAAACGAGGAGGTGATGAGTAGGTATGGTGTCAAGGAGAGGAATGAAGAAGGTCAGAGGATAGTGGATTTTGCCAAAAGGATGAGCATGGCTGTGGTGAATATGTATTTTAAGAAGAGGGAGGAACATAGGGTGACGTACAAGAGTGGAGAAAGATGCACACAGGTAGGCTACATCCTATGCAGAAGAGTTGATCTGAAGGAAACTGAAAATTGCAAAGTGGTGGCAGGGGAAAGTGTAGTTAAGCAGCCTAGGATGGCAGTCTGTAAGATGACACTGGAGATCAAGAAGAGGAAGAGAGTGAGGGCAGAGCCAAGAATCAAATGGTGGAAGTTGAAAAAGGAAGACTGCAAGGTTGAGTTTGGAGAGGAGGTGAGACAGGCACTGGGTGGTAGTGAAGAGTTACCAGACATATGGGAAACTACAGCAGATGTAGTAAAGGTGACAGCAAGAAGGGTGCGTGGTGTGACATCTGAAAAAAGAAAAAAGTAAAAGTGAAACCTGGTGGTGGAATTGGAAAGTACAGGAGAGTATACAGAGGAAGAGGATGGCGAAGAAGAAGTGGGATAGTCAGAGAGATGCAGAAAGTAGACAAGAGTACAAGGAGATAAGGCGCAAGGTGAAGAGAGAGGTGGCGAAGGCTAAAGAAAAGGCGTATGATGAGTTGTATGAGAAGTTAGACATTAAGGAGGGAGAAAAGGACCTGTACCGATTGGCTAGGCAGAGGGGCCGAGCTGGGAAAGATGTGCAGCAGGTTAGGGTGATAAAGGATAAAGATGGAAACATACTCACAAGAGAGGAGGGTGTGTTGAGCAGATGGAAAGAGTACTTTGAGAGGCTTATGAATGAAGAGAAGGAGAGAGAGAAGAGGTTGGATGATGTGGAGATAGTGAATCAGGAAGTGCAAAGGATTAGCAAGGAGAAAGTAAGGACAGCTATGAAGAGGATGAAAAATGGAAGGGCCGTTGGTCCAGATGACATTCCTGTGGAAGCATGGGGGTGTTTAGGAAAAATGGCAGTGGAGTTTTTAACCAAATTGTTTAATGGAATATTGGAAAGTGAGAGGATGCCTGAGGAGTGGAGAAGAAGTGTACTGGTGCCGATATTTAAGAATAACGGGGATGTGCAGGACTGCAGTAACTACAGGGGAATAAAATTGATGAGTCACAGGATGAAGTTATGGGAAAGAGTAGTGGAAGCTAGGTTAAGAAGTGAGGTATTGATTAGTGAGCAGCAGCAAGGTTTCATGCCAAGAAAGAGCACCACAGATGCGATGTTTGCTCTGAAGATGTTGATGGAGAAGTTTAGAGAAGGCCAGAAGTTGTGTCAGAAGTTGGATTGCATTTTTGTGGACCTGGAGAAAGCATATGATAGGGTGCCTCTAGAAGAGCTGTGGTATTGTATGAGGAAGTCGGGAGTGGCAGAGAAGTAGTAGAGTTGTAGAGGATATGTACGAAGGAATTGTGACAGTGGTGAGGTCTGCGGTAGGAGTGACGGATGCATTCAAGATGGAGGTGGGATTACATCAGGAATCGGCTCTGAGCCCTTTCTTATTTGCAATGGTGATGGACAGGTTGACAGACGAGATTAGACAGGAGTCCCTTAGGACTGTAATGTTTGCTGATGACACTGTGATCTGTAGCGAGAGTAGGGAGCAGGTTGAGGAGTTCCTGAAGAGATGGAGATATGAGAGGAGAGGAATGAAGGTCAGTAGGAACAAGACAGAATACATGTGTGTAAATGAGAGGGCGGTCAGTGGAATGGTGAGGATGCAAGGAGTAGAGTTGGTGAAGGTGGATGAGTTTAAATACTTGGGATCAACAGTACAGAGTAATGGGGAGTGTGGAAGAGAGGTGAAAAAGGCAGGGTGGAATGGGTGAAGAAGAGTGTCAGGAGTAATTTGTGACAGATGGGTTTCAGCAAGAGTGAAAGGGAAGGTCTACGGGATGGTAGTGAGACCAGCTATGTTATATGGGTTAGAGACAGTGGCACTGACCAGAAAGCAGGAGACAGAGCTAGAGGTGGCAGAGTTAAAGATGTAATGATTTGCATTGGGTGTGACAAGGATGGATAGGATTAGAAATGAGGACATTAGAGGATAAGCTCAAGTTGGACGGTTGGGAGACAAAGTCAGAGAGGCGAGATTGCGTTAGTTTGGACATGTGCGGAGGAGAGTAAGATGCTGGGTATATTGGGAAAAAGATGTTAAGGATAGAAATGTCACTCAAGAGTAACAGAGGAAGGCCTAAGAGAAAGTTTATGGATGTGGTGAGAGAGGACATGCAGGTGCTGGGTGTCATAGAGCAAGATGTAGAGGACAGGAAGATATGGTGGCAACCCCTAATGGGAGTAGCTGAAAAAAGAAGAAGAAGACTATGGACATTCTCAAGACGATCTGGCTTTAAGATGGCGTTGGTCCCTTTCATGAGAAATTCTGGGTGGAAGAGGCAGGTCCAGGTGGTCTGACCCCGGAAATGACATCAGAGTGTGAAACGTGTCAATCTTCCTTTCTGCAGAGGGAGAAGGGGAAGAGAGAGTGTCATTATATAGTGCCCCCTTGTGTCTCTGCAGTATGTCACACTTACCTAAGCCCTTATGTGTGACAGCACAAAGTAAATTAATACTTTATCAGTATTAACTTTACACTAAACCAGCCTCACGTCTCCATTAGCTGTAGATTATAATGTTTATCTACTGTATTTCACTGACACTATAATTTGCTAGGGTGACCAGACTTGACAGCAACAGTTCCAGTTTCACATTATGTGTTCCAATAAATATTCAACATGTCGAATTTTTATCAGACTCTCCATTTGATAAGATTTTGCAGCGCCGCAAACGTCATCTCAATACATTTACAACAGCACATGCGAAACTCCAAGGGGAAACCTTGCTTGATTAAGAACTCTTAAATTTGAAGAGCATTGTGAGGAGGAACAAGAAGAGCACAAAAACAGACAATATACTGCCTTCTATTTATTTGTTTCCACTGCAAGTTCTGTGAGCAGTCGTATGTGTTAACTTTTGAAAGTGTTTGGTGATGATGAGCATTAAACAAATAAGACAATACATGTAGGACTTTTAAAATCTGTTGACCCCATAATTTACAATGAAGTGCCACATTCTCCTGGTATCTGGGCCGTCTTAACGCATGGGCATGCGGGGCAGTTGCCCAAGGGCCCCACGAGCATAGGGGCCCCATGCTAATCTATGTATGTTGTGACTTGCTGTCAATAAATAAATAATATTCTACACTAAACTATAAGTATTTGTTATTGTGTGACAAGTAGACATTGGCATTTGCCTCTGATTTAGTATCACAGTCACCTCTGGAACCTCACGTGCCTGTATGCGTATGGATCTCACTCACTACATAACGTAAAAGTGTATATATTAACGTCACTTCAACTCAATTCTTTGAAATGAAATTTTGCAAATGTTTGTATTGAACATTCGATTAATAATAAATAATTCATAGTCATTTCATACTGCGCCATCATTTATATGTTGACATTTTTGTGTTTTTCAAGGCTCATGTGTTGATTAATCTTTGCTGTATGGCATGTTTTTTAATGTTTAAACACTGATTTTGTTGGAAGTGCCAATACAATAAATATATGTTTAATTTTATCGACCATTTACATTTTTATTCCCGTGAGTGGTTGTGTAGGTATATATGTATATATATGTATATACTGTATGTATGTCAGTATGTGTGTGTAATTTTGTGTGAAGTTCATCAATTCTTCCCATATCTGCATAGGTTGTCCCCTTTAAAGTCATGCAAGTTATGATAACTGGTGGCTCCTGTGGCCATGTAGGGGGTGATACCGAGCTCCAAAACCCCAGATAGTACTAGACCAACCCAGTCACACGTTCAAATAATGTTATTTTATTGAAAAAAAGTACCTTTTCACAGTTGTTGTTCTTCTAGTGGCACAATCACAGTTACAGTGACAAGTCCAATTTTTAATTACTTTCATCCTCCACCTTCCTCCAGGCAAGCTTCATCCACAACCTCCCTGCTCCAACTCACACACTGAAGTGAGACAGCTTCTTTAATGCTGGACCCGAGATTATTTCTGGTGCCACAAAATTGCACGACGGAGAGACTTCAGGGTCAAGTAGAATTTCCCAGTAGCAGGAATAACCCTCCCCTGCAGCAGCCCCCTGACAGCACCCAATTTCCCCTACAGGACTGCCCATCAGCATTACATTAGCCAATATGCCCTGTGGGTGTGCAAATGGGAATTCCATGAGAATTCATCCAGTGTACAGAAGGAATACATGGGCCCAGGGGGCAGTATCCATCTGTCCTTCTGCTATTATGGCCTCCTAACGGAGAAAGGTATTAGTTACCAACCTGGCCCCGGGATGCTCATCCATCCAAATCCTTCCGTAATAGCTTCCAGGCCAGATAAGGGAACATCCATTCCAGCTGGGATGCCAGCCAACCGATGTCATCTGTGAAAGTCCATATTGGCCAGATATGAATGTGGGTGTGTGCATGAGTGTGCCCTGTGCTGGAGTGACATCATATCAACCATTTTTCTGCCTTACGCCAAATGATGTCAGGATAGACTCTTGCCTGCCTCTCTTAATCCATTCTTTGCACACTGTTTCCACACACGCTCTAAAATTGGAATGCTATTCCATCACAAGCACCCTCATAATCTTTCTGTCTCTCACTGACTTACTCATATATGGACAATTTTAAACTTTTATGGTTTAAAATGTTTTTTTTTTCTTCTTTATTCAACAGTCCAGAGATCAGAAAGTGGCAAAGAACCTACAACTGGCAAGAATGTATGGAGATAAAGCAAAATTCTTTAATATCATTGTCTTGATCATGTTAGGTGTTACCATCTTGATTGCCATTATTGCAGGAATTTCTATAGGAGCGTCAGCACGCAGTTATACCAGCCATTATTCATACAGATGGTAATGATAATTAAAATAATTTCAGGTAAGTTATAAGTCACTCTTTTTAATTATTCTTTTTATCAAAAATAATAAATTAACTTTTAGTAATCTCTGTCAAAATTATATTAAAATGAAAGATGAAAATAATACAGATGGATTAACATTAATGTATGTCACTGCAAATGCATAGCATTCGCAATTTATTTTTGATATATAGTGACTGGGACACCTCTATGTGCCACAATGACTTGGAAAAAAAGATACCAAAACAAAGTCTTTATTAGTAATAATAAAACATGTCCTGGGTCTTTCGTAGGGTCTCCATGCTGTGTGATGTGCCTGGAGCAGCTCCAGAGGGAGCCTATCCAGGGGCCATTTTTATAGCATACCCAAACCACTGCAGATGCCTCCTTTCTCTCAGCCAAGAGAAGTAGTGACTCTACTCTGAAGCTCTTCCAAGTCTCTGAGCTTCTCACCCATAGAAAAATCCTTATCTTGCTGCCGCTCCAGTCACATTCACAATCAACAAGATCCCGAGGCACTTGATCTCCTCCTGTAAGGGCAGATGTTACCTCCTAACCTATTGAGAGCAATTCACCCATTCCAACAGAGAACCAAAACCTCAGTCTTGGAGGTGATGATCCTCATCCTAGTTGTTTTACACATGGCAGTGAATGCTGAAGGTCACAGTTAGATGAGGTGACGAGGATGACATCATCTGCATAAAGCAGCTATGCAGAGTGGACATCCCTCACATCCTACACTGTGCCTTGACATTATGCCCATGAAAACCACAAATAGGAGTGGCGACAAAACACAGCCTTCAAAGAGTCCAACACCCACAATAAGTGAGACTCAGACATAGCTGTCACTGCATTTACATGGTGTAGAAGACCAGCCCGGCTACAGACAGACACAGAGACACATGGTGTCCAAACACACACATTAATTTTCTTCTCTGCACCGTACACAGTGCACAAAGTACCCACAAGGCTCAGTCCCTTTTTTTCCAAGTCTTCTGCTGCCTCTACTCCTCTCCTTGCAAGCTCCGTCCTCTTCCACCCGACTCTGGCTCTCTGAACGGAGTGAGACCCTTTTATAGTGCACCCGGAAGTGCTCAAGGTGCTTCCCGATTAACCTGAGGCAGCACTTCCGGGTGTTGCGGAAGCGCTGCTCGTGAATCCAGCTCTTCTATAGGGCAGCACTTCCAGGTGTGGCAGAAGTGCTGCAGATCTTGTTTCCAGAGCTGTCCAGGCACCCCCTGGCCATGGCAACGGACACCAACAGGTTTGAGCTTCTAAGCCCCAATGCAACCCAGGGGGGCTGCTCTCTCATGTCCCGGGGTATAAATTGCCCTTCTCCTTGTTCTGTGCTCCTCCAGGTCTCCTGGTAGAGTACGATCCCTGGTCATCCATCACACATGTGCAATGGATAGCAGAGAAGAGCAGCCCTGTTACCCCATATTCCTGCCACAACACATGTTGAGGGACATGACACACCCCTAGCAGAATGCCATAAATATACCTTACACATCTCAATAAAAACCATCCATCCATCCATTATTCAACCCACTATATCCTAACTACAGGGTCACGGAGGTCTGCTGGAGCCAATCCCAGCCAACACAGGGTGCAAGGCAGGAAACAAACCCTGGGCAGGGTGCCAGGCCACCGCAGAGCACGCACACACACACACAAAGCACACACTAGGGACAATTTAGAATCACCAATGCACCTAACCTGCATGTCTTTGGATTGTGGGAGGAAACTGGAGTACCCGGAGGAAACCCATGCAGACATGGGGAGAACATGCAAACTCCATGCAGGGAGGACCTAGGAAACTCACTGCGCCACCGTACCATCCATAGCTCAATAAAATACCTGCACATAATGGAAAAGTACTTCTTTTATTGGGGTGGGGAATTTTATTTTCAATGCAAATGACAAGTAAATGACAGGCATTTGGGGGCTGAATAGTGCATGAAAGCACATACAGATGTGGACAAATTTGTTGGTGTCATTGAAAAAGTGCTGTCTGTACCATTGAAATGTGATTAAATGAAAAGCAATTGTGATAAATCATGGAGTAAAACAAAGCAAGTGTGAAAAGAGATCAAGTGTGGCTTGATCTACAAAGATCTTTGAAAATGGCCTGGACACATTTGTTGATACACTTTGATAAGATCCTAAATGATTGGTGTGAAGGTACAAAATAGAGAGAGCACACACATAAAAGTTTGGGGTTGAGTCCCCGTATACTGAATGATCCGAAGTAATCTTTCCAGACTGATACATCAATATTAGAATCATAACACTTCTCTTATAACACACAAAATCAGTAAATGTGAGAATTTTTATAAGGAGTGGCAGGAAATGAGATGTTGTGGGAATGATGGGAAAATAAGGAGTTGATGGAAATTACGAGGAAACTTGAAGCCAGAAGTGAAGTCATCAGGTTGGGCCAGAAAGAAGGCAATTCTTGTTGTGCTTGAGGATGCGAGATTGTCTGATGGACTTCCAAACGGTATTTTTCTTTGTCCATTTTTCTGTTAAATAAGAGAGAGAGATGTTAGTGCTTTGTTGTAAACCCGTTTTCTTTTTGGTATAGAGCTTCATTGACCGTCAGCTGCTCCCTAATCACACGTGTGTCACATTGGATTAGGGAGATTTTTCAAACTAGCCGTTTTCTCGAATTTGTGTCATACAAGTCTCCAGTCGTGCAATCAGTTATTCAGCTGATTTAAATGGAGAAAAGTCATCACTCTGCTGATTGGTATCATTGTGTGTCCCACACTGAACATGGACTAGAGAATGGAGTTGTCTGAAGAGATCAGAAAGAATATGATAGACAAGCATGTTAAAAGCAAAGAGTGTAACACCAACTCCAAGCCACAATGTGTCTGTGACAACAGTTGCAAATTTCTTATTATAAAAAAAATCTTGGAAGGTTAGAAGGAGACGAGACGTGATTTTCTCAGAGAGACGCTTCGCAACCCGCGAGACAGTCTTTGTGCCAAGAGATTTAACCACACCCGGGGCCAGAAATAAAACATAGAGTAGATGACAAAGTAGAACGTCATAAAGAATTCAAAAAACGTTGGTGTGGTACACATGCAGAGCAGATTACAGATAATGAAAGTATGACAGTTTGAATGTCTCAAAAAAAGGATAGTAAAGATTGCATTAGCGCAAACCAATTGAAATTATTACTCACTGAAATAATGGAAGTCGTAGACTTGTAGATTGTCTAATTCGTGCTGCTTGAGCGAAGCAAGCAGGGGGCAACGCCCCCTACTATTATTAAAAAGTTTAAGGTCTATGGGATTGTAGTCAACTTCCTTGGACAAGGCCACCAGAGGTAAATTGACCCCAGAATGGGCAGAACGATGGTGAGAATGGCAGGCAAAAAGCCAAGGACAATTTCCAAAGGGATTCAAGCTGAACTCTGAGGTCAAGGTCCATCAGTGTCTGATCATACCATCCGTTGCTTTTTGAGTGACTGTGGGCTCAAGGGACAAAAACCCAGGAGGACTCCACTGCTGAAAAAACACATAAAAAAGCCAGACTGGAATTTGCTAAAATGCACATTAACAAGCCACAAAGCTTCTGGAAGAACGTCCCTTGGGCTGATGAGACAAAACTGGAGATTTTTGGAAAGTCACTTCAGCTATATGTCCACAGATGGAAAAAAATGAAGCTTTCATAGAAAATAACACCAGACCTATTGTGAAACATGGAAGAGGTTTGCTTATGTTTAGGGGCTGCTTTGCTGCGTCGGGCACAGGGTGCCTTGAATCTGTGCAGGAAACAATGAAATCTGAAGACAATTGAGACATCCTGGAGTGAAATGTACTGTTCAGTGTCAGAAACCTCTGTCTCAGTTGCAAGTCATGGATCCTCCAATAGGATAAGGAGCCAAAACACACAACTAAAAGCACCAAGAATGGCTAAGAACAGAACATTGGACTATTCTGAAGTGACCTTGTAGGAGCTCTGATTTGAATCCAGTTGAGCATCTATGGAAAGAACTGACACATTTAGTCTGGAGAAGACCCCCTTCAAACCTGACTCACCTGGGGCCTCATGCATAACGCCGTGCGTAGAACTCGCACTATAACATGACTTAAGCACAAAAGATTTTTATGTGCTTACGCACAGAAAAATCTCGATGCAGGAATCTGTGCGTACTCCAACTTACATTTTCTTCCTCTCCATAAATCCCAGTCAGCGTGAAAAGTAACGCTCGTGCACGCGCCTTCTGTCCCGCCTCCAACTCCTCCCAGAATTACGCCTCTATGAATATGCAAATCAATATAAATCGCCCTTAAGCTCAGCCTTCTGTGAAAACACAATGGGAAAAGCAAGAGGGAAAATGGAAGAATTTCAGCGAATACCAAGTGGAGGCAAGGAAAGATATACATACATTTGTTGGTTTAAACAGTGGTATAAACAACAAAAGGAAGCTGATCGCCTGACATAGTCGCACAGTGCCCAAAATAAAAAAGAAGTTGTCACGTATCGCCGAGTGTCATATGAAAGCTTATTAGGATACAGAGAAAAAAGGCACACAGTTGGAAAAAAGCATGAAATGTCAACTTCAATCTCGAAATTTCTACTTTAATTACGTAGTTTATTTTTTCATTAAAGTAGAACATCATAAACTTCATCTTAAAATTGTTTAATTACCCAGTTTCTCAAATCACATCGTAACTAAAGTAGCATGTTAAATGCTTTGTTTTGTATTTGATCTTTCATGTGCTCTATGTGTGTGAATCACTACGTGCTTCCGCTTTCTCTTTCTCCGACAGGACACAGAATCCATTATAGTGCATCCGGAAAGTATTCACAGCGCATCACTTTTTCCACATTTTGTTATGTTACAGCCTTATTCCAAAATGGATTACATTCATTTTTTTACTCAGAATTCTACACACAACACCCCATAATAACAATGTGGAAAAAGTTTACTTGAGGTTTTTGGAAATTTATTAAAAATAAAAAAATATGATCACATGTACATTAGTATTCACAGCCTTTGCCATGAAGCTCAGAATTGAGCTCAGGTGCATCCTGTTTCCCCTGATCATCCTTGAGATGTTTCTGCAGCTTAATTGGAGCCCACCTGTGGTAAATTCAGTTGATTGGACATGATTTGGAAAGGCACACACCTGTCTATAGAAGGTCCTACAGTTGACAGTTCATGTCAGAGCACAAACCAAGCATGAAGTCAAAGGAATTGTCTGGAGACCTCCGAGATAGGATTGTCTCGAGGCACAAATCTGGGGAAGGTTACAGAAATATTTCTGCTGCTTTGAAGGTCCCAATGAGCACAGTGGCCTCCATCACCCGTAAGTGGAAGAACATCAAAACCACCAGGACTCTTCATAGAGCTGGCCGGCCATCTAAACTGAGCAATCAGGGGAGAAGGGCCTTAGTTAGGGAGGTGACCAAGAACCCGATGGTCACTCTTTTAGAGCTCCAGAGGACCTCTGTGGAGAGAGGAGAACCTTCCAGAAGGACAACCATCTCTGCAGTAATCCACCAATCAGGCCTGTATGGTAGAGTGGCCAGACGGAAGCCACTCCTTAGTAAAAGGCACATGGCAGCTCGCCTGGAGTTTGCCAAAAGGCACCTGAAAGACTCTCAGACCATGAGAAACAAAATTTTCTGGTCTGATGAGACAAAGATTGAACTCTTTGGTGTGAATGCCAGGCGTCACGTTTGGAGGAGACAAGGCACCACTCATCACCAGGCCAATACCATCCCTGCAGTGAAGCGTGGTGGTGGCAGCATCATGCTGTGGGGATGTTTTTCAGTGGCAAGAACTGGGAGACTAGTCAGGATAAAGGGAAAGATGACTGCAGCCATGTACAGAGACATCCTGGATGAAAACCTGCTCCAGAGCGCTCTTGACCTCAGACTGGGGCGACGGTTCATCTTTCAGCTGGACAACGACCCTAAGCACACAGCCAAGATATCAAAGGAGTGACTTCAGGACAACTCTGTGAATGTCCTTGAGTGGCCCAGCCAGAGTCCAGACTTGGATCTGATTGAACATCTCTGGAGAGATCTTAAAATGGCTGTGCACTGATGCTTCCCATCCAACCTGATGGAGCTTGAGAGGTGCTGCAAAGAGGAATGGGCGAAACTGGCCAAGGATAGGTGTGCCAAGCTTGTGGCATCATATTCCAAAAGACTTGAGGCTATAATTGCTGCCAAAGGTGCATCGACAAAGTATTGAGCAAAGGCTGTGAATACTTATGTACATGGGATTTCTCCGTTTTTTTTTTTATTTTTAATAAATTTGCAAAAACCTCAAGTAAACGTTTTCACGTTGTCATTATGGGGTGTTGTGTGTAGAATTTTGAGGAAAAAAATGAATTTAATCCATTTTGTAACAAGGCTGTAACACAACAAAATGTGGAAAAAGTGATGCGCTGTGAATACTTTCTGGATGCACTGTACATTCGTGATTTTACAGCTCTCTGAATAATTAAAATATTGAGATGTATACGTGATATCTTTTTCATGATGATAGGAGTTAAAGCATGTTATTAAACAGGGGAATACGGTGAGTGATTGTGCGCGACCTTCGATGAAATTATTGTAGCAGTACTGTCTCTTTCAAACGTACTAATCTCCAATTCCTGTCCTTACTTTTCTTTCTCCACATACCCAATCACCACACAATCAGCTCTGTAATAGACGTTAAGCCATCTGTAAGCTTACAACGACGATTCTTGAAAACTTTTAAGGAACGTTGAAATATCTTTGTAGTGCAAGTTTAATTATTCTATCCATCTATCCTTCCAGTGTTGCGTCAGCCCCAGTAAGAATACAGCACAAGGTAGGATCAATCCGTGAACTAGCTAGCGCTGCAGAACTATGTCCTCATATGTTTAATTATTAACAATACAGATTATTTAAATGAAGTTAAAGTTTTATCTATATATTATAATCAACAAATTTTGCTGCATTTCATCTTAAAAATGATATCGTCATCATATGTAAATACGCGCTTTATAAAGTGGCGCAGGTTGTGCGATATTATAACTGTAGTGCAAGTTTACGGTTAGGTGATTGTACTTATAAGTACAAACAGTTCTACAAGGAGCACTTGATGGACTGATTGACTGTTTATAGTTCTTGGGATGAAACTGTTTCTGAACCGTGTGGTCTGTACAGGAAAGGCTTTGAAACGTTTTGCCGTGGCTGAGACAGGGTGGGCTTGATACTGTATACCGATATTTCTCTTTCCGATCAGCTGCTGCTGTGATTCCCCACTCAGATACAGTGATACAAATACTCCGAGTGGTGCAGTGAGAGTAATATGGAAAAAGATGGTCCGCTGTGGCAACTCCAAACGGGAGCAGCTGAAAGAAGAAAAAGAAGGTGCAGTGAGAGTAACAACGCTAAAGCAGTTATAGTGTTTGGAATACTATGGCTATTTTCTGGACCATTATATTGTTACAGGTTAATTACATTCAGATGCATTGCACTAATAAACAATATGCGACTAATTTCAGTGTATTTATAACGCTGCGTCAGGAAAATAAAGAATAACCACACAGGAACAGTAGCACTGCTTTGACGCTGGGTGCCGCCAGTCTGCAAAACCGAGCGGAGAACTTGCGTACGACAGGGTATGAGGTACTGTGGAAAAGTGCGTGGCTTTACGCCAAGTGCAGGTTTTATACATCGCGATTTGAATGTGGAAAAGTTCTTACGCAACATTTCTGTGCGTACGCACCGTTTATACATGAGGCCCCAGTGCAGTTTGCTCATGAAGAGTGGGCCAAACTGCCTGTGGACAGGTGCAGATGTCTCATGGAGAGCTCCAGGAATCGCTTGTGTGCAGTGCTTGCCAACTCTAAAGGTGGTGCAACAAAATATTAGGTGAAGGGTCCCATCATTTCTGTCCAGGCCATTTTCCTTTGTGTTATTATCTGAAATATTCAGTTGAATCAAAACTCAACTGAATTAGATTTTTGATAAATACGGAGTAAACAAAGATGGGTGCTGATTACTTTTGTCAATTTCAAGTTATTTATGAGACAATTGTGGGTTCTTCTCTTTTCATGGAGGGTTAACAACAAGTTCGTCCACATCTGCAAACCTCCACATATCAACATGGAATAATATGTGGAAGACACGTAGGTATTAATGTGTGCAAGAATAAGTATCATGCTTACATACTGAAAGTAATAATGTATTTTTAAAAGATAGGTCCTTATTTTTTCTGGGTAGAAGTACTGAGTGTTTTAAAGGATAGCAGAAGGATTAATGACCTGTTTTTGTTTTTTCATTCTTTCGAAGATCCTAAAGAGGAAAGTAACTAACTGATGTCTGCAGTGCTAACCTGAGTGTGAAGAAATCCACTTCAGAATTTATTATGGCAAAAAAAAAAGATAAATAGCCATTATTATAATAAAACCAATGCTTTGCCAGAAGCTTAACAGAGCCAAGTTTATTGTTTATTAATTTTTTTGGTAATGTGAGAATTGCATTGTGAATTAAATTGATATTATCAATTCATTAATGGCTAATTTTACTTATTTCATTGAGCAGTTTAAGGTTTTCTGCAAAATAAAACATCAAAGAAAATAAAAGGGATGTAATTCCAAGATAATATCTCTTCTTCATTCAAACATCTGCAGAAATCTGCAACAGATGGGGAAAGTAATGAATATTTACAGTAGACTAGCTATGTTATAGACATGTAGCAGAATAAATTTTAAAAATATTTAATATTTTTTGCCCTGCAGTTGTTGTAGGCACCATCTGGCAGCACCAGTGTAACGGTGTATGACCCTAAAATTCAGGACAATTAAACACAATGAGGGCAAGAAACACAAACAACTTTTGGTTTTTATGTTTTCAGTTATGTTCTGAAAAATGGAACTTGCGCAGCTAATAATGATCCACGGCTCACTTGTGGTTTCATGCTGCATACTACATACTGAAGGAGGTGACAGTCAGGGTGGAGGCACAATTTCTAATCCTGGGTTACAGGTGTGTGCAGTATTTATATCTCACTTTTTATAACAACATAGCTGCCAACTGTCCCGACCAGCATTTCTGTCCACTTAATACTTGGGGTACATTGCTGTGTATTTTCTGGGACTGTCCTCTAGTATCAGCTTCCTGGTCTACCATAACTGATTCTCTGTTCTCTATTATCTATATTAATATTATGTTCTTGCTTTATACATTCCTTATCTTGAACCCTTTGACCCTTTCTCTCACTTCTGCCTAAAGCTGATTATCCTCTCTGAGCACAATTTCTGATAAATAAGTCCTGGCCTCTTGTTGGAATTTCTCTGATACTTTATCTTAACTTTTGGCAGTCAACTAAAAAGTTCTAAACTTCTGTAGTGGATCACTGCCTCATCCAAATGAAAGTGGCAACCCCCAATGTCAGCGAGGACAGATAGATAGATAGAGTCATATGAAAAAGTTTGGGATCCCCTCTCAGCCTGCATAACAATTTACTTTCAACAAAAAAGATAACAGTGGTATGTCTTTCATTTCCTAGGAACATCTGAGTACTGGGGTGTTTTCCGAACAAGGATTTTTAGTGAAGCAGTATTTAGTAGTTGTGACAATGCGGGTTCGTTGCATGCTCCCATCTTCCTTCTAGGAGCCCTTGAACCCTACACCGCCAGTAATGTTACCGATGAGCTAGACAGTGAGGCAACAACATAGCAAGGGGATGGTACAAAGAGCAAAAGTGCTCTTATTAAAACAGACAAAGTGTTCAAATTTAAAGAGTGCAGTATCCAAAGTCATTAAATAAATAATACAAAAAAGAAAGGAAAACGTGGAGGTTAAAAACAATAGAAAAAAAGTCTTCTTAAAAATAACGAGGATAAAATATAACAGGAAGCATTCTTTTAAAAACCAAAAAACAAGAAGCCTGGTGCCTTAATACCTGCGACTCCCGTACTACCCCCGTCTGGGCTTCTCAATAGGGGAGTCGCCCTACTTGCAGCTGACCTTCTCTGCTACTGACTGGTCGGTCGCCTTTCCGATCCTTGGTTCCGGTAGGCACCACCGAACAGCGACTTGGGATTCCCTTAATGACCAAGACTCTCACATTGGGGACTCCACATCCCAAGTCCCGCAGCCTTACACAGAGAGTCCTCCGCCTTCTGGTCACTCCCGCCCTTAAAAGTAAACTCTGCGGGAGCGACCACAACTACTACTCCTCCGGGTGTTGGCCAAACACCCAGGCTGCCTGCTCAGCTGCCGCGAGCCTGCTTTCACTTGTTTGTTCTCCCACATCGGCTTTCTCTCTCCTCACTGCTTCCTGCTTTTTTCCCTCCACAACCTCCGTTCCGTTCACTTCTTTCTTTCTCTTTTTCATTCTACGCTATTAGCCAACTCGCGCTTCTATATATCGAGAGGGAATGGCAGCTGCAGCAAATTAGCAGCCCCAGGAACAATCACGGATGCGGGCAGTAACTGACCTGTGCACTTAAGTGAGAAACAGCCACACCACAAATCGCCCTGAGAACTGCTTCAGCAACACAACTTCCACGCCCCTTCGCTAAGCTGCGAGCGCAGTGATTATTAATCTAAAACAGGCCTTTGCTGAGAGAAAGCTGTAGACCCGTTAGAATGAAATTAAATAAAATGTGAAAAACTAGCTGTGCAAAAATGTGGGTCCCCTTGTAATTTTGCTGATTTGAATGCATGTCACTGCTCAATACTGATTACTTGCAACACCAAATTGGTTGGATTAGCTCGTTAAGCCTTGAACTTCATAGACCAGTGTGTCCAATCATGAGAAAAGGTATTTAAGGTGGTCAATTGCAAGTTGTGCTTCCCTTTAACTCTCCTCTGAAGAGTGACAGACAGCATAGGATCCTCAAAGCAACTCTCGTTTTGGTCTCGTCTGATGCGAGAGATGGACGTCTGAAGTGGAGCTCCGCTAGCAGCTGTGTTATTTTTCATATTATTTGCTTATTATCCTGAGATATCCTGTATTTATTCAACCCGAGAGGGACTGCTACAGTATATGTAAGCACATATAAACATGGCCAACAAGAAGGGGGTCCAAAGAATCGAAAACTAAAGCTACTCAAGCACGATCAGCAAGCCCTAGTTCAAGATACGGCCTTCAGAGACAGACCTGGATCAGATGGGCGAAAGTACGGACTCCTCGGGACCACGGTCCACTACATCATGGCCGGCTGAGAACGAAAAGGGGAGCGAAGGTGCGATCGTGAGTGCAGATCTGGATAGCTCGCCGATTGGAGAAGATCACCTGAAACTGGAAAGGGCCTTGAAGTCCGCGGCTTCAATTACGCAATTACGAGCCGGGAGCAGAGGGGACACCGGCTACAGCAAAGTCTGCTGCTTCATCTACGGTACAAGAAAGCACAATTGAACTGTCTGAACTGAAGGTGTTGCTCGCTGAGCTCACGCAAGATATAAAGAAAAGCGAGAGGCTAATAAGAAAGCAAGGGCAAAGGCAAGCGAAAAAATGAGACAGGAGGTGAGACAGGAGTTGAAACAGGCAAATGAATGGCTGTGACAGGAATTCCAACAGGCAAATGAAAGGCTGCGTCAAGAGGTGCAACTTGAGCTTCGACAGGTGCTGGGTAAAATTGAAGAGCGCATTCAGGAAAACTCGGTTAAACTGAGCACGCTTACTGATCAATTGGAGGATCTCAAGGAGACATTCACGAATCGGATTGAAATGGCGAAATTTAGCTGCCAGTGCCGAGGAAAAGCAGTAAATGTCAGCTCGAATGCAAAAACTCGAGAAAGACTGGCAGACTGGCTGCTTTGGAAGATGGGAGTAGAAGGTATAATGTCAGAATTGAAGGTCTGCCTGAGAATCGAGAAAGTTCAAACCCTGTGAAATTCGCAGCTGAACTTTTTTCTAAAATAATCGGGCGACTTTAAAGCAGAATCTGAGATAGCAGCGCTTACGCACGCGGATCAAACACCGTAGACCCGACCAAGATCTTTTATAGTTCGTTTTGAACGATTATCATTTAAGCTAGAGGTGATGGCACTCCTCAGAAACAAGGAAGATATTATATATGAAAATAACCACATTCGTATCTTCCCTGACTTCTCTCCAGCAACAGCTACTAAACGCAAAGCCTTCTATAACATTAAACAGCGGTTACGGCAAGCCAGTCAAATACAGCCTCTTGTATCCGCAAAACTGAAAGTGGAATGGCAGGGTCAATTCTATGTCTTCGCTAGCAAGGAAGAAGCAGAAAAGGAATTAAGAAAGCTGATCCCGGACTATTCTGATACATAATAGTGAGTCATGGCGGTAATGATAAAGCAAGGATTAATAATCTACTGTCTGATCTATTCGTTTTAAAATACGGGTTTTATCAGCATATATTCTCATATATTCTCATTATTACTTAGTATTACTAGGGCTATCTGTTTATGTTTTATTGTGCTTAATTACTTTTTCTCTTTTTTTCTTTTTCTTTTCTAATTATTTCATCTCTACCCTAAACGAGACTGTTCAATATCATACCCTTGGTTTATTGTTATTGCTATTACTGCATTAAGACTTGTTATGCTTATTCTGGACACATTTTAACACCATCCCGGGTTTATTATCTGGGTGTATCATCTTAATGCACTAAAATTGCTGAAGACTATATATATATTTTAAGTGCAAAATTCTTTTTTTTTTTTTTTAAGACTATATTGGTAATAGATATCTCTATCTTTTAACCCTAAAGCGCGCTGCATGGGGCTTGTTTTGCTTTGGACGTGATCTGTCTCTGGGTATGTCAGAGGACTGGGACTGTGTGAAGTGGGTTTTAGCCTCACTTGGGGAGGCAAAAAGGGAGGGGGGTTAAGGGGGGGAGAGAAAGAGAGCAGGCTTGATCTATACCTAATCTATCCTCTCAATCTTTATAATTATAACTACCAACGTAATAATAAGCTGCATGGCAACAACTCTAGGGGAAATAGGAAATTAAGACCTAAACTGTCTCACTTCCAGTTAAGACTATAAAATGACATCAAAAACTCAGAATCAGTGTCTCCATGATGGGACAGTTAACTTCGTAAGCTGGAATGTTAAAGGCCTGAATCACGAATTAAAGAGAAAGAAAGTACTCTCTCACCTAACAGGTCTAAATGCTAAAATAGTATTTTTACAGGAAACCCACTTACTAAGCAAGGATCAGTTCCGGCTGCAAAAAGACTGGACTGGCCAAATGTTCCATTCTAGTTTTACAAAGAAAACTAGAGGTGTGGGAATTCTCATACATAGAACAGTACCATTTGTAGCATCAGATGTAGTATTGGATCCTGAAGGGAGATATGTAATGGTCATGGGAGACTTATCTAACTGTAAAATGATTTTGATAAATGTTTATGCACCTAATGTTGATGATAAGGAATTTATACAAAATTTATTTGCATCCATTCCCAATCTGAACACTCATAAAGTTATAATGGCTGGGGACTTTAATTGTGTTTTAAATCCACTTTTAGATAGGACTTCCTCCACAGGGGAACGCATCTAACACGCAAAGATAATTACAAAGTTTATAACTGATCACAACTTATCAGATCCCTGGAGGTTTTTAAACCCAAATTCAAGAACATATTCTTTCTACTCACCAGTACATCATTGCTACTCAAGGATTGATTACTTCTTTATAGACAATAACTTCTTGCCTAAGATTAAATCTTGCAAATACGATGCTATTGTTATTTCTGACCATGCACCTATGATCTTGGAGCTAAAATTACTAAGCCCCATACACTCACCCGCAGATGGCCTCAACCCGCTTCTATTAGCTGACGAGAATTGTACTGAATTTATATCCAAACAAATCAAATTCTTTCTAGAGACAAATACATCCCCGAGATCTCTGCAGGAATACTCTGGGAAACTCTTAAGGCCTTCTTAAGAGGACAGATTATCTCATATCTTTCCCACAGAAATAAATCCAAGCCAAGAAAGTAGCAGAGATAAAAGCGAAATTACTAAAATAGATGAAGAACATGCCAGACTACCAAGCGAGACTCTACATAGGAGGAGGCAGGCTCTACATTCAGAATTAAACCTCTTGACAACTAAAGAAACTGAACAACTAATTTACAAATCCAGACATCATTACTATGAACATGGGAGAAAGCTAATAAGCTTTTAGCTCAACAAATTCACAAGCAAGAAGTGCAACGCAATCTCGTAATCACTAACACGAACGGAGATAAAATCATCGAACACAAAAATATAATGCACACTTTCAGAGACTACTATAAATCCCTATATACTACTGAGTTTAAAGAAGACAATACACAATCTAATGCATTTCTGGATACATTACAGATACCACAAATAGACGCTTTTAGTGTGGAGGAACTTGATAAACCTCTGGCATTATCAGAATTACTAGATGCTATAAAGTCACTCCAAGGTGGAAAGCAGCAGGCCCTGATGGCTACCCTGCAGAGTTTTACAAGAAATTCTCCGCTCAGCTAGCTCCCTCCTATTAGCAACATTTACAGAAGCCAGAGATAACCAATCTCTTCCACAAACCTTTCGCCAAGCACTAATCACTGTCTTTCCAAAACAAAATAAGGACTTATTACAATGTGCATCATACAGACCAATTTCACTTCTGAATAACGACGTTAAAATACTCTCTAAAATCATAGCTAGAAGGATGGAGAAAGTGCTCCCCTCGGTAATATCACAAGACCAAACTGGATTTATTAGGGGCCAGCACTTATCTTCAAATCTTCGACGCCTGTTTAATGTAATATACTCACCAACTAAATCAAACACCCCAGAAATATTATTATCATTGGATGCAGAAAAAGCATTCGACATGATTGAATGGAAATACCTTTTTACTACATTGGAGAAGTTTGGGTTTGGCCCAAACATTTGTGTATGGATTAAATTACTGTATACTAACCTAGAAGCTTCAGTTTGCATCAACAACATTTGCTCAGAATACTTTAAACTAGAATGTGGCACTAGACAAGGATGCCCCTTGTCACCGCTGCTGTTTGCGATTGCCATTGAACCACTGGCAATACATTGTCGAAATACTGATCAGATAAAGGGGATTAGCAGAGAAGGACTGGAACAGAAAATCTCATTATATGCAGATGATATGGTACTGTATATATCGGACCCAGAAAATTCTGTGCCTGCAGTCTTAGCAGCACTCACAGAATTTCAAAAGATCTCTTGTCTCAGAATTAATCTGAAAAAAAGTGTACTCTTTCCAGTGAACTCTCAAGCATATAATATTAGATTAGATACATGCTGGAAAAATATTGCTCAATCTCAAGGACTTAGATTCCAGCTCTACAATATATACAATCATTTTACAATCCCTCCCTTTCAAAGATCCAAGAGGACACTGGGAAAAAGATCTCTTAATTAATATATCAGAAAAGGAGTGGAAAGTAGCAATGCAGAGAATTCACTCAAGCTCCATATGCACAAAGCATACAATTATACAACTTAGAATTATATATCGAGCACATCTGTCTCGACTAAAACTCTCCAAAATGTTTCCAGGGCATGATCCAACCTGCGAACGTTGCAACCAAGTCCCAGCCTCACTGGGTCACATGTTCTGGGCCTGCACAAAATTAACATTATTCTGGACAAAAATGTTTAATTACCTTTCAGACAGCCTTGGACTCCCAATCCCTCCTAACCCATTAACAGCTGTGTTTGGTGTTCTTCCAGAGGGGCTTAAAGTGGAGAAAGACAAACAAATTGTGATTGCATTCACTACACTTTTGGCACGCAGACTTATTCTGACAAACTGGAAGAACCCAAACTCTCATCTTTTAAGTCAGTGGGAAACCGATGTGTTATATTATTTGAAGTTGGAAAAAATCAAATACTCAGTTAGAGGATCCGTACAGACTTTTTTCAAAACATGGCAGAATCTAATCAATAATATTTTAAAATAAGTTCATAAAGCACAGAGTATTTTTTAATTTAGGTATTTTTACAAGCCTTAAATTTCATGCCGTTTGGCTTGCTCTCTCTCTCTCAGGGGTGGGGATCGATCTGTTATTTACTCAATTTTTCTTTTTGTAAAAACTTGATTGCTTTGTATGGATTGTAATAAAATTAATAAAAAAAAAAAAGCAACTCTCAAAAGATCTGAAAACAAACATTGTTCAGTCTCATGGTTTAGGGGAAGGCTACAAAAAGCTATCTCAGAGGTTTAAACTGTCAGTTTCAACTGTAAGGAATGTAATCAGGAAATGGAAGGCCACAGGCACAGTTGCTGTTAAACCCAGCAGGTCTGGCAGGCCAAGAAAAATACAGGAGTGGCATATGAGCAGGATTGTGAGAATAGTTACAGACAACCCACAGATCACCTCCAAAAACCTGCAAGAACATCTCACTGCAGATGGTGTATCTGTACATCGTTCAAGTTGAAGTTACGCAGGGGTTGGATATTCCAACAAGATAATGACCCAAAACACAGTTCAAAATCTATAAAGGCATTCATGCAGAGAGAGAAGTACAATGTTCTGGAATGGCTGTCACAGACCCCTGACTTGAATATCATCGAAAATCTATGGGATGATTTGAAGCAGGCTGACCATGCTCGGCTGCCATCAAATTTAACTGAACTGGAGAGATTTTATATGGAAGAATGGTCAAAAATACCTCCATCGAGAATCCAGACACTCATCAAAGGCTATAGGAGGACAGCATCTAGATGCTTTTATATTTGCAAAAGGAGGCTCAACTAAGTATTGATGTCATATCTCTGTTGGGGAGCCCAAATTTATGCACCTGTCTAATTTTGTTATGATGCATATTGCATATTTTCTGTTAACCCAATAAACTTAATGTCACTGCTGAAATCCTACTGTTTCCTTAAGGAATGTCATATATTAAAAGGATGTTGGTACTTTGAAAGCTCAGCCAATGAGAAAGAAAAATCCAAAGAATTAAGAGGGGTTCCCAAACTTTTTCATATGACAATAGATAGATAGATAGATAGATAGATAGATAGATAGATGTGAAAGGCACTATATAATAGATAGATAGATAGATAGATGTGAAAGGCACTATATAATAGATAGATAGATAGATAGATAGATAGATAGATAGATAGATAGATAGATAGATAGATAGATAGATAGATAGATAGATAATTTTTAAAATAACCTTTATTGCGAACAATAACAGAAAAATATCAACACATCAATATATACAATCAGTGACAAGAAACTAATTCCAGAATAAACAGATGAGGCAAAGATCAGACCACCATTACTCCCCCTTACACTCTTCCTACTCCGCACATTAATAAGCACATGTTGTTGAAGCCCACCAATGCTTTCTCTTTCTCTTCACCATCACAGTGAAATCAGAAATTCATTTCATTTTAAGCTCCCCTTCATCAACAGAGCATAGCACTCCTTTGACCCCCCACACATTTTCAAACACCTCCATTCTATTCATCAGTTTATAAAAAGCAAATTTCACTCTTATTCTTAAAATAAACATTCGACTTAAAAATCAAACAAATATCTGTAGCTTCTGACCCACATTGCTTATTATTTTGACTTTTTAAAATGGCCAGCTTTGCTTCACCTAATAGAAAGTTGAACAGTTGCATCCTGCATCGTGTTTTCTTATATTTAATTCCAAAAATGAACAGGACTTCATTACAAGTTCCAATCAAATTGGTACACAAAACTTCAAATAATCTGAAAAATACCCCCAGTCGATTACAATACAAAAATAACTGAAAAATTGTTTCTTTTTGTTCACAGAAAATACAAGAATCATCTTGTGCTTCTTTAATATTTTTTAAAAAGGAGTTGGTGGCAATGATCCCATGCCCAATTCTCCACTGCAAGTCTGCAGTTCTTATGTTGCTCCACGGCTTGTAAAGCTCCCTCCATGCAGGCCCCCTGTGCCCTTCTACTCCCAGCATCTCCCTCCATGGAGTGTCCAGCACAAACACCAATGCGGGGAAGTGAATCACCTTGGTGCAGTACTCATAAAGCTCTTTCTTGGACAGAGAAGCAAAGCCCACAACTGTTCCTTTGGTAAACTGAACAACTGAATGGTCCTGAAGTAATGAGAGGACCACAGCAGGACAAACATCCAACTTATTACCAGTGCAGCTGATGGAGTCATTGAGCAAGTGTTAGTCTTTAGCCACAGAGGAGAGAAAGTGCTGAATCGTCCTGACTGACTTTACTTCAAGAAGAGAAGCCAAGACTTCAACATCAATGAATGACTTTATAGTGGCTTCATAAATCTGTGCCAGTTTTTAATAAGAACTAAAACAAAACTGTCACTGTGCAAGAGGGGGCATGAAAAGACAGAGTTAAAAATGAAAGGTTAATTTTGTAGTTAATAGGACACCTCTGTAAAATTTTGGCAACACAGAAAAGTACATTTTTTGTCAATTTATAACCAAAAATGTTTCATCAAACCCTAACCCACCCAAATGATGAAGGAAACTCAGCGCTAACTCCCTCCAACTTAGGAAATACGAAACGCAGAAAAGCTTCTGTAGGACTTGGAGCCTGAGGGCTGCAACTTTTGAAGGGATATCAAGAAGTCCCTGACCGCCTTCTTCCAACGGTAAAAAAAGGACACTCTGCTTAAGCCAGAAGTCCCAGAAGAATCGACAATCGAAGATCTTTGGATCTTCTTTAGAAGCCCCAGAGGGGGTCACCACACATGAGTTTTTGCCACAGCATTGAGGCCACTAAATTATTGATGACAATCACTTGTACTCTGTATGACAGTTTAAGTACGATCTGTTTCCACTTGTTCAGACGAGAGGTCACTTTCTCTAAGAGTCCCTCCCAATTACTCTCGTCCACCCCCTCTTTGCCAATGACCCCCCCAAGATACCTGAAACACGTTCTGTTCCACTTTAGGCCACCAGGCAAGTCTGGCAGTGTACATCCAGACCAGGGGCCCAGTAAGAAGGAGTTACTCTTAGTCCAATTGATTTTTGCTGATGGTATGTTCTCAAATATTTGTTGGCAAGAAATTAAAACTTCAATGTCACCCTTCAATTTGATGAAGACCACAATATCATTAATGTAGGCCAAACATTTGAAAGATGGAAACATCACCCCCGGTAGTCTCCGCCTCAGCTGAAAGAGCGCCAATGCGTAGAGCATGCCAGACAAGGGGCAGCCCTGCCAAATTCCCCTCCTGACTGGAAACAGTGCGTTCAGAGTGCCATTAACTTTTAAAATTCCAAAAACATTGGTGTACAGCAGTGCAATCATTTGAACAAAATTATCCCAGAAAACAAAACATTTCAATGTTATAAACAAAAACTGGTGATCTACTAAGTGCCCACATCCTGGTCCAAATACATCAACACCTTGATGAAGAAGGCATAACAATATCTTTACCACCTCAGACACCTGAGGAATTTCAGGCTGCCCTCCAAGTTATTAAAAAACGTCTGCACGTTCATCATCAAAAGTATCCTGACAGGAAGTATCTCCGCCTGGAATGGAGCTGTGGTTAGCTGAACACATCACTGGGTGTACACTCTCTGACTTCTGTACCAGGAGATGCTGGACCAGGGCAATAATACCAGCTTTTCCAACGATAGCTTCTTCTCTAAGCTGTGGACAAGAGAAGGCTACCACGGCCTGAAGACACCAGTTTGGAGAGATTAAAGAGGAGCACTCACTTAACATGATGATTTTTATTGATATTTTTTAAATCATGGTTATGCTGTTGTCCTTTTATATTCTTCTTGAATGCACAATCTTGGAGTTCAGCAAATAAGCATAACACTACATATTAATATAAACCTGACTTTGATTTGACTAGCACTGTGGTGTGCATTGCTGCCACATAGGTCCAGTGCCCTGGGTACAGATAACAGGCCTGTCATGATCTGTGCTCCCTCTGTGTCTTGTGGGTTTTCCTTCTAGTTCTCTAGTTTTCATCTAAATTGGACTCTGAGTGTAAGTATATGGGTGAGTTGTATCTTCAAGGAACTGGTCCAGAGTTGTTCCTGGACAAGTGCTGCCATATTAGGCTTCAGGCCCCTTTGATCATGTATAGGATTGAGAATGTGATGATACATTTTTTTCATTTTTACTGTCTAAAATAAAAAAATTACTTATCATTTGTATCAAAGCAGCTATTATAAAATACATTTCAAACAAGTACCCCCTCTTTCACTGTAAAACAAAAGCTGTCCTTGTTTCTCATGCTAACTTTACTTGTACTAACATTTCTCAAACCACTAAAACATTCTAACCACACTGCTGCAGAGATATGCCTATCTTTTACTGTTCACCACATCCTGCAAAATCATTCTATTTAATTCCAAATTTAAAATGTTTAATGCAACTGTTTCAACTTCTTTTAATAATTATGACAGTTAATAGTGGAGTCATATTCCTCAGCCTCCCTGGAAAAGCTTATGATAGATGTGATAAATAAAACAAATCAGACAGATTAAGAGTTGGGGAACCTCCACATATACTGGCCGTAAGATCCAGTCACTGGCAAGAAGGTCAAAAATAAAGCAAAAAATCATACATATTTGACAGCAAAACCTGGTGTCGCAGAGCTTTTATAGAAAAAAACAATGACAGGAGAAAATGGAAACAGTGGATGTGATGAGGACTGAGGGAGCCGGAGATGACATCAGAGACAGAGGGACGGAACTGAATTCATTGGGACGCGACCGGAAGTGAAGGAATTCTATTGAGCCAGAAAGGAAAATTTCTCCATTGTGTTTTTGGAGGCGGAAATCTAAGTATTCATTGAGGTACAGACTTTTCATTCTGATATTTTTCTGTAGATGAAAAAGAGAGAAGAGTGTTAATGCCGTGTTCTAGATCCCCATTTCTTGTAGTTTCATGTGCGATTGATCCCGCTGACTCTCCACTAATCACGTGTGTGTGACACAGGGCACTAAAATGGAGAAACTGTCCAGTTGTGGAACCTCAGATACAGAAGGAGCAATGTGAATTCTGTCCAGGATATGGAATGGTGGACCAGCTATTTACCCTCATGAGGATTCTGGAGGAAGGATAGGAGTACACCCAATCTGTCTACATGTGTTTTGTAGACTTAGAGAAGGCATATGACTGTGTTCCTCAAGGGATTCTGTCAGGGGTGCTGGGAGAGTTTGGACTTCCAGGGCACCTAATAAGGGCTATTCAGTCCCCATATGATCACAGTAAGAGATGCATCAATATATTCGGATAAACATCAGCACCATTTCCAGTGGGTGTGGGACTCCGCCAGAGATGTGTTTTGTTTCCTATCCTGTTTGTCATTTTCATGGACGTGGTATCAAGGTGCAGCTGGAGAGGTGAGGGAGCCCAGTTCAGTGCCCTTAGAATTGTGTCCCTTCTTTTTTGAAGTTGACATGGTTCTGACATGGTTAAATATTATTTAAAAGACACACATACAGATAAATAATAGATCTTTTAGAAAAGCAAAATACAGTTATTTCACATGTTTTTTTTCTCACGGATGTGCTAACACAGTGTTTCCCAAACTCGGTCCTGGGGACCCCCTGTGGCTGCAGGTTTTTGTTCCAACCGGATTCTTAATCAGTGACAACACCTGATAACACTGATTTCATTTAATTAGCTGGTATTTTTTTTTCTTTTATTCAACATTGAGAAAAGCACAGCAGCATGATTTTTACATTTATAAGACATTTATAAATATTTGTGCTTTTGCTATAGATTTAAATGCTTAACTCTCTTTTGTTGATTTCATTATACTTTGCCCTTTCTCTGTGCAGTTTTTCCCCATTCGTTGTATCTTAATAATGACAATTTAAAACAATCAGATCAGACACCCAGGCAAACAACACTGAATAATCAAAGGCTACAACTACTTTAGAGTCAGACCCACTAATTAGTAAATAATGGATTAATTAAACAATTAGAACACCTAGAAAAGTAGAATGAAAATCAAGATGAAAATACTGTTAAAAAGAAAACAAAAAACATTCCTATATAACTACTTGGTACATTTTAATATTTTTTTTTCGCAAACTTAGTTTTCTAATTTCTATATTAGTTCCCTAAACACAGAACTTGGGAAATATCAGTTCGCTTAATTAGCCCAGGAGTTCAATTAAAAAAAGAAGCTGGTTGGATCAAAAACCTGCAGCCACAGGGGTCCCCAGGACCGAGTTTGGGAAACACTGTGCTAACACGTACTACATAATCCACTTTAATAAAAGGATAAGTGTCAGAGAGTGTCCATCCAGTTGCTACATCTCTGTCACTTCAACAGATGATGCATCACATAAATTTGTAGTAATAAAATGCATTGCAATTGTCATTTGAACAGATGGCATATCAAAAACATTAACACTGCTTTTATGAATCCCATACCAAACAGCATATAAAAATTGCAAATCACAAACATTTGTTGTACAGTAATCCCTCCTCGATCGTGGGGGTTGTGTTCCAGACCCCCCCGCGATAGGTGAAAATCCGCGAAGTAGAAACCATATGTTTGTATGGTTATTTTTATATATTTTAAGCCCTTAGAAACTCTCCCACACTGTTTATAAATATTCTCTGCACAGTTATACAGTAAATCCTCGTTTATAGCAGTTGATTCGCTCCAGACAGATAAATGAATTTCCACAAAGTAGGATTCTTTATTTATAAAAGTAATATTTTTGCAGAGCATTGAAAACCTGTTTATGACCTTCTAAATACATTTTTTAACATTATTAGAGCCCTCTAGACATGAAATAACACCCTTTAGTCAAACGTTTAAACTGTGCTCCATGACAAGACAGAGATGACAGTTCTTTCTCACAGTTAAAAGAATGCAAACATATCTTCCTCTTCAAAGGAGTGCACACGTCAGGAGCAGAGAATGTCAGAGAGAGAGAAAAGTAAACAATCAAAAATCAATAGGGCTGTGGGGCTTTTAAGTATGCGAAGCTCCGCGTTAAAGTGGACGCAATGAAGGGATCAATGTGAAGGTAGCCTTTCAGCATTTTTTAGAGGAGCATCCGTATCTTCTAAGCAAACAGCCCCTCTGCTCACACCCCCTCCGTCAGGAGCAGAGAATGTCAGAGAGAGTGAGAGAGAAGGAGAAAAGCAAACAATCAAAAATCAATACGGGCTGTTAGAGCTTTGAAGTGTGCGAAGCACCGCACGGGAAGCATATCGTATATCACTGAGGAGTTTTATTTATTACGTAATACGTGCTCTGATTGGGTAGCTTCTCAGCCATCCGCCAATAGCGTCCCTTGTATGAAATCAACTGGGCAAACAAAATGAGTAAACATGTACCATAAATTAAAAGACCCATTGTCCGCAGAAATCCGCGAACCAGCGAAAAATCTGTTATATATATTTAGATATGCTTACATTTAAAATCCGCGATAGAGTGAAGCCGCGAAAATCGAAGCGCGATATAGCGAGGGATCACTGAGGTGCATTATATTACTAAAAATGTTTATGATGCACCATCTGTTGGAATGACAAATGCAATGCATTTTACTACTATGAATTACAAAATACATTTCAATAGATCTGCAGTGGGCTGGCACCCTGTCTAGGGTTTGTTTCCTGCCTTGTGCCCGGTGTTGGCTGGGATTGGCTCCAGCAGACCCCCGTGACCCTATAGTTAGGATATAGCGGGTTGGATAATGGATGGATGGATTTCAATAGATGGTGCACTGCAAACATTAACACTGAGATATACGTTGATTACTTAGATTTTAACCCATTTTAGACAGTGTGGTCAAGTGCAGCAATGACAGACTCGAAAAAGGAGACTTGTTGGGACACCAACCGGGTCATCCCTTTTATTCTTCCCAAGATGAAGGCAAAACAAGACTTGAAAGAACAAAATTGACGTGTCTTGATGCTTTTCCCCTCAACTCAACATTTATTTATTTATATAGCACATTTTCATACAAAAAATGTAGCTCAGAGTGCTTTACAAAATGAAGAATAGAAAAATAGAAGACACAATAAAAAATAAACATAAGTCAACATTAATTAACATAGAATAAGTAAGGTCCGATGGCCAGGGTGGACAGAAAAAACAAAAAAAAAAAACTCCAAGAGCTGGAGAAAAAAAATAAAATCTGTAGGGATTCCAGACCAAGAGATGGCCCAGTTCCCTCTGGGCAATAAAGGGTATAAAGGTTTCAAACTGGGTCAGAGCTTCATACTGCAGCTTGCTCAGACCAAAAGTGACACCTCCATCTTGGACTCCTGGGTTTTAGGGTGTAAGGACTGGAAGGGGTGGAACTAGGAGCCCTCATTGGGCTGTTTTTCAGCACTCTAAGGAAAGAAAGAGAAGACAATGTTAGCATCAGTGCCCCCTCTTCTCCCAGTGGGTTATTACATCCCTTAACAGAGCCTGTGTAGGAGTCCTCCGACACACATATGTGACAATGAGTAACACAGCTAATGGTGTTATTCACTTGAAAATTCTGGTTGGGCTTAATGCTCTAAGAAAGGACGGAGCCATTCTGAGAGTCCGCCCTTAAAAGGCATCATGCAGAGTGTGTGTGAGGTTGTTTGTGTGTGTGTGTGTGTGTGTGTGTGTTTGTGTGAGAGCAAGACAGAGAGATTGGGAGAGATTATCAAGCAGCCAAACTCCAGTAATTGTGACACTTATGAGATCTGTGGGACTGCAAACCTGGTCGGCGATGAGTCTTGGAAAATATTCTGGCTTGGATCGACTCACAGAGTTAGGAAAAGTGAGTGCAGATGGTGTTGCCTCTGACTTCCAGTGAGCAGTGTGATGTGGAGCCAGTGGCATGAATTTGCAGGCAGTACACAAGGTGAAGAAAAGATTGTTGTGGACAAATGGAAGGAGCTGTAGAGTAACAACCATCAGTGAGAATTTCAGCCAAATAATGCAGTTAAAAATGTCACAAACTGAAGATTTATGAACATATTATTTTATCATGTGGTATAACCACTAAAGGGCTAGTATTAAAATATATTTCAACATACATGAAATAATCAATGCTGAAAGTAGAAATGCAAATGATTATTAAATCATTCAGTAAATGGCACACTGCAAGGCTAATACATAACAGTCAACACTGACACATTTCAACTCATGCATATTATACAGAATATGATTCTTAAAGTCAGTGTGGTCTAAAAGTTTTAGTTTCAGTTTTTTCTTCAAAATGCTAAATCATGTTGTACTTAAATAGTGAATGTTATTTATGATACTGTTGATGTCAGCTATTCTAGCGTTACTTAAGAGCTTCTTATTAAGCAAAATCTTGCAGCCACTGTGGCCCTCCAGGACCGCAATTGAGGACCCCTGATCTAGGCAAATTCAAGCCTTCTAAAAAACAATTTGTTCCAGACAAATGAGGCAAACATATAGACGTTTGGCCAGAGTAAAAGCAGACATGTTTGCCACAAACCGAAGACAGCATTTCAGGAGAAGATCCCCATAGCAATTGCAAATAATGGTGGCAGAAATGTTCTGGATTGGGTTTGCATTGCTGTCTCAGGCCCTGGGCAGCTTGCAGTCATTGAGTCAACAAGGAATTCTACATTACATCAAAATGTGCTTAAAAAAGAATGTGAGGTATTGTGCCAGAAAGTTGAAGGTCAGTCGGAAATGAACCTTTCAACACAATCATGATCCACAGCATACTAGCAAATCCAGAAGGAAATGGCTTGAAAAGAAGAAAGTCAAAGCCCTTATTTGAATTTCATGAAAAATACCCCCTGAATGGTGACTGGTCTCAGAGGCTTCTTGACACGTTGGAAGTCCAACACCAGTTCTTTTGTCTTGCTGATGGTTGAGTTGCAGGGTGCTGTCCCTACACCACAAGATGAAGTCATCCACAGCCTTCCTGTACTTTGACACATCTCCATTATTAATGTAGCCTGTGATGGATGAGTCATCTGAAAATTTCTGTAGGTGGCAAGCACTGGTATCAGGAGCAGACTGGGTCTCAAAACCAGCCTGGGCATTCTTCAATGAGTGAGGTGACGAGGTTGACCCACTCGGCCCATTATTCACTTTCTTAAAATTTGTGATGAGTATGCGGCTCACTACTTGCTATGAGCCTATGATATGAACTCTATCTAAACTGTTGCCAAACTTAATCTGTACACTATTGTTTAGACACATCTTAAAATTTGATGACATGCTTAGAAATAAAAGTTAATGAAAAATAAATATTTAGTAACACGGCTTACACGCTATTAGAGTACATGTCAAATGTCAATGTCATGTCCAAGTGCCAGTACCCTAGTAGGCTAGTAGCTGCTCATTTACAATGGAATAAATTATAATGACTGAAATGTTCCATTAACTTAACGATAAACTATAAATGTTCTGTCCTAATATGAAAAATTCCTATCTTTACAACTTTATTTCATCATACTATAATAATCGCAGCTGAAAACCACTATTTATCGCTCATGCCAACAACCACAGAACAATAAAATGTATAATACATAATCTAAACTAATTATTAGTGCCGAAGAATTTAAATACTACATATGAGATCAAAATAAATTGCGATAAGGTATATATGCTAACCGAAATGTAGCGGTTTGGAAACAGAAATCTGCAAAAGGTAGTTTTGACCAAATTTTTCACTGCAATGTTGTGTACTGACAACTCAAACAACTTGATGATGTAATACGGTATATTATATAGGACTATATAAATTGTAATACAGGACTGATAATGTTTAGTAGTTTAGAAAATTAATTTTAATGTCAAACAGTGCCACATCCACCTGAAATCTGTAACGGCCACTCGTTGTAATAAAGTTTACCTTTCACTTTTGTTATTCCCTGATATTTCTCATAACTGAATAGCCTAGTAAGCCGCATTACATGAACATTGCAATGTTATGTTGGCACATTACAAATTATCACTATTTTTGAATATAGGGTGTGCATATATATATATATATATAATATATATACAGTATATATATATACTGTATATATATATATATACAGTACAAATGTGCAGTTTAAAGGAGAAAAGGCTGAAGTGCTACATGTGAGCAAAAGGAATTTCAATTATAAATACAAGATGGGAGACACTGTCATATAGTAAGCAACCTTTGAAAAGGATTTAGAGGTTTATGATGATGCAACATTTTCATCGACTGAGCAATGCAGAAGAATTGTTAGGATATATCATAAAAACTGTCTCTCTCAGATTCGTGCTAATAAATTGGTACCGCAAGTGAACTATGACATGTAGCACGATGAGAAAGTCGCAAAATCAATGGAATGTTCAAGCAAATTATAGAAAAAAAACCCGATCTAAATCCATTAAGTACGGTATTTTTCGCTCCATAAGACGCACTTTTTTTTCCCAAGAAGTGCGTGGAAATGTCTGTGCGTCTTATGGAGCGAATATTGCGTCACAGACCGTGGTGTGTATTACCTGACAAAAGTCGACATCCAGGGGTAGAGGGCGACCAAACTCACCGTTATGTTACAGGCATTCTCTCTCTGTTTGGAGGAATGTTAGACTCATTGACTCGCAGTCTAATCCTTGTGTGTGTGAGTTATGAAATGTAAACAAATGTAAACAAAGGCAAATAGAAATGGGACTAGACTGGCGATATAACTTCAGGGAGCATTGGTCCAAACGTGCTTTGTCCCCTGGTGGCTTTGGACAGGTTATGCCATCTGATGATAGGTATGTGCTCCTCCAAATTGATTGTGAGCAACTGAGCTTCATAAATTCTGACACTAGCGATGAGGAGTTCTTGGGGTTTCCAGAAAACTAGAAGAGTGCTTGAACCTTAAAGTCTCTCCTCATTTGTTAATGACAGTGAAGATGGTTTTTAATACCACTGTTGACTTTACATAGTTGAAATATTATTCTGCTATATTTTATTAAATATATTAGTACAGCATTTGGTTCAGAATATTTTTTTTCTTGTTTTCCTCCTCTAAACATTGGTGCGTCTTATGGTCAGGTACGTCTTATGGAGTGAAAAATACGGTAGTTCTCTCATGAAAAGCGGACAGAAATACTATAAGAAATTTCGTGCTGCAGGATCTAATCAATAATATTTTAGAATAAGGAGTAATTCTCTCCACATTTCTTTTTCTTCGCCATTCATCTCTATTTCCCTATTAAACTCATCAATATGTATGTGAGGTATGCTTACAAGCTTTAAGTATTACTCCGTTGGCCATGCTCTCTTTCTCAGGGGTGAGGTTCGATTTGTTTTCAATCTTATTTTTTGTAAAACTTGATCTATTTGTATGGAATGATTACAATAAAATTAATAAAATAAAAATAAATAAATAAATTTTGCACTTGGAAACACAGAATTTTTAAAACAATTTCTTAGAGAGCACCTATGGGCCAAGGATAACCTACATTCCAAATTTCAAGTCCCAAGTCCTGATGGTTCAGGAGATTTTGTGATGAGTGAGTCAGTGGTATTTGGCTTTTATAAATATAGATTATTATCACTAAGCTGTATAATGAAACATTTCCATATAAAACATATACCTGTACATGTGTGCTAATATAAAAGCCCATGAACGCAGACAGCAGCGCTGTTAAGTCATGGCACACAGCTGCCCAGTGGTCTGACAGAGGCCAAGTCACTGCTTACGTCACGGCACATGTTCAGGAAAAAAGTCCCCTAACTTTCAATAAGCCGCTATAGCGGTGGTTCTCAATCTGTGGGGTGGGCCCCCCTAGGGGGGTGTGAAGTAACAAAAATGGGGGCGTGAAGATTAGAAAAAAGAAAACAAAACTCGAAAATACATTTATTGAAACCAAATCAAATGAATTTAAACTTCATTCTGATACTAGAAAAATAAATATAGTGTTAGATAAATGTCGATAAAAGTTAAGTAGGCATAATAAAATATGCATCTATGATATATCATTAATTAAAAAAGAACAAATTGGTATTAGTGGGCTCCTTTCAAAAAAAAAGTTAGGGGGGCGTGATTTAAAACTATTATGAAAACTTGGGTCAAACTAACTAATATCATAATACATTGTGTTTGAATTTTTTGCCTAAGGTATTGATGCTTCTAAATGCCATTTAATTGCTTACATGTTTTATACGCAGCTTTAGCCCTTTACTCACACAGGCATGCCGTTTGTTTCGTCTTCTATCAGTAAAAAGCTCTGCTCTTGCGTTATTCAAAACTAAGCCTCCCTGCTTGACCTTGTCTCATCATCTCACAGCTCGACTCACAGAAACTCAAAACACGGCAAATAAGAAGGACAGGCAGGTAAGAGGCCTCTCTAACAAAATAAATGGTTTCCTTTTAAAGCTGTTTCAAGCCTAGGCTTTTCATAGCTAAGAGCACAAAAATTAATAATGCAGCGCATTGATCCTTGATCAAAATTCTCAACACAACCTGCTTTGTTCAACTTTAGCTGTTATTTTTCACTAACCCACAAGTCATCTGTGATGCCAAGATGGGACTGACAAACATATCACCATGACCAGGGTCATCTTGTGATTTATTAATTTTTGAGGCAGCCTAGCTTAGCCATTCCACCCACCATGTTTTTTTTGTTTTTTTTTACTTCCCCCCCAGCCACAAAACTTTCTTTTATTAGGTATAGAAATACATGACGTCCCAAAAGGCACATTCATCCAGAGAGAGAGAAAAGCCATGAACCCTTCAGGTCCTGACATGGAGAAAAACAACCGAGGTGTTTTCACTGTCATTACTGTTGTTCAAATTGATGAAAATCCAAATCTGGTGAAAGATCACTTTTTATGGTCTCTGTGCAGTTTCTTCTTCATGAATTACTGCTGCCTTGGACTGCTTGCTTTACGGCATTCAATTAGAGTAAGTATTTTAAAAAAAAAATCCGAGATTTTAAAATACCTGCTTTAAATGTGTATTTATCAAGAGAACTACTTTAATTAGATTGATACTTAATAATTAAATTGTTCACTCTGAGGTTGTAGTAGAAAATATTGGATTTAATTTTACTATGTAGTGAATGTATCATGAAATGAATCAATTTATAAATGTGGACTAATGGCAGTGGTTAGTGGTTAAGGCTTTGGACTTCAAATCCTGCTACTGACACTGTGTGACCCTGAGCAAGTCACTTCACCAAAAGGAAATGTAACTAATTTCATCTCTTAAATGTTGTAAGCCACCTTGGATAAAGACATTAGCCATTAGTGTTAATCATAATTATTTAAAATACCAAATTTACTCATTTAAAGAAGACAACAATTGATTAATTTGATAATAATAATAACACTGTGGCATAATGGCACAATAGTTAACATCAATGCTTCACAGATCCAGCACCTTATTTGTTATCTTGTGTCCTGTCATTGTCTGTGTGGAATTCTGCACATTCTCCATCATGGCTTCCTCTCAAAGACACGCATGTTAAGTTGATTGGACATTCTGCACCGATCCTGCATGAGTGTTGGGTGTTGACTGCGTGAGTCACTCCTGAGATGGACTGGCAGCCGTCCACTGTTGGTATTTAGTGCCCTATGTCCTATAAGGGTGGTATAGGCTTAGGTTCCTTGTACCCCTGAATTGTGTCAAGTGGATTTGAAGTGGGTTATTACAATTGGCATTGTTTTTAGTGCACAGATTCTTTATGTTTCATTTGAGACCATGTGTCTGTATTTTAACAAGAAATTAAACAATATTTAAAATGAAAATAGACATTTAAGACATGTGTTCATTTTTATTTATGAGTCCAATTTTGAATAATACATTTTTTATTTTAAAGATCTATTTTTATTTATTTATCCATCCATTTTCTGAACTATTTATCCAGAGGTGGGACACGGAGAACAATCCCTGCACAGGGTGCTAGTCCACTGCACAGTTAACACACACACACACACACACACACTAGAGTCAATCTGACATCGCTAATCCGCCTCTCCACATGAAGGCCTGGCTGATCCCTACGTGGAGTTTTGTATGTTCTCTCCATGTCTGTGTGGAGTTTTCACCAGGTGCTCTGGTTTCCCCACAGAGACATGCAGATTAGGCTTCTCTCTAATTAATGCATGGTTTAAATTACTGAAGTGACAAATTGAAATCGCATTTTTATCATTACTCTTACTAGTAGTCGTCATTGGCTTTCTGTTCTATTATTATTACCTGTATATTTATGTTATTTCAGTGCAAAATGATTTATTCTTATGTAATATTTTTGACATTCCATTTATTCTTTCTTATTTTTATCTGTTTCTCATTTGTTAGTGCATTAAAATTTAATATTGATTTTTATCAGTATGCTGCTGCTGGACTATGTGAATTTCCCCTTGGGATTAATAAAGTATCTATCTATCTATCTATCTATCTATCTATCTATCTATCTATCTATCTATCTATCTATCTATCTATCTATCTTAAAGTATGGCAAAGTTGGCGCAGGTCTGCTTACAGTTAAAAAGAGCCAAGTGTATATCTCAAATGCACGTGTTTTTCTCCTCTGTACTATATATAAAATTGTTTATCATTACACCTATAAAAGATTCCATTCTGGTTTATTATTTTATGATATGGTATATTATATTTATGATATGTTTATTGTATTATGATGTTTCATGATATAAAAGAAAAATGGTACAATAATGCCATACACATTTTATAGACCGCAGCAGTCAGGAGACAAATCAAAAACAAGACAACAGAGGAAAGGTTGTGCATCAGATCATCAGATACCATCCAACTCCAGGAAAATTCTTTTCTTTAACATGCATAACTATCTGCTAAACAAAACCATTAATTCATATTGGGTGCCCATAGAAATGAAGAATAAGGAACATCAGCTTGTAATATAATTTTGCAGAACTGTGTTGTGATGTAGGAGACGACCATCATTTCTTTTTAGATGGAGGACCATAGCATGCTGTATATATGAGGTGGCACAGTAGCTTATTAGGAAGGAACACCACTTAAGGAGAACTTTCAGGGAAGTGAACACCAGAAAGGCAGCAAGTCCACGTGGAATTCCAGGATGTATTTTCAGTGTAATATTTAATCTCTCCTTAATCCAGTCTGTCATACTAACAAGCTTTAAAAGATCCAGCTTTGTCTCTGTACAAAAAAAGTAAATCCAACCTGTCTAAATGACTACCGTCTCATCACACTAACACCTACAGTACTGAAGTTTACAAGTGGCTTGTCAAAAAGTACATACAGTATGCTCTACTCTGACAAAGGAACTTTAGCCTTTACAGTTTGCATTTTACTCCAGACCGCAATGCCCTCACTTTGGTCCTACATACAGTAGTGGCCAACCTAGACAATGAGAGGGGAATGTATGAATGTTATTTATAGACAATATTTCCACACATATATGTACATTTATATTAATTTGCTTAGCAGATGCTTTTTCCAAAGCAACTTACAAAATATTTCAACATTATCAAGTAAATTTATTTGTCCCCTGGGGAAGTTTAGCTTTTTACTAATGCTCTTTAAATAAATAAATACATACACTTTATAAATAAATAAATAATGAATGAATAAATATTATCCATATTATAATTTTTATTATATAATTTATATTATAGAAAATTTATCATAATTTATAACATATATATATATATATATATATATATATATATATATATATATATATATATATATATATATATATATATATATATATATTACTGCAGTGGGCTGGCGCCCTGTCCGAGGTTTTTTTCCTGCCTTGTGCCCTGTGTTGGCTGGGATTGGCTCCAGCAGACCCCCATGACCCTGTAGTTAGGATATAGCGGGTTGGATAATAGATGGATATATTTATTATAATTTATATTATATTTATATATTTTAATAGCCATCCTCCCTAAACGACTCTTCCCACGTAGAAGTGAAACAGGCTCCCTACTCCTGACGTCACGTTTCCCTCTCCCCTCGGCCCACAATCTCTGTCTCAGATTAGCCCGTATTTTTCGCTCTTGCAATCAAACTGTGATTCTTAGTGTGATGATAGAAAAAATCAACCGGAATGTTCAACCAGATTATAGAAAAAAACCCGCTCTAAATCCATTAAGTAGTTCTTTTATGCTTTTATCCCCAAGGGGAAAGTAAAACTTTACAGAAGCTCAATAACATGATACTCAGACCATCCAAATGTACCATAGACTTACAGAGATGGTCAGACCAGGTCCAGATACAGTATATGAATATACTGTATGTATGTGTAATTTGAAGTGAAGTTCACAAATTCTTCCCATGTCTGCATAGGTTGCTCATTTGAACTCACGCAGGTTATGTTAACTGGTTGCTCCTGGGGCTTAAAGGGTGTGACACCAGGCTCTAAAACCCCAGACACAACTAGATTAACCCAGTCAAACGTTCAAATAAATGTTATTTTATTCAAAAAAGTACCTTTCCACATTTCTACTTCTAGTAGCGCAATCACAGTTACAGTGACAATTCCAGTTTTCAATTCCTTTTATCCTCCAATATCCTCCAGGTAAGTCTTGTCCACCACCTCCCAGCTCCAACTGCCAGAATGAGGAGAGATGACTTTTTTTATGCTGGGCTCCTTCCAGTGCCACAGCATTGCATGATGGAGATTCTTCAGAGTTAGGGAGAATGCCCCGAAGCAGCGATAACCCTCATCATCAGCACCCCCTGACAGCACCTAATGTTCTCCAACAGAGCCGCCCATCAGCATTACATCTCCAATGCTTTGTATGTGTGCAAATAGAGATTCCATTACAGGGATTACTGCGACCCAGTATAATGTGAGAATACATTGCCTCAGGAGGCAGTCTTCCTCTGTCCTTCTGTTATTATGGCCCCCTATTTGGGAAAGGTGCCATTTCCCAACCCACTGGGATGTTTATCCATCCACATCCTTCCATAATGGCTTCCAGGCCAGGTAGGAGAACATCCATTTCAGCTGGGATACCAGCCCACCAGAGTCATCTGTGATTTGCCAGGTATGAATGTGGGTGTGTGCATAAGTGTGCCCTGTGCTGGACTGGCATTGTATCCACCATTTTTCTGCCTTGTACCCAGTGATGTCAGGAAAGACTTTTGTCTGCCACTCGTAATCTAAAATGGCATGCTATTCCATCATCAGCACCCTCATAATCACTCTCACACTGGCTTATTCATGCAATATATGACCAATTTTAAACTTTTATGTTTTAAAGTGTTATTTTTTTCTTCTTAATTCAACAGTCCAGAAATGAGAAAGTGGGAAGGAACCTACAGCTAGCAAGAATGCATGGAAAAAAGCAAAACACTTTAATATCATTATCTTGTTAATAAGTGCTACCATTTTGATTGCAATTATTGGAAATTTTTTTGTAGTTCCGTTGATGTCCACAAGGTTAAATAAAATAATGTCAGGTAAGTTTTAAATCACCCTTTTGTACTATTTTTTAAGAAACGATAATAAATTAACTTTCAGTAATCTTATTCAAATTTATATATACTAGCCATCCCCCGCAACTTCACCCGCATATTAGTGAAACAGGACAGTGAGAAGGGCACTGCCCAGCTCTCTACTCCTGACATCACGCTCACCCTCCCCTCGGCCCACAGCCTCTGTCTCGGATTAGTGCAAATATATCGCTGCTGCAAGTTAACTATAATTCTTAGCGCAATGACAGAAGTCGCAAAATCAACCGGAATGTTCAAACAAATTATAGAAAAAAAATATCTAAATCCAGTAAGTACTTCTCTCATTTGCTAACTAAGCAGAGTTAAGGTTACGCTGTGAGGCAGAAGCATGAGTCAGGAGGGTCCCGCTCCTCTCGTCTCGGCCCGCTGCGTGTTTCTTAGATTTGCACTAATAAATCGGCATCACAAGCAAACTATGATACTTAGTGCGATGAGAAAGTCGCAAAATCAACTGAATGTTCAAGCAAATTCTGGAAAAAAAAACAGATCTAAATACATCAAGTAGTTCTCTTGTGAAAGCGGGACACACATAAAAATGGGTTTAAAAAAACTATAAGTAATTTCACGCTTGGACCACGAACTTTTTTAAAACCGTTTCTTAGCGAACACCTATGGGCCAAGGGTAACCTACATTCCAAATTTCAAGTCCCAAGTCCTCATGGTATTTTGCCTGGTTCGGGAGATTTCATGATGAGTGTGTCAGTAGTATTTGGCTTTTATATATTTAGATGAATTAATGAAAATAATACAAATTGATTCAATTGAATATATTTTACTGCACATGCATAACATTCACATTTTCTTTTTTTGATATATAGTGACTACAACACCCCTATGTGCCACCATGACTTGGAAGAAAAGTTACCAAAACAAAGCCTTATTAGTAATAATAAAATGTGTTCTGGGTCTGCTGGAGGTTCTCCAGGGAAAGCTGGACATGAGGCATCCTTACATCATGCCTGAACCACCTCTTCTTGACCCACACGAGCAATGACTCTACTCTGAGGCTCTTCTAAATTAGCCCAGCTACATGAAGAATGCTCATTTTGCCACCGCTCAGTTTGAACAAGATCCCGAGTACTTGATCATCTCTACTAAGGGAAGTTCATCCCCTTATCTTTTGAGAGCAATCCACTCTTTTCTGAGAGAGACGCATTACCTTAGTCTTGGAGATGATGATCCTCATCCCAGCTGCTAACACAGTCAGATCTGCATAAAGCAACGATGCACAGTGGACATCCTCCCATCCTCAACTATGCCTTGATATCCTGTCAATAAACCAACCACAGGAGTGGTGATAAGACAGAGCCCAGCACCGACAATGAATGAGAGTCAGACATAGCGCACACTACATTTACTGTACATAAGAAATGAATAGCACAGAAGAGCAGCCCTGTTACCCCATATTCATGCAGCGCCTGCCACAACACATGCTGAGGGAATGGGTCAAATGCTTTTTCTACAAGACATATGTAGGTGGGCATTGTTTTTTTTTTAATATATATATATATATTCATCGCAAATAACAGGTAAATTATAGGCATGTGGGTGCTGAATAGTACAAAAAATCACATAAAGATGTGGACAAATTTATTGGTGTCCTTACAACTAATTAAAAAAATGCTATCTGATTGAAAACTGATTAAATGAAAAACAACTGTTCTGTGTATACCTGTAAGTCTTTGACAAATCATGGAGTATAGCAAAGAAAGTGTGAAAAGAGATCAAGTATTGATTATTTTACAAAGTTAGTACCCCTAGAAAAGATCACAAATAACTGGATTCAACTGAATTTTCAAACTGGCCTTTTGTTATGAATTCTTATCACGCATGTTTCCAATTGTGCAATCAGACATTCACCCTATTAAAATGAAGAAAAGTCATCACCCTGCTGTTTGGTGTCATCATGTGTCCCACAATAAATTTGAACCACAGAAAGCAAAGGAGAGAGTTGTCTGAGGAAATCAGAAAGAAAATGACAGATAAGCATGTTAAAGGAAAAGACTAGAAGACCATCTCCAAGCAGCATGATGTTCCTGTGTCAGGAGTTACAGAGTATAATTGTCACTCTATTATAAAAGAAAATCTTGAGACGATACAAGTCTATTGCCAAGAGATTTTTTCAAGTCCCACCCCTCTCAACCATTTCCGGTTAACGGCCCATGCCCACGGTACTCTCACCTCTCATTCGTGTGAATGTTTTTGTCAGACACAGTTCTTGCGCTCTTGCACCTATTATACATTTTTATATTTTTCTCACTTGAAGTTCCCAGTAAAAGAAGACTTATTATGTCCAAATCTTATTGAAGAATTTTATCCTGAAGGTTTATCAACAGAAGAAATGAATACACATGCAATCCTAGCACTGAGAAACAAAGTTAAATGAATGAACGTGAAAATTGTCGTTTGGTTACATGGCAAATTGGTTAAATGTGTATCAATTGACTATGCTGAAACAGTTGGTGGTGATGGTGCAAAAGATGAAAACATCAACTTACAATATCCCGTAGAATATCTACAACACCATCCAGTCTTCCAACTGGCCAAAGTACTGTTGAGTGAGTGATGGAATACACATTGGAACAAAATCAGTTGTATTAAAAATTGGTCGAACAATTCTAACATGTAAAATTTTAACAGGTGACAAGAATGGTAATGTAGTACATCTTCTGCAGATAACATTAGACACCAAGGAAGATCTTAATATGCCATTCGTATTAAATCGTTTACAGTTTCCCGTTAGAAAATCTTTTGCTATGACAATTAACAAATCACAGAGACAATTATTCAAAAAAGTCTGTTTATTTATTAGAGAGAAAGAAACGATATTCACTCACAAGCAGTTATACGTTGCATTGTCACGACATAAGTTCAAACACGGAATCAAAATTCAATGTGATACTGATGATAAGTTTTACAGTAAAAATTTAAGTTTAAAAAGTATTTGCATGTTAATTTCAAAACCAAACAGAATAAAAACATAAAACGTAATGAATACCTCAAACGCAACTTGAAACATAATTTTCTTTCAATTTTTTAAAAATTTTTTACTATGGATATTTACTCGCTGTAATGTAAAATAGTTAGCTCTATTATGTATATGTAACAATTCCCATGAAAATAACAATCTGTTTAAATTGTACATCCACTTCCCCACACACGATGAAGTGGCTAGCACGTAGCACCCACCTGGGGGTTGGCTAGCAAAGCGAGCAGAGCCCCCTAGTTATTAAGAAGTTTAAGGTCCATGGGGGTTAAACCAATCTCCCTGGAAGTGGCTGCAAGAGGAAAATCAACCTAAATTGTGAGAATGGTAGATAAAAAGTCAAGGAAGACTTCCAAAGAGATAAAAAGTTGAACTCCAAGGCTAAGGTCCATCATTGTCTGATCACACCATCCATCGCTTTTTGAGGGGCTGTGGGCTCAATGGGAGAAGACCCAGGAGGACTCCATGGTAGAAAGAAAAACATAAAAAAGCCAGATTGTGTAGAAAAGTATATTTTTAGAGTTGATGATCTGCCCATACTTAAAACCATAAGCACATAAGGAGGTAACTATTGTATCTCATTGGGCACAAATAGTGTAAGTGTTAAGATTAAAAAGGCTTATGCCTATTGTGGAAGTTGACCCGAACACAGACAGGCGGACACGTTCATCTCACCCACAATCACGTTTATTTACAATTAAAAAGTGCACCACAAAACCCCCAAAAGTCCCCAAAGTCCTGGCCACAACAATGCTTTACTTCTTCAGGCCGCCTCCTTGCCTCCTTTCTTCCAGCTCAGTCCACTCCGCTCCCGACTCTCGCCCTAAATGAAGGGAGGCGGCCCCTTTTATCCGCACCCGGATGAGATCAAGGTGCTCCCCGGCAATCTCCCACTGACACGCCCCAGTGTGGCAGAAGTGTCCCCGAAGCTCTCCGGGTGTCCCTGCTTCTCTTCCCCCAGCACTTCCTGATGTGGCGGAAGTGCTGAGGTCCAGGGTCCCCAAGGCATTGGGGCGCCTCCTGGCGGTGACCACGGGCCCCTACAGGGTGGGGCTTCCATGCCCTGAACCCGTGGCCCCCAAAGCAACCAGGAAGACGGCCCCACGTGATCCCAGATGGCCACACGCCCACTTCTGGTCCTCCAAGGTGTCCCGGCCGGGTCGTGGCCCCTGGCATCCTACTATATATAACACTATATATTTTTATTGTCTTGAGTACTAGGGTGCTGTACCATGTTAACCATTATGAATGTAGTGAGAAGTCAAGCAAAATGACACCTTTTATTGGCTAACTAAAAAGATTACAATATGCAACTCAGGCCCCTTCTTCACCTCATAAGCTTGCATATTGTAAGTTTTTTTAGTTAGCCGATAAAAGGCGTCATTTTGCTTGACTTCTCACTATTATTATCTTGAGCAACTTAGAAACCACCAATATTACATAAGCCAAAGGTCAAACATGTAAGAGTGGTGGAGAGAATGGGCCCCCTTTATCTGGGAGGAAATGAGAAGTTTTCAACTGTAAATATCGGTGGTGAATGCTGAGCTAAGATGGAGCAGGGACAGGCCTTTGTCAAACAGGTATGATGGACAGAGTGGAGTCTGGCACTCATTAGGCTGGGAAATATTGGTGGAATTAATAAGAGGCAGGGTGAAGAGAATGGAATGTTGAGAGTCAGAGGAGGATGAATAACGGGTTGCATGATAAGAACTGTAATAAAAGTAAGGTATGCCCATCACTGGATCTTATTCTGTCTGAAGTGAGTCTGTGTGTTGTACAATAAAGCTGCATTCTGCCACCTGTCCTTAGACTCCAAATGCCATCTTTGGGCTGAGGGTGCCCGCTTCTCTGCTTTGACGAGTGAAATTTGCTAAAATACATATTGACAAGCCACCATGCTTCTGGTAGAATGCTCTTTGGACAGATGAGAGAAAACTGGAGCCTTTTGGAATGTTGTATCAATTCAAGCTTTCAAAGAAAAGAACACCATGCCTACTATTAAAAAATGAAGGAGGCTCTATTGCCTTTAGTCTGTGCGGGAATGATGAAATCTCAAGACTATCAAGACATTCTGGAGCAAAACATACTGCCAAGTGTCATAAAGCCCTGTCTCAGTCGCAGGTCATGGATCCTCCAATGGGATAAGAAGCCAAAATACACAGCTAAAATCACACAAGAATTACTAAGATTACAACATTGGAATATTCTGAACTGGCCTTCAATGAGACTTGATTTGAATCAATTCAAGTATCTATGTAAAGAACTGAAACATGCAATTTAGAGAAAACCCTCCAAACCTGGTGCAGTTTGCTCAGGACTAAACGACCTGTGGACAGGAGCAGAAATCTCATGGGGAGTGACAGGAATCACTTGTGTGCAGTGTTTTAAAACTCTAAAGGTTATGCAACCAAATATTAGGTGAAGCGTTCCATCATTTCTGTCCACGCCATTTTTATTTGTGTTATTATTTAAAATATCCTGTTAAATCAAAACTCTAAAGCAATGTCTGTATTTTTTTAAATACTAGGGGGCTTTGCCCCCTGCTTGCTTCGCTTGCCCACCAGGCCTTCCCCCCCGCCTGTGCTACACGCCAACCACTTCGCATCTCTGCCACTCGCGTTGTGAAGAGGGGTGCTGAAAGCACCCCAAGGAGATGCGATCGCTCCTCCGACACCCTCCCTTTAAACGGTGATACAATGGGAAACACATGCAGTTGTTTTTTTTACCTTCTCTTTGCTCAATCAGCTGCTGGATTGCTGCTGCTGTGCCACGTGATCTGCATTTCGCACGGCGCACTTCTGTCATATAACCTATGTCCATATATTCGATCTCTTTTCGCTTTTACCTTTTCATCAATATCACATTGAATTTTGATTCCGTGTTTGGAATTACATCGTGACAACGCAATGTATAACTGCCCGTGAGTGAATATCATTTCTTTCAGAAATATGTCTGATATAACCATGCAGAACTTTTCCAAATCTCTTTGCATAAGCTCTTGTCGTCTCGTGGGGCATGAAAGTGTCTCTGAGACAATTACGTCGGTTTTTTCATACCAGAGAGATGGAATAAGGGCGGTACGGTGGCGCAGTGGTAGCGCTGCTGCCTCGCAGTTAGGAGGCCCGGGTTCACTTCCCAGGTCCTCCCTGCGTGGAGTTTGCATGTTCTCCCTATGTCTGCGTGGGTTTCCTCCCAAACACATGCAGGTTAGGTGGATTGGCGATTCTAAATTGGCCCTAGTGTGCGCTTGGTGGGAGGGTGTGTGTTGGCACCCTGCCCAGGATTGGTTCCTGCCTTGTGCCCTGTGTTGGCTGGGATTGGCTCCAGCAGACCCCTGTGTTTGGATTCAGCAGGTTGGATAATGGATGGATAGAGATTGAATAAACAATACTGGGTCCCAATTACTAATTTCAAGCTACTGTATATACTTGCCTATAAGTCAGGTCTTGAAACCCAAAAAATTGATCATAAAATCAAACCCCTTTCAAAAATACAACACCTACATTTTTTTAACATCTCCTTGCGTCCTCCAATCTCACACCAGTTTCTCAGACACATCGAATTTTGTTGCAGCTACGCAGTTACCAATTTCTTTCGCCACTTCAATGACTTTTAATTTAAAACCAGCTTCATATTTTTTTCTGATTTAACACTCCATCGTAGATATAGGATGATCTTACGATAAAGTTGAATGAGAGTGTGAGATACAAAAAACACAAAACAATGCAAACGTCACTTCGGAATAGTTTGGGTATTAATGTGTGGTCACGTAGGCAAAATACATAGAAAAAAAAAAAGAAGGCAGTGTGCTCCGTGGTTACTCTCTCAGGTAGGCGTTAGCATATCATAATCTCTTGGACCAAAAGCGGGAGTTTTCCGTATTCGACTTATATGACCGACATTATGAAATACCGGAAATTATACGGTAAAATCAAGCCCTGACTGTGAGTATATACGGTATTTATGAGATAATTGTAGGTTCTTCTTTTTTAATGGCAGGGTACCGACAAATTTATACACTTTCACAAATCAACAAACAAAAAATATGTGGAAGATGATTAAATATTAATGTGTTCAAAAATAAGCATTTATGCTACATACTGAAACTAATAATGTATTTTAAACAGATATGTCCTTACTTTTTCTGTGTAGAGCCACTGAATGTTAATAAGATATCAAAAGGATTAATGACTTCTTGTTTCTTTCTCTTAAACATTAGGCAGAAGCAGAAGATCATACTGAGGAAAGTAAATAGTCGATGTCTGCCATGTCTGCAGATGTGAAATGTGAAGAAATCCTCTTTTAAATATTTTATGTAAAAAAAATATAAACAACCATTATTATGTTCTTTGCTTTGTCAGAATTACGTTTTCTAATTTCTGTAATTTTAATCAGCTGTAATTATTATCACCAGCAGTTTGGTAATGTGAGAAATGCGATGTGAATTAAAATGGTATTATCAATTCATTATTGTTTATTTTTTTTATTTAAGTAAGCAATTTAAAGATTTCTAGAAAATAGAACATCAAAAAAATTAAGGGATGTGAATTCAAGATAAAATGACAGTATGTCTTCTTCATTCAGACAGCTGAAAAAATCTGCAACAAATGGTGAAAGTCATGGAAAGTTACAGAAGACTAGCTATGTTAAAGACAGGCAGCAGAATACATTTAAAAATATTTCATATCTCTTGTCCAGCATGTGTTGCAGGCACCGTCTGGCAGCACCAGTGCAACAAGTGTATGATTCTGAAATCCAGGAGAATTAAAAACAGTGAAGGCCGGAGACACAAACAGCACATGCTTTTCATGTTCTGAGTTACGTTCTGAAAAATGGAATCTGCGTAGCTAATAAAGATCTATGACTCTCTTGCTGGAAATTCCCTAGTTCTCTTTCTTAACTTTTAGTAATCGCCTAAAAAGTTTAAAAGTTCTTTGTTGTGGATCACTGGCTCATCCAAATTGGCAATCTCTAGTGTTACTGATTATAGATAGACGTGATTGAATTATAGACCTCCAGCATTAATTCAAGGGGCTTAACAATAATATTGTTTAGGAATATTATTGCTCCCCCTATTTTCAGGGGCTCAAAAGTATTTGGACAAAATAGCTAAATCACAAATTTAAGGATTATTTTCAATATTTGGTTGAAATCACTTTGCAGTCAATGACTCTCTGACATCTGGAACCCATTGTCTTCTCCAAGTGCTGGGATTCCACCCTAGTGAGGGTTTGCCAGTCCTTTACTGCAGCCATCTTCAGGTGTTGCTTGTTTGTTGGACTTTCTACCTTCAGTTTTGTCTTCAGCAAGTGAAATGCATGTCTATCTGGGTTTAGGTCAGTTGATTGAATTGATCATTGAAGAATATTCCACTTCTTGTTGTGTGTGTTCATTCTCTTTAAGAATCTGACCACTACAGGTGTTTCTACTATCTCTCTAAAGGGTTTTTTGTTTTCTCAGCTTTTTCTCAGTGATGGGCTGTATTTACTTACATGGACAGCTCTTTGGACCTGATGTTGAGAGTTCACAGTGACAGCATCCAAATGCAAATTCCAAATTTGGAACCAACTCCAGACCTTTTACCTGCTTAATAGTTAGTGAAATGAAGAAGGAACTGCTCACACCTGGCTATGGGATGGCTTGTCAGTCAAATGTCCAAAGACATTTGAGACCCTGGAAATGGAGGAGCTATGCAGAAAAAGACAGTCATTCCTAAATGGCTCATAAGACATTTTTGTTAAACCCTTTAATTACAGCTGAAAGTCTACACTTTATTCACATAATGGTTGCTTTGTGATTAAATCCATTGTGGTGGTGAACAGAACCAAAATTAAGAAAATTGTGTCAATGTCCAAATATCTCTATCTATCTATCTATCTATCTATCTATCTATCTATCTATCTATCTTATAAATTATAATAAATTTTATATATTATAAATTATGTAATAAATATAATAAACATATAAATATAATAAACCATATCATAAAATAATAAACCAGAATGGAACCTTTTATAGGTGTAATGATGAAGAATTTTATATATAGTACAGAGTAGAAAACAACATGCATTTTAGATATGTGCTGGCTGTTTTTGACTGTAAGCAGACCTGCTTTACAAGAAGTGCAGCAAGTGGTTTACCATCCTGCGCCAACTTTACCCTACTTTAGTGGTGAATGCTAGGGTTCACTTCTGCCTTGACATCAAAGGCTAAATCAGGCATAAATGAAGGTATGGTGAGTAGTTGTAGTGGAGCCAAATTTCGCTCTGGGGTCAAATAAAGTTCTATCTGTCTGTTAGATTAGCCTCTGTTATATTATTAAGAAACATAAGTAAAGTTAGACCACTTATATCACTGAAAGATGCTGAGAAATTAATTCACGCCTTTGTTTTCAGTCGACTAGATTACTGTAACGCACTCCTCTCAGGACTACCCAAAAAAGACATCAATCGTTTGCAACGAGTGCAGAATGCAGCTGCTAGAATCCTAACTAGGAAAAGAAAATCCGAACACATTTCTCCAGTTTTGATGTCACTACACTGGTTACCTGTGTCATTCAGGATTGACTTTAAAATACTGCTTATGGTTTATAAAGCCTTAAATAATCTCGCTCCATCTTATATATCGGAATGTCTGACATCTTATATTCCAAATCATAACCTCAGATCCTCAAATGAGTGTCTGCTTAGAATTCCAAGAGCAAAACTTAAAAGAAGTGGTGAGGCGGCCTTCTGCTGCTATGCACCTAAAATCTGGAATAGCCTGCCAATAGGAATTCACCAGGCTAATACAGTAGAGCACTTTAAAAAACTGCTGAAAACACATTACTTTAACATGGCCTTTTTATAACTTCATTTTAACTTAATCCTGATACTCTGTATGTTCAATTTCCTTATAATAACTATTCATGGTGGCTCTAAAATCTGTACTGACCCCTACTCTCTTTTTATGTTTCTTTTTCCGGTCTCTTTGTGGTGGTGGCCTTCGTCACCTCCACCTACTCAAAGCTTCATGATGCTCCAACAATGATGGATGGATTAAAAGGCAGAAGTCTACGTGACCATCATCATCAAGCCCTTCCGTGAGAACCCTAAATCCAAAGAGGACTTTTTCATTTATGTTAGGTAGAATGCCCAGAGGGGACTGGGCGGTCTCATGGTCTGGAATCCCTACAGATTTTATTTTTTTTCTCCAGCCGTCTGGAGTTTTTTTTTGTTTTTTTCTGTCCCCCCTGGCCATTGGACCTTACTCTTATCCGATGTTAATTAATGTTGACTTATTTTGTTTTCTTATTGTGTCTTTTATTTTTCTATTCTTTTTTATGTAAAGCACTTTGAGATACTGCTTGTATGAAAATGTGCTACAGAAATAAATGTTGTTGTTATTATTTTTGTCCTTTATTAATCTGTCCATGCAGTAGTTGCTCTCGTTCTATGCTCAAGTTTTATCTATCTATCTATCTATCTATCTATCTATCTATCTATCTATCTATCTATCTATCTATCTATCTATCTATCTATCTATTATATAGTGCCTTTCACATCTATCTATCTATCTATCTATCTATCTATCTATCTATCTATCTATCTATCTATCTATTATATAGTGCCTTTCACATTATCTATCTATCTATCTATCTATCTATCTATTATATAGTGCCTTTCACATCTATCTATCTATCTATCTATCTATCTATCTATCTATCTATCTATCTATCTATCTATCTATCTATCTATCTGTGTGCTGTTTATTTATTCATATGTTTATCTTCTGCCATTGTTATTTATTTATTTTCTGTATTTTTATACATCACCACAATGGTGGCACAGGAGTTTCTCTATGTCCTTGCAGTGTATGTGACAATAATAATCATTAATCAAATCTCTAATCTAAATTGATTATCTTTGGGGTGCAGCCTTAGCATTAGCATCAGAAAACTACACAATGTCATCATGACTTCAAGTTTTGTGGCTCGGGTGGTTGTGAATTTGAGAAGTCATTCATTCTCTAGCGTGATCACCTCCATCTAGTTGGGAGTAGGTGTAGGACACTTCATTTATGTTTACTTCTTTGGCTGACACTTTCATCCAAGGAGACTTACAACATTTGAGATACAATTGGTTCCATTTGTTTTGGTGTTCCAAATAGAGCACAAGGCACGTCAAATGACTTGTTTAGGGTCGCACAGCATCAGTGGCCGGATTTGATCCCACAACCTCAGGGTTTGAAGTCCTTAACCACTACACCACACTGCCTCCATGGCACTTAAACACTTCTCATTTCTCACTCTAAGGTAGGAATAATTCTTATCTTACTGTGACCTTTAGTGAAATTCCTAGGAGTAATTTGGAGATGCTTAATAAATATGGGCCCAGATCTACCCAGGTTTACCACAAGTTTACATTTAAAGGCATATTTTAAATAAACCAACTTGTTGTGACCACACATTCATGTTAAATGACAGCTCTCAGCATACTGGCATCAGTTTAATAAGTAAGAACTAAACCAGGCAAGAACTATGCCTGAGAGTCCAATGTCATTGTCCAGCCTGTGTAGCAAAACAGAACATTCAAAGGTGTCAAATGTAACATTTAAATGTAGAAAGAGAATTACTGTGGATTTCCCTTCATTGGAGGATATTATAATGCAGTTTGCAGCACATGTTAGTGTCCTTTCTAGCCTGTAATCACTGCGGAAACCAGACTGGAAGTTATCAGGTCAAATATTTTTGGTCTAAAGGGTAAATTGGAAATGGGTCTCTCATAACTGACACTTTTAATGCATCAGGAACTGTGCAATTCAGGATTGCATGACTGATTGTCCTTACATTGATGGATTAAAGGCCAGATGTTCAGATCACCATCATCATCAAGTTCTTCCATGAGAACCCTGAATACCATGAGGACTGATTGAGGTCATTTATGTTGGGTTAATGCCTAGAAGGGGCTGGGTGGTCTCGTGGCCTCTTTCTTCATCATGTAAAGCACTTTGAGCTACATTGATTGTATGAAAATGTGCTACAGAAATAAATGTTGTTGTTGATTGCTATAGAGTTTCCAGGAAATCCATTGGCCTTTTAACTAGTTTTGTTGGGACTGATCTAAGGGGAAAGTGTCAGGTTTTATTTCAGGATCTGAGTTACTGTTCTATTAACAAATGGAAGAAGAGACAGGGTTTGACCATGTAATATTTAGCCCTGAGACATGACGCTCAAATCTGGGATCTCATACTCTCAATTTTCTCATTAAAGAAGTTCATAAAGATTGCACTGCTAATGTCTTGTAGGCATTTTGCATTGTGTTCAGAATTATCATCTGTTAGATTAGATTATCTGTTGTATTATTATTATTTTTGTCACATGAAAAGAGTCTGGACTGTGACATAGATGCAATCTATTGCACCCGTCACATTAAGGAATCCCATCTTATTACCAAACCTCTTTGTAATTGGAGAAAATCAAAGAGGAAGATGATGGACTGCAGAGATACAGTATATAAATGATAGTCTAGAGGACAGCATGTAAGCTTCAACTATGAGAAGGAAATTCTCTTTCTCTGTTGCCCTACTAAAGTTAAACTTAACATTTTTGCATCTGCTTTCTGCCAAAATACTGAGAGCTGTATATTATTATGATCACTTGACTCAGCACATCCTCAGTTCTATCCTGGTTATTAAGAGTGATGGATGAATTCAAAGTGAAGGTGGGATTACATCAGGGATCGGCTCTGAGCCCTTTCTTATTTGCAATGGTGATGGACAGGCTGACAGACGAGATTAGACAGGAATCACAGTGGACTGTGATGTTTGTTGATGACACTGTGATCTGTAGCGAGAGTAGGGAGCAGGTTGAGGAGACCCTGGAGAGGTGGAGATATGAGAGGAGAGGAATGAAGGTCAGTAGGACCACCAAGACAGAATACATGTGTGTGAATGAGAGGGAGGTCAGTGGAATGGTGAGGATGCAAGGAGTAGAGTTGGCGAAGGTGGATGAGTTTAAATATTTGGGATCAACAGTACAGAGTAATGGGGATTGTGGAAGAGAGGTGAAGAAGAGAGTGCAGGCAGGGTGGAATGGGTGGAGAAGAGTGACAGGAGTGATTTGTGACAGATGGATATCAGCAAGAGTAAAAGGGAAGATCTACTGGATGGTAGTGAGACCAGCTGTGTTATATGGGTTGGAGACGGTGGCCGGTACGGAAACAGTCAGAGAGGTGAGATTGTGTTGGTTTGGTCATGTACAGAGGAGAGATGCTGGGTATATTGGGAGAAGGATTTTAAGGATGTAGCTGCCAGGTAAGAGGAAAAGAGGAAGTCCCAAGAGGAGGTTTATGGATGTGGTGAGAGAGGACATGCTGTCCTTGTCATCTTGTTTTGATCAGTGTGACAAAAAAGATGACAAGGACAGAAAGATATTGAAGAAGATGATATGCTGTGGCAACCCCTAACAAGAGCAGCCGAAAGATGAAGAAGATGCTTGTGAATCGTGGACCTTATTATATACACTGGTGTGTGCCTCTATAAATGATGTCCATTCAATTCACTCTGTCACAATCAAGTTCTAGACACTTTTCAAAGAGCACTGAAGCAAACTGAATTCAACTGAGCACAATTTGTTTTTTTTTATTTATTTATTTATTTATTTTATTACAATCCATATTGCCTGTATATTTGCTGTCCAGTAATAAAACTGGAAGTTAGTTAGAGCCATGCCACCTTCTGCCTTTTGTCTTTGTAGGCTCGCTCTTTTGATGCGTGGATGTTTTAAATTCCAAATAAATGAGGTTATTGTTGAATCTAATTGCCTAAAGAATGATTTATTAATGTATATTTGAATGTTTTGAAATAAAAAAGTAGCTTAGGAAGAATATTCATCTTAACAACATTAATTCTTTCAGCTAGAGTGAGATGAAGGGTTGACCATCAATGCAAGTCTTGTTTAATTTTTTCCATGCAGACGGCGAAATTTTGCTGATATAGAGGTTTATGTTTACTTGTGATGTTTACCCCAAGGTATTTAAACTGTTCTGCAATGTTAAAAGGTAGGGTGCCTAATCTAATATTATATGCTTGCGAATTCACTGGAAAGAGTACAGTTTTATTCAGATTAATTCTGAGACCAGAGATCTTTTTAAATTCTGTGAGTGCTGCTAAGACTGCAGAATTTCCTGGGTCAAATATATACAGTACCATATCATCTGCATATAATGAAATTTTTTGTTCCAGTCCTTCTCTGCTAATCCCCTTTATCTGATCAGTATTTCGATGTATTGCCCGTGGTTCAATGGCAATCACAAACAGCAGCGGTGACAAGGGGCATCCTTGTCTAGTACCAAGTAGTCTGAGCAAATGTTGTTGATGCAAACTGAAGCTTCTGGGTTAGTATACAGTAATTTAATTCATGCACAAATTTTCGGGCCAAACTTCTCCAATGTAGTAAAAAGGTATTTCCATTCAATCATGTCGAATGCTTTTTCTGCATCCAATGATAATAATATTTCTGTGGTGTTTGATTTAGTTGGTGAGTATATTACATTAAACAGGCGTCGAAGATTTGAAGATAAGTGTCGGCCCCTAATAAATCCAGTTTGGTCTTGTGATATTACCAAGAGGAGCACTTTCTCCATCCTTCTGGATAAGATTTTAGAGAGTATTTTAACATCATTATTCAGAAGTGAAATTGGTCTGTATGATGTACATTGTAATAAGTCCTTATTTTGTTTTGGAAAAACAGTGATTAGTGCTTAGAGCACAATTTGCAGTTTGCTGCGGAAAATACTTAGCAAATAAAAAAACAGTCTTGAGTCATCAGTATAAATGAAAAGTAAGGATGTTCTTTATTTAAAGCAGCTGGTGGAGGCTGACTGTGTGAGCAGCAAGGCTCTCCATAGCAAGTCTGCTTAGTCTTAAGAGAACAGCTCCTCTTATCACTGACATTCATTAACATTTCATAGAATTTGCTTGAACATTCCAGTTGATTTTGTGACTTCTCTCATCGTGCTAAGAATCATAGTTTGCTTGCGGTACTAACAGTGATGTAGCTCGAATTTGTGCCGCTCAGGGCGGTGCTTCAATTTGCTGCCCTCCAACATATCCGAATATGTAACCTATTTAAATAGAAAATTAAAATAATGCATAAAGAAAAATTAAGATAAATTTTGCATAGACTTATTCATATATTGAGAAACAGCAATAATTTTCCACATGTAATTATTTATAAGCATCAACTAGACAAGAATATAGTGGAGACGCACTGATAAACCGTGTTCTGATTATTAGTGTAATATAATTACGCTGTGAAAAACAGAACCAGCGTAGTGTACAAGTGATAGGTGGGGATGTTTTCTACGCAGAGCAAGGATTGATTGGATTGATAATGAAATGAAATTATAAATTGTAAATTGTTAGATCCTGCCAAGTTTTGAAAAAATTTTGTACAGATCCTCTAATTTATCTTTATTAATTTATTAATTTACCTTGTGACAGATTAGGGTTTTTCTCGCACCCTTATACCCTCAGACCACAAGTCAGACACCAGATAAAAGTCCAAATAGTTATTTATTATAATAATAAAGTGCACAAAGCACCCTCCTCTCCACAATACTCAATAAATCGCAATAACCACAATAATAAATAAACCAATCCTCCACTCCCAGACGCTTAGCCACCCTGCCTCCCAACTCAGCTCGCCGTCTGGGAGCTCCCACAGTCCTTTTATTCCTCCTGACCCGGAAGTCTTTCTGCCCAACAGTTCCACAAGTCCTTATTCCTTCCGGGTCAGGGTAAACAGTATTTTTCTTCACCCCGGAAGCCCGTCGCTCTTAATGTGACGAACTTCCGGGTTATGGTGCCCAAATGAGTCCATTGGCCTTCCGACAGCGACTCCCAGTGGCCCCCAAGGTATCCAGCAGGGCTGTGTATAAAAACTACATAGTCCATGAGGCCCTGCTGGAATTCGGGGCCCGTATATGCTTTCGGGAGAGCTCCTCCTAGCGGCCAGGGGGTGAGGGCCAGAGTAAAATGCCGGCAATCCACCACAGTTCCCCCCCCTTAGCGACGACAACTGGGGCGGAGCATCAATCCCCGCAAGGGACGTCCTCCTCCAGGAGGACGCGTCATCCGGACCTTGGCTGTGTTGTTTAAACTTCCCAGCGAACCTTGGGGGAACGGTGTATCTTCTATCCCACCGCTCCCCTGTCCTCCGGGAACAATCTCGCCACACATGGTTGCCGACAGTTGTAGCACCGCCGACGTCCTCCTGGTTGTCTCTCTTCCCGAGACCTGAAACATCTCGGGAATTCTGTCAGCTCCACCCTTTCCCCCGCTAAGGAGGGTTTTACAGCTGCCTCGCAGCTCTCGATTCTTTTTCCCATCTTGTCAGGAGACCCGCGCTTTACTTTGGGGACCTCCTGCTTACTCTGGGGCCGGCGCACAGCTTGAGTCTCTCTATTGGGAAAAGAAAGCCTCTTTGCTGTTTGCACACCCGTTGACTTTAAAGTAACCAGAGGCGGCGTCTCCAGCACTTTTCAGCTGCTCTGGTACAATCAGCGCTTCCACCAATCCTTCTGTCATCACACCACATTCGCTTGTAGGACTCGTAGTGACTTGGCAGCCGCTACTAATTAACCGCGGGCCCGTGTCACTCTGTGTCCTCTTATTCTGTACGGTACTGGTAAAACTCACCTGTACCGCCAAATCAATTAAAACAGGAGGCTCCCGAGACAATCGCCGCAGGTACTCATTTAATTTGTTTATGGGCTTTTCAGCCGTTCCTCGCAAGTCTGCAACGATCGTCTGGATTGTTTGCACTACCTGTAAAAAACTGTGCACGGGCTGAAGCAACTTCTCCAGGTCGCGCACGTTCAAAAAGTTACTTAATTCAGCAGAAGGCAGGCTCGAGCCACCACTAGCCTTACCCTCCAGCTGGGAGCCAATAAGCACGCCCGCTCCTGGCACGTGTTCAGACAGGTCCCGCAAGGGAGCCTGGGATTTGGAGTTCTTTTTGGAGGACCTCGGTGCCGCTTTTGGCTGACTGTGATCCTTCTGTATCAATTTATCGACGGACTGATCAGTCATTTCCCGGACCTCCTTACCTTTTTGTAGGGAGAACGGTGCTTCGCTCGCCAAGTCCGTCTTTTCTTGGGCGAAGCCACAAACAGCTGAACATGGAACGTCACCTTCCTGGAATTCTTCGTGGTAGGTCACGTGTCCCTCACCGGCACCCGTAATGCGGAAGTCCTTCGGGTTACTCGTTTGCCTGAACGAGAGCGCGCCATCGCCTTCGGGTTTGTCTTCTGCCTCCCGCAGAGCCTTCAGATGGACATCTGGGAGGTATGTACATGGGCCATCATGTGTTAAATTAAAAAGATTGCAAAGTACATTCCCAGCACATACCTTGTCAGTGACGTCCTCCTCCAGAAATCTCTCCCGAAACGCGTAGCTGCTCCATGGCTCATCTTGAGCGTAGGCAATGTCGAGCACTAGACCTCCGCTGTTGCTGGCGCTCTGCTTTGTCTTCTTCTTCCCCATTACGAACTTGAAAATAGGGTTAGTGGCGATTTTTCTGTGTGTCTTGACGCTGCCTTCTTGGAGTATTCTGTCCACAATAAAATTTTTAAATTCAGGTCCTCTGCCAAACTGACAGCCAGAGAATCCTGCCGAGGCTACGCCAATTGTGACAGATTAAAGGTATTGCTCGCACCCTTGTACCCTCAGACACCAGATAAAAGTCCAATTAATATTTATTATTATAATAATGTGCACAAAGCACGCTCCCTCCACAATTCCCAATAAACAAACAATACTCAAATAACCAAAACCTCCAATCTCCCAGATGCTTAGCCACCCTGCCTCCCAACCCAAGGACCCCAGTCCTTTTATATCCCCCGACCCGGAAGTGTTCCCAATCCAACAGTCCACAAGTCCTTATTCCTTCCGAGTCAGGGTAAACAATACTTTTTCTCACCCCGGAAGCCCTTCCGGGTCATAGGTCACGAAGAACTCTTCTGTCCTCCCTGCAGCTCTCTCTTGTGGCCCCCATGGCATCCAGCAGGGCGGTGCATAAAAACTCCATTGTCCATGATGCCCTGCTGGTCTTCTGGGGACCTCCATGCTGCAAGGAGGGCTCCACCTGGCTTGGGGGTATTGGCCGGGGTACATGGCCGGCCATATCTTACAACCTATGTACTTATTTTTACTAGCTTAAAGTTTTACTCTGCTGGCCTATAGCTCTCTTTCTCAAAGGGGTGTTTTATTTTGAACCTTTTTTTTTAAAACTTGATTTATTTGTATGGAATGTTTTTTAAAATTAATAAAATTCAAAAAAAAAAAAAGAAAAGGCACTAGATAGATAGATAGATAGATAGATAGATAGATAGATAGATAGATAGATAGATTGTATTGTATTTATATTACAAATGTGAAGGCATCACAGGATGTGGTACAATGCCCCATTATAGTCGTGCACTGTGCCCCACAGCATGTTGTTGTGACAGGATAGAGGGATATGCTTTACATATAACATCTATCTATTCTGTCTTCCTGTCGCTCTGTTGTTTTTTGTTTGTTGATATGAGTGTCTGTGGTTTTCCTTGTGATGGCACAAAGATTTTGTTTGGGTATAATGTACTGAATCTTTTGTGTTATTTTCAGAATTTGTTCGGGTGCAATGATGTAAAGCTTTTTGTAGACCCAACTCATCTGCTGCAACAACATTAGACTGGCCACAAAGCTGAATAAAACAATGGTTATCTGTTTGAATGGTGAGATATCACTGTACCTGTTAGAACAGAATGGCACCTTGGTTTGTGTTTTACCTCTTTCAACTGTAGCCCAGAGGGTAATAATACCAAATGGACCAAAAACCCGTTTTTGAAAAAAATGACTTTATTTTACAAGAATTTCAGAAATATTGGCAGGTTTTGTTGAAAATCACACTGCAGATATCCAGAAATTAAAACCTGTGTCTCACTTAGAAGACAAGTATGTATGATTTTAAATGATTTGGTGAGGGTGAGGACAATGTGGCCCCAAAGTTTACAAATGACAAATGATCATTTGCCCCTGGTGCTCCTGATTAAAAGAAAGTAAAAAGTCGATGACAAAGTCATGGACTCTGAGATGAATGATTTTTATATAGAGTGATCAGTATGTAGCCTTAACAGTAAAGGCTGATTCATTGTCATCTGAGAAAAACACAGGATAGCAGCTATAGCTGATGTTGAACCTATGGAAAGTGAAACTCAGAGGGCTGATTTTATTCCCTAGAAGTGGTCTCCTCTGCTATGGCTCTCATAGTGACTGCAGACAATATTACAGAAACAGTCATTGAAGGACGCGACAACACTGCACCTCTGCATGAGAAACACCTTTTCCCACCTTCTCAAACGTACGCAGCTTGTAATGTCTGGAAAACATTCTGGATTAAATCACTTAGACATCTGTACATAGACAACATCTTTGCATCTTAAGAACAATTACATTCCAAATTTAACTTTCCTGCAACACATTTCTTTCACTACCTTAAAATTTGAAACTTTATTAAACAGAACCTACCCAGTTTTCCTCACCTCCCTCCTACCTCTAGCCAGAAAAAGCATTGCTCAGTCTCGAGGACTCAGACAGCATCTCCGTAATATTTAAAAACATTTTACAGTCCCTCCCGTTCAAAGATCCATGAGTACAATGGGAACAGGATCTCTCACTCAACATCTCAGAAAAAGAATGGAAGGTAACAATGTACAGAATTCACTCGATCTCCATATGCGCAAAGCATACAATTATTCAACTTAAAATTATAAATCAAGTGCATCTGTCTCGTTTAAAATTGTCCAAAATGTTTCCAGGGTAAGATCCAACCTGCAAACGTTGCAATCAAGCTCCAGCCTCACTGGGCCACATGTTCTGGGTCTGCACCAAATTAACATCATTCTGGTCCAGAATCTTTCAATGCCAATCAGACAGCCTTAGGGTCACAATCCCTTCTGACCCATTAACAGTTGAGTTTGGTGGCCTCACAGAGGGGCTTAAAGTGGAAGAATCCTAACTCTCCTATTCTAAGTCAGGTGGTAATTGATGTTACATATTATTTGAAATTGGAAAAAATCAAATTCTCACTTAGAGGATCTGTGCAGAACTTTTTTAAAACCTGGCAGGATCTGATCAATAACATTTTAGAATAAGCTTTTAAAGCACTGAGGTTCTCTCCCCTCTTTTACTTCATTTATCTTTATTCATTTATTAATTTACCTACGTACTTACTTTTATTAACTTAAAGTTTTACTCTGCTGGCCTAGCTCTCTTTCTCGGTGCTGGGGGTTGTTTTACTTTGAACCTATGCTTGTAAAACTTGAGTTATTTGTATGGAATATTTTTAAATTTAGATAGATAGATAGATAGATAGATAGATAGATAGATAGATAGATAGATAGATAGATGAAAGGCACTATATGACAGATAGCCAGCTAGGCAGGTACAGAAGGGAGAGAAGGAACAGCGAATGAGTTGTTTTGAGCGAAGTCAGGATGATAAGAAATTATTATATAAACTTTGATTTTTGAAATGTAGGGTAGGGTAGGGTAAGCTCAGCTTGATTTGGCGTAATTGGGTTGAGTCCGCGTTATTGTTTTGCTGTAATAAAGCTATATACTCTGTTTGCCTATCCTCTGAATCCTAGAGCCTTCGTTTAAGGTAAAATCCTGATAATTTTTGCTTCGACATTTCGAGTAGAGGACAAGAGTCTGTGGGGGACCGCATCCAGGTCTTTAAAATCCTCAAAGGCAGGGTAAAGTAGAGCCAGCAGAATTCTTTCAGCTGAAAGGTGAATCACGTACTTGAAGACATCAGTGGAAAGTAAGAGGAATTGCATTTAAAGCCAGGATGCTCTTCTTTACTCAAACAGTTGTGGGGCTCTGGAACAAACTACCCAGACATATAGTTGAATCAGAAACCTTAACAACTTTTAAGAAAAATCTGGATGAGATGTTGGGGCCAACTTAACAGGCTTAATGGACTGAAAGGTCTCTCTCATTTGTCAGATTTCTTAAATTCTTATTTTCTTGTGTGTGTCTGTGAGAATGAAGTGTTGTGGAGAAATCTTTAGAAAAAACAAGCAGAGTCTTCAGAAAGGCAGTCAGAATTTCAGACTTTATTGCACAGCATGGAAAACAACTGCAGAGCACATAAAGCCTGCCTCAGCTCATGAAATGAGCCCCGAGTGTCCAGAGAGCCCTGAATATATTATAATTCTTATCTCAAAATTCCCCCCATCCCAGACTAGTATCCCAATATCTACTGTTTAGCGTTTCCCATGATGTTTTCCCCACTTAGCACCTTTACCCATAACAATCACCTGATGTTCCAGACCTTCTCATAACAATATTCTTGCCCCTGAAGACATCCCTATAACAGTCTTCTTCCAAATAAACCTACCCATAACAATATTTTTGCTGGCAGGACATATTTGCCATCTGGCGATAAGTATCACCTGATTACCCCTCCCTTCATTCTTACGGCCTAATCCTGAGCTGTTAAGATTGATGGCCTTTCAGTTGTTAATCAATTCTTAATTTAACAATTAAGCTGAAATCAGAAGGGCCCATATATGAAAACTGGACTTCTTAATTATAGTTCAATAAATGATTACTTGTTGCACTAATATCCTGTAAGGCTAAGGCTAACATAATAGGCAACTGTGCCCATGAGCGGGCAGCACACAGCTTCACTGATAAGGGTCAAGCTGTGAATAACCGTGACACAGTGCTTCACACTTGAGAAAGAGAAGGAAAAAGACAAACCTTTAACAATTGCTTCTTTATGCTCACTCATATGTTCTACTGTATCTTATTATTAGCCATCCCCCGCGTCTTCGTCCCGCGTATTAGTGAAACAGGACAGTGAGGAGGGCCCGGCCCAGCTCTCTACTCCTGACGTGACATTTCCCCCTCCTCTCGACCCACAGGATCTGTCTCGGATTAGCGTGAATATATTGCTCCTGCAAGCGAACTATGAATCTTAGCTCAATGAGAGAAGTCGCAAAATCAACCAGAATGTTTAAGCAAATTATAGAAAAAAAAATCTAAATCCGTTAAGTGGTTCTCTCGTTTGCTAACCAAGCGGAGTTAAGGTTATGCTCTGAGGCAGACGCGTGAGAGAGGAGAGCCCCGCAGCTCGATGAGTCTATCTCGGATTCGTGCTAATAAATCGGTACCGGAAGCAAACTATGATACTTAGCGCGATGAGAAAGTCGCAAAATCAATGGAATGTTCAAGCAAATTATAGAAAAAAAAACAGATATAAATCCATTAAGTACCGTATTTTTCACAAATATTACATCACAGGCAGTGATGTGTACTACCTGACAAAAGTCGAAATCCAGGGGTAGAGGGCGAAAATTAGCTGTTAATGGTGACAAACCTCACTGTTACGTTACAGGCATCTTTCAGCTTGGAGGAATGTTAGACTCATTGACTCGGCTTCTAATCCTTGCGTGTGCGTGAGTTACGGAATGTAAACAAATGTAAACAAAGGCAAGATAGCATCGACATCTCACAAGGGAGCGAAGTGAGTGCAGAAAAGAAAATACTCAGCAGACAATGTTTTATGGATTATCGCTGAGTAAGACTCCGATTTTTCAGAATCTGATTTTATTGAGAGTGTTAAGTAGATCAAGCAGGAGAGTGAGGAACTGGCATCAGCTGATCGGACACCAGCTGATGCCTACCCAGCTGATCGACTGCCAGCTTAGTGCATTCGCGCAGCCGATGCACCTATGGCCAGGTTCGTGTGCGAGGAATTACCCAGATATTGATATGTGGGAGCCAAACTAGCTACCGAACTCTACAAGATGGAATGGCTTGCTATTGGACATGACAGATTACTGGCCTCTGGACTACTTCAGGTTGTTTTTTCCTGAGGCTGCCTTTCATCTACTGTCAAACGAGACAAACAGGTATGCAGAGCAATTTTTTGAATTGTGGGCTGCGTTTGCACCGCATTTTCATTTTTGAAAGTGGAAACCCACAACAAAAGACAAGATGAAGGGCTTTGTGGCATTACAAATAGAGATGGGACTGGACTGGCGATATAACTTCAGGGAGCATTGGTCCAAATGAGCTTTGTCACCTGGTGGCTTTGGACAGGTTATGCCATGTGATGATTGGTACGTGCTCCTGATTGTGAGCAACTGAGCTTTATAAATTCTGACACTAGCAATGAGGAGTTCTTGGGGTGTCCAGAAAACTAGAAGAGTGCATGAACCTTAAAGTCTCTCCTCATTTGTTAATGACGGTGAAGATGGTTCTTAATACCGCTGTTGACTTTACATGGTTAAAATATTATTCTGACATATTTTATTAAATATATTAGTACACCATTTGGTTCAGAATATTTTTTTTCTTGTTTTCCTCCTCTAAACCTTGGTGCGTCTTATGGTCAGGTGTTTCTTATAGGGCCAAAAATACGGTAGTTCTCTCGTGAAAAGTGGATAGATATACAAACAGGTCTAAAACACTATAAGAAATTTTGCACTTGGAGACACGAAATTTTTAAAGCCATTTCTTAGAGAGCACCTATGGGCCGATAACCTACATTCCAAATTTCAAGTCCCACATCCTGATCGTTCGGGAGATTTCGTGATGAGTGAGTCAGTAGTATTTGGCTTTTATATACATAGATTATTATCACAAAGCTGTATTAAGAAACATTGCCATATAAACTTAAATGCTACTGCAAAACATACAGGTATATGTGTGTGCTAATATAAAAGCCCATGAACACAGACAGCAGTGCTGTTAAGTCATGGCACACAGCTTCCCAGTGGTCTGACAGAGGCCAAGTCACTGCTTATGTCATGGCACATGTTCAGGAAAAAAGTCCCCTAACTTTCAATAAGCCAGTATAGTGTTCATACTAACTAATATCTAAATACATTGTGCTTTAATTTTATTGCCTAAGGTATTGATGCCTCTAAATGCCATTTAATTGCTTACATGTTTTATACGCAATGTAAAAGAAAGACAAAACGAGTATAAAGGTTTGGGGTTTCTGGACCCGTATACTGTAAAAATAGTTGAAATATGCAGAAAAATAACAGTCAAAGTCAGTATGCATTTGCACCATACAGTTGACATTAAAACATGGCGGAGTGGGAAAATTTATGAGGAGGGACCGGAAGTAGAGAGGTATGCTGGGAAGGAGCCGAGATGGATGGTGGGATTGCTGATGTCATCGGGAGTTGACAGAGGAAGGGCGGAAGTAGCAATGCGTGGGTATTGATTCAGGCAGATTCATGGCGGCGGTGCGTCTTTCTTTCTGCAGGAAACAAAGAGAGAAAGGTTAGTACCCCGTCATTCCCTTCTGGCATACGAGTTCACGTTACCGTTTATGTCCGTCCGCGGCCCCCTACTCGCACGTGCATGACAGCAGCTTTATCCCTTTACTTACACAGGCATGCCGTTTGTTTCGTCTTCTATCAGTAAAAAGCTCTGCTCTTGCGTTATTCAAAACAAAGCTTGCCTGCTTGACCTTGTCTCATCATCTCACACATCGACTCACAGAAACTCAAAACAAGGTAAGTAAAAAGGACAGGCAGGTAAGAGGCCTCTCTAACAAAATACATGGTTTCCTTTTAGAGCTGTATTAGGCCTAGGCTTTTCATAGCTAAGAGCACAAAAATTAATAATGCAGCGCATTGATCCTTGATCAAAATTCTCAACAGAACCTGCTTTGTTCAACTTTAGCTGTTACTTTTCACTAACCCACAAGTCATCTGTGATGCCAAGATGGGACTGACAAACATATCACCATGACCAGGGTCATCTTGTGATTTATTAATTTTTGAGGCAGCCTAGCTTTGAAATCCCACCCACTGTGTTTTTTTTTACTTTCCCCCCAGCCACAAAACTTTCTTTTATTAGGTATAAAAATACATGATGTTCTGAAATGCAGATTCAGCCAGAGAGAGATAAGCCATGAACCCTTCAGGTCCTGACATGGAGAATAACAGCCGAGGTGTTTTCACTCCCGTTACTGTTGTTCAAATTGATGAAAATCCAATTCTGGTGAAAGATCACTTTTTATGGTCTCTGTGCAGTTTCCACTTCATGAATTACTGCTGCCTTGGACTGATTGCCTTATGGTATTCAATTAGAGTAAGTATTTTAAAATAAAACAGAGATTTTAAAATACCTGCTTTTAATGTGTATTTATCAAGAGAACTACTTTAATTAGATAGATACTTAATAATTAAATTGTTCACTCTGAGGTTGTATTAGAAAATATTGGATTTAATGTTATTATGTAGTGAATGTATCATGAAATGAATCAATTTATATATGTGGACTAATGGCAGTGGTTAGTGGTTAAGGCTTTGGACTTCAAATCCTGCTACTGACTCTGAGCAAGTCACTTCACCAAAAGAAAATGTAACTAATTGCATCTCTCAAATGTTGTAAGCCACCTTGGATAAAGACATCAGCCATTACTGTTGATCATAATCCTTTAAAATACCAAACTCACACATTTAAAAAAGACAACAACAGTAATTTGATAATAATAATAACACAGAGGGTGGCATGATGGCACAGTAGTTAACATCAATGCTTCACAGATACAGCACCTTATTTGCTATCTTGCGTGCTGCCATTGTTTGTGTGGAATTCTGCACATTCTCCATCATGGCTTCCTCTCAAAGACACGCATGTTAAGTTGATTGGACATTCTGCACCGATCCTGCATGAGTGTTGGGTGCTGGCTGCGTGAGTCACTCCTGAGATGGACTGACAGCCGTCCACTGTTGGTATTTAGTGCCCTATGTCCTATAAGGGTGGTATAGAGTTAGGTTCCCTGTACCCCTGAATTGGGTCAAGTGGGTTTGAAGTGGGTTATTACAATTGGCATTGTTTTAGTGCACAGATTCTTTATGTTTCATTTGAGACCATGTGTCTGTATTTTGTGTTACACTACTTGACTTAAAAAAATTAAGTAATTAAACAATTATTTAAAATTAAAATAGACATTTAAGACATGTGTTAATCTTTATTTATGAGTCCAATTTTGAATAATACATTTTTTATTTTAAAGATCTATTTTTATTTATTTATCCATCCATTTTCTGAACTATTTATCCAGAGGTGGGACACGGAGAACAATCTCTGCACAGGGTGCTAGTCCACTGCACAGTTAACACACACACACACATACACACACACACTAGAGTCAATCTGACATCGCTAATCCGCCTCTCCACATGAAGGCCTGGCTGATCCCTACGTGGAGTTTTGTATGTTCTCTCCATGTCTGTGTGGAGTTTTCACCAGGTGCTCTGGTTTCCTCACAGAGACATGCAGAATAGGCTTCTCTCTAATTAATGCATGTTTTAAATTACTGAAGTGACAAATTGAAATCGCGTTTTTATCATTACTCTTACTAGTAGTCGTCATTGGCTTTCTGTTCTATTATTATTAACAAATATTGTGATAGTAACAGTAATATAAATGGTTATTAATGGTGCTGATCTGAGACACCATGCTGCTTTAAATGTGTTTTAATTGGAATTCCTGAGTTTGTTGCTATTTGTCAGGAAGCTAATCATGCTGTCTGTGTATTGTTGAATACAATAAGTCCTAGTATTGGACTAGAGATTTAACAGAGACTTAAAGATGACTCTTAAAATGTAATCTATATGTAAGGACTCTTTTTCCATTACGTGTATATTTATGTTATTTCAGTGCAAAATGATTTATTTTTATGTAATATTATTGGCATGCCATTTATTCTTTCTTATTTTTATATGTTTCTCATTTGTTAGGTGCATTCGAATTTAATATTGTTTTTTATCAGGATGCTGCTGCTCCTGGAGTATGTGAATTTCCACTTGGGATTAATAAAGTATCTATCTATCTATCTATCTATCTATCTATCTATCTATCTATCTATCTATCTATCTATCTATCTATCTATCTATCTATCTATCTATCTATCTAAATTTAAAAATATTCCATACAAACAACTCAAGTTTTACAAGCATAGGTTCAAAGTAAAACAACCCCCAGCACCGAGAAAGAGAGCTAGGCCAGCAGAGTAAAACTTTAAGTTAATAAAAGTAAGTACATAGATAAATTAATAAATGAATAAAGATAAATGGAGTAAAAGAGGGGAGAGAACCTCAGTGCTTTAAAAGCTTATTCTAAAATGTTATTGATCAGATCCTGCCAGGTTTTAAAAAAGTTCTGCACAGATCCTCTAAGTGAGAATTCGATTTTTTCCAATTTCAAATAATATGTAACATCAACTACCACCTGACTTAGAATAGGAGAGTTAGGATTCTTCCACTTTAAGCCCCTCTGTGAGGCCACCAAACTCAACTGTTATGCAATTGCCCATGTCTGTCTGTCTGCCTGCCAATCTATCTGTCCAAATGAAACAACCCGGCCCCCCATGAACATATTTTATTGAAATGTGTCATTCATATTCTTTAAAGAAATTGTCGAGACAGTTAATTTTTTGTTGAGATAACAAACGGGACCTTACACATCTTTTAAAATTTCATGGAAAAACCTAGAAACATTCTGTGCTATTTCAGTTACAAAATAGTTTACTGTACCAGTTTTATCTATCACTGACTGATTGAGAGAGAGTTCATGCAGGACACTAAATTAAACTAGCGTGGCTTGAGCACAAGGAGAAATGAAGCAGTGCATCAGCACCTCAGTTCTCCTGTTACTTTAATGTGAAACAGGTATGATCTTCCTAAATATAAAGGTATAAAATGCAAGCAAGGAAAACAAACGCTGTCTATTTATATATGAATAAAGGACCCTGTGGCACCTAAGCCGGTATGCACATTTACTCAGTATGAACTACTAAACCAGCCTCACATCTCCATTATCTGCAGATTATAATAATTGACTATTTCACTGCCACTGTAATTTACTAGGGTGACCAGACGTGGCAGGGACAGATGCGATTTCACATTATGCGTCCCGATAAATAACTGAAAAATATCAAAATGTCCAGGTTTTAATGGCTACCCAGCTAATAAAGTTTTTTAGTGATGAAACAGTAGTCAGATTACATTTACAATAATATGTACTACACTTTGAGGGGGGAAACCCTCTTAATTAGGAACTTATGTTCAATCCGAGCAGTATGTCATTTATTCTTTCTTATTTTTTTCTATTTCTCATTTCTCAAATATGCAATTGTATTTAGTGCACAAAGCATCTATTGCAATAGCCTATGTCTTTCTATCTGTCTGTCCACATGAAACATGGACCTATTTTGTTGAAATGTGTCATGTTTATTCTTTAATTAAATTTATCACGACAATTCAATTTTATTCGAGATCACGCTGTACTCGGTTTTAAAATTTCTAAACTTCCAGTTGTAAAGAATTGCTGTATTTGCAAGCTCATCAATCTTAAAGCGAATAAACATTCTGTGTGACTTCAGTTACAAATTAGTTTATCAGTTTTAACTATCACTGACTGATTGAGAGAGAGTGTGTGTGGGACACTAAATTAAACTAGCGTGGCTTGAGCACAAGGAGAAGAGAAGCAGTGCATCCGCACCTCAGTTCTCCTGGTACTTTAACGTGAAACAGGTATGATCTTCCTAAATGTAAAAGTATAAAATACAAGCAAGGAACACAAAGTGTTATGTATCGGCGAATAAAGGACCCAGTGATATGTAAGCCATTATGCACATTTACACAGTATTAACTTTACATTAAACTAGCCTCACACCTCCATTATCTGCAAATTATAATAATTAACTATTTCACTGCCACTGTAATTTACTAGGGTGACCAGACGTGGCAGGGACAGAAGTGATTTCACATTATGTGTCCCGGTAAATAACCAAAAAATATCAAAATGTCCAGGTTTTAAAGGCTACCCATCTAATAAAGTTTTTTCGTGTTGAAACAGTAGTCAGATTACATTTACAATAATGTGTACTACACCTCAAAGGGGAAAACCCTCTTAATTAGGTACTTGTGTTCAATCTGAGAAGTATGACATTCATTCTTTCTTAGCTTTTTCTATTTCTCATTTATTATGTGCGATTGCATTTAGTGCACAAAGCACCTATTGCGATAGCCTATGTCTTTCTGTCTGTCTGTCCACATGAAATAACTCGGCCTCCCATGGAGCTATTTTGTTGAAATGTGTTATGCGTATTCTTTAATGAAATTTATCAAGACAGTTCTAATTTTTCCTCAAGATCGCGCTGTACTCGGTTTTAAAATTTCAAAAGTTCCAGTCGAAAAGAATTGCAGAATTTGCAAGCTCATCAATCTTAAAGGGAAGAAACATCCTGTGCAAGTTCAGCTATAAATTAGTTTACTGTATCAATTTTTCCTTGACGGCAGGCACATCAACTTGTACATTTTATATATTTTGCTGTTTTTACCCCTGAAAGCTACTACTGACAAGTTAATGACACACCAGCCAGTAGGAAGTTGCTATCACCGGCTGATTGAGTGTGCATGCGAATTAAACTTGTGCAAGAGAAACAATGCATAAGCACCTCAGCTCTCCTGATACTTTAACTCATAACAGGTTACTTTAATGATCTTCCTAAAATAAAAGTATAAAATGCAAGCAAGGAAAACAAATGCTGTCTATTTATATATGAATAAAGGACCCTGTGGCACATAAGCCGGTATGCACATTTACTCAGCATTAACTTTACACTAGCCAGCCTCACATCTCCATTATCTGCAGATTATAATGATTAACTATTTCACTGACACTATAATTTACTAGGGTGACCAGACGGGACAGGGACAGCCCTGATTTCATATTATGTGTCCAAATAAATAACTGAAAATTTTCAAAATGTCCCAAGTTTAACAGGCTCCCCGTTTAATAATAATAGCACAATACATTTACAACAACGCACTAGAAACTCAAAAAGGCGAACCTCGCTTAATTAGGAACTCTTAAATTTAAACAGCATCATGAGGAGGACCAAGAAGCAAACATAAACAGATGCTATACTGCCGTTTATTTGTTTCCACTTCAGGCACGATTCGTTTATTTGTGAGAGTGTTTGGTCTTTTGTCTTCTGCGCACTGATCCCTTTTTGATGATGATGATGATGAGCATTAAACAAATAAGGCATTATGTGTGAGCATACATGCTATACAAGTGTCCAGGTTTGGGACTTTAAAAATTTATTGACCCCATAATTAACCGTCAGAGTGCCACACTCGCTTGGTATCTATAATGGTCACTTGCTGTAATAAAGTTTACCCTTAACTTCTGTTATTTCCTAATATTTGCAACCACTGACTATTTTTGCAAGCCCCATTTCATAAAAATTGAAATGGCCAGACATGTTCAGGCAAAGAAAGAATTAATTATATTTTTCTTTATTATGTTTAAAGTATGTTAATTGATAATTACAAATGGTCACTGTGTCTGAATGGGGGATGTTTATGTGCGTGTGAGTTCTGTTCTGTTTTCAGCCTTTTACCCAGTCCTGGTGACAAAAGCCTGTGCCCCCCCAAAATCCTGAAATGGATTAAGAAGGTTCTAGAACTGACCTGCTAAAAACTGCTCTCAGTAAACATTTTGCCCAGTCCTCTTCACCAGAATTGCAGAGTCTTACTACCATACGATTTTCACCTGTTATGTGTGTTTGATTCTATTATACTATTTTCTGCTATCATGGGTTAAGATGATTTTAAAAAGAGTTTACCAAGTTAAGAGAAGTTAGATATAGAAAAGAAGGATAGAAAGGATAGAAAACCTGAGGAATTCATTAGAGGATAGGAGGGAAGAGGTGATGATTGTGAAAATCCACATCTCTTAAACACTGACCTCAGCAGGAGTCTGAAAATGAAACAGGAGAGAAGAAATAAAGAACTGGACATGCAATTACTGCAATGTTTGAGCCACGGACCATCAGAGATGGTAGATAGATAGATAGATAGATAGATAGATAGATAGATAGATAGATAGATAGATAGATAGATAGATAGATAGATAGATAGATAGATAGATAGATAGAACTTGAGCATATAATGAAAGCAACTACTGCATGGACAGATTAATAAAGGACAAAAATAATAATAATGTTAAAGAGGCTAATTTAACAGATAGATAGAACTTTATTTGACCCCCGAGCGAAATTTGGCTCCACTACACCTACTCACCATACCTTAATTTATGCCTGAGTTAGCCTTAGATGTCAAGGCAGATACGAAAGCTAGCATCCACCACTAAAGTTCTGAGCAGGCTCCTGTCAATCATGGAGAATCCACTGCATCCACTAAACAGGATCATCTCCAGACAGAGGAGCAGCTTCAGCAACAGACTTCTGTCACCGTCCTATCCTATCTATCTATCTTAAAGTATGGCAAAGTTGGCACAGTTCTGCTTACAGTCAATAAGAGCCAAGTGTATATCTTAAATGCACATGTTTTTCTCCTCTGTACTATATATAAAATTGTTCATCATTACACTTATAAAAGATTCCATTCTGGTTTATTATTTTAAGATATGGTATATTATATTTATGATATGTTTATTGTATTATGATGTTTCCTGATATAAAAGAAAAATAGTACAACAATTCCATACACATATTATAGACCGCAGCAGTCAGGAGACAAATCAAAAACAAGACAACAGAGGAAAGGTTGTGCATCAGATCATCAGATACCATCCAACTCCAGGAAACTTCTTTTCTTTAACATGCATAACTGTATGTTAACCAAAATTATTATTTCATATTGGGTGCCCATAGAAATGAAGAATAAGGAACATCAGCTTGTAATATAATTTTGCAGAACTGTGTTGTGATGTAGGAGACGACCATCATTTCTTTTTAGATAGACAGATAATGGAGGACCGTAGCATGCTGTATATATGAGGTGGCACAGTAGCTTAGTAGGAAGGAACACCACTTAAGGAGAACTTTCAGGGAAGTGAACACCAGAAAGGCAGCAAGTCCACGTGGAATTCCAAGATGTATTTTCAGTGTAATATTTAATCTCTCCTTAATCCAGTCTGTCATACTAACAAGCTTTAAAAGATCCACCTTTGTACCTGTACAAAAAAAGTAAATCCAACCTGTTTAAATTACTACTGTGTCATCACACTAACACCTACAGCATTAAAGTGTTACAAGTGGCTTGTTAAAAAGTACTCTTCTCTGCTTTACTCTGCCAAAGGAACTTTAGCCTTTACAGTTTGCATTTTACTCCAGACTGTAATGCCCTCACCTTGGTCCTACATACAGTAGTGGCCAACCTAGACAATGAGAGGGGAATGTATGAATGTTATTTATAGACAATATTTCCACACATACGTGTACATTTATATTAATTCACTTAGCAGATGCTTTTTCCAAAGCAACTTACAAAATAGTTCAACATTATCAAGTAAATTTATTTGTCCCCTGGGGAAGTTTAGCTTTTTACTGATGCTCTTTAAATAAATAAATACGTAAACTTAATAAATAAATAAATATTATTTATATTATAATTTTTATTATATAATTTATATATTATAAAATGTATTATAATTTATAACATATATATATATATATATATATTGTAAAAGGCGCTATATAGCGCCCGACCCGGCACAGACCACGCAGAGGCAACGTGTACAAAACACACAGGTTTTATTTTCTTCAGCCGTGGCACACGCCTTCCCCGTGTCCCACAGGCCCAACACAGTCCCAAACACAGTCCCAAAATGCAATCTTACAATTCTCCACCACTCCTCCCAGGCAAGCTTCGTCTCCTTCTTCCTCCCAACTCTGGCTCGCCGAGTGGTGGTGGCTGGGCCCTTTTATAGCCCACCCGGAAGCATTCCAGGTGATTAACCACCTGGTCCCGATTGCACCTCCGGGTGGGGCTGAAAGCTCGTCCAGCCGGGCTGTGGGAAGCAGGCAGCTCCCCCTAGCGGCCACGCCGGGCCCCAACCAAGCTGTGGAGGACTCCATCTCCCATGGAGCCCTGCGGGTGGTTGGGGAATCACCGACGGCCAGGGAGGCTGCCACCAAGCGTCCCGGGGGAGGTATTGGACTTCCCATGGCGGCTCCCCCGGAACATAAGCAACAGAGGCGTCCCTACCGGGCATGGGACCCGGCTGTCCTTCACAGTTCCCCTCCCTCAGATGAGGCTTGTGGGGATCATCGGCCTGCCCCGAGGGCCGGTCCTCTCCAGGACAGGAGTCGGCATCCTTGGCTCCACGGCTGCGCCCTGTAAAAACATAATGAACAGGTCTGGGGGTGCTGCAACGACGTCCCTGCCACTCGGACGTCCTCCATGGACAAACCCTCCAGACATGACCAGCGTGACCACAAGAAAAGCATAACCGACCCCCTCCAGCTCGACCCTTGCGGGAACGGAAGCAGGCAGGAAACTCCTGCCCCCTCGCCCACTCCGGGAGGGCTGGTGACGTGTCGCCCCTCCGCAGCGTAGCCCTCCTGCAGTGCCACACGAACGGGCTTACGCTGCACCTTGTCAGGAGTCCCCGACCTCTTTGTCCGGGTCCTCCTCTTCCTCTGGGGTGCAGTGCCGGTCTGGGTCCCCTTATGGGAAGAAGGGGACCCTGTGCCCTGCACCCCTTTAGACGACGCGAGACCGGTGCAGGCAGAGGGACGGGTTGTTCGGCAGCCAACATCCACCAGCTGCCTCTCCACACGTTCCTCTGCCACCGTATCGGTCCACACGGCGGCGTCTTGTGTAGTGGGCGGGGCGACCTGGCAAGCAGCACTGATCATATCCGCAGCCGTTGCGCTCCGCCCCCTTCCTCTACGGCCCAGGCTTCACCTACCTGAACCGCTGTGTCCTGCAGGCAGGAGGTTGCCGCCCCCCGTCTCTCCAGCCATTTAACAACGGCCGCCATCGGGGCGCCGATCTTCCTGTCCAAGTCCTCCTTCGTCTCCTGCAGGACCTGAAAAACCTTAACTAAGGACTGCAGAGGAAGGAGAACATGTTTCAACTCCTCTACAGCCCAAGAAAAGTTAATGCGTTCGGTCGGCGCTGGACTTGAAGTCCCCTTGTTTCCTCCCACCGACCGCGAGCCAACAAGACCCTGCGGACCCTCCGCAGGTCCGTTTGGGAGTCCGAGAGGCTCGGGAGAAGGTCCGTCACCCCGCCTGCGAACTGTCCTCGGCGGGCGGCTGACACACTCCCCTTTACCTGTTTCGGAGAGGAGCTCCTGCTCCTCTAGCTGAGCCACCGCATCGGGAAACTCCTCCGGTTCTCCTCCTCCGGCTCACTGGCCGCCCAAAGGGAAGACACAGCCCAGCCTCGCTCTCCCCGTCGCTCTCTGCGCCGTCACGCCACGAACAGCGGCCATCTGCCCACCAACAGGTGGTTCGTCCCTCGGGGTCCAGGAGGTAGGCTGACGCAAACGCGGAAAACCCTTCCCGTGGCCCTTCCCTCTTGAGCCCGTCACCTACCTCCGGTTGTGACCCGTGGAGCGGGCCGGCATGCCGGCGTCTGGAGGCTGGCTTCTGTGTCCGCCCGGCTTTCTTTTTCCCCATGGCGCGGTGCCTGTAGGTGGGTTTTTGCGGCCTCAGTTGCTCTGTGCTGTGCTGTGCTGCGCTGGCTTGCTTGCAGCTGCGAGCGCGTTCTCTCAGCGCTGTGCTGCGCGTGTCCGCCGGCAAGTCGTGCAGGCGCGTGCCTCGCGCTTCGGCCTCGGTGGCGCGCTCTCGTCGGGAGCGTGCCCTGCTGCAGTCCAAAGGCCGCTCTCAGCGCTGTACTCACAATAGAGCACGCTCTCTGCCTCGGGCGCGCTCGGCACTGCGGTGCGGTGTGCGCTCCTGCGCTGAGCTACACGTGCCCCCAGGTGTTGTGCCGGGCCGTTACACACAATTTTTATGCAGGTCCCGGTCCAAATGGACGGCCCGGTATCCTGCCGACTCGCCAGATGTAAAGGCGCTATATAGCGCCCGACCCGCACAGACCACGCAGAGGCAACGTGTACAAAACACACAGGTTTTATTTTCTTCAGCCGTGGGCACACGCCTTCCCCGTGTCCCACAGGCCCAACACAGTCCCAAACACAGTCCCAAAACGCAATCTTACAATTCTCCACCACTCCTCCCAGGCAAGCTTCGTCTCCTTCTTCCTCCCAACTCTGGCTCGCCGAGTGGTGGTGGCTGGGCCCTTTTATAGCCCACCCCGAAGCATTCCAGGTGATTAACCACCTGGTCCCGATTGCACCTCCGGGTGGGGCTGAAAGCTCGTCCAGCCGGGCTGTGGGAAGCAGGCAGCTCCCCCTAGCGGCCACGCCGGCCCCAACCAAGCTGTGGAGGACTCCATCTCCCATGGAGCCCTGCGGGTGGTTGGGGAATCACCGACGGCCAGGGAGGCTGCCACCAAGCGTCCCGGGGGAGGTATTGGACTTCCCATGGCGGCTCCCCCGGAACATAAGCAACAGAGGCGTCCCTACCGGGCATGGGACCCGGCTGTCCTTCACAATATATATATATATATATATATATATATTACTGCGGTAGGCTGTTGCCCTGCCCAGGGTTTGTTTCCTGCCTTGTGCCCTGTGTTGGCTGGGATTGGCTCCAGCAGACCCCCATAACCCTGTAGTTAGGATATAGCGGGTTGGATAATGGATGGATATATATATTATAATTTATATTATATTTAGATAGATAGATAGATTGATACTGTAGATAATTTATTAATCCCAAGGGGAAATTCACATAATCCAGCAGCATTATACTGATACAAAGAAACAATATTAAATTAAATAGTAATAAAAATGAAAAAAATAAAAATAAAATTAATGTTAGCATTTACTCCCCCGGGTGGAATTGAAGAGTCGCATAGTGTGGGGGAGGAACGATCTCCTCAGTCTGTCAGTGGAGCAGGACGGTGACAAAAGTCTGTCACTGAAGCTACTCCTCTGTCTGGAGAAGACACTGTTCAGTGGATGCAGTGGATTCTTCATGATAGACAGGAGTTTGCTTAGTGCCTGTCGCTCTGCCACGGATGTTAAACTGTCCAACTTTACTCCTACAATAGAGCCTGCCTTCTTAACAAGTTTGTCCAGGCGTGAGGCGTCTTTCATCTTTATGCTGCCACCCCAGCACACCATTGCATAGAAGAGTGCACTCGCCACAACCGTCTGGTAAAACATCTGCAGCATCTTACTGCAGATGTTGAAGGATGCCAACCTTCTCAGAAAGTATAGTCTGCTCTGACCTTTCTTACATAGAGCATCAGTATTGGCAGTCCAGTCCAACTTGTCATCCAGCTGCACTCCCAGATATTTATAGGTCTGCACCCTCTGCACACAGTCACCTCTGATGATCACAGGGTCCATGAGGGGCCTAGGCCTCCTAAAATCCACCACCAGCTCCTTGGTCTTGCTGGTGTTAAGGTGTAAGTGGTTTGAGTCGCACCATTTAACAAAGTCTTTGATTAACTTTCTGTACTCATCCTCCTGCCCACTCCTGATGCAGCCCACAATAGCAGTGTCATCAGCGAACTTTTGCACGTGGCAGGACTCCGAGTCATATTGGAAGTCTGATGTATATAGACTGAACAGGACCGGAGAAAGTACAGTCCCCTGAGGCGCCCCTGTATTGCTGAACACAATGTCAGACCTGCAGTTCCCAAGACGCACATACTGAGGTCTGTCTGTAAGATAGTCCACAATCCATGCCACCAGGTGTGAGTATATATATATTTTAATAGCCGTCCTCCCCCACGACTCTTCCCACGTAGAAGTGAAACAGGCTCCCTACTCTTGACGTCACGTTTCCCTCTCCCCTCGGCCCACAATCTCTGTCTCAGATTAGCCCGAATATTTCGCTCTTGCAATCAAACTGTGATTCTTAGTGTGATGATAGAAAAAAATCAACCGGAATGTTCAACGAGATTATAGAAAAAAACCCGCTCTAAATCCGTTAAGTAGTTCTTTTATGCTTTTGTCCCCAAGGGGAAAGTAAAACTTTACAGAAGCTCAAGAAAAAATACAAATAAAATGAAAAACCAGCAACAACAACCCCACCAACACCCATACAAACATAAGAGAGCAGAGCTACTGCTGTCAATAACATGATACTCAGACCATCCAAATGTACCATACACTTACAGAGATGGTCAGACCAGGTCCAGATACAGTGAATATACTGTATGTATGTGTAATTTGAAGTGAAGTTCACAAATTCTTCCCATGTCTGCATAGGTTGCTCATTTGAACTCATGCAGGTTATGTTAACTGGTTGCTCCTGGGGCTTGTAGGGTGTGATACCAGGCTCTAAAACCCCAGACACAACTAGATTAACCCAGTCAAATGTTCAAATAAATGTTATTTTATTCAAAAAAGTACCTTTCCACATTTCTACTTCTAATAGCGCAATCACAGTTACAGTGACAATTCCAGTTTTCAATTCCTTTTATCCTCCAATATCCTCCAGGTAAGTCTTGTCCACCACCTCCCAGCTCCAACTGCCAGATTGAGGTGAAATGGCTTCTTTTATGCTGGGCCCCTTCCAGTGCCACAGCATTGCATGATGTAGATTCTTCAGAGTTAGGGAGAATGCCCCGAAGCAGCGATAACCCTCATCATCAGCACGCCCTGACAGCACCCAATGTTCTCCAACAGGGCCGCCCATCAGCATTACATCTTCAATGCTTTGTAGGTGTGCAAATTGAGATTCCATTACAGGGATTGCTGCCACCCAGTATAATGTGGGAATACATTGCCTCAGGAGGCAGTCTTCCTCTTTCCTTCTGTTATTATGGCCCCCCAGCTGGGAAAGGTGCCATTTTGTAACCCACTGGGATGTTTATCCATCCACATCCTTCCATAATGGCTTCCAGGCCAGGTAGGAAAATATCCATTTCAGCTGGGATACCAGCCCACCAGAGTCATCTGTGATTGGCCAGGTATGAATGTGGGTGTATTCATAAGTGTGCCCTGTGCTGGACTGGCATTGTATCCACCAGTTTCTGCCTTTTACCCAGTGATGTCAGGAAAGACTCTTGTCTGCCACTCGTAATCTAAAATGGCATGCTATTCCATCATCAGCACCCTCATAATCACTCTCACACTGGCTTACTCATGCAATACATGACCAATTTTAAACTTTTATGTTTTAAAGTGTTATTTTTTTCTTCTTTATTCAACAGTCCAGAGATGAGAAAGTGGCAAGGAACCTACAGCTAGCAAGAATGCATGGAGAAAAAGCAAAATGCATTAATATCACTATCTTGGTCTTAATAGGTGCTACCATTTTGATTGCAATTATTGCAAATGTTTGTGTAGCTCTTTTGATGTCCAGAAGTTAAAATAAAATAATGTCAGGTAAGTTATAAATCAACCTTTTGTACTATTTTATAAGAAACGATAATAAATTAACTTTCTGTAATCTTATTCAAATTTATATATATTAGCCATCCCCCGCAACTTCACCCACACATTAGTGAAACAGGATAGTGAGAAGGGCACTGCCCAGCTCTCTAATCCTCCCGTCATGCTCACCCTCCCCTCGGCCCACAGCCTCTGTCTCGGATTAGTGCAAATATATCGCTGCTGCAAGTGAACTGGTATAGTACACAACCCGAGGCTGGCACATGAGCGAGGAGGGTACCACCCTCCCATCGGCCCGCTGTGTCTCTCTCGGATTTGCGCATAAATCAGTACCACAAGTGAACTATGATAATTAGCGCAATGACAGAAGTCGCAAAATAAACCAGAATGTTCAAGCAAATTATAGAAAAAAAAGATCTAAATCCGTTCAGTACTTCTCTCGTTCGCTAACTAAGCGGAGTTAAGGTTACGCCCTGAGGCAGATGCGTGAGTGAGGAGGGCCCCGCTCCTTTCCTCTCGGCCTGCTGTGTGTTTCTTAGATTTGCGCGAATAAATCGGTACCACAAGCAAACTATGATACTTAGTGCGATGGGAGAGTCACAAAATCAACTGAATGTTCAAGCAAATTCTGGAAAAAAAAACAGATCTAAATACATCAAGTAGTTCTCTTGTGAAAGCGGACAGACATACAAATGGGTCTAAAAAACTATAAGAAATTTCGCGCTTGGACCACGAACTTTTTTAAAACCGTTTCTTAGCAAACACTTATGGGCCAAGAGTAACCTGCATTCCAAATTTCAAGTCCCAAGTCCTCATGGTATTTTGCCTGAAGATTTGTCGGGAGATTTCATGATGAGTGAGTCAGTGGTATTTGGCTTTTATTTAATATATATATGACTTAATGAAAATAATACAGATTAATTAAATTGAATATATTTTACTGCACATGCATAACATTCACATTTTCTTTTTTTGATATATAGTGACTGGGATACCCCTATGTGCCACCATGACTTGGAAGAAAAGTTACCAAAACAAAGTCTTATTAGTAATAATAAAACATGTTCTGGTTCTGCTGGAGGGTCTCCAGGGAAAGCTGCACATGAGGCATCCTTACATCATGCCTGAACCACCTCTTCTTGACCCACACGAGCAATGAATCTACTCTGAGGCTCTTCCAAATTAGCCCAGCTACATGAAGAATGCTCATTTTGCCACCGCTCAATTTGAACAAGAGCCCGAGCACTTGAGCATCTCTACTGAGGGAAGTTTATCCCCTTATCTAGTGAGAACAATCCACTCTTTTCTGAGAGAGACGCATTACCTTAGTCTTGGAGATAATGATCCTCATCCCAGCTGCTAACACAGTCAGATCTGCATAAAGCAACGATGCACAGTGGACATCCTCCCATCCTCAGCTATGCCTTGATATCCTGTCAATGAAAACCACAAACAGGAGTGGTGATAAGACAGAGTCCAGCACCGACAATGAATGAGAGTCAGACATAGCGCACACTGCATTTACTGTACATAGGAAATGAATAGCACAGAAGAGCAGCCCTGTTACCCCATATTCATGCAGCGCATGCCACAACACATGCTGAGGGAATGGGTCAAATGCTTTTTCTACAAGACATATGTAGATGGACATTTTTATATATATATATTTTCATCGCAAATGACAGGTAAATTATAGGCATGTGGGTGCTGAATAGTACAAAAAAGCATATAAAGATGTAGACAAATTTATTTGCGTCCTTACAACTCATTAAAAAATGCTATCTGACCATTGAAAACTGATTAAATGAAAAGCAATTGTTCTGTGTATAACTGTAGGCCTTTTGAAAAAACATGGAGTATAGCAAAGAAAGTGTGAAAAGAGATCAAGTATTGATTATTTTACAAAGTTAGAACCCCTAGAAAAGATCACAAATAACTGGATTCAAGTGAATTTTCAAACTGGCCTTTTGTTATGAATTCTTATCACGCATGTTTCCAATTGTGCAATCAGACATTCACCCTATTAAAATGAAGAAAAGTCATCACCCTGCTGTTTGGTGTCATCATGTGTTCCACAATAAATTTGAACCACAGAAAGCAAAGGAGAGAGTTGTCTGAGGAAATCAGAAAGAAAATGACAGATAAGCATGTTAAAGGAAAAGACTAGAAGACCATCTCCAAGCAGCATGTTGTTCCTGTGTCAAGAGTTACAGAGTATAATTGTCACTCTATTATAAAAGAAAATCTTGAAACGAGACGAGTCTATTGCCAAGAGATTTTTTCAAGTCCCGCCCTCCTCTCAACCATTTCCGGTTAACAGCCCATGCACACGGTACCCTTCATGTGAATGCTTTTGTCAGACACAGTTCTTGCGCTCTCACCTCTTATACATTTTTATGTTTTCCTCACTTGAAGTTCCCAGTAAAAGAAGACTTATTATGTCCAAATCTTATTGAAGAATTTTATCCTGAAGGTTTATCAACAGAAGAAATGAGCACACATGCAATCCTAGCACTGAGAAACAAAGTTAAACGAATGAACGTGAAAATTGTCGATCGGTTACATGGCAGATTGGTTAAATGTGTATCAATAGACTATGCTGAAAAAGTTGGTGGTGATGGTGCAAAAGATGAAAACATCAACTTACAATATCCCGTAGAATATCTACAACTGTTAACACCATCCAGTCTTCCAACTGGCCAAAGTACTGTTGAAAGAAGAATGTATCGTAATGTTATTGAGTAATTTATGTATGAGTGATGGTCAAACATGTAAGAGTGGTGGAGAGAATGGGCCCCCTTTTTCTGGGAGGAAATGTGAAGTTTTCAACTGTAAATATCGGTGGTGAATGCTGAGCTAAGATGGAGCAGGGACAGGCCTTTGTCAAACAGGTATGATGGACAGAGTGGAGTCTGGCACTCATTAGGCTGGGAAATATTGGTGGAATTAATAAGAGGCAGGATGAAGAGAGTGGAATGTTGAGAGTCAGAGGAGGATGAATAACGGGTTGCATGATAAGAACTGTAATAAAAGTAAGGTTTGCCCAACACTGGATCTTATTCTGTCTGAAGTGAGTCTGTGTGTTGTACAATAAAGCTGCCTTCTGCCACCTGTCCTTAGACTCCAAATGCCATCTTTGGGGCTGAGGGTGCCCGCTTCTCTGCTTTGACGAGTGAAATTTGCTAAAATACATATTGACAAGCCACCATGCTTCTGGTAGAATGCTCTTTGGACAGATGAGAGAAAACTGGAGCATTTTGGAATGTTGCATCAATTCAAGCTTTCAAAGAAAAGAACACCATGCCTACTATTAAAAAATGAAGGAGGCTCTATTGCCTTTAGTCTGTGCGGGAATGATGAAATCTCAAGACATTCTGGAGCAAAACATACTGCCAAGTGTCATAAAGCTCTGTCTCAGTCACAGACCATGGATCCTCCAACAGGATAAGGAGCCAAAATACACCGCTAAAATCAAACAAGAGTGATTAAGATTACAACTTTAGAATATTCTGAACTGGCCTTCAATGAGACTTGATTTGAATCCATTCAAGTATCTATGTAAAGAACTGAAACATGCAATTTAGAGAAAACCCTTCAAACCTGATGAACCTGGTGCAGTTTGCTCAGGACTAAACGACCTGTGGACAGGAGCAGGAGTCTCATGGGGAGTGACAGGAATCACTTGTGTGCAGTGTTTTGAAACTCTATAGGTTATGCAACCAAATGTTAGGTGAAGCGTCCCATCATTTCTGTCCACGCCATTTTTATTTGTGTTATTATTTAAAATATCCTGTTAAATCAAAACTCTAAAGCAATTTCTGTGTGTTTTAAAATACTAGGGGGCTTTGCCCCCTGCTTGCTTCGCTCGCCCACCAGGCCTTCCCCGCCCACCTGCGCTACACGCCAACCACTTCGCATCTCTGCCACTCGCATTGTGAAGAGGGGGGCTGAACGCACCCCAAGGAGATGCGATTGCTCCTCCTACACCCTCCCTTTAAACGGTGATACAATGGGAAACACATGCAGTTGTGTTTTTTACCTTCTCTTTGCTCAATCAGCTGCTGGATTGCTGCTGCTGCTGTGCCACGTGATCTGCATTTCGCAAGACGCACTTCTGTCATATAACCTATGTCCATATATTCGATCTCTTTTCGCTTTTACCTTTTCATCAATATCACATAGAATTTTGATTCCGTGTTTGGAATTACATCGTGACAACGCAATGTATAACTGCCCGTGAGTGAATATCGTTTCTTTCAGAAATGTGTCTGATATAACCACGCAGAACTTTTCCAAATCTCTTTGCATAAGCTCTTGTCGTCTCACGGGACGTGAAAGTCAATCATAAAATCAAACCCCTTTCAAAAATACAACACCTACATTTTTTTTAACATCTCCTTGCATCCTTCAATCTCGCACCAGTTTATCAGACACATCGAATTTTGTCGCAGCTACACAGTTACCAATTTTTTTCGCCACTTCAATAACATTTAATTTATTCATATTTTCTTCTGAACTAACGCTCCACCGTAGATAAGGGATACGATAATGGTGTATGAGGATATGAGATACAAAAAACACTAAACAGTGCAAACGTATCTTTGGAATAGTTTGGGTATCACTGTGTGGTCACGTAGGCACAATACATAGAAAAAAAAAAGAAGGCAGTGCGCTCCGTGGTTACTCTCTCAGGTGGGCGTTAACATATCATAATCTCTTGGACCAATAGCGGGAGTTTTCCACATTCGACTTATATGACCGACATTATGAAATACCGGAAATTATACGGTAAAATCAAGCCCCGACTTATCCGCGGGAGAACTTAAATGTGAGTATATACGGTATTTATGAGATAATTGTAGGTTCTTCTACTTTAATGGCAGGGTACCGACAAATTTATCCACGCCTGTAAACTTTCACAAATTAACACACATAAAATATGTGGAAGATGTTTAGGTATTAATGTGTTCAAAAATAAGCATTTATGCTACCTACTGGAACTAATAATGTATTTTAAACAGATATGTCCTTACTTTTTCTGTGTAGAGTCACTGAGTGTCTATAAGATAGCAAAAGGATTTATGACTTCTTGTTTCTTTTTCTTAATCAATAGGGAGAAGCAGAAGATCATACTGAGGAAAGTAAATTGTCAACGTCTGCCATGTCTGCAGATGTGAAATGTGAAGAGATCTGCTTTTAAATGTATTATATAAAAAAAAAAAAAATACATAAACAACCATTATTATGTGCTTTGCTTTCTCAGAATTACGTTTTCTAATTTCTGTAATCTTAATCAGCTGTAATAATTATCACCAGCACTTTGGTAATGTGAGAAATGCGATGTGAATTAAAATGGTATTATTAATTCATTATTGTTTGTTTTTTTTATTTAAGTAAGCAATTTAAAGATTTCTAGAAAATAGAACAAAAAAATAAGGGGATGTGAATTCAAGATAAAATGACAGTATGTCTTCTTCATTCAGACAGCTGAAAATATCTGCAACAAATGAAGAAAGTCATGGAAAGTTACAGAAGACTAGCTATGTTAAAGACAGGCAGCAGAATACATTTAAAAATATTTCATATCTCTTGCCCAGCATGTGTTGCAGGCACCGTCTGGCAGCACCAGTGCAACAAGTGTATGATTCTGAAATCCAGGAGAATTAAAAACAGTGAAGGCCGGAGACACAAACAGCACATGCTTTTCATGTTCTGAGTTACGTTCTGAAAAATGGAATCTGCGCAGCTAATAAAGATCCACAGCTCTCTTGCTGGAAATTCCCTAGTTCTCTTTCTTAACTTTTAGTAATCGCCTAAAAAGTTTAAAAGTTCTTTGTTGTGGATCACTGGCTCATCCAAATTGGCAATCTCTAGTGTTACTGATTATAGATAGACGTGATTGAATTATAGACCTCCAGCATTAATTCAAGTGGCTTAACAATAATATTGTTTAGGAATATTATTGCTCCCCCTATTTTCAGGGGCTCAAAAGTATTTGGACAAAATAGCTAAATCACAAATTTAAGGATTATTTTCAATATGTGGTTGAAATCACTTTGCAGTCAATGACTCCCTGACATCTGGAGCCCATTGTCTTCTTCAAGTGCTGGGATTCCACCCTAGTGAGGGTTTGCCAGGCCTTTACTGCAGCCATCTTCAGGTGTTGCTTGTTTGTTGGACTTTCTACCTTCAGTTTTGTCTTCAGCAAGTGAAATGCATGTCTATCTGGGTTTAGGTCAGTTGATTGAATTGATCATTGAAGAATATTCCACTTCTTGAGTTGAAAAGTACTTGGTTTGATTTAGTACTATGTTTTAGCTCATTGTCCATCTGTACCACAAAGTGTCATCCTATCAGTTTTGCAGCATTTGTCTGAATCTGAGCAGACAGTATAGCACCCTGGACACTTCACAAATCATCCTGCTACTTCTGCTAACATTCCTATCATCAATAAACAGCAGGGATCCACTTCCGTTCCCTGCCATGCATGGTCTGGCCATAACACTGCCTCCACCATGTTTCATATATGATGTGGTATTCATCAGATTATGAGCAATATCTTCTCTTCTCCATACTCTTCTTTTTCCAACATTCTGGTATACATGCATTTTAGATTCCTTTGTTTGAAGAAAATTGTTCCAGAACAGGATAGTCTTTTAAAAAATGTTTTCTAGCAAAGCCGAATCTGTCCTTCTTATCTTTGAAGCTTACAAGTGAATTGTCCTTTGTGGTAAACCCTATGTCTTTATTTTCATGAAGTGTTCTCTTGAGTGTAGATTTCGGCAATGATAGGCCTACCTTAGAGAAAGTGTTGTTGATTTGGCTAAATGTTGTGAAAGGGTTCTTCTTCACCAACGACAGAATTCTGTGATCATCAGGCACAGTTGTCCAGACCTTCTGGTGTTGCTGAGTTCACCAGTGTGTTCCTTCTCTTTAAGAATCTGACCACTACAGGTGTTTCTACTATCTCTCTAAAGGGTTTTTTGTTTTCTCAGCTTAGTGACGGACTGTATTTACTTACATGGACAGCTCTTTGAACCTGATGTTGAGAGTTCACAGTGACAGCGTCCAAATGCAAATTCCAAACTTGGAACCAACTCCAGACCTTTTACCTGCTTAATAGTTAGTGAAATGAAGAAGGAACTGCTCACACCTGGCTATGGGATGGCTTGTCAGTCAAATGTCCAAAGACATTTGAGTCCCTGGAAATGGAGGAGCTATGCAGAAAAAGGCAGTCATTCCTTAACAGCTCATAAGATTTTTTTGTTAAACCCTTCAATTAGAGCTGAAAGTCTACACTTCAGTCACATAATGATTGCTTTATTATTAAATCCATTGTGGTGGTGAACAGAACCAAAATTAAGAAAATTGTGTCAATGTCCAAATCTATCTATCTATCTATCTATCTATCTATCTATCTATCTATCTATCTATCTATCTATCTCTTATAAATTATAATAAATTTTATATAATATAAATTATATAATAAAAAATTATAATATAGATAATATTTATTTATTCATTATTTATTTGTTTATAAAGTTTATTTCTGCTGTGGGATGGCGCCCTGCTCGGGGTTTATTTCCTGCCTTGAGGCCTGTGCTTCCTGGGATTGGCTCCAGCAGACCCTCATGACCCTGTAGTTAGGATATAGTGGGTGGGATAATGGATGGATGGAAGTTTATGTATTTACTTATTTAAAGAGCATCAGTAAAAAGCTAAACTTCCCCCAGGGGACAAATATGTTTAGTCGATAATGTTGAACTATTTTGTAAGTTGCTTTTGTAAGTCGCTTTGGAAAAAGAATCTGCTAAGCAAATTAATATAAATGTACGTGTATGTTTGGAAATATTGTCTATAAATAACATTCATACATTCCCCTCTCATTGTTCAGGTTGGCCACTACTGTATGTAGGATCAAGGTGAGGGCATTGCGGTCTGGAGTAAAATAAAAAACTGTAAAGGCTAAAAGTTCCTTTGGCAGAGAAGAGTACTTTTTAACAAGCCACTTGTAACACTTCAGTACTGTAGGTGTTAGTGTGATGACACAGTAGTCATTTAGACAGGTTGGATTTACTTTTTTAATACAGGGACAAAGGTGGATCTTTCAAAGCTTGTTGGTATGGCAGTCTGGATTAAGGAGAGATTAAATAGTACAATGAAAACACATCCTGGAATTCCATGTGGACTTGCTGCCTTTCTGGTGTTCACTTTCCTGAAAGTTCTCCTTAAGTGGTGTTCCTTCCTACTTAGCTACTGTGACACCTCATATATACAGCATGCTATGGTCCTCCTCTATCTGTCCATCTAAAAAGAAATGATGGTCCTCTCCTACATCATAACACAGTTCTACAAAATTATATTACAAGCTGATGTTCCTTATTCTTCATTTCTATGGGCACCCAATATGAAATAATGGTTTTGGTTAGCAGACAGTTATGCATGTTAAAGAAAAGAAGTTTCCTGGAGTTGGATGGTATCTGATGATCTGATGCACAACCTTTCCTCTGTTGTCTTGTTTGTGATTTGTCTCCTGACTTCTGCGGTCTATAAAATGTGTATGGAATTATTGTACCATTTTTCTTTTTATTCATTTATATCATGAAACATCATAATAAATAAACATATTATAAATATAATATACCTTGACATATAATAAACCAGAATGGAACCTTTTATAGGTATAATGATGAAGAATTTTATATATAGTACAGAGGAGAAAAACACGTGCATTTTAGATATGCGCTGGCTGCTTTTGACTGTAAGCAGACCTGCTTTACAAGAAGTGCAGCAAGTGGTTTACCATCCTGCGCCAACTTTACCCTACTTTAGTGGTGAACGCTAGCTTTCGCTTCTGCCTTGACATCAAAGGCTAAATCAGGCATAAATGAAGGTATGGTGAGTAGGTGTAGTGGAGCCAAATTCGGGGGTCAAATAAACTTGTATCTGTCTGTTAGATTAGCCTCTGTTATATTATTATTATTATTGTCCTTTATTAATCTATGCATGCAATAGTTGCTCTCATTCTATGCTAAAGTTTTATCTATCTATCTATCTATCTATCTATCTATCTATCATATAGTGCCTTTCATCTATCTATCTATCTATCTATCTATCTATCTATCTATCTATCTATCTATCTATCTATCTATCTATCTATCTATCTATCTATCTATCTATCTATCTATCTATCTATCTAAAATACTTCTTTAAAATGCTACATTTCTCCTTGTGGACAAACCAAGTTCCAAAGTACTATTTAAGAAGCATGTCCTGGTCAGTGGAGTGTTATCCTGGCAGCATCCAGGCACCCCAATAAGTCCACCCATCCAGACTACAGCTCCCATGCTGCTCTGCGGGTGCACAAGTGACAGATCCACCAGAATGATGCTGGTGCCCAGCATACAGAGAAAACACTTGTCTCTGGGAGCCTCCCTTCCACTATCCATCAGATATGATGGCCTTCTGCCTGGATAAGGAACCGCCATCCATCCAAGTCAGGACGCCAGCCTGACCTTTCCTTTTATAATAATATTTACATGTTAAGCAGTGTTTTAGCAGTGACCAATATCAATTCTTTTTGTTCAAAGTGCAAGAGTATGCTATGGATAATTGTTGTATTGTCTGAGACTTTGCAGTGATCTATCTATCTATCTATCTATCTATCTATCTATCTATCTATCTATCTATCTATCTATCTATCTATCTATCTATGTGTGCTGTTTATTTATTCATATGTTTATCTTCTGCCACTCTAATTTATTTATTTTCTGTATTTTTATACATCCCCACAATGGTGGCACAGGAGTTTCTCTATGTCCTTGCAGTGTATGTGACAATAATAATCATTAATCAAATCTCTAATCTAAATTGATTATCTTTGGGGTGCAGCCTTATCATTAGCATTAGAAAACTACACAATGTCATCATGACTTCAAGTTTTATGGCTCGGGTGGTTGGGAATTCGATAAGTCATTCATTCTCTAGCATGAACACCTCCACCTAGTTTGGAGTGTGTGTAGGACACTTCATTTATGTTTACTTCTTTGGCTGACACTTTCACCCAAGGAGACGTACAACATTCGAGATACAATTGGTTCCATTTGTTTTGCTGTTGCAAATAGAGCACAAGGCACGTCAAATGACTTGTTTAGGGTCGCACAGCATCAGTGGCCGGATTTGATTCCACAACCTCAGGGTTTGTCATAACTGACACTTTTAATGCATCAGGAACTGTGCAATTCAGGACTGCATGACTGATTGTCCTTACATTCTCTGCCAAAATACTGAGAGCTGTATATTATTATGATCACTTGACCCTGCACACCCTCAATTCTATCCTGGTTATTACAAAATACTAAATCTAGCCACACTTCCTTCCGCATTGGTGTTTTAAGAAACAGTCAATGATCCTGTCTAAAAATGTCTACTCTTGTATTCCACTCTCTGCAAGCTAAGCACAGTTAATTTTCAGGTAATAAAGTCCCCCATGACTAGAATATTCCACTCAAACCTGCCTTTTCAATGTTATTAAAAAGTTGTGCATTTAAAAAACTGTCTGCTTTCAGGGGTCTATATCACACTCCTAAAATAAGGCCTCTTCCTTTAATGCTTTCTAGCCAAATCCAGACGTACTCACTAAGATGTGGTTCATCACCCAACTAAAAAGGCAGGCATTTAAATTTTATTTGATATGAATTAATTTTCTTTTTTTTTCAATCTTTCCTAAAAGTGTGTCACCATCTGTGTTATACTCATCTCTGCTATTTTTTCAATTTTTTTATTGCTGTAAAATCATAATTATGCTCAGCTACAAAGAAGTCACTTAATATTCCTGGCATTCAAGGAAGAAATGTTTAACATGTTACGTATTTTACTTTAGCACATAAATTACTTTAGCATTAAATTACTATGCGTTGTTACACACACGCGCATGGGACACAGCTAAAGGGCTCGAATGAAGGTAATTCCATTCCGGACCTGGGGGTGGCGGAGCGCACTAACTCTTTCTCTCTTTCTTCTGCAGACCAATTATGGAAAATTCCAGCTGACCCTGATGATGCATCTTCCAGTTTCGGGCCTGGTGACCTCACTTCCTCTTCCCAACTTTAAAACTGCCATTTTGTCTCTGAACTTAATTTTTACAAAATGATTTCACTGCTTATACCTGAACTCAACTTCCATTATACAGGGTGTCTACCCCAAACCTATTTGTGGCATTTGTCTTTTTGTTTAGGCAGTGTATTTGCTTTAATGCTGCTGTTCTTCTCTTTGGTGGTGCAGTGGTAGCGCTGCTGCCTCACAGTAAGTAGACCAGGATTCATGAGTTGGGTCCACCCTGCATGTAGTTTGCTTGTTCACCCCAAGTCTGTGTGGGTTTCCTCCCACATTCCAAAGGCATGCAGGCTGTTGTTACTGGCAATTTGAAATTGGCCATAGTGTGTGGTTGGGGTTAATATGACTGTTTGTGTTAGCCCTGCAATAGACAGCTTCACTCTCCAGCATTTGTTCCTGCCTTGTGCCCTTTGCTATCTGGGATACGCTCCAGCACCCCTCATGGCCCTGCTCAGTACTAAGCGGGTTAGAAAATGACTAACTAACTGTTCTTCTCTTCCTGTGAAGTGGCTTGTCCAAAACTCCCTGCCACCTCCATTCTCTAGTATGAGTAATCCTCGACAAGCCTACTCATACACCACTCCACCACATTGGTGCCCCTTCAGATCAGACACAACCTGTCATAGTGGAGCATGTCCCATCTGTTGTGGAAGGAGTCATAATGCCTCATCGGCCTTAATAAATGGACATGTGATAGTGTGTGTGTGTCTGTGAATCGGTGTTTCCACATACAGTAGATGCTATGTCTTTGTAATAAGTCATTTGGAATGGGATTAGAAAAAGATGGGCTAATGTTTGTGAGACACCATCTGTTGGAATGAAAAATGCAGTGCTTATTGTTAAATGCATTACAAAATACATTCCAATAGATGGTGCACTGCAAGCATTAATGCTAAATACATCTGACTGAGAGTAACTGCTGGGCAGACAGACATCAGCTTATCCACCTTAATAAAAGGACAAGTGTGTGTGTGTCTGTGTCCATCTATTTGCTATGACTCAGTTATATGCCATTTGGTATGGGTTTCATAAAAGCAGTGGTAATATCTGTGATGCGCCATCTGTCAAAGTGACAGAATACAAAGCATTTTATTATTACACGCATTACAAAGAGCATTCCAATAGATGGTGCAATGCAAACGTTAACACTGAATACATCCAACAGAAAGTGACTGCTAGACAGACAGACATCAGCTTATCTACTTTAACAGATGGACAAGTCTTTGGGTATCTGTGTGTCCATCTGGTTGCTGTGTCTCAGTTATGTGTCATTTGGTATGGGATTCATAAAAGCAGTGGTAATGTTTGTGATGCACCATCTGTTGGAATGAAAAATGCAATGCATTTTGTTATTACATGCATTACTACAAAATATATTTCAATAGAGGGTGCACTGCAACCTTAGATTTCAATCTGTCTTGGACAGGTAGCACAGCTGGTAAATTTTAAGCTAGCTGTTTGTAAAATTGTAAGCCAGCAGCTGTAATATACAAAGCATGGCAACAAGGTGACGCATGTGTGCTTTCCAGACTAAGACAAAAATGACAAAAAATGTAAGAAATATAACCTCTTTCATAATAGAGCTTACAGACAACATATAGACGATGGTTATGGACAACATTTTCAACTTGCTTTCTCGAAGTGTTCCTGATAGAGAGATTGATGCTCACATTTTAGGGTGCACCTCCCAGCATGCACTAGGGCTCCTATTTTGGGATGTTAACAGAGAAGAAAGATACATGTGTGTTTGTTATTTCATTGTAGTTATTTCCTGAAGTAGTTATAATAATTGCAACAACTAAAAGTTTCTAATGTACCAAATGAGTCATGAAGTGTGTATTGATGACCAGAGGCGGGTTCACTTGTGTTTGACTTGCATTGCATGATTGTTATACGGTTAAGATGTAAAGTCATTTAAAGTGTACTGTTTAGTGTTTATGTGTTGGGAATGTGCTTTAGTATTACTTTCATGGAGCACTATTCATTCAAAAATAGTTTATGTTGTTACATTAATGTACTTTACTATAAGTTTGTTAATACTGTTTATTGATAAACTTTATTGATTTGGACTTCATACTGCTGCTAAGCTAGTAAGCTAATTTGAGTAATACTGACACCTAGTGGACTTGTGTAATTTACTGATAGATAGATAGATAGATAGATAGATAGATAGATAGATAGATAGATAGATAGATAGATAGATAATATGTTTTCTGTATCCCCTTTTTAATTGTAGATGACACATACAGTACATCTATTGAAATACAGGTATATATCCTCCAATAAATCAGTCATAATTACATTGTAAGCTGCTGTGTGGAATTCTCTACGTCCTTAACCAGTGTCCTGATTGACACTCCGGTGTAAGCGCTACAAGTCCTGAATTCATCACAGATACCATCCTTATTTGCTACAGGTCTGTTTCAGATGACAGTTTACTAAAGGGACAAGAACACACTGACAGTACAGCACAGATGCTAAAAGACTTCAGGTATTGATAGTGCAGACTCCTGAAGTACACCATAAAGTCACAATGAAAAAAGGTGTGGAGGAAGTATACTTACCTTAATGATGTTAGAATTTCAAAGTGAAACAGAACCTTCTAAAAGGAAATATGATGCACTAGCAACGTATGTAATTCCTGTCCTGCTCTTCAACTTCCAGTATCCTCTTTTATGGTAACACCAAAGACGCCATAGTAAGGGTTTAAAGAAGCTGCAGTGGGCTGGTGCCCTGCCCGGGGTTTGTTTCCTGTCTTGCACCCTGTGTTGGCTGGGATTGACTGCAGCAGACCCCCGTGACCCTGTATTTAGGATATAGCGGGTTGGATAATGGATGGATGGATGGGTTTAAAGAAGGAGAGGTTTTTCACGTTCTTTGGACAGAGCAGACATACTTATTAGACTTCTGAGATTGCACTGTTTTCCCTTCTCTGTTCTACAGAATTCCTTCCTCATAGGCCTCGGTTAATATTGAAAAGTTTGGTATATTTTATACTCCTCTTTAAAATCTGTATTAAATATTTGAATCAAGGCAGCAGCAAGTTGAATATGTAATAGGGGTTGAATGAGAGGGACAGAGCTAGCAAGCAAGTTTTAAATGATCTTCAGTGGACAGAAAAGAGGAGTCTGATTTGCTGCAAAATCATTTCACTGCACATGCAGTGGATACAGAAAGTATTCAGACTCTTTCACTTTTTGCACATTTTACTGTGCTTTAGGTTTAATTGTAAATGAATGCATTTGCCACACTTAAAAGCCCATATTGACAAAGTGAAAGCATGTTTTTAGAAAGATTTACAAAGTATTTGTCATGTCATGCACTCACGTCTGAGGGTCATCTTCCAGGTTCCTCACAGGTATGTAATAAATTCCTCTGCTAATGTGTCATCTTCCTTTACCTCCACTGGACTGAATAACTTCCCAGTGAGGGCAACTGACTCCACCCATTCTGGCTCAGCCCTTCCCAGAAGGAGGTGTCATTTCTTGCCATGAGAGGTAGAGAGAGGGAGTGCCTTCGAGCTGTAACAACAAGCCTTGATTGGCGGTAGTTTTCTTTTAGAACACCAGAGGGCGACATTTATGTTTCTATTCAAGCCTGGAGTGCAGTTTTCTTGTATTTTTTGAAGTGAATGGGGAGAGCCGGGTTAACACTGGAACATTTATCACACTCATTGACCCTTTAGTACCTTGGTAGACTACAATTTGAAATCAAAAACTGAAATATGTCATTCATAGAAGTAATCACCGTAGGTGTCGAACTCCAGGCCTGGAGGGTCACAGTGGCTGCAGGTTTTCATTCTATCCCTTTTCCTATCAGTAAAAAGGTTTCACTGCTAATTAACTTCCTTTCCTTTCATTTTAATAGCCTTGTTTTTAAAAATTCAGTCCTCTAAATTGATTCTTATCTTCATTAAATGACAGCCAAACAGAAATGAGATGACCAGCTAAACTGGGCTTCAAACTAACCAACCAATTTCACTCCAAACAATCTCTTAATGAGAAGCTGATTCTTGCTGTTAATTAACCTCATTATTTAATTCCATGGCTTGCTGCTGCTCTCATTCTTCCACAGCAGACATTCCCAAAACTGTTAATTTTCTGTTTTTTTCTAAGAACACCATCAAGATGTTTTGGTGATGTGAGAAATCAGCATTACTGAGACCTTCACCTCTCTTTATTTTCATATACTATGGTTAGTTGGTCATTTGGTGGCTTTTGTTTTGTGCCTCATTATTGTTTGGCTGCTAATTATGGAAAAAGAAACAACTAAGGGGCGACACTGTGGTGCAGTGGGTAGTGCTGCTGCCTTGCAGCATGGACACCTGGGTTCACCTCCCTGTGTGGAATTTGCATGTTCTCCCCATGTCTGCCCCAGGTGCTCCGGTTTCCTCCCACAGTCCATAGACATGCAGGTTAGGTGTATTGGAGATCCTAATAAAAATCCTGCAGTGGGCTGGTGCCATGCACGGGGTTTGTTCCTGTGTTGGCTGGGATTGGCTCCAGCAGACCCCTGTGATATAGTGGGTTGGACGATGACTGACTGAAACATTGAAGGGGTCTGAGTCAAATTAATTAAAAATAAGGCAAAAGAAGCTAATTATCATCAAAAATAGGTCTTTAATTAAGAAGATAGTTAGAATGAAAACCTGTAGCCACCATGGCCCTCCAGGACCAGAGTTTGACACCCCAGATTCAGACCTTTAATTCATCCATCCATCCATTTTCTAACCCGCTGAATCCAAACACAGGGTCCCGGGTTCTGCTGGAGCCAATCCCAGCCAACACAGGGCACAAGGCAGGAATCCAATCCTTGGCAGGGTGCCAACCCACTGCAGGACCCACACAAACACACCAAGTACACACACACTAGGGCCAATTCAGAATCACCAATCCATCTAACCTGCATGTCTTTGGACTGTGGGAGGAAACCGACGCAGACACGGGGAGAACATGCAGACTCCACGCAGGGAGGACCCAGGAAGCGAACCCAGGTCTCCTAACTGTGAGGCAGCAGCACTACCACTGTGCAACTGTGCCGCCCGACCTTTAATTCAGTACCTTGTTTAATCTCCATTGGCAGCAATTACATCTTTGATTCTTCTTGGTGAATTTTCTGCAGACTTTGTATACGTGAATTTGGACAGTTTATCCCATTCTTCCAGGCAGATTCTCTGTAGCTCCATAAAATTAGTTTTTAAAATGTCTGTAAACTGCCATCTTCAGGTCTCTCCACAGATGGTCTATGAAATTTAAGACTGGGCCTTGGGAAGTGTGACAGTGGTGAGGTCTGTGGTAGGAGTGACAGATGCATCCAAGGTGAAGGTGGGATTACATCGGGTATCGGCACTGAGCCCTTTCTTATTTGCAATGTTGATGGACAGGTTGACAGACGAGATTAGACAGGAGTCCCTGTGGACTGTGATGTTTGCTGAGGACATTGTGATCTGTAGTGAGAGTAGGGAGCAGGTTGAGGAGACCCTGCAGTGGTGGTGATATGCTCTGGAGAGGAGAGGAATGAAGGTCAGTAGGACCACCAAGACTTAATACATGTGTGTGAATGAGAGGGAGGTCAGTGGAATGGTGACGATACAAGGAGTAGAGTTGGCGATGGTGGATGAGTTTACATACTTGGTAAAAACAGTACAGATTAATGGGGATTGTGGAAGAGAGGTGAAGAAGAGAGTGCAGGCAGGGTGGAATGGGTGGTGAAGAGTGTCAGGAGTGATTTGTGATAGACGGGTATCAGCAAGAGTAAAAGGGAAGGTCTACAGGACGATAGTGAGAACAGCTATGTTATATGAGCTGGAGACGGTGGCACTGACCAGAAAGCAGGAGACACAGCTGGAGGTGGCAGAGTTAAAGATGCTAAGATTTGCATTGGGTGTGACAAGGATGGACAGAATTAGAAATGAGGACAGCTCAGGTTGGATGATACGGAGACAGTCAGAGAGGTGAGATTGCATTGGTTTGGTCGTGTACAGAGGAGAGATGCTGGGTATATTGGGCGAAGGATGTTAAGGATGTAGCTGCCAGGTAAGAGGAGAAGAGGAAGGCCTAAGAGGAGGTTTATGGATGTGGTGAGAGAGGACATGCAGGTGATGGGTGTGACAGAACAAGTTGCAGAGGACAGAAAGATATGGAAGAAGATGATCCGTTGTGGCAACCCCTAATGGGAGCAGCCGAAAGATGAAGAAAATGCTTGTGAACCGTGGACCTTATTCATATACACTGGTGTGTGCCTCTATAAATGATGTCCATTCAATTCATTTTGCCACAATCAAGTTCTAGACACTTCTCAAAGACCACCAAAGCAAACTGCATTCAACTGAGCACAATTTGCAGTGTGCTGCGGAAAATACTTAGCAAATAAAAAAATAGTCTTGAGTCATCAGTATAAATGAAAACTAAGGATGTTCTTTATTTAAAGCAGCTGGCGAAGGCTGACTGTGTGAGCAGCAAGGCTCTCCATAGCAAGTCTGCTTAGTCTTAAGAGAACAGCTCCTCTTATCACTGACGTTCATTAACATCTCATAGCGAGTAAACATTTCGATCCCATCAATGAGCACTCAGACAAAACATACATGCTAGCAGTACCCACCTCTCATTAAATGACTTCCAAAGGTCCCAAAATAGTTAATCATTAAAAGTCTTGTCTAAACACTTTGTTTACAGAATTAAACTATTTACAGTATATGAAAACTGTTATTACAGAACAAACCACAAAGTTAAATGTTACCTATGAGCTCATTTCCTAAAATAATGTACGGGTACAAATGAAATCAGGATGGCCTACTTTAACAGGCAGGCCGTTTCAAGCACTTCTTTCTTCATTCCCCCTACAATTTCTCCCTTTTGTTCTCTCAGAACAACTAATCAAAGTTAGCAACTAAGTTTTTAACATCATCATAAAAATAATAAGGTTTATCCTAAGTTGTAGTTAAAAAAGAGACTTCTTTAAATAAAGTTCAATCTTTTACCATCTCTCTCTATATATAAAATCCAACGTCTGTCTGTCTGTATGTCTGTTCGCTTTTCATGAGAGAACTACTTAACGGATTTAGATCGGGTTTTTTTCTAGAATTTGCTTGAACATTCCAGTTGATTTTGTGACTTCTCTCATCGTGCTAAGAATCATAGTTTGCTTACAAGTGCTAACAGTGATGTAGCTCGAATTTGTGCCGCTCAGGACGGTGCTTCAATTTGCTGCCCTCCAACATATCCGAATATGTCAACCTATTTAAATAGAAAATTAAAATAATATACAGAGAAAAATTAAGATAAATTTTGCATAGACTTATTCATATATTGAGAAACAGCAATAATTTTCCACATGTAACTATTTATAAGCATCAACTAGACAAGAATAAAGTGGAGACACACTGATGAACCGTGTTCTGATTATTAGTTTAATATAATTACGCTGTGAAAACCAGAACCAGCGTAGTGTACAAGTGATATTTGGGGATGTTTTCTGTGCAGAGCAAGATTGATAATGAAACGAAATGATAAATTGTAAATTAGTTATCTGGGCGGCACGGTGGCGCGTTAGATCCTGCCAGGTTTTGTACAGATCCTCTAATTTATCTTTATTAATTTATTAATTTACCTATGTACTTATACCTACCTATACTTACCTATAGCTATCTTTCTCAAAGGGGTGTTTTATTTTGAACCTATTTTTGTAAAACTTGATTTATTTGTATGGAATGTTATTTAAAATGAATAAAATCAAAAAAAAAAAAGAAAAGGCACTATATAGTAGATAGATAGATAGATAGATAGATAGATAGATAGATAGATAGATAGATAGATAGATAGATAGATAGATAGATAGATAGATAGATAAGGCACTATATGATAGATAGATAGATAGATAGATAGATAGATAGATAGATAGATAGATAGATAGATAGATAGATAGATAGATAGATAGATAAGGATATAGATAGATAGATAGATAGATAGATAGATAGATAGATAGATAGATAGATAGATAGATAGATAGATAGATAGATAGATAAGGCACTATATATAGATAGATAGATAGATAGATAGATAGATAGATAGATAGATAGATAGATAGATAGATAGGGCACTATATAATAGATAGATAGATAGATAAGGCACTATATGATAGATAGATATTTATTTATTTTTTTTTTAAATGACCTTTATTATGAACAATAACAAAAAATACAGTCATAAGACAAACAATCCCAATATTCAGGATATTAACAAAAAAGTCTGTATCAGACAACCACCACTGCTCCCCCTTTACACTCCTCCTACTCCGCTCATAAATATAATCAAAAAGTTGACAATTCATTATAATACAAAGACCACCACTACTCCCCCTTTACACTCCTCCCACTCTGCATATTAATAGATTATTTTAATATTAAAATTAAACTTTACTTCGTGCAATGACAAAAAAAAAAAAACCATGAACACAGCAGTAATATGCAGTTAATAAATATGTTGCATTATTCCACTACTATTGCCCCGTGCACACTTCTTACTCCACACATAAAGTACAGAATTTCCATATTAAATAAGTAATTCATAATTTGTTCATTAACCCACTATTCCCTTATACATGCCTCCTGATCCACACATAAATAATAAATAATTGTCCATAATAAACACACAATTCATAATCAGTTTACTCCACCATCACTCCCCCTGTACTCGTCTCCTACTCCGTACATCGCTCTCCATTATACACACAGCATTGTATTCCCCAGGAGTCTCCTATTCTGAGCTTTCAATCATCCAGTATTTAAATATTTTGAAGGACATTTAAAGAAGTCACCACCCAGTCACCAGCTTGCCCTTCTCAACAGAACACAAAGCCCCCCCAAGCCCCCATAAATCACAGAAGGTCTGCATGTCTCCAATGAGTTGATGGTAAGTGAATTCCAGCTTCAATCGGCACTTCACCAGCACTTTAAACATCAGGAGCACATCAGTGGTCTTTGAGTTTTTTTCTCTGTTCCTCCTGGTTTTGAGGATTGACAGTTTTGCTTGGCCCAGTAGATAATTTCCCAGCACACACTTGTTTCTCTGTCTCTGAGTATACTTAATACCAAAAATAAATCCAACAGTTGACAATGACAGTCCTATTCTATCCAAAAGTATCTTGAGAAATATAAAAAATGGTTCGAGCCGTTTGCAGTTAACAAAAAGATGAAAGACAGTCTCGCTGTTGACAAAACGGACAACAATCTGATGTTCCTGGTGAAATAACCGATAAAAAGGAGTTGGTGGCGAGAGCCCCATGAAGAATCCTCCATTGCAGGTCGCCAATTCTTTTTGCAGTGGTTGTTTATAAAAAGTTCTCCACGCTGGAGTTTCATTCACTCCAACATGCAGTTCTTGTCTCCAGCGTGTGTCTGGCAAGTCTCTAAGAAATTTATAAAAGTCACCTTAACACACACCTGGTAGAGCTCATTTTTTCCCATCGTGTCAAACTGCTTGTCTATTAAGTTGCCAAATTCAGAATGGAGCCTGGATGGTCAGTGCAGTCTGTGACGTTGGGCTTGACTTGGATGACGAGTTCTGTGACATCTGAGTTGAAGATCGGATTGTCTGGAGAGACGCTCTGGCACAGTGACCCTGCGCCTAAGTTCACCAAGGCCTCCTTAAACTGGCACAGAAAGTGGTGTACAAGACGTTCAGACCTCACGCCCAGGACCGATGTGAGGTGTGCTGCGTGTGCCATGTGCTAGTGTGGTTATTTAAAAGATGGCCAATCTTCGTGATTCCACTTTTAATAAGGATTGAGGTGAAGTGACAAGAGAAAAGCAGAGGAGATTTCAACACATTATTCCTAATCAGAGGTTCCTCTAAAAAACAATGAAGATTGCCAAAAACAAAACGAGATCTCATAAGTTTACTATGCCAAGTAAGCAACATTGACTGATAGAATTTTGGCAAAACTGATAAAGTTAGTTTGGAGACGTCTAAGAGGAGTAGCTGTTTGTCAAATTTTAACTCGCTCACTTTGTGTAAAATTACAAACGCCAGGTCTCTCCAAGGCAGGCCGTCTGGACCATAGAACAGCCTCTGCAGCGTCTGGAGCCTGAAGGCCTCGATTTTACTCCGACGTCAATCAGTCCCTGCCCTCCTTCTGCCACTGGTAGGTGCAGCACACCTCTCTGGACCCAGTGTAGACTGTCCCAAAAAAAGTCAAGGATGATCGTCTGTACAGATTTGATCAGAGCTACTGGTGGATCAGCACACCTGAGCTTGTGCCAAAACATGGAGGCAATCAAGTTATTCAGGATTAACACCCTGCCTCTACATGAAATGTCCCTCAGAAGCCACTTCCAACGGTTCAGCCTTGCTTGGATCAGATCTGTCCACCCCACCCAATTTTCTACAGCAGTGCCATCTGTGCCTAAATACACCCCCAGGTACTTAAACACGTTTCTATTCCATTGGAGGGTCTCAGGAAGAGCTGGAGGAGAGCGAGTCCCCAGTCACCCAGCAAGAAAGCATTGCTCTTGAGCCAATTGACTTTCGCTGACGTCAGTTTTTGAAAAACGTCTAAGCAGTTGACTAAAGTGTTTACCTCAGATGTAGAAGACACAAAGACAGTAATATCATCTGCGTAGGCAACGACCTTAAAACAAGCAGTGGGGCAAACTGGGATGCTGAGACCAGAAAGACGACGCCTGAGCTGCTCTAGGAGGGGCTCAATTGACAGAGAGTAGAGCATCCCTGAGAGTGGGCAGCCCTGGCGAATACCCCTGGTGACAGAGAAAGGGGCTGTTGTGGCACCGTTAATCTTCAGAACGCCATATATATTTGAGTAAAGCATTCCAATGTATTTGGAGAAGGAGGACCCAAACCCAAAAGCTTGTAGGACTCTGAACAGATATTGGTGATCCACTCTGTCAAAAGCTTTTCTTGATCCAATGAGATCATTCCTGCCTTTAAACCGAGAAGCTTTGAAGTCGTAATCAGGTCTCGCACCAGAAATATATTGTCAAAGATGGAGCGGTCTGGCACACAGTAGGTCTGATCTGACCTGATGACACACCCCATTACTCTACGCAGGCGAGTAGCCAGAGCCCTGGACAGAATCTTATAATCCGTGCACAAAAGGCTAACAGGACGCCAGTTCTTGAGGTCGGACAAATCTCCTTTTTGGGAGCAGAGCAATAACAGCCGCCGACAGGATAATGGCAGTTCATTGTTCATTATGCTCTCCTGAAGACAGCCAATAAATCCGCACCTAATAAATTCCAGAATGTCTTAAAAAACTCGACCGTCAGGCCGTCTATGCCAGGTGACTTTCCTGTATTTAGTCGCTGAGGGCCGTAGTCAAGTCCTCTAAGCTGAGGGTTGTATCCAGAAGCTCTTTTTCCGTTTTGGGGATTTGTGGCAGGTTGTCTAGGAGGCTCCTGGTCTCAGAAGAATCTTCTGTTGTTTCGCACAGAACAGCTTTTATAAAAATCATGAGCAATAGCTCTGATGGCCTCAGGCTCCTCGATGATCGCCCATCCTCATTTTTCAGAGCGTGAATCACTTTACTCTGTGATCTTTTTTTTCAAGTCCAAAAAATTGAGAAGGAGAATCCATTTCACCAACTCCTGAATTCTTGAGCGCACAAGAGCACCATGCACCCGTCTGTCCAATAAGTCCATGAGATCTTGTTTTTTTGTTTTTAGATTTTCAAAGACGCCATCGTTAAAAGAGCTGTCTAAAGACGAAGAGAGCTCTAAGATGTCCTCCTCCAACTCTGCCATTGCCTTCCTCATATTCTGAGTTGCATTCTGCGTGTATTGCTGACACAGCACTTTGATCTGAGTTTTGAACAGTCCCACCACTGCCGCAGAGATGAAAAGGAACTTGTCGTCAACCTCCACCTCTTCCAGAAGAATTCAAAAACTTCAATGAAACGGAGATCTTTCAGTAGGCTGTTGTTGAAGTGCCAGTATGACGGAAAGGAAGATTGAAATGGAGGGGAAACTTTGAGAAGGACAAGACTGTGATCAGAGAAGCCAGAAGGATGAATGGAGCAGTTGCTATAAGATTGCTGTGGTGATTCAAGCAATACACTCTATCTAGTCTCGCCATGGAGATCGAGCCCCCCGAACCCTTCACCCACGTGTACTGGCGAATTCCTGGGTGTAATGCCCTCCAGACATCAAAAGGTCGGCCTTGCTGAGGACTGACTTTAAGTGAGCCGCGGAGCTGGGGTGAGGCTCCAGGCCATTTCTATCTAAGGAGGCATCATCTGTGCAGTTAAAATCCCCCCCACAAAAACAAGATTTTCATCTTTGCACTGCACAAGTAAGTCATGGAGCAAAGAGAAAACAGCAAACGCTCCCTTCCTTCATTGGGTGCATAAACATTTATGAAGACCCACGTTGTGCCCCCTAAGCAGGCTTCCACTTTCAGCAGTCTGCCTTTAACTACCTCTGTCACGCTAGTCGAGTCGGGTGAGAAAGAAGTAGAAAAGAGAATGGCGACCCCGGCACTAACACTCGACCCGTGGCTCAAAAACATCTGTCCCTGCCAGCCTCTGTGCCAGTCTGCCTGGTTAGCAGGGTCTGTGTGAGTTTCTTGTAAAAAAATAACACTAAGCTCCTTATTAAGTAGATAATCAAACACGCGACCGCTTGTTGTCATGTCGACTTCCATTGATGTTAATTGTGCCAAAATTACACAAAGGCATGAAAAGGCAAAAAGAAAAGCAGTCACCAAAACAACTTTAAAAAGACATGGAAGGACGTGTCCAGCAGTACATCATACTGGCTTGGGATTTAAGGATCTTTTCACCCTGCTCATCACATTTTTCAGCCGCACAGCTTCAGTTCTCTTAAGGCCTAAAGCTGTAGCCTGGCGTAGGACCCCCTTAGCTGAGCTCAAAAACAGTTGAGATCGGGAAATGGTGACTCACATTCACACCCCTCTTGCCCTCAATAAATTTTACAAACGGATTATGTTGTCGTTACTGTAGCCACCACGGAAGCTCAGCTGAGGTGACAGATTGGACCTCACTGATGTCCCCGAGCCACCGCCTTCATCCTGACTCACTACCGCGTCTGCAGGCACCTCAGGCTCATCTTGAACATTCTCTGAGTCGTCAGCAGTGGAGACTGAGCTCTCAACTTTATTGTGCTTAACTGCAACACCGCTACATGCGGACCCGTCTTTCCTTTTTCTTGTACGGGCTTTACCCACTCTGTCTCATCCTCCATTTCTTGAGCATTGCTCTCGCTGTTGTCTGCTGAGGTGCTCATCTTATCGATCGCATTCTCAGCCCTAACATTCTCCTCAACCTCTCGTATCTGTTGTACAGCTTCTGTTTCAATGAGCTCGGCGCTGGGCAGAGCCCCATCATCATGAACGGCAGCCACACTCACAGGCTGCTCAGCACCATCACTGTATGTGCAGAATGAACAGTAACACCGTCCGTAGGCAGTGATCCGGCCTCGCCGCAGCGTCCTTCTCTGGGGCGCTCTCACCACTCTGCACACTTAGCTGCGCGCGGACTCAGCCGCATCCGCCGGCTCAGCTGCACGTTCAGGTGCCGGTTGCGCCATCATAGCAGGTAAAGAACTGCTCTGATCCTGCACACTCTGACCAGGGCCCTCCATTAAGTCCTCCTCCACATCAGAAAAACTGACGGAAGACTCACTGCCTTCATCGTCAAATAATATCGAGTAGTCCTCGCGGCTACTTTTAGAAACGCCAGGTACTGCGGAGTCTGTAGTTTCCTCAGAGCGCTTACACTGGCTAGCCTTGTGCCCCACTTGACCGCACTTAAAACATTTCATGGACTGATGATATAAAACCACATAATCAAATCCATCTACTCTGAATTTGAGAGCCACATCAAGTTCACCTTGTAAATCGTTTAAAATCATGTGAACTTGTCTCCTGAAAGAGACGACATGTTTTAAGTCGGGTGATCGACAGCCCAAGGGAATCATTGAAACTTTTGATATGATCTGCCCATATCTTTCAAGTTCTTTGATGAGAATATCATTCTTTAGAAACGGAGGAACATTTGAAATAATCACTCTCCGTGCAGGAGTAGAAAGAGGTAAAACTGAAATTAAGGTGCCATGAATAATTAGGCCATTCTGGACAAGAGTATGCACCAAACTCTCATCATTTAGAAACAGGACAACACTTTTATTCATCCGGGATGCTGACGACATTTTACAGCCGATTAACTTGCCGACTTCCACTACACACGCCTCAACAGAGACCATCGGATCAACCAACAACTTCACGCCATGCCGGCGTGTTAAGTTTTCAAAATTGCGCGCATCAAGCCAGGCGGTGTTTGTCTCGGCGCAGCCATTGTCGCCACGCCGCAAATACAATACTGGAGTCAATAAGAAAACAATATGTAGACAGCAAAATAACACTACACATTAGAGAGAGAAAAAAAAAAAAATATAAAGATTAGGAAAAAAGAATAAGAAATACTCACGAGCCCACTCCGCACGCCACCACCACCTCCTCCTCCCGCCAGCAACCCACAGACACGGCCACGAAAGACCTACGCAATCAAACCACAGACCGACAGCGAAACAGCATAGATAGATAGATAGATAGATAGATAGATAGATAGATAGATAGATAGATAGATAGATAGATAAGGCACTATAGATAGATAGATAGATAGATAGATAGATAGATAGATAGATAGATAGATAGATAGATAGATAGATAGATAGATAGATAGATAGATAGATAGATAGATAGATAGATAGATAGTGTGGCATCCGTGTGGCTTGTGTGGCTTGTGCCTCCGCCAGACCGCGAGGGGGCGTCCGCCCTGGTTGTGTTGGGGGCCTCGTGTAAAGGGCTTGGAAGCCCAGCCCTGTAGGGACCCGTGGCCACTGCCAGGCAGCGCCCCGTGCCTGAATATCCCTGGGGAAGACGACTGGGGACACCCGGACGGCTTCCGGGTGCGCAGCCGGCACTTCCGCCACACTGGGGCGTGTCAGCGGAAGGAGTGCCGGAAGCAGCTGGAGCCCATCCGGGTTCCTATTTAAGGGGCCGCCTCCCTTCAGTCGAGGCGGAAGTCGGGTGGAAGAGGACGGAGCTAGAGAGAGCACGGGAGGCGGCCAAGAGAGAGGCACAAAGACTGTGAGGCCTGGACATTGGGGGAATGGTGCTGGAGGCACTGGGGTTTGTGGTGCACGGAAAGTATAAATAGTATTGTAAATAAACAGTGTGTGGTGGAGCCAACGATGTCCATCTGTCTGTGTCCGGGCTCGAGTCCACAATAGATAGATAGATAGATAGATAGATAGATAGATAGATAGATAGATAGATAGATAGATAGATAGATAGATAGATAGATAGATATTTTTTAAAAACAACATTTATTGATATAATTGTTAAATAACAGTACATAACATCACCCAATGGACAAAAAAACAACATATATACAGAAAAATAAAAATAATCTTATTCAATATAAAAAATGAAAAAAACATTTCCAAAACAAGCTGCCCTAACACACTCTAATTAAGCATATGGGGAAATATTATAACATCAAGTGTAACTTATCGTCTTCACATTCACAGAGCACACTATTTACACACCAAACATCCCTAAACCTTTCCAAATTCTTTGTACATTTATAAAAATTAAAATTCACTAAGATTCTACTCTTACATAACTGTTTGAAGAACCCAATGGTATCCTGAAGCCCAGCCCCACTGATCTTATTTTTGCTGATTTTCCATATTTGGCAGTTTTGCTTGACCTGTGATGAAGTTCACCAGGTTCACGTTATTCGCTGTTCGTTTTGATGCCTTCCACCCAAACAAGAAGCCCGCCACGTTATAAACAATACCCAATCTAACAATCAGATTTCTGATCACAGTGAAAAGAGGCTGAAGCCTCAAACAAAACATAAAACAATGAAACATTGTTTCCCTTTCACCACAAAAGGGACAAGTATCAGTAACCCCAGGACTAATTATTGCTAAAAAGTAGTTCACCACTAAAATGCCATGCAACAGCCTCCACTGCAGATCTCCCACCCGATGAGCCATTGGTGGTCTGTACAGCGACCTCCAGGCCGGCTTTGCTCCCTCCAGAACAGTAAGTTTGTCTCTCCACGGTGTATCAGGAAGCGTCTTCAGCTGAGCCTGATGTTTGACTGTCACACACATTCTGTAAAGTTGCTTTCCAGTCACATACTGCAGAGGCAAGTCCAGCAGGTTACTTATGGACATTAAGCCATTTGTTTTATTGTCAGTCCACTCACATGCCGGGGACACCACAAGTGGTAGGAAAATCACAGTCACTGGAAGGGCAAATCTTTGTAACAAACAGATCTTCTATTTGTGTTAAATAGCTCTTGAGCAATGATGTTCTCAGTCTATTTAAGAATTTTCCTAATAATCGCACTCCTGTCTCCTCTGCTATTGTTGTTGTGTCCTTCCAAACAAATCTGTCCCAATCAATTAAATGACGAAGTTTAGTAACATGGCACCGTACAAAATTATGAGCAAAATGTTGTAATTCCCAAGAGCAGCTGACATGAGGATTAAATAGCAGCGGTTCCTCCAGTACCCAAAACAAGGAAGTACTTTCAAAATCCCTTGTGACCTTCAGTAGAGACCAAGCACTTAATAAACTTTTATAAAAGTCCGGTAACTGTGAGGTGTTGATCTTGTCCACTTCACACAGCACTACACTCACCTAAAGGATTATTAGGAACATCATACTAATACGGTGTTTGACCCCCTTTCGCCTTCAGAACTGCCTTAATTCTACGTGGCATTGATTCAACAAGGTGCTGAAAGCATTCTTTAGAAATGTTGGCCCATATTGATAGGATAGCGTTTTGCAGTTGGAGATTTGTGGGATGCACATCCAGGGCACGAAGCTCCCGTTCCACCACATCCCAAAGATGCTCTATTGGGTTGAAATCTGGTGACTGTGGGGGCCATTTTAGTACAGTGAACTCATTGTCATGTTCAAGAAACCAATTTGAAATGATTCGAGCTTTGTGACATGGTGCATTATCCTGCTGGAAGTAGCCATCAGAGGATTGGGTACATGGTGGTCATGAAGGGATGGACATGGTCAGAAACAATGCTCAGGTAGCCCGTGGCATTTAAACGAGGCCCAATTGGCACTAAGGGGCCTAAAGTGTGCCAAGAAAACATCCCCCACACCATTACACCACCAGCCTGCACAGTGGTAACAAGGCATAATGGATCCATGTTCTCATTCTGTTTATACCAAATTCTGACTCTACCATTTGAATGTCTCAACAGAAATCGAGACTCATCAGACCAGGCAACATTTTTCCAGTCTTCAACTGTCCAATTTTGGTGAGCTTGTGCAAATTGTAGCCTCTTTTTCCTATTTGTAGTGGAGATGAGTGGTACACGGTGGGGTCTTCTGCTGTTGTAGCCCATCCGCCTCAAGGTTGTGCGTGTTGTGGCTTCACAAATGCTTTGCTGCATACCTCGGTTGTAACGAGTGGTTATTTCAGTCAAAGTTGCTCTTCTCTCAGCTTGAATCAGTCGGCCCATTCTCCTCTGACCTCTAGCATCAACAAGGCATTTTCGCCCACAGGACTGCCGCATACTGGATGTTTTTCCCTTTTCACACCATTCTTTGTAAACCCTAGAAATGGTTGTGCGTGAAAATCCCAGTAACTGAGCAGATTGTGAAATACTCAGACCGGCCCGTCTGGCACCAACAACCATGCCACGCTCAGAATTGCTTAAATCACCTTTCTTTCCCATTCTGACATTCAGTTTGGAGTTCAGGAGATTGTCTTGACCAGGACCACACCCCTAAATGCATTGAAGCAATTGCCATGTGATTGGTTGATTAGATAATTGCATTAATGAGAAATTGAACAGGTGTTCCTAATAATTCTTTAGGTGAGTGTATATTCTTCTCCAGTCTCATCTGTCCAACCTGGTCAAGAAAGAACCGAGCTAAAAAAGTCCATGGGTGCTGCTCCTGTGAATATAACAGTTTTTGTACTGTTTGTAAACGGAAAGCAGCCACTTGACTCCCAACATCCATAAGTCCTTGACCCCTTTCATCCAGTGGTAAGTACAGCACACTCCATCTCAGCCAGTGCATACCGTCCCAAAAAAAGTTCACAATGGCCTCCTGTACCTGCTTGATCAGCTGTGATGGGGGCTCCAAACAGATGTATTTATGCCACATGCTGGAGGTCACCAGGTTATTAACAACCAGCATCCTGCCCCTATTGGACATCTGGGGGAGGATCCAGCGCCATTTCGCCAGTTGATCTTGAACCTTTTGTAGTAATCCTTCCCAGTTCTTACTTACAAAATGTCCATTTCCAAGGTAGACTCCCAGGTACAGTAATCCTCCAGTGCTCCACTGCAGGCACCCCTCAAGCTGAGGTGGACTCATTCCGGCCCAGTTTCCCGTTAGCAGAGCACTGCTTTTGGCCCAGTTTATTTTTGCCGATGACATTTTCTCATAAGTCCTTTGACAAGCTGTCAGCTTATCCACATCCTCCTGAATCTTGATGAGAACCACAATGTCATCCGCATAAGCCGTAACTTTAAATGGCTCCACTGTATATTCTGGGATAGACAAACCACTCAGCACTCTTCGCAACTCCTTTAAAAATGGCTCCAATGCCAGTGCGTACAGCATTCCAGAAAGAGAGCAGCCCTGACGAAATCCTCTATGAACTGTGAAAGGTGCGCACAAGCCACCATTGACTTTCACTACACTAGAAATGTCACTATAAAGTATGAATATTTTTAACAAATTTCTCCCCAAAACCAAAAGCCCTCATCATATCCCACAAGTAGGAATGACTGACCCGATCAAAAGCTTTCTCTTGATCTAAGGAGAGTAAGTCAACTTTAAAATTAAGAAGCTCTGAGGAAGCCAAAATATCCAGAATTAAAAAAATATTGTTAAAAATAGTTCTGTCAGGGACACAGTAACTCTGATCTGGATGCACCACTTTAGTCAGAACAGTCCGGTGACTGTTGGCCAGCGCTTTAGAAAAACCTTATAGTCTGTGTACAGCAGTGACACAGGCCTCCAGTTTGTAATTTCACATAAATCTTCCTTTTTAGGAAGGAGGGTTATCACTGCTCTCCGACAGCTCTGGGGTAAGACACCCATCCTGATGCTCTGTGTGAACACTTCTAGTAAGTCTGGACCAACGAGATCCCAAAATTCTTTATAAATTCAGCTGGGATCCCATCAATACCCGGAACCTTACCTACATTAAGCCCTCTCAAAGCATCTGAAAGTTCTGATAAAGTTAGAGCTGCTTCCAGGTTTATGACATCTCTCTTAAGAAACTGAGGAAGATTCTGTAACAAATGATGGCAGCACTTGTCATCTTGAGCTGTCTCTGAAGCATACAAAGTCTTATAGAAGTCCCTCACTATCTCCCTGATCTCCACTGGCTGCTGTTTCTCTGTCCCATCTGCTGCCCGCAAACAATATAAAAGTTTGTTTTGTGAGTTCTTTCTTTTAAAACTAAAAAAATACTTTGTTGGTGCATCCATTTCATTTAGGCTTTCGAATCGTGATCTCACCAGAGCCCCTTTAACTCTGGTGTCCAACAGCTGGGCCAGACCCCTCTTTTTATCTTTGAGGCTCTCTGTAAGTTGTGTGTTTGGACTAAAATCGAGAAGCCTCTGGATCTCTGTGACCTCAGCTTCTAATTCAGCCATCTCGGATTTTAAACATTTAGCGAGATTTCTAGTGTATTGCTGACACAACCCTCGAATCTGCACCTTCCCATTCCCATTCCCATCCCTTCACCATTGTTGCAGGCTGATGAACTCCTTTTTTAAGTTTCCATGTGTTCTAAAAAAAACTGAAAATTTCTTTTAAATTCTGATCTTGAAGTAAAGCAGAATTGAGGTGCCAATAAGCACGTTTAGGTGTGTAAGCTGTAAGCAGCACACTGCAGATTAGTAAACTGTGATCTGACAGCCCAGTGGGTGTGATGGAGCTCGATTTGAACAGTCCAAGATGATGTTTGAATGTGTAAAAGCGCTCAAGTCTGGCCAGTGACACCTCCCCACCACTTACTCTCCCCCACGTGTATTGCCTGCTCTCCCCATTCTTTCTCCTCCATACATCCACCATCTCCATTCCCCTCAATATCCTTAGCAGTTCTTGGGCTGAGCGAAGGATGAGGCTCAATCCCGTTATTTCTATCTATTGGTGAATCAATGGTACAGTTAAAATCGCCTCCCAACACTACGAGTTCTTCCGAACTGCACTTCTCTAAAAGATCTTCAACTTTCTTAGAAAACTGTACTTTGTCATTGCCATCATTCGGTGCGTAGACATTTATGAAGCTAAAAAGCTTCCCCTGGATTTGTGCCTTCACTCTCAATAATCTCCCCTCCAGTATGTTATCCACCCCACAGATGTCCGCATTGATGCTTTTATTCAACAGCACAGCCACCCCGGCACTGACATTGGACCCATTACTGTAAAATATCCCACCACTCCCATTGGTTTTCCTTATCAATGTGAGTTTCTTGTAAAAAGGTTACATCCATATTTTTCTGTTTTAAAAACTCAAAAAGCCAGTATTTCTACCACCATTGATATTTAAGCTCCCAATTTTAACACTGGCCATAATCACAGATGATATAAAAAAAAAAACAATTCAAGATAAGAAGACCCCAGTTCAAAAGGGAGTGAATCCTACCATTTCTATTCATTTTGGCTATTCATTTTGGACTTTCTCTTCAGTTTACTTAATATATTCTTTAATCTCACAAGCTCTTGTGAGGTGAACATTGCAGAAGAAGATGGAAATTTTCTTAAACTGCGAACTTTATGACACAAACAGATCAATGTCAGGAAAGATTTCGGACTCATCAACTCCTTTTCGCCCAGCGTTTCTAATAGAAAGTTTTTTATTCTTTGGGCACTGAAACCCCCCTGCCTTTTAGGTCTTGTGCATTCAGACACCGTGGATGAATCAGAAATATTGCCTTCCTCTTCCTCACTTTCACTAGTTACCGCGGCGTCTTCCTCCGTCACAGCTGCTAAAACTGCAAAGCTGCCTGCAGCGACGGGAAAGGCGGCCGTACTGCTCTCTCGGTCAGCAACAGGCGATTCCGCCGCGACGTTGCTGCGCTTTTTCAGAGAACCTCCTTCAACTGTACTGTAATGGCGTTTTTGATCTGGTCGTTTAAACCCGTCATTGTTTTCCGGATCTTTAACTTCTTCTTCCATTTCGATCGATCCCCAAACACTGTCATCCACAACAGCAGGTAGTTCTCCTGTAACCCCACTGCTCCCCTCCTCACTGTTCACAGTCTCATCAACATGCACGCCCTTCTCCACCAGCACACAAACAGAAGCCCCTTCACTGGCTGATCTCACCGGCACTGAGGACACCCCCTGCGCTGCACTTTCTAGGGCTGATGAGGGTCCAGCCTGCTGTACACCTTGTTCATCTTCTCCCTCTTTATGTGCCACTTTTCAGGGCACTGCCACACGCTAAACATTTCATCTCCTCAGAAGTAACAAAAATAACGTAATCGTGACCGTCAAGCCTAAACCGCATAGTAATGTTAAGATCCACATCCATCTGGTTAAGCACCATATACACCTGCCTTCGAAAGAACAATACGTGTTTTATTGCAGGAGCTTTGCATCCAAGGGGAATATATCGTATCTTTGATACCAGGCGATCGTGACGCTTCAATTCTCTTTCAAGTACTTCATTTCTTCATTATCTCAGCCTGTGTCGATAGATAGATAGATAGATAGATAGATAGATAGATAGATAGATAGATAGATAGATAGATAGATAGATAGATAGATAGATAGATAGATAGATAGATAGATAGATAGATAGATTTTTGAAAATGTAACCGAATCGTATTGAGAAATTAAATGTATTACAAATGTGAAGGCATCACAGGATGTGGTACAATGCCCAATTATAGTCGTGCACTATGTGCCCCACAGCATGTTGTTGTGACAGGATAGAGGGATGTGGTTTACATATCACATCTATCTAGTCTGTCTTCCTGTCGCTCTGTTGTTTTTTTGTCTGTTGATGTGAGTGTCTGTGGTTTTCCTTGTAATGGCACAAATATTTGTTTGGATATCATGTACTGAATCTTTTGTGTAATTTTCAGAATGATGTAAAGCTTTTTGTAGACCCAACTCATCGGCTGCTACAACTTTAGACTGGTCACAAAGCTGAATAAAACAATGGTTATCCGTTTCAATGGTGAGATATCACTGTACCCGTTAGAACAGAATGGCACCTTGGTTTGTGTTTTACCTCTTTCAACTGTAGCCCAGAGGGTAATAATACCAAATGGACCAAAAACCCATTTTTGAAAAAAATTACTTTATTCCGCAAGAATTTCAGAAATATGGGCAGGTTTTGTTGAAAATCACACTGCAGATACCCAGAAATTAAAACATGTGTCACACTTAGAAGACAAGTATGTATGATTTAAAATGATTTGGTGAGGGTGAGGACGATGTGAACCCAAAGTTTACAAAAGACAAATGATCATTTGCCCCTGGTGCTCCTGATTAAAAGAAAGTAAAAAGTCAATTACGAAGTAATGGACTCTGAGATGAATGATTTTTATATAGAGTGCTCATTATGTAGCCTTAACAGTGAAGGTTGATTCATTGTCATCTGAGAAAAACACAGGAAAGCAGCTATGGCTGATGTTGAACCTATGAAAACCTATGGAAAGTGAAACAGCGTGGAACAGCTCATTATCCAAAGCATACCACATCATCTGTAAAACATGGTGGAGTCAGGCAGTGTGATGGCTTGGGCGTGCATGGCTGCCAGTGGCACTGGGACACTAGTGTTTATTGATGATGTGACACAGGACAGAAGCAGCCGAATGAATTCTGAGGTGTTCAGAGACATACTGTCTGCTCAAATCCAGCTAAATGACGTCAAATTGATTGGGTAGCGGGCGTTTCATGATACAGATGGACAATGACCCAAAACATACAGCCACCGCAACCCAGGAGTTTATTAAAGCAAAGAAGTGGAAAATTCTTGAATGGCCAACTCGGTCACCTGATCTTAACACAGCTGAGCAGGCATTTCACTTGTTGAAGACTAAACTTCAGACAGAAAGGCCCACAAACAAACAGCAACTGAAAGCCCTGGCCTGGCAGAGCATTAAAAAGGGGAAACCCAGCATCTGGTGATGTCCAGGAGTTCAAGACTTCAGGCTGTCATTGGCAGCAAAGGGTTTTCAACCAAGTATTAGAAATGAACATTTTATTTCCAGTTATTTAATTTGTCCAATTACTTTTGAGCCCCTGAAATGAAGGGATTGTTTTAAAAAAATGCTTTAATTGCCCTTCATTTTTTTTTATAATTGTTTTGTTCAACCCACTGAATTAAAGCTGAAAGTCTGCACTTCAACTGCATCTGAGTTGTTTCTTTTAAAATTCATTGTGGTAATGTACAGAAACAAAATTAGAAATTGTCCAAATATTTATGGACCTAACTGTAGATAGATAGATAGATAGATAGATAGATAGATAGATAGATAGATAGATAGATAGATAGTCCTCAGACTAAGCTATACCTTCATTAGTGCCCGATTAAGCCTGTGATGTGAAGTTAAAGCTAGTGTTCACCACTGCTGTTCATTTTGCAAAGCAGGTCTGCTTATAGTGAATAACAGCCATCACATGTCTTAGCTCCACTGTTTTTTCACCTCTCTGCTATATTTACATTTGTACATCATTACACCTATTGTTCCTAAGGTTTCATTCTGGTTTATTATATTTATGATATGTTTATTATATTATGACGATTCATAATGTAAAAGAAAAAAAGAAAAATATTAAAACAGTTCCACACATACTATTGACCACAGCAGTCAAGAGACGAATCAAAAACAAGAAAATAGAGGAAAGGTTGTACATCAGATCATCAGATACCATCTAACTCCTTTTCTTTAACTTGCATGACTTTATCTGTGAACCAAATCCACTATTTTATGCTGAGCAGCCATAAAAATAAAGAATAAGAATCATCAGTTTATAATATCATTTTGCACAACTGTTTTATGATGTAAAAGACATCCATTATTTCTTGTCATTTTAGATAGATAGATAGATACATCTTTATTTGTCCTTAAGGGAAAATTTGGCTTTTTAGAGGAGCTCTTTAAATAAAGAAAAAATAAATTATTATACACACACTTTTGTCTGAACAAAGAATAAAATTAAAAGAAAGAAAGCAACTGACTTGGCTGTCACAGTCACAGTGAGGCATCAAGTAGAAGTATTGCTGTTGCTATAAAGGAGCCCCCCTAGCATATACATGAAGTGGCATGGTAGCCGGGTAGTAAGGAGCACCACATAAGGAGAGCTTTCTGGAAAGTGAACACCAGGAAGGCTGCAGGTCCACATGGAATTCCAGGATGTGTTTCTAAGATTTGTGCTGTGGCCGTAAGGTGGTCGGTGCCCGTCGTGACAGCAATCCCCAAATCCGTAGGTGGACACCAGCGGTGAGGGATGCCGTCAAGCTGAAGAAGGAGTCCTACCAGACCTCTTTTGTCCTGTGGGACTCTAGAGGCAGCTAATAGGTACCGGCAAGCCAAGTGGAATGTGGCTTCAGTGATTGCTGAGGCAAAAACTCGGGCGAGGGAAGAGTTTGGGGAGGCCATGGAGAATGACTTTCGTACGGCTTCGAGGAGATTCTGGTCAAGAGGGGGAAGAAGTTATGTGTCAACACTATATTTGGTGGGGATGGTGCGCTGCTGACCTCGACTTGGGACATTGAGGGTCGGTGGGGGGAGTACTTCGAAGACCTCCTCAGTCCTACTAACATGCCTTCCAATGAGGAAGCAGAACCTAGGGACTCGGAGGTGGGCTCCCCCATCTCTGGGAATGAGGTCATCGTGGTGGTCAAAAAACTTCTTGGTGGCAGGGCCCCAGGGGTGGATGAGATACGCCCGGAGTTCCTCAAGGCTCTGGATGTTGTAGGACTGTCTTGGTTGACACGTCTCTGCAATATCACATGGACATCGGGGACAGTGCCTCTGGATTGGCAGACTGGGGGTGGTGGTCCCCTTCTTTAAGAAAAGAGACCGGAGGGTGTGTTCCAACTACAGAGGGATCACACTCCTCAGCCTCCCTGGAAAAGTCTATTCGGGGGTTCTGGAAAGGAGGGACAGTCAGTTGAACCTCGGATTCAGGAGGAACAGTGTGGTTTTCGTCCTGGTCGCGGAACAGTGGACCAGCTCTACACCCTTAGCAGAGTTCTGGAGGGTGCATGGGAGTTTGCCCTACCAGTCTACATGTGTTATTTATAGACAGTAGTTCTACATTTACTTGTAAGTTTACATTAATTTGCTTAGCAGATGCTTTTCTCCAAAGTGACTTACAAAAAAAGTAAACATTATTGTTCAGTTATTATTATTTGTATCACCCCAGTCCCAAATGTATCACGTCCTAGTGAGCTGAATGACTTCCGGCCTGTTGTTCTGACGTCACATGTGATGAAGACGATGGAGCAGCTGCTGCTTCACCACCTGAGGCCACAGGTCCAACATGCCCTCAACCCTCTGCAGTTCGCATACCAGGAGAAGGTGGGAGCGGAGGATGCCATCATCTATATGCTACACCGATCCCTCTCCCACTTGGACAGAGGCAGTGGTGCTGTAAGGGCCGATTTATACTTCACGCGCAGAACGCGTACGCGCCCGTATCATGGCTGCCACACGTTCACAGCGTTCATTTCACACGTCCTCTGAGCAGGTCCTCAGAAATTAACGTGACGCGTGCGCGAGTTGCAGTACCAGCAAAAGGTCGGGGGGCGCAGTGTGCTAAAAATCGGAATGTGACATCAGAGTTTACTATCTACATGTGACAGCAAGCCTCTATGGTGATCCTTCGGGGATCGATGTGCGCGCTTTGCTGTTTGATGAATGGCTCAGATACAGCACTATACATTATGTTGCCGATGTGAAGTTGCAAAAAAAATAAATAGACGGCATAAAAGATGGTATGTGAGACTTTTAAAATGTATCGTGTCATTTATATATGTCTTTTTTAATTTTTAATTTTTGCAACTTAACAACGGCAACATAATGTATAGCGTTATATTTGAGCCACTGAGAAAAAAATAAAGGACACGGTGAAAACGTGTATTTTGTGATTAAAGTGGAAATTTCGGCTTTAATCTCGAAATGTCCACTTTAACCTCGTAGTTTACTTTATCATTAAAGCAGACCGTCGTAAACGTCATCCCAGCTTTTAATCGCTATGAGCTTCTTGGACCTGACAACAGGTAAAGTAAAACAATAAAAAATAGATGGCACAAAAGATGGTATGTGAGACTTTTAACTCTTTCAGGGCTGATGTCGACTTTTGTCTAAAATTCTGGGGTAGAGGACAGTAACCAGCTGTAAACTGCAACAAAACTCGCCCTTACGTTTTAGTTCGACTCTCTTTGCTAGAGAAGAGTTACATAGCTTTGTTGATTTATCCTCGATTCCCTACATGTGCATGAGTAGCGAAGAGCAAACAACCTCCAAAATGGCATCAACATCTGGCAAAACTGCAAAGCGAATGTGTAAAGCAAAATACTCCATGGACATTTTATGTAATTTCATCAAATAGGACTCTGACTTGTGGGCACGGTGGCGCAGTGCTGCCTCGCAGTTAAGAGACGCGGGTTCGCTTCCTGGGTTCACCCTGCATGGGGTTTGCATGTTCTCCCCGTGTCTGCATGGGTTTCCTCCGGGTACTCCGGTTTCCTCCCACAGTCCAAAGACATGCAGGTTAGGTGCATTGGCGATTCTAAATTGTCTCTGGTGTGTGTGTGTGCACCCTGCAGTGGGCTGGCGCCCGGGTTTGTTTCCTGCCTTGTGCCCTGTGTTGGCTGGGATTTGCTCCAGCAGACCCCTGTGACCTTGTAGTTAGGATATAGTGGGTTGGATAATGGATGGATGATGGAAATGATCTGGAGATATTGAAAACGAAAGGTATCAGCATCAGCTGATCGGTCCCAGAGCTGATTGTGGTGCTGAACACGTTTAAGCAGCTGATGCGCCTACAGCAGAGTTCGCCTGGGGGGACCACCATTTATGATAACAAAAAGGTACAAACTATATTGCGTCACACTGCGACCACCACCACCACCCACTTGCTGTGCGAAGATAGCCAGGCAGCCAGCCCACCGTGCATTCCTGCCCCCATTGCCGCCAGACATGCCGAACATGTGCCATCAGCAGCCACTGCACATAGCAACAGACGTTTTATATTGAATTGTGTGAAACCATTGCTTTGTGTGCTTTTCTGAAAACGGAGTTTTTTGGAAAAAATATTCAGCCCTCAAAGAGTTAAAATGTATCTTGTCATTACGATCGGGAATATGCGACGCTTGAATATAAAATCACCATGAATGCATCTGTATGTCCGCATTTTGCTTCAGCAGCGGAAAGCAGCAATAGATCGCCAAACAGAACAAATTAAATGTATGATATTCCAACTCTCTGCACATTTAGAATCTTTAGATTTATACTTGATATCACTTTCATGATGAAATGCATTAAAATGTGTATGTTACATTTTACATATAATTTCGTTTAAATAATGAATACTGTTAATAAATACACACATGGGTGTGTCACGGTGGCGGAGCGATAGCACTGCTGTCTCGCAGGGAGTTATGTTGCTGGTATTTCCTGCTTGTATTTCACACTGTGCTCCGGTGTCCTTCCAAAGATATGCAGATTTGGGGATTTGGTGCCGCTAAAATGACGCTAGTGTATGTGTTTGCTTGTATTCACCTTGCGATGAGCTGAGGCCTCGTCAAGGGACTGTTTCTCACTCGTTCCCAATGCTTCCTGGAATGGACACATCCCTGGATTGATGGATTTAATCAATAAACATCCTTTTCAGAGATATTGCGGTAAGGTGTCATCAGAATTTAATAGGTGTTCTAGGCAATTCACAACGCAGAGAAGCCGAACCTGTTCTCACCGTGATAATATCTCGCACTGCCACCTGGTGGATTCCTCCAGATTTACGTAAAGTACGCGTGCAAGTATGAACATTACAACGCTTGCGTAGCAGGAGTGTCCGCTGCAACATGCGTCGCGTTGCGTGAAGTATAACTCCGGCATTAGAATTATGCTTTTGGACTTATCTAGCACCTTCAACACCATCAAATCTCTGCTCCTTAGGGACAAGCTGACAGAGATGGGAGTAGATTCACACCTGGTGGCATGGATCATAGACTATCTTACAGAAAGACCTCAGTATTTCCATCTCGGGAACTATCTATCTATCTAAAATCAGTCAGGGGACTGTTTGGGAACAGGTATGACAAAACAAGGTTACGAAATTGATAATCAAAAATGAAGAGAGTAGAACAAAATGCAAGCGAGTAACAGTTCCTAGATTACAAAACCTACACTCTAATAACAGTTAGACAAAACTTGGCCAAACATTTAATACAATAAATGCTTCTAAGCTCATCACCAATCTTAAGGAACTGCATCCGAATAATTTACTGTACGGCAGGGTTTTGAACGTCTTGCCAGGCAGACCCCTGGTTGTTTTAGTGGGTGGCCACATTCCATCATCCCTCACCCTTAACACAGGAGCTCCACAGGGATGTGTGCCGAGTCCTTTGCTGAACTCCCTCTACACATATGACTGCTTGCTGCACATGACTCTTACGTCAGTGTCCAGTTTGCTGATGACACAGCTGTGGTGGGGATGATATCCAAGAACAATGAGCAGGCCTGCCTGGATGTCAGACTGGTGCCAGGACAACAGTCTACTCTCTAATGTCTTCAAGACAAAGGAGTACATCAACACCTTGGTGAAGAATGCACCACAACATCTTTACCACCTCAGGCGCCTCAGGAATTTCAAGCTGCCATCCAAATTCCTAAAGAACTTCTACAAATTCACCTTCAAAAGTATCCTGACATGAAGTATTTCTACCTGGAATGGAAAGTGTAAGGATCTGCAGAGAATGGTGTGATAAGCTGAACGCATCACTCGGTATGCACTCTCTAATTTTTCAAGATTTTCATAGATAGATAGATAGATAGATAGATAGATAGATAGATAGATAGATAGATAGATAGATAGATAGATAGATAGATACTTTATTAATCCCAAGAGGAAATTCACAATTTATAGTGAGAAGTCAAGCAAAATGACACCTTTTGTTGGCTAACTAATAAGATTACAATATGCCATCTTTCAAGGCAACTCAGGCCCCTTCTTCAGGCAAGATATAATACAGAAACTGGAGTTCTGTGGGTTTATATACACACCGGGACAAATAACAACATTTGAAAAGCTTTAAGTGAGACATCTTAAATGTAAAAAATGAATAGACCTTTTCAGGCTAAGTTTCATTTAGAGAGACAGGAGAACAATGTATGATCAAGATCTTTGGATAAGATAACTGTCCAACAAAGTCTTTTGAAGTTTCTGATGAGTTCTTCCATATAATGTGGGTCTGTAGACAGATTGTCTGTGTCTGTCCGAGAGATGCAAACAATCCTCATATCTGGCCATAAAACTCTTGTCTCTATTAAAGCCATGTTGTAATGTGTTCGATTGTAGCATCAGTTTGACTTCCCATTTTTTTCCCTTTTGCTGTGTTCTGAAGTTGCCCATAAGCCCTGTGACTTTAAAGTCTCTGTCACAGCGTCCATGGCTGTTGAAGTGGGCTGCTACAGGAATATCTGTGTTGCCTTGCTTGATGTGGAGCCTGTGGAAATTCATTCTTTCAAGACATTTATACTAAGAGATGTCAGACCAAGGCAAAGAAAATTATCAACGATTCCAGCCATCCCAACAATGACATCTTCTCTAGGCTGTGGACAGCAAAACACTACCACTGCCTCAAGACACCAGTTCAGAGAGACTGAAGAGGGGCACTCTCTTTATATAATAATTTTAATTGATATTTATAAAATCATGGTTGTGCTATTGTCATTTTATATTCTTCTTAAATGCACAATCTTGGAGTTTAGTAAATAAGTGTTACACTGCATCTATACTAATAAAAGGCAAAGCCCTCACTCAATCACTCACTCACTCACTCACTCACTGACTCACCACTAATTCTCCAACTTCCCGTGTGGGTGGAAGGCTGAAATTTGGCAAGTTCATTCCTTACAGCTTCCTTACAAAAGTTGGGCAGGTTTTATATCGAAATTCTACGCGTAATGGTCATAACTGGAAGCAGTTTTTCTCCATTTACTGTAATGGAGATGAGCTTCAACGCCGTGGAGTTTCGTGTGACATCATCACGCCTCCCACGTAATCACGCAGTACATAGAAAACCAGGAAGACCTCAAAAAGCGCTGAAGAAAACATGCATTATATAATTGAGAAGGCAGCTAAACAATAAGAAGCGGCGAGTGACATATACAACCATATTCATGAGTTCTGCTACTTCGGAAACAAAGCACGATGTAAACCTACACTTTAAATTAAGTTCATAGACAGGCTGCCGCTGGCGTTTGTAATTTAGTGCCTGCCCATATAAGGCCGTCCGTCAGCGGCAATCCAATAGCAAACTGCCACGGGTAAATATTCACGGGTGAAGGACTGTGCTTATGGAGAGGAAGATGAGATGGTCAGGGTGGTGTTTGACACAAACTCAGCGAAACTGCGAGAGAAAGTTTTAAGTGCCAGGACTAAGGTAACATTAAATACAGCCATGGACATAGCACGAGATGGCACCAGCACAGCTGGTGAACCTTCGATGCATGTACACCGAGTGGCTCACGTGAACAGACGCAGTGCACAGATAAAAGCAACAGTTCCAAAGAGCTGAACAAAACCGAATTACACAATTGAAAAGGCAGCAAAAATATGAAGGTCTGATACATACAAGCATATTCATAAATCCAACTACTGCGGAAACAAAGCACACGTTGGAAAAAGTCAATGTCCCGCTAAAGGAAGACAGTGTAAAAAAACCGTGCATGCAGTGTGTCAGGTCTCAGATAAAGAAGAAGACGAGCTGTTTATTGATGCAGTAAGAAACGAATCGATGAATGAAACCTGTCATCTTTACAACGATTGACAAACACGGAATGTAACTTGAACACAACACATCCTACAAATACGAACCTGATTGAAAGAAATAATGATAATCAAATCCTTGATGACAGCAACACTCAGTAACACTCACAAAACAAATACTGTATATTGACAGTCATGTTACGTTATTTTTAAAATGTTCCCTTTTCTTTTCTAGCTTTTTAACACACTACTTCTCGCTGCGACGCGGGTATATATATATGTATATATATATATCCCGATCTACATACTCGAATAATGGATACTTTATTAGCCATCAATGATTGTTTTGGTAAAGCCATACTCAGTGTATTCATTAGATGAGCGGTAAAAAGTAAGAGCGAGGGAGGATGACTTATTGAGGCATGCAGGCTGTAGTCTTGCGTCAACTCTATCTGAATTGCGATCACATTTGAAAAAATATATCTTTTCAAGTTCTATTTAGTCCATATGTGTCAAACTCAAGGGCGGGCCACATCCGCCCGCGTGTAATTATATCCGGCCCGAGATCATTTTATATACTGTATTATTGTTATTAATGGCCCGGGTATATGAAGCGCTGGTAACACAATAAACTACAGATCCCATAATGCAGCGCTTCAGCTGCCTTGCCAAACACTTACGCGTTAATCAAGTCTAGCTTATGATGCTGCAAGTTATTGCGAAGCTAGCTCACGATGCTGAAGAGAAAAGTTGATTCTGAAAATAGAGCCTTTAAAACCGATGGGAGGCTGAGTATATGTTTACTGAACCCGTGTGTCTCATTTGTGGAGCTAATGTGGCTGTAATTACAGAATTTAATCTAAGACGGCACTATGAGACAAAACATCAGGGTAACCTGAATGCAATGCAGAAGATACAGAAAGCAGAATAATTAAATAAGAATCTGACACTTCAGCGGACGTTTTACCGTGCACAATCACAAAGTGATTTCAAGTGAAGCTGCTTTTATGGGAGACACAAATGCACCAGTGCAACTTGCCCCACTTTCCCTGTTGCCAAGTAATGTTAAACCAAGTCGTCACTACGGTGTTCCCAAATCGCACTTTGCTGATAAACTGAGCGCACTGAGTTTGCACGGCGCTTTGGTGACTTTGAAGAACAAAAAGTCCGTCTACATGCGGCTCGAACCTTGTGCATGTTTGGTAGCACATATCTGTGTGAGAAGCTCTTCTCAGTGATAAAGACTAACAAAACAGCACACAGGAGTCGCCTCACTGATGAGCACCTGCAATCCATCCTGAGAATCTCCACAACACAGAACCTCACACAAACAGAAACGAACCTGTTGCCAAAAAGATGCCAGGCGTCCAGCTCTAAAATGACATATGAGCAAAGACAACTGAATGATTTGATTTGTTATTGCTGAAAGGAACACATTTTATTTATATTTCCAGGTTTTGTTATGCAGCATGTTCATATTTGAATTTGTATAATTTTGACAGGATATATTTTTATGGAGAGCAAAATCTTTTGGGATATTTAAAATCTAAGTTTATTTTTATATAAAATTACATAAGAGTAAAGAAATTTGAATGTTTGTTCTTTTAACGTTTACTTTATTTCTAACTTGTATAATTTAGACAGGATATATTTTTATGGAGAGCAAAATATTATAAGTTGTTTAAGGTTTGAGTTGATTTATTCACGAATAATATTCCTGTCTGTTTTACCATTCCTACCAAAGATATTTCTGTCGACTAAATAAAAATTCCTTCTATTTAAAATTTAAATAGAACTTGAACAAATCGATAGTTCATAATATCCACAGACTTGCACGTAAGAGCGGGAGTTATCCGTTTTAACAAACAGCGTATTGCACTGATACTGAAATAGCTGTGTGTGTATATATGTACAGTAGATATGTATGTATATGTATATATGTTTATATATGTGTGTGTGTATGTATATATATATATATAAATATGTACTTGTGTGTATATATGTAGTATATATATATGTATGTATATATGTGTGTGTGTATATTTATGTGTATATGTATAGATATGTATATATATGTTTATGTGTGTGTGTGTGTGTAAATATATATATATATATATATATATATATATATATGACAGCAACACTCATCACTCACAACAGTGTCAAAACAATTACATTGACAATCATGTTACGTTATTTTCAAAATGTTTCCTTTTCTTTTTCATTGCTTCTTTAACACACTACTTCTCCGCTGCGAAGCGCGGGTATTTTGCTAGTATTATTATAAACCTGACTTTGACATGACTAGCTCTGTAGTGTGCTCTGCAGCTCAATAGTTCCAGTGCCCCAGGTACAGATAACATGCCTGTCATAATCTGTGCTCCCTCTGTGCCTGCATTGGATTTCCTGCAGGTACTCATGTTTTTCATCCCACATCCCTAAAGATGCACTATTGTTACATAGTGACTCTAAATTGGACCATGAGTGTGAGTATGGGTGAGTTGTATCAGCAAGGGACCAGTCCACAGCTGTTCCTGGACAAGTGCTGCCAGATTAGGCTTCAGGACCCTGTGATCATGCATTTTCTATTTTCAACTTCTAAAATTTAAAAAAAATACCAGCATAAAGATGCTTCTAACCATTTGTAGCAAAACAGCAATTCTAAAAGGAATTTCAAAGAAATACATCTGCTTTCACTTCAAATGAAAAGCTATCTTTGTTTTTCATGCTAGCTGGCATTTACTTGTGCTACCAATCTCAAACCACTAAAACTTTCTAACCACATTGCTGCAGATGCAGAGACACACCTTCTTCTTCTTTTGGCTGCTCCCGTTAGGGTTGCCACAGCAGATCATCTTCTTCCATATCTTTCTGTCCTCTGTATCTTACTCTGTTACACCCATCACCTGCATGTCCTCTCTCACCACATCCATAAACCTTCGCTTAGGCCTTCCTCTTTTTCTCTTGCCTGGCAGCTCTATCCTTAGCATCCTTTTCCCAGTATACCCAGCATTTCTCCTCTGCACGTGTACAAACCAATACCAATCTTGCCTCTCTGACTTTGTCCCCCAACCGTCCAACTTGAGCTGACCCTCTAATGTCTTCATTTCTAATCCTGTTCATTCTCATCACACCCATTACAAATCTTAGCATCTTTAACTCTGCCACCTCCAGCTCTGTCTCCTGCTTTCTGGTCAGTGCCACCATCTCCAACCCATATAACATAGCTGGTCTTGCTACCGTCCTGTAGACCTTCACTTTCACTCTTGCTGATATCCGTCTGTCACAAATCACTCCTGACACTCACTCCACCCTTTCCACCCTGCACTCTCTTCACTTCTCTTCCACAATCCCCATTACTCTGTACTGTTGATCTCAAGTATTAAAACTCATCCACCTTCGTCGCCTCTACTCCCAGCATCATCCTCACCATTCCACTGACTTCCCTCTCATTCACACACATGTAGCACATCTTGGTGGTCCTACTGACCTTCATTCCTCTCCACCTCTCAAGTGTTTCCTCAACCTGCTCCCTACTATCGCTACAGATCACAATGTCATCAGCAAACATTATAGTCCACGGGGATTCCTGTCTAACTACTAATGACAAACAAATTGCAAGTACAAGTTAACAAAGCACTAGGAGGAACTCCATGTCTCCTGGCTGTTGGCATATGGACACATGGATGCTTCTCTATTGGTAAGTCCAGCTCAGCACACATGGAAACCTCTGAATCAGCAAGTTGTTGTTGCGCTATGAAGTCTTCCCAGTTGCTTGAGTACAAACAGAAGAGAAGCAGTGCATCAGTATCTCATTCCTCCCGATGCTTTAAGTAAATTAAATGATCTTCCTACTTGTAAAAGTATAAAAAACAAAGAAGGAAAAACGTTATCTAGATATGAATGAAGGACCCTGTGGCATATAAGCCTTACACTAAACCAACCTCACAGCTACATTATATATACATTATAATGACTCATCTATTTCCTTGTCATTTTAATTTACTAAGGTGACTAGATAACTCGGTGACAGGTACAGTCCCTATGTCACAATGCACAACTGAAAAATATCAGAATGTCCCATAATTTCGATATTTTGTTCCCCGAACCACTTAGTTATCACTTTTGTCTTATGGCCCGGTGCTCCATCATGCTGGAAAAGGCCTTGTTGGTCACCAAACTGTTCTTGGTTTGGTGGGAGAAGTTGCTCTCAGAGGATGTTTTGGTCCCATTCTTTATTTATGGCTGTGTTCTTAGGCAAAATGGTGAGTGAGCCCTGCACTCCCTTGACTGAGAAGCAACCCCACACATGAATGGTCACAGGATACTTTACTGTTGGCACAACACAGAACTGATGGTAGCGCTCACCTTTACTTCTTTTTTCCAAATGCCCCAAACAATAAGAAAGGGGATTCATCAGAGAAAACGACTTTCCCCCAGCAGTCCAATCCCTGTACCTTTTGCAGAATATCAGTCTGTCCCTGATGTTTTTCATCCTCTGGGGGCAACTTCTCCCAACCACCCAAGAACAGTGTGGTGACCAACAAGGCCTCTTCCAGCATGTTGGAGCACCAGGTCATATGGCAAAAGTGATAACTAAGTGGCCCAGGGAACAAAACATCAAAAGTTTGGGACCATGGCCAGGAAACTCCCCAGACCTTAATCCCATTGAGAAGTTGTGGTCAATTCTCAAAAGATGGGTGGGCAAACAAAAACCCACCAATTCTGACAAACTCCAAGTATTGATTATACAAGAATGGGCTGCCATCAGTCAGGACTTGGCCCAGAAGTTGAATGATAGCATGCCAGGACGAATTGCAGAGGTCTGGAAAAAGAAAGAAGGGCCAACACTGCAAATATTGACTCTTTGCATAAATTGAATATAATGGTCAATAAAAGCCTTTGAAACATATGACATTTTATATAATTTTACTTCACTATACCATAGAAACATCTGACAAAAAGATCGTAAAACAATGAAGCAGCAAACTTTGTGAACACCAATACTTGTGTCATTCTCAAAACCTTTGGTCATGACTGTTGTGATGGACAGCCGGGTCCCATGCCTGGCTGGGACGCCCCTGCTGCATATGTTCCTGGGGAGCCACTATGGACAGCTCAATACCTCCCCCGGGATGCTTGGTGGCAGCCTCCCTGGCCAATGTTCATTTCCCACCCTCCCGCGTGGCTCCATGGGACATGGAGTACTCCACAGCCTGGTTGGGAGATGGGGTGGCCGCTAGGGGGTGCTGCCGAGACTCAAGAACCCGGCTGGATGAGTCATCAGCCCCACCCGGAGGTGTAATTGGGACCAGGTGGTCAAGCACCTGGAACACTTCCGGGTGGGGTATAAAATGGGCCAGCCTCCACTACTAAAGGGCCAGAATCGGGAGGAAGAGGACGAGGTTGCCTGGGAGGAGTGGTGGTGTAAGGTGAAGAGTTGCTGGTGTGCTTAAAGTGCTTTTGGGACTGTGTTGTAGCTGGAGGGATTATGGGGAAGACGTGCCCTCCAGCTGAAGAAAAATAAAAGCCTGTGTGATTTTTACACATGCCTCTGCGTCAGTCTGTGCCAGGACGGGCACTATATAGTGCCTTTATCACACTGTACAAAAAAAATAAAGGACCCTTTCCTGAAAAATTAGATTTTTTTAAAAATCATTTTTGAAAAACTCTGTTACATTTGATCACAACACACTTCCATTTGTTTCATGCGTATTACCTGTGAAGTGAGGAACGGATGCAATAAGTTGAAAACATGAAACAAGATGAGATATTAGAATATAGGAAATCCCATGTGCCTCCACCCACCTTGTTTTTACTTCTCCCCAGCTTCAAAACCTTCATTTATTAGGTATATAAATACATGACGTCTTGAAAGTCACATTCAGTAGACAGAAGCCATGAACCCTTCAGGTCCTGACATGGAGAATAACAGCCGAGGTGTTTTCACTCCCGTTACTGTTGTTCATATTGATGAAGATCCAACACTGGTGAAAGATCATGTTTTATGGTCTCTGTTCAGTTTCTACTTCATGAATTACTTCTGCCTTGGACTGATTGCTTTATGGTATTCAATTAAAGTAAGTAAAATTAAAGAAAGATTTTAAAAGAACTGCTTTTAATATGCATTTATTTTGAGAACTGCTTTAATTAGATCGATAATAAATAATTAAAAGAAATACTATTGTTAGCTATGAGGTTTAATTGGGAAAAAAATAGTTTTAATTTTATTATGTAGTGAATGTATCACAAAATGAATCACTTTATATATATGAACTAACGCCAGGCAGTGTGTTGTAGTGTTTAAAGCTTTTAAGGCTGTGGGTTCAAATCCTGCGACAGACACTGTGTGACCCTGAGCAAGTCGCTTCACCTGCTTGGGCTCCAACTGGAAAAGCAAAAAGAAATGTAACCAATTGCATCTCAAATGTTGTAAGCCACCTTGAATAAAGGCATCGGCCAATAATCATTTAAAATACCAAACTAACAGATTTGAAGAAGAGTCATTTAAGAATAATAACAATAATAATAAAAGAGAGGGTGGCATGACAGCACAGAGGTTAGCATCAATGCCTGACATATCCAGCACTTTGATTATTTATTTATCTTGTGTCCTGTCATTGTCTACATGGAATTCTGCACATCCGCCTTCATGTCTTCATCTCAAAGACGTGCATGTTAAGGCGATTGGTGAATGGACATTCTGCACTGATCCTGCATGAGTGTTGGGTTTGTGAGTCACTCCTGATATGGACTGGCAGCTGTCCACTAATGGTATTTAGTGCCATATGCCCGATATGGGTGGTATAGGGTTAGGTTCGATGTGCCCCTGCATTGGGTCAAGCAGGTTTGAAAAGGTTACGGTATTACAAATTTTTTGTCTTGATTTTAGTGCACAGATTCTTAGTATATGTCTACAACTGCCCGTGTTCCATTTTGTGTTGTACTGCTTCTAAGGCATTTCTGGCATAGCAGTTGTCATTATTGACTAAAAAACATACATTTTAAAAAATGTGTTAATCTTTATTTGCGTTTCAAATATTTGATATATTTTTCATTTTAGAAATAAAGTGGTACCTCGGTAAATATCCGTAATCCATTCCAGATCTTTTGACTTATACCAAACAGGACGTATACCTAAAGAATTTTTCCCATAAGAAATAATGGGAAAATGATTAATCCGTTCCCATGAAAAAAAAAATCCTATTGTTATTGGCATATTATACATTGATGTAGTTGTATAAAATAATTTAAACACTGCTTAACACTAAAATACATAAATACAAAAGCAATTAGATGAAATAAATGAAAATGTAATCTCACTTTACTTTTTAACAACGTCTTTGTTTTTCACAATCGTAGATACCGTCGTTCTCAGTATACGGTATGCAGCAGCCAAGTCCCAGATACGCATGCCACCTTCATACTTTTCAACAATCAATTCATATTTACGCTAATAAACACAAAATCACATGAAAATTCACAGAGAGTTATAGTACGGGTTGTTCACTGAATGCTAGCAACTGGCGTACTGATGCTTGTGGGCAGTCGTGGCTTTGTCTCGAGAGAGTAGCACGCGGTGTTCTAGCACGCGAGTCATATTCCAAACAAAGGTGATATACCAAGCAAAACTTTTCGTGTCCAAACAGGACATATACCAAGTTGGACTTATTCCAAAGCGGACATATACCGAGGTACCACTGTATATTTTTCTTTATTTATCCATCGATTTTTTAAACCTGCTTATCCAGAGCATAAATACAGTGAATAATTCCCACATCGAGTGTCAGCCCACTGCACAGTTAACACACAGACAAATACACACACACACAATCAAACATACACACAAATACACTAGAGTCACTCTACATTCGCTAATCCGTTTCTCTCCCCATGAAGACTTGGCTGATCCCTATGTGGAGTTTTGTAAGTTCTCTCGGTGTCTGTGTGGAGTTTTCACCAGGTGCTCTGGTTTCCTCACAGACACATGCAGATTAGGCTTCTTAAAGCAACAAATCTCTAATGAAATAAATGTATATGTGTAGGCTTGTTTATAAGTACTGAAATGACAGATTTAAATCACTTTTTCATCATTACTCTTACTAGTTGTTGTCATTGTCTTGCTGTTTTATTATTATTAGTAATTGTTGCAATTGTAGCAGTAATAGAAGTGGTTATTATGGTGCTGATCTGAGATGCCATGCCGCTCTAAATGTGTTTTTAATTGTTTTGTTTACTGTGTTTTCTTTTTAATTTGTTGCTATTTGTCTGGAAGCATATCATGCTATCTGTTTCTTAGTGTATACTAGGTGTGTAAGCCCATACTGCAAAAAGCCCGGGCTCCTTGAAACTATTGAAATCATCAGAAAAAAAACTGAAATGCAGAGTCGGCAGTTTCGTTTTGCCGACCTGCTCATCCCCCTTGTATATCAGCAGCTAAGCAAGTTCTCTCTCCTCAGAGGTTTTGTTTTGCAGACATGGTCACCCTTCTTGTGTATCAGCAGCTAAACGAGTTTCTCTCTCCTCGGAGGTTTCATTTAACTGATGTCCTCGTCCCCCTTGTCTATCAGCAGTTCAACAAGTTTCTCTCTCCTCTGAGGTTTCATTTTGTCGATGTGCTCGCCTCGCTTGTGTATTAGCGGTTAAGTGAGTTTGTCTCCAACTCATTAACTTGGGGCCGCCTTGCCGGATCTTTCAGCTTCATGCTGTAGCCTCGCACTTCCTGGCTGGACAGACAGACACACACACTTCCATGCATAGACGTTTTATATATAAGACAACTAGCAAAATACCCGCACTTCACAGCAGAGAAGTAGTGTGTTAAAGAAGTTATGAAAAAGAAAAGGAAACATTTTAAAAATATCGTAACATGATTGTCAATGTAATTGTTTTGTGACTGTTATGAGTGTTGCTGTCATATATATATATATATATATACAGTACAGGCCAAAAGTTTGGACACACCTCCTCATTCAATGTGTTTTCTTTATTTTCATGACCATTTACATTGGTAGATTCTCACTGAAGGCATCACAACTATGAATGAACACATGTGGAGTTATGTACTTAACAAAAAAAAGGTGAAATAACTGAAAACATGTTTTATATTCTAGTTTCTTCAAAATAGCCACCCTTTGCTCTGTTTACTGCTTTGCACACTCTTGGCATTCTCTCGATGAGCTTCAACAGGTAGTCACCTGAAATGGTTTTCCAACAGTCTTGAAGGAGTTCCCAGAGGGGTTTAGCACTTGTTGGCCCCTTTGCCTTCACTCTGCTATTTTGAAGAAACTAGAATATAAAACGTGTTTTCAGTTATTTCACCTTTTTTTGTTAAGTACATAACTCCACATGTGGTCATTCATAGTTTTGATGCCTTCAGTGAGAATCTACCAATGTAAATGGTCATGAAAATAAAGAAAACACATTGAATGAGAAGGTGTGTCCAAACTTTTGGCCTGTACTGTATATACACACACACACACATAAACATATATACAGTACATATACATATATACATATCTAATATACAGTGTAGACATATCTACATTTACACATCTATACTAATAAAAGGCAAAGCCCTCACTGACTGACTGACTGACTGACTGACTGACTGACTCACTCACTGACTCACTCACTCACTCACTCACTGACTCACTCACTTACTCACTCACTCATCACTAATTCTCCAACTTCCCGTGTAGGTAGAAGGCTGAAATTTGGCAGGCTCATTCCTTACAACTTACTTACAACAGTTAAGCAGGTTTCATTTCGAAATTCTACATGTTACAGTCATAACGGTCAATAACAGTCGACAATGTCCACCATGTTGAACTTTCTTATTTATGGCCCCATCTTCACGAAATTTGGTAGGCGACTTCCCTGCGCTTACCGAAACCAATGTACGTACTTATTTCAGTGGTATTGATGCCACTGTCAGCCAGCATATTGAACTTTCCAACGTCACTAATTCTCCAACTTCCCGTGTAAGTAGAAGGATGAAATTTGGCAGGCTGATTCCTTACAACTTACTTACAAAAGGTAAGCAGGTTTAATTTCGAAATTCTACACGTAACAGTCATAACGGTCGATAACAGTCGACAACGTCCGCCATGTTGAACTTTCTTATTTATGGCCCCATCTTCACAAAATTTGGTAGGCGACTTCCCTGCGCTAACCGAAACCAATGTACGTACTTATTTCAGTGGTATGATGCCACTGTCGGCCGCCATATTGAACTTTTCAAGTCTTTGTTACTTAGGGCCCATTTTCAAGAAATTTGGTACGCAGGTTCCGAACGCTAACTGAATCCTACTTACGTACATATATACATCCATAGCCTGCAGCTCAGTCACAGTGTGAGGCGGCATTGGGTCCCCCATCCCAACGCCTCCCACGTTGTTGGCTGCCTGCCTATATAAGGCCCTCCGTTGCTCCAGTCTCTACATTACCTTCCTTGCTTCGCCACAGGATTCGCCGCACGTCTCCCTACTGATAACTACAGCCTTTTTATTTAATCCACGGGCTTCTCCGCTGTTTTATTGTTCATTTATTACGATTATAGTTATTGTATAGGTATTTTAGACTTATTTTACATTGTTCAGGTACCCATTTCCTTTATCATTCCAACCGTACCCCCATTAACATGTTTATCAAGGTGATCACTATCGATCAAATAACTGTCACTTACCGAGTGGTTTCCATGCCCGGAGATGGCACCTATCTTTTCAATTCTCTTTGTTACATATTGTACCGCTGTATCAGGCTCACTCTTGATATCCGGAGGAACATTGTGTCTTATGTATTGAATGACTGGGACAGGTTTAAGGTGTGGACTGATGATGGTACAGGAGATAATTATACTACACAGGAGCACTAGAAGAGTGAAATGCTTAAGCCCTTCACCTATGGTTCTGCATGTGAGTTGATGGCTGCCGCTGAATTGTTCGGTTGTCGCTTTCAAGTGTACCGAAATGGCCAAATATTTTACAACTTTCGACAACCGGCAATGCCTCTTAAACATCTTAGATTCACAGGTGACGATTTCAGTAGTGGACACTTTGATGTTTATGAATGTTTAAACTCTCAAAAGCTGGATGTGAAGTTATCGATGAAACCGGTTGTATACTTACAACACTTGACAGATGCCGAATGTCACTTCAACACCATAAGTCCTACAAATACTGTCGTAATTGAAACAAACCATGAAACTCAAACCGATTATGACAGCAGCAATCCAAGCTGTGAGATTTGAGACAAGATTACTGTTCACATGGCCAACTGTACGTTGCATGCTCAAGAGTAAGCTCAGCACACAGCTTGGTCATATTACAACCGGAGGGCCAAACTCACAATGTGGTATACAAAGAGATTCTTAACAAATAATTATTGGTATATTTTCCCTTAGTTTAAAAAGGTTTAATTTTCTTCTTAATAAAACTTTTAAGGCAGTACTTCGCCAATGTGAAGCGCAGGTATTTTGATATAATTATATATATATAATAATAATGTGTGTGTGTATGTGTATATATATACTGTATATATATATAGATATAGATATAGATATAGATATATATACTGTATATATAATGTGTGTGTGTATGTGTATATATATATATATATATATATATATGACAGCAACACTCATAACAGTGACAAATCAATTACATTGATGATCATGTTACGTTATTTTCAGATGTTTTCTTTTCTTTTTCATTACTTCTTTAACACACTACTTCTCCACTGCGAAGCGTGGGTATTTTGCTAGTATATACGTATATATACATATACACATCTACATATATATATATACATACATACATACATACACATATATATATATATACTTATCTACATATATATATATATATATATATATATATATATATATATGCTGTATATAGCAAAATTCCTGCGTTTAGAGGCGAAGAACTGCTTTTAAATTTTATTAAGAAGAAAAGAAAACCTTTTTAAACTGAGGGAAAATATACCAATAACTATCTGTTAAAGATCTCTTTGTATACCACGTTGTCAGTTCAGCACTCCGGTTGTAATATGACCAAGCTGTGCACTGAGATTACTTTTGAGAATCCAACGTATAGTTTTGTCCAGGAGAAAAACAATGTTGCCTCAAATCAAATGCAACCTTTTGTAGGGTGTGTCCCTGAGACTTATTACTTGTCATCGCGAAGCAGAGCCTTACTGGAAATTTGAGGCATTTGAATTGAAATGGGAGATCAGAGGGTATAACGGTGATGTCAGGAATACATTCAGAGTGTGGCGCTCTGCTGGTTTTTTGTGTAGCTGCCTTCACACAGCTTCTCCGCTGCTTTATAAACGAATGCCATATAAGGCCGTCGTTTCTCCTTGCTTCGCGGTTCTGTACTGTTTTATTGTTCATTTATTACGATTGTTATAGTTATTGTGTAGCTATTTGAGACTTACTTTACTGTTCAGGTACCCATTTCCTTTATTTAATCCGTGGCTTCTACGCTATTTTTTGTTCGTTTATTACGATTATAGATATTTATTGATTCCCTTCTTTAGCTGACTGCCTGCTCATATAAGGAGCTCCGCTGGTTTTTTGTGAAGCAGCCTTTACACAGCTTCTCCGCTGTTTTTTAAATGAACGACATATAAGGCCATCCTTTTTCCTTGCTTCGCCAAGGAAGTTGCCTTTTTATTTAATCCACGGGTTCCCCCAGCAGTCCAATCCCTGTACCTTTTGCAGAATATCAGTCTGTCCCTGATGTTTTTCATCCTCTGAGGGCAACTTCTCCCAACCATCCAAGAACAGTGTGGTGACCAACAAGGCCTTTTCCAGCATGTTGGAGTACCTGGTCTTATGGCAAAAGTGATAACTAAGTGGCCCAGCGAACAAAACATCAAAAGTTTGGGACCATGGCCAGGAAACTCCCCAGACCTTAATCCCATTGAGAACTTGTGGCCAATTCTCAAAAGATGGCTGGGCAAACAAAAACCCACCAATTCTGACAAACTCCAAGTATTGATTATACAAGAATGGGCTGCCATCAGTCAGGACTTGGCCCAGAAGTTGAATGATAGCATGCCAGGACGAATTGCAGAGGTCTGGAAAAAGAAAGAAGGGCCAACACTGCAAATATTGACTCTTTGCATAAATTGAATGTAATTGTCAATAAAAGCCTTTGACACATGACATTTTTTATAATTTTACTTCACTATACCATAGAAACATCTGACAAAAAGATCGTAAAACAATGAAGCAGCAAACTTTGTGAACACCAATACTTGTGTCATTCTCAAAACCTTTGGTCATGACTGTTGTGATGGACAGCCGGGTCCCATGCCTGGCTGGAACGCCCCTGCTGCATATGTTCCTGGGGAGCCACTATGGACAGCTCAATACCTCCCCCGGGATGCTTGGTGGCAGCCTCCCTGGCCAATGTTCATTTCCCACCCTCCCGCGTGGCTCCATGGGACATGGAGTACTCCACTACCTGGTTGGGAGATGGGGTGGCCGCTAGGGGTGCTGCCGAGACTCAAGAGTCATCAGCCCCACCCGGAGGTGTAATTGGGACCAGGTGGTCAAGCACCTGGAACACTTCCGGGTGTAGTATAAAACGGGCCAGCCTCCACTACTAAAGGGCCAGAATCAGGAGGAAGAGGACGAGGTTGCCTGGGAGGAGTGGTGGTGTAAGGTGAAGAGTTGCTGGTGTGCTTAAAGTGCTTTTGGGACTGTGTTGTAGCTGGAGGGATTATGGGGAAGACGTGCCCTCCAGCTGAAGAAAAATAAAAGCCTGTGTGATTTTTACACATTCCTCTGCGCCAGTCTGTGCTTGGACAGGCACTATATAGTGCCTTTATCACACTGTACAAAAAAAATAAAGGACCCTTTCCTGAAAAATTAGATTTTTTTAAAAATCATTTTTGAAAAACTCTGTTACATTTGATCACAACACACTTCCATTTGTTTCATGCGTATTACCTGTGAAGTGAGGAACGGATGCAATAAGTTGAAAACATGAAACAAGATGAGATATTAGAATATAGGAAATCCCATGTGCCTCCACCCACCTTGTTTTTACTTCTCCCCAGCTTCAAAACCTTCATTTATTAGGTATATAAATACATGACGTCTTGAAAGTCACATTCAGTAGACAGAAGCCATGAACCCTTCAGGTCCTGACATGGAGAATAACAGCCGAGGTGTTTTCACTCCCGTTACTGTTGTTCATATTGATGAAAATCCAACACTGGTGAAAGATCATGTTTTATGGTCTCTGTTCAGTTTCTACTTCATGAATTACTTCTGCCTTGGACTGATTGCTTTATGGTATTCAATTAAAGTAAGTAAAATTAAAGAAAGATTTTAAAAGAACTGCTTTTAATATGCATTTATTTTGAGAACTGCTTTAATTAGATCGATAATAAATAATTAAAAGAAATACTATTGTTAGCTATGAGGTTTAATTGGAAAAAAATAGTTTTAATTTTATTATGTAGTGACTGTATCACAAAATGAATCACTTTATATATATGAACTAACGCCAGGCAGTGTGTTGTAGTGTTTAAAGCTTTTAAGGCTGTGGGTTCAAATCCTGCGACAGACACTGTGTGACCCTGAGCAAGTCGCTTCACCTGCTTGGGCTCCAACTGGAAAAGCAAAAAGAAATGTAACCAATTGCATCTCAAATGTTGTAAGCCACCTTGAATAAAGGCATCGGCCAATAATCATTTAACACTAGAATTACCAGAGCCTACGAAAAAACTCGTAATTCCGTCCCACCTTAAACTGCTTCTTAAATCCCTTCACACCTCTCCGCCAGCGCCCTTTGTCTTCTAAATGTACTGATAAAGAGAAGCTAGGAGCAGCCGGCTATTCCATCCCCCACCAATTTAGAACGTGCACGAACTTCTCTCAGTTCATGCCTTGATTGAGTATCTGGGAGTGAAGTGGAGTTTTAGAGTGAAATAATAGATCGTTGTTTGGAACACACGTATTTCATGTCTGTTCAGTTTCTACAGTAATCTGTTTCAACACATTGTTAAAACAGAAACGTTTTTTATATTCTAGTAGTAGATGACAAAATGTAGGCATAAACTATATAGTGTATGAAGCCTGAAGTCCAAATAGCAAAGAAACATTTTCACAAGAATAACACAATTGCACTTTTATTCAAAAATATAACTGCAGAAACAAAAAGCCGCCTTAACATGCGACATTGACAACCAGGTTATTGTAACTGCCTCTGTGGTTCAATAGATTCAGCCCCCGCTTAGGAATCAAGGGGTTATGAGTTCGATCCTGCGCCCCTCCGTTTTGAGAAGTTTACTGCTCTTAGTCTTACTGTTTTAGAATAAAAGCATACATTTGATTTCAGTCTGTAACAGCCGGTGCAGTTTATGATCCTTGTAAAGTTTAGCTTTTTTTTTTTTATTCACTTTTCATTCTCTCAGTCGCGTTCAGAATCAATCCTTACAACCCCATCTGACATGGCTGTTTTCACTAAAGACGCGCTATAGCTCTGCAGTGTACCACGATGCATACTAACAAACCCCCAACTACCACCCCTCCCCCCGGTTTTAAAACACAAACGCTGGCGAAGCTGCCTTCTTCGTATCTCACCGTCACTTGATTTTCTTTTTATTCAGTTTTATTGAGTGTTCCTGCCAGTCCCCGCATGTTGCTGTATGCTTTTTCTTTTGTACTCCAGGACACGCAGAGGAAAGAATGGTAAAGACAAGTAACTTCGGCGCTATATGCAATCATCAGACACTCCCCATCTGCCCGTGTCGTTCAAACACAGGAACATATATTGGTGTAAAAGTATAACAAAAGTGCACTTTTATTCAAGTGCACTTTTTCCATCGCCTTTTCCTGTAAGAAGCAATGTCTCTCTATGCTGTGGTTTCTATTACACACCTGAAAGAAAGAGACAATACATATGAAAATATCCAGCATACAGCAACATGCGGGGACTGGCAGGAACACTCAATAAAACTGAATAAAAAGAAAATCAAGTGACGATGAGATATGAAGAAGGCAGCTTCGCCAGCGTTTGTGTTTCAAAACCCGGGGGGGGTGGGGATTGGGCGTTAGTATGCATCGTGGTACACTGCAGAGCTATAGCGCGTCTTTAGTGAAAGCAGCCGTATCAGATGGGGTTGTATAGATTGATTCTGAACGCGACTGAGTGAATGAAAAGTGAATTAAAAAAAAAAAAGCTAACCTTTACAAGGATCATAAACTGCACCGGCTGTTACAGACTGAAATCAAATGTATGCTTTTATTCTAAAACAATAAGAATAAGAGCAGTTTACTTCTCAAAACGGAGGGGCGCAGGATCGAACTTGTGACCTCTTGATTCCCAAGCAGGGGCAGAATCTATTGAACCACAGAAGCAGTTACAATAAACGGGCTGTCAATGTCGCATGTTAAGGCGGCTTTTTGTTTCTGCAGTTATATTTTTGAATAAAAGCACAATTGTGTTATTCTTGTGAAAATGTTTCTTTACTATTTGGACTTCAGGCTTCATACATTATATAGTTTATGCCTACATTTTGTCATCTACTACTAGAATATAAAAAAACGTTTCTGTTTTAACAATGTGTTGACACAGATTACTGTAGAAACGGAACAGACATGAAATGCGTGTGTTCCAAACAACGATCTATTATTTCCACTCTAAAACTCCACTTCACTCCCAGATACTCAATCAAGGTATGAGCTGAGAGAAGTTCGTGCACGTTCTAAATTGGTGGGGGATGGAATAGCCGGCTGCTCCGAGCTTCTCTTTATCAGTACATTTAGAAGACAAAGGGCGCTGGCGGAGAGGTGTGAAGGGATTTAAGAAGCAGTTTAAGGTGGGACGGAATTACGAGTTTTTTCGTAGGCTCTGGTAATTCTAGTGTTAAAATACCAAACTAACAGATTTGAAGAAGAGTCATTTAAGAATAATAACAATAATAATAAAAGAGAGGGTGGCATGACAGCACAGTGGTTAGCATCAATTCCTGACATATCCAGCACTTTGATTACTTATTTATCTTGTGTCCTGTCATTGTCTACATGGAATTCTGCACATCCGCCTTCATGTCTTCATCTCAAAGACGTGCATGTTAAGGCGATTGGTGAATGGACATTCTGCACTGATCCTGCATGAGTGTTGGGTTTGTGAGTCACTCCTGATATGGACTGGCAGCTGTCCACTAATGGTATTTAGTGCCATATGCCCGATATGGGTGGTATAGGGTTAGGTTCGATGTGCCCTGCATTGGGTCAAGCAGGTTTGAAAAGGTTACGGTATTACAAATTTTTTGTCTTGATTTTAGTGCACAGATTCTTAGTATATGTCTACAACTGCCCGTGTTCCATTTTGTGTTGTACTGCTTCTAAGGCATTTCTGGCATAGCAGTTGTCATTATTGACTAAAAAACATACATTTTAAAAAATGTGTTAATCTTTATTTGCGTTTCAAATATTTGATATATTTTTCATTTTAGAAATAAAGTAGTACCTCGGTAAATATCTGTAATCCATTCCAGATCTTTTGACTTATACCAAACAGGACGTATAGCCAAAGAATTTTTCCCATAAGAAATAAAGGGAAAATGATTAATCTGTTCCCATGAAAAAAAAAAAAATCCTATTGTTATTGGCATATTATACATTGATGTAGTTGTATAAAATAATTTAAACACTGCTTAATACTAAAATACATAAATACAAAAGCAATTAGATGAAATAAATGAAAATGTAATCTCACTTTACTTTTTAACAACGTCTTTGTTTTTCACAATCGTAGATACCGTCGTTCTCAGTATACGGTATGCAGTAGCCAAGTCCCAGATAAGCATGCCACCTTCATACTTTTCAACAATCAATTCAAATTTACGCTAATAAACACAAAATCACATGAAAATTCACAGAGAGTTATAGTACGGGTTGTTCACTGAATGCTAGCAACTGGCGTACTGACGCTTGTGGGCAGTCGTGGCTTTGTCTCGAGAGAGTAGCACGCGGTGTTCTAGCACGCGAGTCGTATTCCAAACAAAGGTGATATACCAAGCAAAACGTTTCGTGTCCAAACAGGACATATACCAAGTTGGAATTATTCCAAAGCGGACATATACCGAGGTACTACTGTATACTTTTCTTTATTTATCCATCGACTTTTTTTATTCAGAGCATAAATACAGTGAATAATTCCCAAATCGAGTGTCAGCCCACTGCACAGTTAACACACAGACAAATACACACACACACAATCAAACATACACACAAACACACTAGAGTCACTCTACATTCACTAATCCGTCTCTCCCCATGAAGACTTGGCTGATCCCTATGTGGAGTTTTGTAAGTTCTCTCGGTGTCTGTGTGGAGTTTTCACCAGGTGCTCTGGTTTCCTCACAGACACATGCAGATTAGGCTTCTTAAAGCAACAAATCTCTAATGAAATAAATGTATATGTGTAGGCTTGTTTATAAGTACTGAAATGACAGATTTAAATCACTTTTTCATCATTACTCTTACTAGTTGTTGTCATTGTCTTGCTGTTTTATTATTATTAGTAATTGTTGCAATTGTAGCAGTAATAGAAGTGGTTATTATGGTGCTGATCTGAGATGCCATGTCGCTCTAAATGTGTTTTAAATTGTATTGTTTACTGTGTTTTCTTTTTAATTTGTTGCTATTTGTCTGGAAGCATATAATGCTATCTGTTTCTTATTAGTGTATACTAGGTGTGTAAGCCCATACTGCAAAAAGCCCGGGCTCTTTGAAACTATTGAAATCATCAGAAAAAAAACTGAAATGCAGAGTCGGCAGTTTCGTTTTGCCGACCTGCTCATCCCCCTTGTATATCAGCGGCTAAGCAAGTTCTCTCTCCTCAGAGGTTTTGTTTTGTAGACATGGTCACCCTTCTTGTGTATCAGCAGCTAAACGAGTTTCTCTCTCCTCTGAGGTTTCATTTAACTGATGTCCTCGTCCCCCTTGTCTATCAGCAGTTCAACACGTTTCTCTCTCCTCTGAGGTTTCATTTTGTCGATGTGCTCGCCTCGCTTGTGTATTAGCGGTTAAGTGAGTTTGTTTCCAACTCATTAACTTGGGGCCGCCTTGCCGGATCTTTCAGCTTCATGCTGTAGCCTCGCACTTCCTGGCTGGACAGACAGACACACACACTTCCATGCATAGACGTTTATATATAAGACAACTAGCAAAATACACTTCACAGCGGAGAAGTAGTGTGTTAAAGAAGTTATGAAAAAGAAAAGGAAACATTTTAAAAATATCGTAACATGATTGTCAATGTAATTGTTTTGTGACTGTTATGAGTGTTGCTGTCATATATATATATATATATACAGTACAGGCCAAAAGTTTGGACACACCTCCTCATTCAATGTGTTTTCTTTATTTTCATGACCATTTACATTGGTAGATTCTCACTGAAAGCATCAAAACTATGAATGAACACATGTGGAGTTATGTACTTAACAAAAAAAGGTGAAATAACTGAAAACATGTTTTATATTCTAGTTTCTTCAAAATAGCCACCCTTTGCTCTGATTACTGCTTTGCACACTCTTGGCATTCTCTCGATGAGCTTCAACAGGTAGTCACCTGAAATGGTTTTCCAACAGTCTTAAAGGAGATCCCAGAGGTGTTTAGCACTTGTTGGCCCCTTTGCCTTCACTCTGCTATATCCAGTCTCTACATTCCCTTCCTTGCTTTGCCACAGGATTCACGTCTCCCTACTGATAATTACAGCCTTTTTATTTAATCCACGGCTTCTCCGCTGTTTTATTGTTCATTTATTATGATTATAGTTATTGTATAGGTATTTTAGACTTATTTTACATTGTTCAGGTACCCATTTCCTTTATCATTCCAACCATACCCCCATTATCATGTTTATCGAGGTGATCACTATTGATCAAAATAACTGTCACTTACCGAGTGGTTTCCATGCCCGGAGATGGCACCTATCTTTTCCATCCTCTTTGTTACATATTGCACGGCCATATCAGGCTCACTCTTGATATATATAATGTGTGTGTGTATATATATAGAGAGAGATATACAGATAGATAGATATAGATATATATAATGTGTGTGTGTGTATGTATGTACAGTATGTATGTGTATATATAGATATAGATATAGATATATATACTGTATATATAATGTGTGCGTGTATGTGTATATATATATATATGACAGCAACACTCATAACAGTGACAAAACAATTACATTGACGATCATGTTACGTTATTTTCAGATGTTTTCTTTTCTTTTTCATTACTTCTTTAACACACTACTTCTCCACTGCGAAGCGGGGTATTTTGCTAGTATATACATATATATATATATATACATATACACATCTACATATATATATACACATACATACATACATACACATATATATATATATATACTTATCTACATATATATATATATATATATACTGTACATATATATATGCTGTATATAGCAAAATTCCTGCGTTTCGCAGCGATGAAGTACTGCTTTTAAATTTTTATTAAGAAGAAAAGAAAACCTTTTTTAAACTGAGGGAAAATATAGCAATAACTATCTGTTAAGGATCTCTTTGTATACCACGTTGTCAGTTCAGCACTCCGGTTGTAATATGACCAAGCTGCGCACCGAGCTTACTCTTGAGAATGCAACGTATAGTTTTGTCCAGGAGAAAAACAATGTTGCCTCAAATCAGTGGCAACCTTTTGTAGGGTGTGTCCCTGAGACTTATTACTTGTCATCACGAAGCAGAGCCTTACTGGAAATTTGAGGCATTTGAATTGAAATGGGAGATCAGAGGGTATAACGGTGATGTCAGGAATACATTCAGAGTGTGGCGCTCTACTGGTTTTTTGTGTAGCTGCCTTCACACAGCTTCTCTGCTGCTTTATAAACGAACGCCATATAAGGCCGTCGTTTCTCCTTGCTTCGCGGTTCTGTACTGTTTTATTGTTCGTTTATTACGATTGTTATAGTTATTGTGTAGCTATTTGAGACTTACTTTACTGTTCAGGTACCCATTTCCTTTATTTAATCCGTGGCTTCTACGCTATTTTTTGTTCGTTTATTACGATTATAGATATTTATTGATTCCCTTCTTTAGCTGACTGCCTGCTCATATAAGGCGCTCCGATGGCTTTTTGTAAAGCAGCCTTTACACAGCTTCTCCGCTGTTTTTTAAATGAACGACATATAAGGCCATCCTTTTTCCTTGCTTCGCCAAGGAAGCTGCCTTTTTATTTAATCCACGGGTTCTCCGCTGTTTTATTGTTTGTTTATTACGATTGTTATAGTTCTCTATATATAGCACGTTGTCAGTTCAGCACTCTGGTTGTAATATGACGAAGCTGCGCAAGTCTCACTCTTGAGAATGCAACATATAGTTGTCTAGGAGAAAAGCAATCTTGCCTAATATCAATGGCAACCTTTTGTAGGGTCTGTCCCTGAGACTTCTTACATCTCATCGCGAAGCAGAGCCTTATTGGAAATTGGAGGCATCTGAATTGAAATGGGAGATCAGAGGGTATAACAGGGATGCGAGGAATACATTGAGTGTGAAGAAACTCTAGAGACAGCGTGTGTATTAACTTGTGGATTTGGTCAATACTCAAATACTTGAGTATTTGGTGGCAGCGTGACGAAGTTGCTTCCACAAGACCGCGTTAGCTGTGGAGCTCAGCTCGGAGCATATTCTTTTCCTACCTTGTCAATTGTGTTATGCGTTTTTTGAACAGGTTTGATGCATGGAAGTGATCACTCGTAATGCGTTCAGTCAGTTCACGTGAGCTGCTCTCTTGTGTGATGTTGCGATGTCCACGGCTTTATTTAATGTTAGCTAAGACTTAAAAGTTTCTTGCTACAGCAATTTTAACACCGTTACAAAGTGATCCAAAGTCGCGTTTATACCTCGTGTCTTCTCATTAAACTTGTATCATGCGAATAAAGTATTCGTCGAAGGCATGACAGCGGGAGCGTGTCTATAAACTTAATGTAAACTGACGGTTTACACCGTGCTTTGTTTCCGCAGTAGCTGCACTTATGAACTTATATGCATTTTTTCTTCAACGCTCAGTCAGTTCACGTGATTACGTGGGAGGTGTGTGTCATTAGCAAAGTTGCAAACTCGTCTATCTTAAAACAAAGAAACATTTTGTGTGACTTCCGCTATGAATTAGTTTACTGTATCAATTCTATCTGTCATCATTTTAGCTGTTATTGGATGACAGCACTAATTAAACTAGCACGGCTTGAGCGCAAGCAGAAGTGAAGCAGTACATCAGCACCTCCGCTCTCCTGATACATTAACTCGTAGCAGGTATGACCTTCCTAACCATAAAAGTATAAAATGGAAGCAAGGAAAGCAATCAATGCAGAGATAGAAAAATATATTGTCATGCTCATAGGTTTACATACCCTGGCAGAATTTGTGAAATATTGGCCAATATAAATAATCACACAGAAAGCTTTGCTTTTAATTAGTGAGTGAGCTCAGGCGAGGCAATAGATTATCACATAATTGTGTGCTCTTATTAAATCATAATGATAGCAGAAATCACCCAAAAGGGCCTGATCAAAAGTTTACCTATTCTTGTACGCTGGGGCAGATAAAATACACACAAGTTGACACACACAGCTACACTGACTTTGCTGGATACCAAGCCATGGGAAAAGCAAAAGAAATGTGAAAGGACCTGTGAGAAGGACCCCTGGTTGTTGATTTGTATAGAATCAGAACAAGGATATAAAAAGATATCTAAAGATCTTAAAATGCCTGTCAGTAGTGTTCAGACACTGCAAAACAGCCCACTTATAAAATGTCAAACAGCATCTAGACAAGCCTCAAAACTTTTGGAACAATGACCTTAAGGCTGATGAGACCAAAAATGAACTTTATGGAGTTCTCCACAGCCCTGTTGGCATCTGGGGTGGCCGCCAGGGGGTGCTGCAGCTGGGACTCCTGAGCCCTTATGGGGCAGTGTTTTCACCACCACCCGGAAGTGCAGCTGGAACTTGGCAATCAAGGACCTGGAACACTTCCAGGTGAACTATAAAAGGGGCCAGCAGCCACCACTCCAAGAGTCTGAGTCGGGAGGAGTGGTGGTGGAGGAGACCAGTGTGTTTTGTGTAGGGCTTGAGATGTTTTCGGGACTGTCTATTGCCTGTTGGACAAGGAGAAGACGTGCCCACAGGTGAAGAAGAATAAATGTCTATTTGGGTTTTATACGTGCCTCCGGTGTCACTCTGTGTCGGGTCGGCACCTATATAACGGCATTGTTACAATATATATATTTTCGACTTTCGCGGCTTTACTCTATCGCGGATTTTAAATGTAAGTACATCTAAATATATATCACAGATTTTTCGTTGGTTCGGATTTCATGGACAATGGGTCTTTTAATTTATGGTACATGCTTCCTCAGTTTGTTTGCCCAGTTGATTTCATACAAGGGACGCTATGGGTGGATGGCTTAGAAGCTACCCAATCAAAGCATGTATTACATATTAACTAAAACTCCTCAATGATATAAGATATGCTTCCTGTGCGGTGCTCGATTGTTTGCTTGTCTCTGCCTCTCTCTCACCCTCTCTGACATTCTCTGCTTGACGGAGGGGGTGTGAGCAGAGGTGCTGTTTGCACAGAAGCTGTTTGCCTAGTGGATACAGACGCTCCTTTACAAAATGCCGCTTTATCGCGGTGCTTCGGCATACTTAAAAGCACGTATTGATTTTTTGATTGTTTGCTTTTATCTCGCTCTCTCTCTCTCTGACATTCTCTGCTCCTGACGGCGCTCCTTTGAAGAGAAGATATGTTTGAATTCTTTTAATTGTGAGAAAGAACTGTCATCTCTGTCTTGTCATGGAGCACAGTTTAAACTTTTGACTAAAGGGTGTTATTTCATGTCTAGAGGGCTCTAATAATGTTAACAGTGTGGGAGAGTTTATAAGGGCTTAAAATATATAAAAATAACCATACAAACATATGGTTTCTACTTCACGGATTTTGATCTATTGCGGGGGGTTCTGGAACGCAACCCCCGCGATCGAGGAGGGATTACTGTACAGCCATATGAAAAAGTTTGTGAACCCCTCTCAGCTTGCATAATAATTGACTCTTCTTTCAACAACAAAGATAACAGTGGTATGTCTTTCATTTCCTAGGAACATTGAGGTACTGGGGTGTTTTTTGAACAAAGATTTTTAGTGAAGCAGTATTTAGTTGTATGAAATTAAATCGAATATGAAAAACTGACTGTGCAAAAATGTGGGTCCCCTTGTAATTTGGCTGATTTGAATGCCTGTCACTGCTCAATGCTGATTACTTACAACACCAAATTGGTTGGATGAGCTCGTTAAGCCTTGAATTTCATAGACAGGTGTGTCCAATCATGAGAAAAGGTATTTAAGGTGGTCAATTGCAAGTTGTGCTTCCCTTTGACTCCCCTCTGAAGAGGTACAGCATGGGATCCTCAAAGCAACTCTCAAAAGATCTGAAAACAAAGATTGTTCAGTCTCATGGTTTAGGTGAAGGCTACAAAAAGCTATCTCAGAGGTTTAAACTGTCAGTTTCAACTGTAAGGAATGGAATCAGGAAATGGAAGGCCACAGGCACAGTTGCTGTTAAACCCAGCAGGTCTGGCAGGCCAAGAAAAATACATGAACGGCATATGAGCAGGATTGTGAGAATGGTTACAGACAACCTACAGATCACCTCCAAAGACCTGCAAGAACATCTCGCTGCAGATGGTGTATCTGTACATCGTTCTACAATTCAGCGCAATTTGAACAAAGAACATCTGTATGGCAGGGTGATGAGAAAGAAGCCCTTTCTGCACTCACGCCACAAACCAAGTTGCTTGTTGTATGCAAATGCTCATTTAGACAAGCCAGATTCATTTTGGAACAAAGTGCTTTGGACTGATGAGACAAAAATGGAGTTATTTGGTCATAACAAAAGCACTTTGCATGGCAGAAGAAGAACACCGCATCCCAAAATAAAAACCTGCTACCTACTGTCACATTTGGTGGAGGTTCCATCATGCTGTGGGGCTGTGTGGCTAGTTCAGGGACTGGGGTCCTTGTTAAAGTCGAGGGTCAGATTAATTCAACCCAATATGAACAAATGCTTCAGGATAATGTTCAAGCATCAGTCACAAAGTTGAAGTTACACAGGGGTTGGATATTCCAACAAGACAATGACCCAAAACACAGTTTGAAATCTACAAAGGCATTCATGGGATGATTTGAAGCAGGCAGTCCAAGCTTGGCAGCCATCAAATTTAAGTGAACTGGAGAGATTTAGTATGGAAGAATGGTCAAAAATGCCTCCATCCAGAATCCAGACACTCATCAAAGGCTATAGGAGACATCAAGAAGCTGTTATATTTGCAAAAGGAGGCTCAACTAAGTATTGATATCATATCTCTGTTGTGGTGACCAAATTTATGCACCTGTCTAATTTTGTTATGATGCATATTGCATATTTTCTGTTAATCCAATAAACTTAGTGTCACTGCTGAAATACTACTGTTTCCATAAGGCATGTCATATATTAAAAGGAAGTTACTACTTTGAAAGCTCAGCTAATGATAAACAAAAATTCAAAGAATTAAGAGGGGCTCCCAGACTTTTTTATATGAATGTAAATAGCAAGGCAAACAAAATAACATCTGACTTGGAAATTAAGACAGCTTAGCTGATGCTGTCAATAACAAGATGGACAGACCATCTAAATTTATCACAGGCTTAACAGAGATAGACGAGGTCCAGATATTCTGTAAGTACATATGTATGTATATTTATATGTGTATGTAATTTTGTGTGAAGTTTGCAAATTCTTCCCATGTCTGCATAGGTTTTCCTCTTTAAAGTCATGCAGGTTATGTTAAATGGTGGCTCCTCTTGCCTGTAGGGGGTGACACTGAGCCTGAAAACCCCAGATACAATCAGACCAACATCACTCACACGATCAAAGAAATGTTACTTTATTGAAAAAAAGGAACCTTTCATGTTTCTTCTTCTTCTAAGTACCACTATGTAGCACAGTCCCAGTCACAATTCCAATTTTCAATTCTTATTGTTCTCCACTTTCCTCCAGGTAAGCCTTGTCCATCCCCTCCTGAGTCCATCTCCCAGATTGAGGTCAGATGGCTTTTTTTGTGTTGGACCCGGAAGTACTTCTGGTGCCATAGCATTGCACGACTGGAAGCACTACAGGGTCGGGTAGAAGCTCCCCAGGGCGTAGGGTTAACTCTCCCCTGCAGCTCCCTTTGACGGCACTCAGCTTCAACAACAGGGCCTCCCATCAGCATTACATCTCCCAGTATGGCCTGTGGGTGTATAAATGTGAATTCCACCAAAGGGGTGCTAACACCCAGTGTATAGGGGTAGCACATGGGCCCTGGCAGGCAGGCTCCCTCTATTCTTCTGTTAATATTTCCTCCCAAATGCCCATCCATATCATTTCACAAAGGCTTCCAGGCCAGGTAAGGGAACATCCATTCTGGCTGGGACACCAGCCAACCGGTGTCATCTGTGAACACTCCATATTGGCCAGGTATGAATGTGGGTGTCCTGTGCTGGACTGGCATCATATCCACCATTTTTCTACCTTGTGCCCAATGATGTCAGGATAGACTCTTGCGTACCCCTCTTACACTACTCTTTACACACTGTTTTTCCATACAGTCTAAAAATGCTATGCTATTCCAACATAAGCACCCTCATAATCTCTCTCTCTCATTGGCTTACTCATATATGGCCAATTTTAAACTTTTATGCTTTTAAAGTGTTGCTTTTCTTCTTTTTTATTCAACAGTCCAGAGACCAGAAAGTGGCAAGGAACATACAGCTAGCAAGAATGTATGGAGAAAAAGCAAAATGCTTTAATATCATTGTCTCGGTTATGGCAGGTGTTACCATCTTCATTACATTTATTGTAGTAATTTGTGTAACACAGGCAGCAGCACAGGCAGCATACAGTTATACCAGAGTGCCATCATACAAATGGAATTAAAATAGTCTCAGGTAAGTTATAAATCATTCTTTTTATTATCTTATAAGCAAGAATAATACATTAACTTTCAGTAATCTATTTTATTTATAAAGGAATAAATATGTCCCCCACGGCTTCGCCCACGTAGTAGTGAAACAGAACAAACTTTAAAAATCAATAAACAAATCGGTATCGTTAGCTAAGTGGAGGTGAGGTACCCTCCAAACTGCAGAGGTAGACTGACTCAAATGGAGGCTGCCATGTGAGTGACGAGAGCTCTGCCCGGCTTCCCACTCCTGACTTCACGCATCCCCTCCGTCTCAGATTAGCTGAAATATATCTCTCCTGCAAACGAACTATGATTATTAACGTGATGAGAGAAGTAGCAAAATGATCCGGAATGTTCAAGCAAATTATCGAAAAAAAAACAAAAAACGATCTAAATCCATTAAGTAGTTCTCTCGTTCGCTAGCTAAGCAGAGGTATGGTACACACCCCGAGGCTGGCACATGAGTGAGGAGGGTAATCGGCACGCTGCGTCTCTCTCGGATTCGCACATAAATCAGTACCACAAGTGAACTATGATACTTAGCGCGATGAGAGGAGTCACAAAATCAACTGGAATGTTCAAGCAAATTATAGAAAGAACCCGATCTAAATCCGTTAAGTAGTTCTCTCGTGAAAAGCAGACAGACAGACATTGGATTTTACATATAAATGAATAATGAAAATAATACAGATTGAATACCATTAATGCATTTTCATTGCACAAGCATAATGCTAGCATTATCTTTTTTTATATGTAGTGATTTGAAGTAAAGGTACCAACACAAATTCTTTTTTTTAGTAATAATAAAATGTGTCCTGGGTCTGCTGCAGGATCTCCATGTAGTTTAATGTGCCTGGAACCGCTCCAGGGGGAGCCTCCAAGGGGGCATCTTCCCAACGTGCATAAACCACCTCAAATGGCTCCTATCAACTCTACTCTTCCAAGTTGTCACCCTATCAGCCCAAACACCCTGTGAAGAAGTCTCATTTTGCCACCGCTCAGATCATGTTCATGATGAACAAGATCCTGAGGCACTTGAACTCCTCCACTCAGTGGCGTAGCTAAGGGTGGGCAGAGGGGGCGTTTTTGGTGTTTCTCACATTACTAATGACAGTAGTCAAGCAATCAGTTCAAAGCTGGTTGTGCTGTAAGCTGCTGCAAGAATACGCATACACAAAAGCATGCCAGTGCCGACTCACACTGATGACATCACCATGTGCTGCGCCAGCCCACTAACTAACATCTCTTAACAATTGGCCCTGTAAGTAGCAGAGTACGGGAAAATATCACTCATGAATGAAAAAAATGAAATTCTCTGATTTTTATCCACAAATTCTTCAAAAATAATTTTCAGACTGTCCTTCTGTGACGGCATCAGACACAACAGTTGAAATTTATAAGGCGATAACAAAAATTAACATAAACATTACACTGATAATAATTTCTAGTAAGATGATAAACAACTCATTTACAATTTATAATTTAGTTTCGTTATCAATCTGAATGCATTCTTGCTCTGCGCAGAAAACATCCTCACCTATCACTTGTACACTACACTGGTTCTGGTTTTCGCAGCGTAATTATATTAAACTAATAATTAGAACACGGCTTATCAGTGCGTCCATACTATATTCTTGTCTAGCTGATGCTTATAATTATATGTGAAAAATGATTGCTGTTTCTTGATATATGAATAAATCTATGCAAAAGTTATCTTCATTTTTCTCTATACGTCATTTTAATTTTCTATTTAAATAGGTTGACATATTCAGATTTCTGCGGTGGGTTGGCGCCCTGCCCAGGATTGGGTTCCTGCCTTGTGCCCTGTGTTGGCTGGGATTGGCTCCAGCAGACCCCCGTGACCCTGTATTCAGATTCAGCGGGTTAGAAAATGGATGGAGGATTATTCAGATTTGTTGGTGGGCGGCAAATTGAAGCACCGCCCGAGCGGCCCGAAGTCGAGCTACGCCACTGCCTCCATTAAGGGCAGGAGGAGTTAGAGCAAGCCACTCTTTTCTGAGAGAAGACCATAAACTCAGTCTTGTAGTTGATGATCCTCTCACCAGCTGTTTTACACTCGGCAGCAGGGCCGGACTGGGAAGCTTATTCAGGCTGGTAATCCCAAATGTAACCCAAGGACACACAAAATACATCACTAAAAAAGCAACAAACCCTTTTGTGTTGTGGATTTTTTTATGAGGGTGGCATGGTGGCGCAGTGGGTAGCGCTGCTGCCTCACAGTTAGGAGACCTGGGTTTGCTTCCTGGGTCCTCCCTGCGTAGAGTTTGCATGTTCTCCCCATGTCTGTGTGGGTTTCCTCCTGGTACTCCGGTTTCCTCACATTGGCGATCCTAAATTGTCCCTAGTATGTGCTTGGGGTGTGTGTGTGTGTGTGTGTGTGTGTGTGTGTGCGTGCGCCCTACAGTGGGCTGGCTCCCTGCTTGGGGTTTGTTTTCTGCCTTGCGCCCTGTATTGGCCGGGTTTTGGCTCCAGCAGACCCCCGTGACCCTGCAGTTTGGATATAGCAGGTTGGATAATGGATAGATGGATGGATTTTTGTATGACTGAGGAGACAGTAGATTCAGCTTTTACATGTACATTTCACTCTTAAATATTAGTCTCAAGACAACCTCTGATAAAGTGTGGAACAACACTTCATAAAAGTAAACACTTCATAAATAAATAAACCATGTAGTTCTATAATATTTATATCAAAACAAATGTGCAAAAAGCACTGAACCACAAAAAGTAGTTGTCAGTGGAATCCGCAGTGCAGAGATTATGATTGTCTGGATGGTAACACTGAATACTCTTCCACAACGATTGAAGTGTTGGTCAAAAAAGACCGCTTTGCATCTCTTCAATAGACAAAAGACTCAAAAAATGTGTCAATGCCACAGAATTTCTGTTCTTCCAGAATTTCGCATTTTTTAAAGAATGCACTTAGTTAGTAAACAAAAAACTATGAAACATTTTGTGTAGCCTACTCATTGACTCTCTGATCATAGCGCTAAGGTTTAACTGTCAGAGCGCGAGAGACACACTTTAAAAATATTAAAATAAAGTAAAAACAAGACACATTCATTGACAAACTTATCATGAAATAAAGAACAACGGGTACATTTAAAAACACATATTATCCCATTCACATATGTGTCTCATTAATAAAAAAATGAAATGAAAAATTTTGTGTAGCCTATTCAGTGACTCCCTTATCATAGCGCTAAGGTTTAATTGTCAGATTGCGAGAGACTCACTTTAAAAATATTATAATATTAACCTATTATGAAATAAAGAACAGGTAAATTTAAAAACACAAATCATTCCACTCACATACGTGTTTCATTAATAAAAAATTCATTTCGTGTGGCCTATTCGTCACTCTGAATGAAAAAGAAAAACAATGTTAAAAATGTGACCATACGCTACACTTCATTAACACTTGAAACAAATAAATACATACAGTAACAAATACCAAAACCCACACAACATCCAAATATAAGTCAGAGTACAGTGGTACCTCGGTATACGTCCGCTTTGGAATAAGTCTAACTTGGTATACAACCTTTGTTTGAAATACGACTCGTGTGCTAGAACACCGCGTGCTACTCTCTCGAGACAAAGCCACGTCTGCCCACGAGCGTCAGTACGCCAGTTGCTAGCATTCAGTGAACAACCCGCGTTATAATTCTCTGTAAATTTTCACGTGATTTTGTGTTTTTTCGCGTAAATTTGAATTGATTGTTGAAAAGTATGAAGGTGGCATGCGTATCTGGGACTTGGCTGCTGCATACCGTATACTGAGAACGGCGGTATATATGATTGTGAAAAACAAAGACGTCATTAAAAAATAAAGTGAGGTTTAAATTTTCATTTATTTCATCTAATTGCTTTTGTATTTATGTATTTTAGTATTAAGAAGTGTTTAAATTATTTTATACAACCCCATCAATGTATAATATGCCAATAACAATAGGATTTTTTTTTCCATGGGAACGGATTAATCATTTTCCCTTTATTTCTTATGGGAAAAATTTGTTGGGTATACGTCTTGTTTGGTATAAGTCAAAGGATCTGGAACGGATTCCAGACGTAGACCGAGGTACCACTGTATATTCTAAACTTTTAAACAATCTTCATATTTAATTTTAATCACAAAAGCACCAGACGTACGCACCTGTCATCATTCTGCTCCTGTTTAACTGTCAGAGCGCGAGAAGCACACAAAGTCAAAACTTGACTTGAACAAAAACAAGAAAGCACCCAACCAGAAACCAGAAAAGAAACCCACCAACTTTAAAAGGAAAGGATTTGTGCCCATTACAGAGCAATAATGCCCCCTCTTTTTCCAGCATAATAACATTATATAATTTCATCATTAGTTTATTTCTCTGGTTGCTCTCAATGCCAGGCCAGGCAGTTTGGCCACCGGGAAAGTCCCCGGTGATTGTAATGGTCAGGCTGGTTCTGCTCGGCAGCGAATGCTGAAGATCACAGTCAGATGAGACGATGAGGACAATATCATCAACATCATAAAATAAAGATGCTATGCCTAACAACCCTAAAAGGAGACCCTCGCCTACTCAGCTGTACTTGATATCCTGTTCATGAAAACCACAAATAGGAGTGGTGCCAAGACACAACCTTCATAGACTCCAACAGCCACAATAAAAAAGTGTCAGAAATGGCTCTCACTGCATTTCTGTAGCAAACGAATAGCACAGAAGAAAAGCCGTATTGTTATCTCATAATCCTACGGCACCCATCACAACACATGCTGAGGGACCCAATCATATGCTATTTACAAATTTACAAAACGCAAAGGAACGTTATACACCTTAGCAGAGCGCCATTATACTTTTTACACAGCTCAATAAATCTCTGCACATAATGAAAAATGACTTTTTTTAAAAAAATAATGATTGGTGTCAATTACTTTTAGTCAGTTTCAAGTTATTTCAGAGACAATTCTGTGTTCTTTGTTTTTCATGGAGGTCTACCATCAAAGTAGGCCACGTATGTAAACCTTCATAAATCAACATGCGGAAGAGACATAGATGTTAATGTGGGCAAAAATAAGCATCATACTGAAACTAATAATGTATTTTAAAAAGATAAGTCCTTAATTTTTTCTGTGTGGAACTACTGAGTGCTTACAAGAGAGCAGAATATTAACTTCTTTATGTTTATTTTGTTTTTTTGAAGCATTAGGGACAAGCAGAAGATCATACTGAGGAAAATAAATAATCCATGCCTGCCGTTTGCTACTCTGAAAGTGAAGAAGTCCTCTATTTGAATGCTTGATGTCAAGAAACAAATAAACAGCTATTATTGTATACTTTGTTTTAGTAGCAATAAAACCCATGCTTTGCCAGAATGTTAACAGAATCCAGTTTATTGCTTCTTAATTTCTGTAATCTTAATCTGCTGTAATCATTATCACCTGCAGTTTGGTATTATGAAAATTGGGGATGTGAATTAAAATGGTATTATCAATTCATTAATGGTTGATGGGCGGCACGGTGGCGCTAATTTTCTATTTAAATAGGTTAACATATTCAGATATGCTGGAGGGCAGCACATTGAAGCACCGCCCCACCCTGAGTGGCACGAAGTTGAGCTACGCCACTGCCTCCACTAAGGGCAGGAGGAGTTAGAGCAAGCCACTCTTTTCTGAGAGAAGACGATAAACTCAGTCTTGTAGGTGATGATCCTCACCCTAGCTGTTTTACACTCGGCAGCAGGGCCGGACTGTGAAGCTTATTCAGACCGGGAATCCCAAGTGTAACCCAAGGCCATCACTAAAAAACCAACAAACCCTTTTGTGTCATGGATTTTTTTTATGAGGGTGGCACGGTGGTGCAGTGGGTAGCACTGCTGCATCATAGTTAGGAAACCCGGGTTCGCTTCCCGGGTCCTCCCTGCGTGGAGTTTACATGTTCGCTCCGTGTCTGCGTGGGTTTCCTCCCACAGTCCAAAGACATGCAGGTTAGGTGCATTGGCGATTCTAAGTTGTGTCTAGTGTGTGCTTGGTGTGTGTGCCCTGCAGTGGGCTGGTGCCCTGCATAGGGTTTGTTTTCTGCCTTGTGCCCTGTGTTGGCTGGGATTGGCTCCAGCAGACCCCCATGACCCTGTAGTTAGCATATAGCAGTTTGGATAATGGATGGATGGATTAATGGCTGATTGTGTTTATTTAATTGAGCAATTTAAGGTTTTCCACAAAATAGAACTTCAAAGAAAATTAGGGGGATGTCAATTCAAGATAAAACGACACTCTCTATTCTTCATTCAAAAAAAGCTGAAGGAATCTGAAAGAAAAGAGGAAAGTCATGAATCGTTACAGAAGACTAGCTGTGCTAAAATCAGGCCAAAAAATGTGTTTATCTCTTGCCCTGTGTGTGTTGTAGACACCACCTGGCGGCACAAGTGCAATGAGTGCATGATACTGAAATTCAGAGGAATTAAAAACAATGAGGACAGGAGACACAAACATCTTGTGGTTTTTATGTTTTGAGTTATGTTCTACAAAATCTAACTTGCGCAGCTAATAATGATCTCTGGCTCACCTGTGGTCTTACACTACCATGCAGTGGTATGGGGTGGTATAGCAAGGTGGGCTTACTGAAGGTGCAGCATACTACGTACTGAAGTAGGTTACAGTCAGAGTGGGAGCACAATTTCTAATCATGGTTTGCTGGTTTCATTATTTGTACCTCACGTCTCAAAAGTCTAGCTGCCAAATGTCCCTTTAATACTTGGGGTACATTACCGGGTGTTGTGATGTGAAATTTTGCATACAAGTTGATAAATATTTTGTATGTCTTTACTTGTAACTTAGACAAAGCAAATGCAATATTAGTGTTATATTATTAATAATAATAGCAATGGCTTGATGGTTTAAGAACCACGTTCTCCCTTTAGGACTGAGTCTCTTTGTAATTTTACGACATTGTCAGGGGAAGTGCTTCAAACAAGTTTGACTATTATTTCTCTGCCGACGGCTGTCAGTCAACCCCCACAGGAAAGCCAGGCTGCCAAGCTTTACCTTAACACATGGTTTGGAGGGCAGGTGTGATGGTATTCTGGATAAATTGGTCTGAATTGTTGCTGTTTGGGATTGGCTTGTATCAAAAATCTTTTTTTTTTTATTTATTGATTTTATTGTAATCATTCCATACAAACAGATCAATTTTTATAACAAATAGGATTGAAAACAAATCAACCCCCAAAAGCCTTTAAGTACCACAACACCCTATTGGCTCTAGGGGTTGGACAGAAAAATCTATACATTTGCTTGCTTTACGTCACCCTCTCTCTCTCTTACTAAACTGATGAAAGACCATCACACACCATGAACTGAAAAGGACAACACAATGAAGAGCATAGCTCGGCAGCCATATTGAGACAGGCAATGCGGCCTGTTCTGAAGAAAGCTGACCACAAATGAGGACTTAACTGGAGACATTTTATGTAACAAACAAGTCATCTGTGTGCCGCCTGAAACTACACATCACCATTTATCAGGTTGGTTGCCAATATTCAAATGTACTTTACATATTGCTATTATTTATGAATATTATCAATAATACATTATTTAAAGTGTAACTTAACTCCTGCTTGTCTTTTACTACACCTAATTGTCTGAGGTTATATACATGTAAAAGGGAAGATGGGGAGAAATTATATGGTACAATACGTTATAAACAGTGGTAAGTCTGTGAGATGTGAGGATTTCTGACAAAGGCTACATATTAATAATAAAAAAGGGGAAAGCACAGCAATATATTACTCTATCAAGACAAAACACTGGGTATTTTCTGGGACTGTCCCATGGTGTCAGCTTCCTGGTCTACCATATCTGACTCTGTTTTTACTAGTCTCTATGTATTAATACTACATTCTTGCATCATATATTCCTCATCCTGGACCTGTCTACTCTTTCCCTCACTTCTGTCCAATACAGATTTTCCTCTCTGAGCACAATTGCTGATAAATTAGTGTTGGCCTCTTGTTGGAAATTCTCTGATTCTCTCTCTCAACTTTTGGTAATTGCCTGAAAGATCTAAAGCTCTGTGGTGTGGATCACTGGTTCATCCAAATCAATATGATCCTCTCAGCTGTCCTCTGTATGCACTGCAGAGTCTTGCGCTTACGGGCTATGCTGTTCCCAAACCACACAGTGATACATATAACAAAGATATTAATAAAAGAATCAAGGAGCAGACAAACTACTACAAAACAACTTTTAACAAGGGGGCAGGAATAGAGTTCAGCAAACAAGCATCAGAATTTAGCTGGATAACAGCACAAGTAAGGACTGTCACAGAGACCTCCGAAAACCTACCAAAGAAATGACAAGAGCAGGGCTACTCTGCACAAAAAAGTGTTCAACATCATCATTGGCCGCTGTAAATCTGAATATAAGCATGACACCTGAGCGGGACTGAAGGAGTGACAACAGCAGGGCTACGCTGTGTGAAAGCTGTAGGCTTGAATTGTTTCCTAACATTTCTAATCTTTGTTTGAAAGTGCCATAGGTCCCACTTTTCACTTCCACATTCCCTCAGTTTACATTCTTTTCTGACTTTGGTTGTTTTTTTTTTTGTTTTTTTTTATTGTTCATTGAAATTCCAGATATCCAATAAATATCTGTTTGTGCACAGCTCTCTTAAGATCCTGCCACAGATTTCAATGGGGTTGAGGTCTGAAGGTTGACTTAACCTTTCCAAAACCATGACTTTCTTCTTTTTTCATTCTTCAGTTGTAGATTCGCTGGAGGGCTGATCATTAATGCCTTGTTGCATAATCCAATTTTGGATAAGCTTTACTTGTCAGACGGCTGGAATCAAATTAATTCCTTTAAAGTGCACAAGTGTTGGATCTGCAGCTGTATAACAACACCAAATCTTCACTACTCCACCACCATTCTTGACAGTTCAACCCAGAGGACCTTGAAGGTTCAGAAGTCTTGTAGTTTACCTAAGGCATATTGCATTGGTTTTTTTTTTCTGAGGAACATGCTTTCTCCTGGCCACCTTTCCATGAAAGTCATACTTGTTTATTCTTTTCCTGATTGTCAGAAACTCCAACATTTACATTTACAGAGTCATGCAAGTCCCAAGCTGGAATACCAAGTTCAGAAGATATCAGCAACTGTTTGAATATAAATAATCCCTTCTCTATGGAGAATGAAATACTAGACCCTTCTTTGAAAATGGGCTTATAACCCTTCCAAAACTAATAAAGAACAACCATTCCTTCTCCGAGGCAATTGTAGATGCCTTTCATCCATATCATGGTGTTACCACAGACCTTAAAGCTTCAAACTGAACTGCCAAATGCTTCAGCTCTTACTGTGATTATTCAGGGATCGAATAACCATTATTAGGAACCCCATACTTTCCCAGCACCACCACTGTATCCCTTGAGGAATACGGTCATACACCTTCTCTAAGTTTACAAAACATATGTAGACTGATTGGGGTAAAAGGCTTGTCCACCATTCCACAGACTAGACAGAATCACCAGCTTATAGTGCTGGAAAGGTCTTAGTGCCCCTGTGACCCACAGAGCCATTTTGTCCAGAACAAAAGCTTCTGGTAGGGCCTTCCAAGACAAAATTGGTGCCAGGTGAGGGGTCAGACAAAGAGAGATTCATAGCCCCTAATGATACAGCTCCATAAAGATAAAAAGAGCACCTCATCCAGTGAGGGGTTCCTGGGGTCTCCTCCTGGAGCCAGATCTGGGAAAAGTGCCCACAGGTGAGTGTCTGATGGCCAGGGCTACCGCCGGGCCTGGTTGAGCTCATCCCGAAAATGCACCAGGGGACTGCCTTCCTGTGGATCCATCACCTGCAGGAGGAACAGGAGACGGGTACAATGTGACTTGGGTGACAGTCGAAGGCAGAGGTCTTGGCAGAGCAGAACCCAGACACATAAACTGACTCTTGGAAAATGGAATGTCACCTCATTTGGGGATGGAGGAGCCACAGTAGTGAGTAAGGAGGAAAAATACTAGCTAGATATAGTTGGACTCAATTCCACTCACTGAAATAATTCTCAAACCAAACACCTCGAAGGAGGCTGGAGTTGCCCAGGGGGTAAGGCATTGGAAAAAAGTGAGCTTCCTTCTGAATCCCTACCTGGTCGATGCCATGGTGGAGTTTTTCCTAGACATCAAGAGGACTGCTTCTTTGCGGCTTAAGGTCATGAAGTGGAGTACTTTGACTGCCATATGTGCCTATTAACCAAATGTCAGTTCAAAAGTACCAGGCCTTCTTGTAGTCCCTGGAGGGTATCCTGGAAAGGGTACCAGCTCTCAGTTCTATAGTTGTGTTGGAAGACTTCAACACTGACATGGGTAATGATGGAGACACCTAGAGACGTGTGATTGGAAGGAACGTCCTCCCTCATCTAATCTCGAGCAATGTTTTGTTATTGGTCCTCTGTGCTAGGTATTGTTTGTTCATAACGAATTCCATGTTTTAGCATAAGGTGACTCCAGAGCACCTTAGGACAAAAATCTCTAATCAATTTCATAACTGTATCAACTGATGTCCTAAGTACATGTTCCAGATGGGCCAACTCAGGAAGAAGTCACACTCTTAGTGATCCGAGATGTGCCGAGGGACCACTTGACAGTTAATGGTGAGTTTTTGGGCCATTGTTATGACATTTCTAACTTTATGTCACTGTTTCATACAAATTTTACAAACCTTTCCTTCACATGAAGATCAATTGACAAATAAGAGGTTTGTTGGCATATGTTCCAGACACTAAGGTGAACAGCGGGACAGAGTTGTCAACTGATTACCACCTGGTGGTGAGCTGAGTCAGATGATTGGGGAGATGCCCGGACAGATATGGAAAGCCCATGAGAATTGTGAGGGTAGCCTTGGAACATTTGGTAGAGGCCCCTGTCCAGAAGACTTTCAACTCCACCCTCTGAAAGAGCTTTTTCTAGGAAAGGCCAGGGACATAGAGTCGAATGGGACTTGTTCAAAGCCTCCATTGTGGAAGCGGCTGCAAAGAGCTGCGGCCTAAAGGCCATCAGTACCTGTCGATGTGGCAACCCAAGGACCCAATGGTGAACAGCTGAGGTGAGGGATGCCATCAGGCTGAAAAAGGAAGGCTTCCATATATGGCTATCACGGGATACTCCTGAAGCAGCAGCAGAAAGGTACCAACAGGCCAAAATGGGGAATAGTGTTGGTGGTCAGGGAAGCAAAAACCTGGGTGGGGAGGAGTTCATAGAGACCAAAGAAAGTAATTATCGATCAGGCTCAAAGAGGTTCCGGTTAACCATCAGGCAAGAATGCATGGATTCACTTAGGCTGTTCTCAACAAGGTTGGAAAAGTGCTGACCTGGACTAAGGATGTTGTCTGGAGTTGGATGGAACACTTTGAGGAGCTCCTGAACCTGATGGACATGCATTCTGTAGAGGGCCAGAAGCTGATGGGGGATCAATGCCCATTTTCTTGATCGAGGTGACTGAGGTAGTCAAGTAACTCTGCAGCGCCAAGGCTCTGGGGTGATTGAGATCAGCCCATAAATGCTGAGGACTCTGGACAATGTTGGACTGTCATGGCTGACACACCTATTCAATGTTGATTCATGAACGGGAGCAGTGCCTCTGGAGTGGCAGACCTGGGTGGTGGTCCCCCTTTTTAAAAATGGGGACAAGAGTATGTGTTGCAATTATCTGAGAATTAAATGACTCGGCCTCCATGGGAAAGCTTATGCCAGGGTACTAGAAAGGAGACTCCACCCAGAGGTCAAACCTCAGATCTAGGAGTAGCAATGTGGAGTCAATCCAGGCCATGGAGTGGTAGATCAGCATTGTCATCCATTTTGTATAATAATAAAACATTAACACTTCCATTTACAGGTACTACACCTTTTCAACTGATATCAAAGTAGTAAGTGTGTACTTACTTTTTCACACATGGGCAGCAAAAATTGGCTTATTTTTTTGTTTTCACTACCTCCAAATTAGAAACTTTTTTAGACACCTCCCACCAACATCTATTCCGGAAAATATATTGATCACTCTTTAGGACTCAGACAGCATTTCTGTAATATATAAAACGTTTTTACAGTCCCCCTCCCTTTCAAAGATCCCAGAGTACAGTGGGAAAAGGATCTCTTACTCAACATTTCAGAAAAGGAATGGAAGGCAGCCATGGCTAAAATTTACTCAAGCTCCATATGCGCAAAGCATATAATTATTCCAGCGGTGGGCTGGCGCCCTGCCCGGGGTTTGTTTCCTGCTTTGCACCCTGTGTTGGCTGGGATTGGCTCCAGCAGACCCCCTTGACCCTGTTGTTAGGATATAGTGGGTTGGATAATGGATGGATGGATATAATTATTCAACTTAAAATTATATATCGAGTGCAACTCTCCCGTTTAAAATTGTCCAAAATGTTTCTAGGGCAAGATCCAACCTGCGAACGTTGCAATCAAGTTCCAGCCTCACTGGGCTACATGTTTTGGGCCTGCACCAAATTAACATCATTTTAGACCAAAATCTTTAAATGCCTATCAGACAGCCTTGGTGTCAAAATCCCTCCTAATCCATTAACAGCTGTGTTTGGTGGGCTCACATAGGGGCTTAAAGTGGAGAAGGACAAGCAAACTGTGATTGCCTTTACTACACTATTGGCACGTAGACTTATCTTGCTTAACTGGAAGAATCCTAACTCACCTGTTTTAAGTCAGTGAGTAACTGATGTTTAAGGGCTCATTTATACTTCACACTCAGAACGCGTACGCGCCCGCATCATAGCTGCCATGCATTCCCAGCGTTCATTTCATGTCCTCTGAGCAGGTCTTCAGAAATTAGCGTGACGCGTGCGCGAGTTGCAGTACCAGCAAAAAGTCGGGGGGGCACAGTGTGCTAAAAGTCGGAATGTGACATTAGTGCCTCTGGTTACTATCTACATGCGACAGAAAGCCTCTATGCAGATCCTACAGGATGAATGCTTCGATGTGGTGAAGCAAAATGCCGACATACAGATGCTTTCGTGGTGCTTTTATATTCAAGCATCGCATATTCCCGATCGTAATGACACGATACATTTTAAAAGTCTCACATACCATCTTTTGTGCCGTCGTTTTTTGCAACTTAACAGCAACATAATTAATAGTGCTGTATTTGAGCCACTGAGAAAAAATAAAGAACACGGTGAAAACATGTATTTTGTGATTAAAGTGGAAATTTCGGCTTTAATCTCGAAATGTCCACTTTAACCTCGTAGTTTACTTTATCATTAAAGCAGACCATCGTAAACGTCATCCCAGTTTTTAATCGCTACGAGCTTCTTGGACCTGACAGCAGGTAAAGTAAAACAATAAAAAATAGATGGCACTCCCTGCACATTTAGAATCTTTAGATCTGTACTTGATACCACTTCATGATGAAATCCTTTAAAGTGTGTATGTTACATTTTACATATAATTTAGTTTAAATAATGAATACCGTTAATAATTACACACATGGGGGTGTCACGGTGGTGGAGCGATAGCACTGCTGTCTCGCAGGGAGTTATGTTGCTGGTATTTCCTGCTTGTATTCCACACTGTGCTCCGGTTTCCTTCCAAAGATATGCAGATTTGGGGATTTGGTGCCACTAAAATGACGCTAGTGTGCTTGTATTCACCTTGCGATGAGCGGAGACCTCCTCAAGGGACTGTTTCTCACTTCAGCCCAATACTTGCTGGAATGGACACATCCCTGGATTGATGGATTTAATCAATAAACATCCTTTTCAGAGATATTGCGGTAAGGTGTCATCAGAATTTAATAGGTGTTCTAGGCAATTCACAACACAGAGAAGCCGAACATGTTCTCACCGTGATAATATCTCACACTGCCACCTGGTGGATTCCTTCAGATTTACGTAAAGTACGTGCGCAAGTATGAACACTACAACGCTTGCGTAGCAGGAGCGTCCGCTGCAGCATGCGTCGCGTTGCTTCGTGTGAAGTATAACTCCAGCCTTATACTATTTGAAATTGGAAAAGATCAAATTCACAAAACTTTTTCAAAACTTGGCAGGATCTTATCAATAACATATTAGAATAAGTATTTAAATTGAGGAAGTGGATTGTCTTCCTTTTTTTTAATTCTATTTATTTATTTATTTATTTATTTATTCTTCCTACTATCAAAATTTTACTCTGCTGGCCTAGCTGTCTTTCTCATGGGTTGATTTGTTTCAAACCTAGTTTTGCAAAACTTGACTTGCTTGTATGGGATGTTATTTGATTTTAATAAAATGTTAAAAAAAATAATAACAGTCAAACACAGGATCCTACAAACCTACACAATCCAAATCAGAGTCACAAGGATTGCGAGCCCACCCTGTAAGCTTTGGATACAATACAGTAAATGACTGAAGGTCCAACTCCTGCACACACCCACGCTCACATAGCAAAGTAAAATCTGTTAGGTGTTGTTTCCTTGGCATTGCATATTAGATTTCCTTAATTTAATAAACAACTGTTAAATATTCCTTGATACATAACACCAGAGAATTAAAAGAGGGTGTACATTCCTGACTATTTCACATTGCTGTATATAAAGCTGTTAACATACGGCAACAGGCAACCCAGTAGCTGCTAGTTCTTCTAATTTAGATCACATTTTTGGAGTCTGGTGGTCACTTTCACCTGGTGCCTTCATACTTTGTTCATGTTATCCTCATCCTGGAGGTAACCTGAAGGTGGGTATGACAAATGGCTTACTGTCAGTAAAGTCTCAAATGGCAGCAAAGAATGTTTTGGAGAGAAAGAGAAATAAAATGAGAGAAGCAGATGTTTTTTGTTGTAAGGAATGAGCTTATGCGAGTGAGCCCATGATTGTCTAGTCAAAACAAGAAAGCAGGAACACTTTGATTTGGTGTTTATATCTTTTTTTCTGTCAATTGTATTTGTTCCATGTGCTATAATTTGGAATGGTGCTCTGCCGTGGAAAATTGATTTTTTCTTTGGACAATTTCAAAAACCATTCTTTCATAATCTTTAACAATGGAATAGAATGCCCACCAGAGGGTGCTTTGGTACTGTTCTTACTGTTTGGTCCATAACAAGTACATGGAAAAGACATTTAGATGCCTTAAGGCTTATCCTGATCATCACAAAAGAAACACATCCTGGAAATGAGACATGATGAACATACACAGGAGGAATAACTAGATTTTTCTGGGAAATGGTTCAGCCAGACGAGAGGTAAAACAGGGATCTCCAACTCTGGTCCCGGAGGGCCCCAGTTGCTGCAGGTTTTCATTCTAACCCTTTTCTTAATTAATGACCTGTTGTTGCTGCTAATTAACTTGATTTGAATTAATTTGAATTGACTTGTTCTTGAAGACTCCTTTATTGTTTCTCTTTCCTTAATTAGCATCCATACAATAATGAGATACAAAATGAACCAACATGTGACCAGCAAACTGTGACAATCATACACTATCTGAAAATAAAGAAAAATGAAGGTCTCGGGAATGTTGATCTGGTGAGGTCTACAAAACATTTTACCAGTGCTCTTAGAAAACAATTTTGTAAATGTCTGCTATTGCACAATGAGAGCAGCAACAAGCCATGGAATTAAAGAAAGGGTTTAATTAACAACAAGAATTGGTGCCTAATTAAGCAACTGGTTGGAGTGAAACTGGTTGGAGTTTGAATCCCTGACTTAGGTGGTCTTCTGTTGGCTCCCTCAATTTACATTTCATTTTTGTTTGGGTGTCATTTAAGGAACGAAACAAAGCAATTCAGAGGAACAATGAAGACATTCAGTGGAACAAATCTTAAAAAAACAAGTCAATTAAAATGAATTCAAAAGAAGTTAATTAGGAGAAAATACAGGTCACTAATTAAGAAAAGGATTAGAATGAAGGTCTGCAGCCACTGGGACCCTCCAGGACCGGAGCTGGGGAGTTAAAAGACACCACGTTCAGTCACATGTCCCAAAAGGCGCATACAAAGTTGACCAGAGCGATGGATAGGCAGTCCTCCTGTGATTACTGAAACAAGTGCAACCCCACCTGAGAGGGCGTACATAATATTTAAGAGAAGATCTTGCCTCTGTTAACTGAACTGTTGGAAACTTGTGAAGGGTAAACTTCGCACAAACAAATGGAAGTTTTTCTTCAAACAAAGAACCGCAGACACACAGAATAAGTAACCAAGTAGTGTGGTAGACAGTTGGACTTTAGGGACTCTCAAAACGAGACTTGATCTTTTATTAGAATAATTAAGTGGATAGAACTGGCAAGCATTGTTGGACTGAATGGCCTGTTCTTGATTGTTTTAATGTTCTAATGAAGACGTACAGTATATTAGCTCTTAGCCTTATTGATGTTCATTTTCTAAAGGCATTTCCCACTCTGTCAACCTAGAAAAGAGGACAGCCTTATTGATGATTATGGCCTGCCGATCACAAAAATTACCTTAAAGTTTTCCTATCACATACCGTTTCATTGCAATCGCCTCTTTTAGTGATTTCTTCTCATAAGTATCCACAACAACTTGAACTGGAATGTCTGTGATGACTTAAAATTTGTGGCACTGCTGCTACGAATGAAGATTTATATACGCCCCCTAAGTCTTGTGAATGTGACTACCATGCTAAAGAGTCTCATTACATTAAAAAGAACTGGTGTGGCACATAAACTGCTTGTCAACCCAACAAGGATATTTTTGCCCCCTTCTTCATATAAAATACAGACTGATAAAAAGTTTTATGAAAGTGATGAACAGGAAAGGTGAGAGATTTCGATATTCGAGACAATGTTTCCAGAAATAACTTATGCCAGTATTAAGGAAGGCATTTTTAGCTAAAATCAGACGTAAAATCATTCAGTGTGTTTACATGAACATCCATAATCGGGTGTGACAGTAGGGGGCGCTATTGCTCCCTTGAACCCTCAGGTACCACGCCAAACACCAGGTAAAAGTCCAATAATTATTATCTTTATTATAGTAACTAGCAGAATACCCGCGCTTCGCAGGAGAAGTAGTGTGTTAAAGAAGTTATGACAAAGAAAAGGAAAAATTTTAAAAATAACGTAACATTCTTTGCCTGAAAGAAAGTGAACGAAATAAGTATAATTGTAATAAACAAACAAAACAACAGCAGCAAAGCCGTGGATTAAATAAAGGAAATGGGTACTTGAACAGTAAACTAAGTGTAAAATATGTACACAATAAGTATAATAATCGTAACAAATGAACAATAAAACAGCGCAGAATAAAAAGGTTGCCTGCTATAAGCAAGGATAAATGACTTTCAGATATGTCGTTCGTTTATAAAACAGCGCAGAAGCTGTGAGAAAGCTGCTTCCTTGTTGAAGCAAGGAAACCAATAAAGACACAGCAGCGAAGAATGGCCTTAATATGGGAAGCCAGTCAATTACATGGGAGGCGTGGTGAGTTGCGCAGCAGCCTTACATACAGTATGAATATGCTAAGTGTTGACTAAATAGAAGTTGAAAAGATATATTTTTTCAAATGTGATCGCACAATTCAAACTTTCTGCGTTAACCTCATATTTTTTCATACGTCTCAAACCAAGGGGATGTGAGGCTAAAATGAATCGGTAAGCACACGTACATACTCAGTACATCCCCTCTTGGGAATCGAACGCCGCCGCTAGAGGCGAAGGCTCTACTATTGTGCCACAGCATGTAGTTTGTCTATTTGAGCGTAGCAGTGTAATTCGGTTTTGTTCAGCACTCTTTGGAACTGTTGCTCTTTGTCTGCGCACTGCGTCAGTTCACGGAGCGCTGAATATGGTTTTATATGTCACTCGCTCACTTCTAATTGTTTCACTGCCTTCTTAATTATATAATGTATGTTTTCTTCATCGGTTTTTGGAGTTCTTCCTGGTTTTCTACGTACTGCGTGATTACGTGGGAGGCATGATGATGTCACATGAAACTCCGCCCCTCCATGGCTTTCGAGCTCAACTCCATTATTACAGTATATGCAGAAAAATAGGTTCCAGTTATGACCATTACGTGTAGAATTTCAAAATGAAACCTGCCCAACTTTTGTAAGGAAGCTGTAAGGAATGAGCCTGCCAAATTTCAGCCTTCTACCTACATGGGAAGTTAGAGAATTAGTGATGAGTCAGTGAGTCAGTCAGTGAGTCAGACAGTGAGTCAGTCAGTGAGTCAGTGAGGGCTTTGCCTTTTATTAGTAAAGATAATGTGCACCAAGCACCACTAATCCACACTACTACCATACAATAATTCAATAATCAGTCAATCCTCCACTCCTCCCAGCAGCTCTGTCGCACTTCCTCCCAACTCCGGCTCGTCGTCTTTTCTGGGTCAACTCCACATCTTCCTTCCTCCAGTGCCCTGGAAGTACTGTGGACTTCTGTCCTCGTGACCCCGAAGTACTTCCGGGGTGGCGTAATCATAAAAGTCCCCGGGTTCTTGGTGAGCTCCCCCTAGTGGCACCCACGGTACCCAACTGGGCTGAAGAGACAGACTCCATATCCCATGCTGCCCTGCGGGAATCCAAGGATTTATTTCTATCCAGGGGAGCTGCCATCTAGCGTAGGGCTGTTCGATATAACGATATATATCGGATGACAATATGAAAACGTCTATCGCTGCACATTACGATATCGTTTGTTTCGTGGTGTCGCAAAATAAACTGTTTACGGCAATATTTTTTTCATTGTTTTGATGGCCACCACGTGGATGCAGACACACTAGCATGGCTGATGAAGATGAGGCAACACCAGGTAGCTCCACACAGAAGGACCTTGTTCCTAAACGAGGGGCTACCTCTGTAGTATGGAGATGGTTTGGATTTGAAGAGTCTGACACGGACCAGAAAACGGTACTATGCAAATTATGCTGCAAACCGATCGCTACCACAGACTCCAACACGACAAACCTCTTCTACCACCTCCGCAAAAAGCACGTGAGTGAGCATGCAGAGAGTTTACAACTGAGAGGCAGGCCACGTAGGATATTACAGTTGTAAAGGTACTATTTAAACGAGCATGTTAAAAGCTTGGAAGATTAATTGCTACCAAAACAATTTGCTTAAGGCATAATTTTCCCTGCAGCGCTTGCTGTCAGCGTTAATCTTGTTAAAATTACGCTTACACCACAAATGATTAACGGCAAATCTCCGTTAACAAGTTAGCGGATCGCCCTGCTTGGGGCTGGACGGCATCAACACGTTAGCCGCCCAGTCCCACGCACGGGGCTGATCAGCTGTAACTCATTAACGGAGATTTGCCACACTACGATGTGCAAAGTAACATTTTACTAGAATGTAGCCTAAAAATATTATATTTAATATTATATATTTAATATATTTTTGTCGTAAGCCTTATTGCTGCTACAGTTTGAAGTACAATGTTTACATTTGGTTTTGACAGTTAATGTTAGACTTGTATTTATTTTGTTTAAAGGGTTTATTGGCCTTATATAGTTTAGTTGTTAGTGCTTTGATCCTTTTATATTTAATATATGTTGTGAGAGTTATTGCTGCTACAGTTCACATTTTGTTTATGTCAGGCATTTTATATAGCAGTATTTTACATTGGGCCTTTAGTAATTTGTTTTTGAAAAGTGTTTTATATTTGATACATTAACATTTTATGTTTACATTCTAAGTCAAACATTTGCTCAAATGCTCTAAATAAAAGAACAGAAATAATTACAAGTTGAGTACTTCTCGATTTTGATTTTTTTAATTTAAATGAAAAAAAAAAGGAGTGGTGATTATATAAACTATTCACTCAATACAAAGAAAATGTACTATATCATGATATCAGGATATGAAATGAAATATCGGGATATAAGATTTTGGTCATATCGCACAGCCCTAATCTAGCGTTCTGGGGGATGTAGTGTCCTTTAGAGGCTGTTTTTCCCAGTTGAGGGATGTCCTGTCCGGAATGAAATGTCGGCTGTCCTTCACACGGGTTAATAACCTGATTAAACCAGAAACCTGATTTCTCAATAATGTGCATTCTTCTAGAGTTCTCCTTTGGCAAAAAGTTCCAGCATTATTAAAGTGCATAAAAAAAGACTTCAACTTTATCATTGGCTGCCTGAGTGGGACTGAAGAAGTGACAACAGCATGCAGAGTGAAAGCTGCGGTTTTAAATGTTTCTGAACATTTCTAATATTTGTTTGAAAGTGCTTTAGGTTCCTCTTTTTTACTTCCACCTTCCATCAGTTCACATTCATTTTTGGCTTTGTTTTTGTTTAATTTGGTTGGGGAAATACGGTCAACTCCTCTGAACCTTGTTTAAGTTCATTGACATCTGTTTTCATCTGCTGTCACACACGTGCACATGGGAGGCAGCTAAAAGGCTCAAAAAGGAGGTAGTTCAACTCCAGACTGCACTGATCCTTACTCTTTTTCATCGGCACACCGTCCATGGGAAATTTCACGAGGATGTGATGACATCAGTTCCCCTGCCTGACTTTAAAGCCACCATGTTTCCCTGTCTGTTTGTTCTTGTTCTGGTCTGAAGTCTGGAAAACTTTGAACCACAACCTTCACTTTTGGCAACCAATTTCGAGTATACAGGAGGCTGCCCTCAAACCTTTTTCTGTGTTCATTTGAATCCTTTCTCACTGTTTAAGTATAGCTCTTTTAAGGTCCTGCCACAGATTTCATTGGGATTAACATTTGGATGTTGACTTGGCCATTCCAAAATCTTGACTTTCTTATTTGTTGTTGTTCACTTCTTCCTGGGTATGATGTTTATCTGCATCCAGACACTGTAGAAAAACCTCACACTGTTCCAGTGTGCTGAGGTGTCACCCATTACACAGCTACAATCGGTCCCAGTCCAGATGGTTTGTCATGTGGTGGGTGCCGCAGTCCACTGTAAAATCAGAACATGCTCCCAACCTCTCTCTCTCTGTCTCTCTTTCACCTGTTGATTCGCTGGAGGACTCGTCATCAATTTCTTGTTGCATAATCCAATTTCGGATAAGACAGAATTCTGATTTCTCAATAATCCACATTTACATGTGAAAGTGATCCGCTGGAGTTCTCCTTACAAGAGAAAGAGAGCAAGTTACTTCTTATCTATCCTTTTTATCCCCATGACTGTAAGTGCCAACAAAGCAATAAGCTCCTTAGCCACAATAACTTGCAATAATATAAAATCAAGGTTAAAGCTAATTTACGACAAACACTCTACTTTTGTTTTTTTCATTGTCTCATCCCTCAGAAAACCTACCATGAAGAATAAAAACTTTGGACGGTGTTTTCTCTTGCCCGGACGGGAGTCACCAGGGCCCCCCTCTGGAGCCAGGCCTGGATACATGTCTCGATGGCGAGCGCCTGGTGGCCGGGCCTACACCCATGGGGCTCAGCCAGGCACAGCCCAAAGAGGCAACATGGGTCCCCCTTCCCATGGGCTCACCAGCTGTAGGAGGTGCCAAGGAGGTTGGGTGCAGTGTGAGTTGGGTGGTGGCCGAAGGCGGGGACCTTGGCGGTCTGATCCTCGGCTACAGAAGCTGGCTCTTGGGACATGGAATGTCACCTCTCTGAAGGAGGAGGAGCCTGAGCTAATGTGCGAGGTTGTGAGGTTCCAGTTAGATATAGTCGGACTCACCTCGACGCACAGCTTAGACTCTGGAACCATTCTCCTTGAGAGGGGCTGGACTCTCTACCACTCTGAAGTTGCCCCCAGTGAGAGGCGCAGAGCGGGTGTGGGCATACTTATTGCACCCTGACTTGAAGCCTGTTCATTGGGGTTTACCCCAGTAGACGAGAGTGTAGCCTCCCTCCGCCTTCAGGTGGGGGGACGGGTCCTAACTGTTGTTTGTGCGTATGCGACGAGCAGCATTCTGGAGTACCCACCCTTTTTGGAATCCCTGGAGGGGGTGCTAGAGGGCATACCTTCTGGGGACTCTGCTCTGCTGGGAGACTTCAATGCTTATGTGGGCAATGACAGTGAGACCTGGAAGGGCGTGACTGGAAGGAATGGCCCCCCCGATCTGAACCTGAGCGGTGTTTTGTTATTGGTCTTCTGTGCTCATCATGGATTGTCCATAACAAACGCCATGTTCAAGCATAAGGGTGTTCATATGTGCACCTGGAACCAGGATACCCTAGGCCTTTGTGGTCGTATCGTCAGACTTGCGGCCACATGTCTTGGACACTCGGGTGAAGAGCTGTCAACTGACCACCACCTTGTGGTGAGTTGACTTCGATAGTGGGAGAGGATGCCGGTCAGGCCTGGTAGGCCCAAACGTATTGTGAGGGTCTGCTGAGAAGTCTGGCAGAGCCCTCTGTCAGAAGTAGTTTCAACTCCCACCTCCGGCAGAACTTCAACCACGTCCCAAGGGAGGTGGGGGACATTGAGTCTGAATAGGCCATGTTCCATGCCTCTATTGTTGAAGCGACTGATCGGAGCTGTGGCCATAAGGTGGTTGGTGCCTGTCGTGGCAGCAATCCCCAAACCCGTTGGTGGACACCGGCAGTGAGGGATGCTGTCTAACTGACGAAGGAGTCCTACAGGACCCTTTTATCCTGTGGGACTCTGGAGGCAACTAATAGGTACTGGCAGGCCAAGCAGAATGCGGCTTCGGTGGTTGCTGATGCAAAAACTCGAGCATGGGAGGAGTTTGGGGAGGCCATGGAGAACGAATTCCGGACGGCTTCAAGTAGATTCTGGTCCACCATCTGGCATCTCAGGAGGTGGAAGCAGTGCAGTGTCAACACTGTATATGGCGGGGATGGTGCGCTGCTGACCTCAACTCGGGACGTTGTGGGTCAGTGGGGGGAGTACTTTGACCTCCCCAATCCCACTAACATGCCTTCCAATGAGGAAGCAGAGCCTGGGGACTCAGAGGTGTGCTCTCCCATCTCTGGGATTGAGGTCGCTGAGGTGGTCAAAAAACTCCTTGGTGGCAGGGCCCCAGGGGTGGATGAGATATGCCCGGAGTTCCTCAAGGCTCTGGATGTTGTAGGACTGTCTTGGTTGAAATGCCTCTGCAACATCGCATGGACATCAAGGACAGTGCCTCTAGATTGGCAGACCAGGATGGTGGTCCCCCTCTTTAAGAAAGTGAACCGGATACTAAAGAGATTGGCCACGGAGCGTCTCGCGATGATGTAGAACATGAAATTCTTGCAAGACACGCCCTACTTACAACCAAATAAGAGCACGGGCAGCAACACACTCAGTCATGTTTTGGCTTTGAGCACACACAGATCCAGGGCTCTCAGCGCATATAAAGCATATAAGAACAATACATTATAAATGAAACGTAGACAACTAAGTAAAGAAGAAAGCAGCGTGGAGAAAACAGACTCAAAAGCGTTGAAGAGACAAAAAAGAAAAAGAATAATCTAGGTGCAAATTCAGAAAATAAGAAGAGTAATTAGCAGCCTGGAACAAGTTGAATTGAAAAAAAAGCACGTCCAATCCGGACGTTGGCGCTATACACATGTAGAGCAGGTTAGAGATTATGAAAGCAGTGAAATTGGAAAGGCTACAAAAAAAAAAAACACTCGCAAGATTCATATTCTTTAACTTTCTCCACATGTGTAAGTAGGAAAATTAGAAAGTATAAAAAAAAGATCGCAGTAGCACAAACAAACGGAAATTATTACTCAAAAAAGGGAAAATAATCACCACGGACCAGGTGTCATTGAAACAAAAGCAGGATAAAGTGAGGTCAGAAATAAAAGACAAAGCAGAAAACAAAATAAAGCATTATAAAGATGTTAAAAAACAAGGGGGCCAAACACATGCAGAGCAGGTTAGAGGTAATGAAAACTGGAATTCAAAAGACTCAACAAAAACGTAGGCGCACAGAATATGAAAGCAGCAAACAATGACAGTGTCAAAACAAAGAAAGTAAACATCGCATTAGCGCAAAGAAAGAGAAATTGTTACTCAGAGAAATAACGAAAAGGCGAATAGAGATCGAATATATGGACATAGGTGATATGTCAGAAGTATGTAAATATTGTAAGGCTTTGAAGTTTAAGTCAAGAGAATTTCAAAAACGGAGTTTACCTCACAATCATTTATTGGTTCCTTTGCAAAAAAAAATTATTAACTGCTGATGAGGTCGATCGTTTTGTCTGTGCAGAAATTCCAGACAGAGAACCTTATCCTGAATTATGGTACAAAGTCATTAAATACGTCTCACTGACCACGTTAAAAAGCACATTGGGACTCAAAAGATTCCAAATATTGTTTTTACAGAAGTTCTGAAATAAAAGTGAAACTAATCAAATAGCAACAATTCAAAGAAAAAAAAATCTTAAAAGTGTGTATCTCGGCAAAACAAAAATGGAGGTTGCCGAGCGAAGCGAGCAGGGGGTGAAGCCCCCTAGTCTATACTAATAAAAGGCAAAGCCCTCACTGACTCACTCACTCACTCACTCACTCACTCACTCACTCATCACTAATTCTCCCACTTCCCGCGTAGGTAGAAGGCTGAAATTTAGCAGGCTCATTCCTGACAGCTTCCTTACAAAAGCTGGGCAGGTTTAATTTCGAAATTCTACGTGTAATTGTCATAACTGGAACCTATTTTTCTCCCTATACTGTAATGGACTTTAGCTCGATGGCCATGGGGGGCGGAGTTGCATGTCAAATCATCACGCCTCTCATGTAATCACGTGAACTGACTGTGAACGCACAGTACCTAGAAAACAAGGAAGAGCTCCAAAGAGCGCTAAAGAAAAACGCATGCAAGCTTATTCATAAGTGCAGCTACTGCGGAAACAAAGCACAGTGTAAACCATAAGTTTAAATTAAGTTTATGGACACGCTCCCGCTGCCGTTTGTCATGCCTTCATTGAATACTTTATTCGCGAGATACAAGTTTATTGAGAAGACACAAGGTATAAATGAGACTTTGGATCACTTTGTAACAGAGTTAAAATTGCTGTAGAGAAAAACTTTTAAGTGCTGGGTCTTAGCTAACATTAAATAAAGCCATGGACATCGCAACATCACACAAGAGAGCAGCTCAAGTAAACTGACTGAATGCAGTACGAGTGATCACTTCCATGCATCAAACCTGTTCAAAAAACGCATTACACAATTGACAAGGTAGGAAAAGAATATGCCCCAAGCTGA